>NC_059172.1:10580778-11205778 GCF_019923935.1 Bubalus bubalis
ATTAGACGTATGTTGGACCTTGTCCCTCTGTTCTCCATGTAACTTCAATTCCTTAATATTTTCTGTCTCTTTGGGCTGCATTCCGAACCATTTCTTTGAATCTAATCATCTAAAGTGTCATTCAGTCTCTATGTCACGTCTAACTCTTTGCAACCCCACGGACTGCAGCATGCCAGGCCTCGCTGTCCTCCACTGTCTTCTGGAGCTTGCCCAAGCCTTGCAGCTGTGTTTCTGCTGGTTCTCGCTCGTGATACTGCCTTATTTCTTTATAGGGTTTGCCTTATTTCTTATTGTGGGGTTTTTGTTTTGTTTTTTACAGTGAGCTGCTCATTTTCCACAGACACTTTCATTATTTGAGAGCTGGACTGAAGATGAACCCCTCCAGAGAGGGTCTGTGTCTACTTCTGCTGGTCCCTATCAACTCAGGGCCACCTTCGAGGAAATTCTCCTCTTAAGGTTTGTTTGGACTACACTTGTAGTACGAGAATGGACCACAAACCACGTGAAGCTGGCTTATGAATGCAGCGCTCAACAGCAGGGTCAATACAGACTTGCTCTTCTTCACCCCTTCACTCAAGAGGCTCTTTTAGCTCCCTGGCTTCACCCAGGAAGCTCCTGATAGATTCTCCAACTTGCTCAGGCCACACACTTTCTCTCCCGCTCCCCTGCTCCCTACTTCAGACAGTCAACCAGGCTGAGGCTCTATGCCACCGAACTCTACAAATGTCTGCAGTGAAAGCACCTCCCAGGACACCTGGCTTCACTTTGTTTAGGGTCAACAAGTATCTTACTTTTCACCCAGCTTAGCAACAGGCTTTATCATACTTCATTCAATATTTTTGTTGTTCAGTTGGGAAGGTCATTTAGCATACCTAATCCACCAAGAAGCCAGTGACACAAGTCTTTCTATATTTACGCTAATAATCGAATTAGGTGCTATTGTATTTCCTGATTAATTTCAGGGCCAAGTCTGTGTGCAAGACAAAAACAATTACTGCGACAACACCATAACCTATTATAACAGATGGAATGATGGACTGAGAATCTCTGCATCAGACAAGTCACCACACTTCTGCAGACCTCCATTTCCTCATGTATGAAATGGGATGACGGAGAGGCAGATCTTAAAAATAAACAAGACTCCCCTTCTTCATCTGTAGGACCGGAGCTAGCAGAATGCTACTTTGGGGATGCAAGGATTCAACAACAGAGAATACACAACAGAGCCTATCTGGGTACAAAACTATGCCCTCTGTAAATTTCAGTTTTGTTCTCCAGAGTCCCATCCAATTCTAGAATGTATGTTTCCATGTGATAGAACATTACACTTAGCAGCCTTATATCAATACCACTTACAAAATGCTCCTACATACATTATTTCATTACTATCTCATAATAATCCTATGAAATAAGTAATAGTTCATTTTACAGGTAAGGCTAACAAATTTTAAAGAGATAAGAAAGCACAATGTCAGGCTCCTAAATGGTCTGGAACTCCGGTTGATTCCAAAATGTCCTTTTCAATGGCTTTGATTAGTAATTGGTAATCAGTCACTAACCACTACCCTATTCTTCTGAAACTATTATTACCCCCTAAACCCAGTCCTACAGATGAGCAAATCGCTGTGAAGAGACATTCGGTAAGTAACTTCAATTTACTGGGATCATCACCAGGAAAGAAGGGATTAAACCTTGCAGTTCAGGCTGAGCTACTGTTAGCTTTCTGAAAGCTTACAGGGTAAACCCATTTGAATACTGCTCTAAAAATTCCAGTTACTATCGGAGTTTTAGCTACTTCACTTTTTTCTTTCTATAGCACTGACATTCACATTTGGCTCAATGCCTGCCCTTCTCCTATAAAGCCAAACTACTGTCAAGAAGAGCGGGAGGGCTGCTCCTGATTGCTTTTCAGGTAGTAGAGGAAAAAGCTGACATTTTATCCTCTTCTTGCTCGGAAAGGAAGCCAATCATTTATAAGAACCCTCATCTGACTGTGGCTTCCATCAGTGGGATGGACAGAAGCCAGTTAAATGGCTCAACCTAAGCCGTATTCAAAGAATCTAGATGAGAAAGAGAGGGTTCCATATGCTGATGCTTTTAATAATTCATGAGTTATATCAGTCTGCAAGTAATAAATTTCACTAAATACATCTGTGGTAAAATGGTTTAAGATACTGTCTAATCAATTAAATGGGTGAATACAATAAAGTAGGAGCAAATACAACATGTTGTTGATTTTACTGGTTCTTAACTTTGTATGTTAAAAATAACAGTTCAGTCATTTGATAGTAAAAAATGTGGATTATTCTTAAGACACAGTCTTCAAATTCACCATCCTCATCCCTGGATCTGTTACTTAAAAAGTATACTGAAAACACTTAAAAAAAAAAAAAAAAAAAAAACTTCAGTGAAAAAGCTAGTAATTTCTCTGATTCAAGCAAACAGGCTGATCTATAATCCAAAGTGTTCAAGAATGCTAACGGTGGCTCAAAGCACTACTTCTCATGAGAGGTGAAACAAATTTACAGTTTCATCTGGCTATCCCACACCTGAAATACTCAGTTCGAAAGACAGGCTCCTTCTCTGGCCTGGGCATAAAAATGTTTGCTGGCGGCCTGCTGACTGTATTTCAGAGGTCAGCTATGGTATGAAGGAAGACATCACTAGCTTGGTAAACAGACACTCTTGGGAAAGATTAAGTTATAGCTTGTGGCCTCCAAGCTCAAAGTACCTACACAGTTAGGACCAAGAAAATCAAAGCTTTTGTACAGTTTTGAGCTGACAGGAGTATTAAGGTCAATTCAAAGTGGAAAGAACAACCTCTAAAATGCAATCATTTCTTAACTTCTCTGGAATTCCAATAAGGTGTATGTTTTGTCTACTGTGTTTTAGCTCTGCTTCCTCCTGGGGGGAGAAGAGGGGGAGCATGAACCCACAGGGCACAAAGAACAGGCAAGGAATCAACAGTGGACAGGAGCTCAACGTATCTGGGGAGGCGAAAAAGACAGCGTCTCTTGCTGGACAACAGACAGAAACGTAGGATAAAATATAACAAAATTTTAAAAAAATATTCAGGAAATGGGAAGTTGCCAGGAACCCAAATCGATGAGCAAACTGCAAAGAGAGCTGAAGGCACCGTGGGGAGGCTGTCACTGGGCCCAGTGGCGCCGGGCGTGGACACTCACACCCACGTTGGACGAGGAGCACGGCTTCGGGCACGGGGGCAGAGGGAGCAGGCAGTGGGACTTACATACCAAGCCTGAACCCTTGAAGGCCTGTACAATCAGTAAAAAGGTGGTCCCGAAAGTCGCTCCTAGAACGTGGACATACAGAAAATCATCTGTCCTTTTCAACCTGAGTTTGGACGGGGGATGCTTCCAACAGAGGCTAGCCCTCGTACTGGTGTGGGGTTTAAATGGACCCTCCCTGTGCAGCATGGAAACCTCTGACCGAGAAATTAATGTTAAAAAGTGATTTATCTCTGCAATACCTCCTGGAACATCTGGCAGAAGCCACAAAACAAGAACAAACTCTCTGGAGAAATACCTTCTTACACCCAGGTGGCGAAGATTTCTATAGAAAACCTCACCAGAGATGAAACTCACATTCCAAGATTACAAAACATATAAGGAAATACTGCAACAAGAGCAACAGGCAGTAGACAAATGACAGGATTAGAAGCTACGAGAAATTTTAAAATTGAATTACTGGAGAATATAAAGTGAGTATCTCAAATAATTAAGGTACAAAAGAGGGAAGTGAAAATATATAGGGAAAAAAGATACTATGAAAAAAGATCAGGCAGACAGATTTGAAAAATAATCAGAGCTTCTAGAAATAACTACTGAAATTTTAATCCCACTGGATGGGTAAAAACACATTGGACATGGCTAAAGAAAAGAGCAAAATAGATGAGAAAAAATTTTCCAACATGCAGCACAAAGAGTTAAAAACGTGTAAAACATAAGGGGAAAAAAACCCCAAACTTGAGAGACACAACAACAGAATTAAAGAGGTCTAACATGCATTTAATAGGATTCCAAGATCAGTGAGAATGACAGATACATAATATTCAAAAAGAAAATGACGCAGAATATTCCAACACTGATTAAAAGACATGAACCCTCAGGTTAAAGAATAAAAATCACTCTCAAACGCAGATAGAGAATGGGAATTAAAATTACCATTTGGCAACCATTATAACAATTGATTCAGACAAAAAATCATTGGTGGATGCTAACCCTAGTAAAAGTTTGAGGAGTAACAGGATATTTACACAGTCTCAAAGTATGTCCTCACAAGACACTCTAAAAGAAAGAAGTAACTTCCCACCGGAGAGAGCTCTGCGTGAAGTTATCATCACTACCAACGGGACAAATCGACATCATGTGTGCTCCAATGTGATACACCAAGAACCAACGTTACTTTGGTGACATTCCTGCCAAAAATACTTAAGCTGAATTTCAATAATTTGAAATGGAATGCATAATTTAACACAAAGCATCAGACAAATCCAAATCAAAGGATACCTTCCAAAATAAGTGACATGTTCTCTTCAAAAAGGCCACTGTCATGCCAGACAAAGAAGGACCCGAGAAACTGTTCTAGTAGAAGCTAAAGAGACATGACAACTGAACACAATGACTGCCTGCAATCTTCTGCTGCAATGGACATAATGAAGATAACTGACAAAATCTAAATAAGGTCTGTCTGTGTGCGCTCAGTTGCTTCAGTGGTGTCCGGCTCTTTGTGACTCGGTGGATGGTAGCCGGCCAGGCTCCTCTGTCCATGGGGATTCTCCAAGCAAGAATACTGGAGTGGGTTGCCATGCCCTCCTCCAGGGCATCTTCCCAACCTAGAGATTGAACCTGCATCCCTTATGTCTCCTGCACTGGCAAGTGGGTTCTTTACCACTAGCGCCACCTGGGAAGCTCAAGATCTATAGGTTAAATAATCATACTGTATCACTTTTTATTTACAAATAATTTGGGTGATTTTCTGAGAAAGATCTAGGAGTAAAGGTGCCTCATATCCGTAACTTGCAAATAGTTCAGGAAAAAAAAAACATAAATATGAATGTATATGTGTTTGTGTGCTTACACACACACAGAAAAGAATAAAGGAAAGGTGGCAAAATATTAGTGTTTGATGACTATGAGTGAAGGGTGTGCAGAAACTATGCACTGGTTTTGGAAATTTAAGTCTAAAATTATGTCAAAATAGAAAGTTAAAAAATATACAGAATTGTAGGTCTGTTTAAGCAACCAACAAAAGGCAGATAAAGGAACATAAACTGCCTAGCAAAGCATGGAAAGCTAACCCTTCCAAGGATGATGGCTAGCAGACTGAGAAATGGGAAGGCCTAGGTGTCTAGGGAGGACGGACTCTGAAAACAGGAATAAGAAAAGTTGGTTCCGAGATCCCTTAAACCTACGTGCACAGGCAGGTCAATTCCCTCCCTGTCCTCTCTACCCATTGCATCTTAGCAGGAGGTTTATTCTCTGGAGAAAATGAACTAGAGAGACCCCACACTCCAGAGACACAAGGGACGGCCAGCAGGATGAGGCGCCACACCAAATACGGCAGATTCAGTGTTCATCTATTGTATGAAGGATAAGAACCGGTCTCCTTCCCCCGTTCTACTCCCCAAAGACATGCAGCCCAGACTTACTATCCATCCTCGCCCTACTCCCAAGGGCAGAAAGATTATCCTTTGGGTCAGTGAACCAATCCAACAGAAATAACCTAAAAGTACTTTTGGCCACCTCATGCGAAGAGCTGACTCATTGGAAAAGACTCTGATGCTGGGAGGGATTGGGGGCAGCAGGAGAAGGGGACGACAGGGGATGAGATGGCTGGATGGCCTCACCGACTCGATGGACGTGAGTCTGAGTGAACTCCAGGAGATGGTGATGGACAGGGAGGCCTGGCGTGCTGCGATTCATGGGGTTGCAAAGAGTCGGACACGACTGAGCGACTGGACTGACTAAAGAGCACCAACAACGGGGTAAACAGTTGAGTCCCGTCCACAAACCTCAGTAAAGCCCGAAAGCTGACAAGCCAAACCACACACACAGAGCTTCCCGTCAGTTTTCAGTGCCTCACCCAAATAAGAATAGACTGCTGAAAAACATCAGGGATTTGAAGAAAGTTTCCAATGTGAAAGACAGAAAATAAAGCCCTGATGATGGAATTCAAAGGAAACAAACAATACACGGAGCTTAAGACAAATAAAAACAGAAAGAAAAACACCAATACAGTATACTAATGCATATATATGGAATTTAGAAAGATGGTAACGATAACCCTGTATGCGAGACAGCAAAAGAGACACAGATGTATAGAACAGTCTTTTGGACTCTGTGGGAGAGGGCGAGGATGGGATGATTTGGGAGAATATCATTGAAACATGTATAATATCATATATGAAACGAATCACCAGTGCAGGTTTGATGCAGGATACAGGATGCTTGGGGCTGGTGCACTGGGATGACCCAGAGGGATGGTACAGGGAGGGAGGTGGGTGGGGGGTTCAGGATGGGGAACACGTGTATACCCGTGGCGGATTCATGTTTCTGTATGGCAAAACCAATACAATATTGTAAAGTAATTAGCCTCCAATTAAAATAAATTTATATAAAAACAATAAAAAATAAAAACAAAACCACAAATATCTTCAGAGAGAGAAAGTGCTGTATCCTTAAAACAAGAATAGGAAGGTATAAAAAAAGATTAAGTAGAAGTCAAGAAAAAACTCTTAGAAATTAAAAGTGAACAAAAATTTTAAAATGAAAAGTTAGAAGATAAAATTGAGAAAATATCTAAGAAATTAAAACAGAAAGTCCATTAAGACAGAAAGAAAAGATAAGAAAAATAAGGATCAGTCTAGCACATTCATCATCAAGGTAACCCAAGTTCCACCAAGAAAAAAAGAGAAAACGAGGCGGGGCAGGGGAGATATAAAATGTGAAAATTTCCTTATAAAGGGCCCAAATCAGTATCCAGTGAACAAAAAAACACTCAAACCAGGGGGTATCATCATTAGTTTCAGAACACAGGATTTTCCAGGAAGGTTAAAAGTTTCACAAAAAAGGATCAGGAATTAGAATGACATCTCAGGTTTTTGAGATTAAAACGGGAAGATCAGCAGACAATGAAGCAACGCCTTTGAAATTCTGAAGAAAAGCCACGTCAACCAGAATTTTATACCAGCCCAAGCACAGCACTGCACACAGCTATTCATCAAGGTGAAAGAGAATAGATGCATTTTCAGAGATGCAAGGTGACAGCAAATTTACCCCCCAACAGTCCCTTTTCTGGGGAAGCTATTGGATTAAAAAAAAAAATCCAAAAAGAAAGAGGATGTTAGAACTTGAAAACAAAAATCCAACAAAGGAGAGAAAAGAAGAGAACTGCGAGAATCATGGTGAACAGAGAATTGAGGCTGACCTCTGTACAGGAGACCTAGAGAGCAGTCAATCCACAGCGGAGCTGCAGGTGCGGGCTACGGAAGAGAAGGCTGGGAGGGAGGGAAGGAGAGCGAAGGGGGGACAGCCCATAGTTCACTTGCGCTTGACCACTTCACTCTTCGTTGGAGAAGTTAGTAAAAAGCAGTGATAGGAACATGGAAAACTAAGAGAGTGGTTTTGGTTTTGTTTTTGTTTTTTTTTAAGACAGCCATGCATTTACTCCCTGGAAAATAAAAAAAGTTATACAAGAAAGGAAACATAACCATGTTTTACTACTTGGTTCCACTGACACAAACATTTATACAGTCCTAATAATGCAACAATAAACATTGCTCTAATGAAAAATGATGCCACTGCCCCACTGGTAAGATGAGAGGGAAGAGAAACGTGCAGAGGAAGAGGCAGGAACAGGAAACAAGGCACTAACTCTACGGAAGTAAAGAGACAATGTCTGAGATAGAGAAATAAAAGAAACAGCACTATCAGCATTTTATGAGAAAATAGGAAAATAAATACCAGAGGAGAGCTGAGAGCAGCTGCCCCTTGGGAACGGGCCTTAATTTACAGGCGTTATTTTATGATTTGACTTTTTAAACCATTCATGTGTTAAGCCATTCTATTTTTTTCTTAAACATGAAATTAAGAAATATAGCTGAAAGATAAAACAGAACCAAAAATCAAGACTCAAACTCCAGCTGGAGCAATGTGGAAATTTTTCTACTCTGCAGCTGTAATGACCCTCTCATTAGAAAAGTTACACTCAAATATTAATTGATAGGTCTATGTAAACAGTATAGGATACGAGAAATAGAATTCATTACCCCTGATGTTGGGATACCCGACAACTCATTTTCCCAGTAACCTCTGCTACTGAATCTCTTAAACTGACTCGCGGGAGAAATAAAGTGGGCCCTGAAGCAAGGGGAAAGGGAATCGGATGTGCCAGTGAGTGACAGCTGGTGTGTGAAGGATGGCTTTGCCAAAATACCCAAGGTGTCCTCAATTCATCCGCTGCCAGACCAAGCTCCACGGACCCCGAGAACCTACTCCACTCACTGCCCTCCTCTATGGGACATAAGGAAGCAGACAGGTGTTCACTCATAAATGCCAGAGTCATAAAAGTGAACTCTACAAAAGCCCAGGTGGGTGGGGAAGGTCTGCATCCAGGGAAACTACACGTGTGGCCCGACCTCCGCCACCACTTGAGTCGCCATGCACGCGTGGCAACCTGGGTACACAAGTCTCCCTCTCCAGGAAGGATGCTCTGATTGACAGGACCCCCTCCGCAGCACCCCCCTGAGTTTGGCCCTTCCTGAGCTTTACTTATCCTCCCCACCTGGATCTGACCTGCGACCTCGTCTTTTCCACGTTACTATCTGGCCATCAGAATTCTTGGCATGGGGCCCCGGGTCAAGCTCCTGGGATCTTCCTGCGTCTCTCGCTAAACAGACCCAACTCGGCTTTCTTTACTCCATGACCTGAGACTGTCCGGCTTGTTTCCACAGAAGCAAGTACAGCTACGAAACAGTTCAATGGCGAAGGCAACTCAAGGAGAGGCCTGGCATTGGGGGCAGGAAGGCGGACCTTCTGTGCAACTGTGACCCTGTAAACGCGGTACCTCTAAAAACAAAAGACTCCAAAACGCTTAAACTTACTTAAAATTCAAGCTAAAATTTCTGAATTCCATACATACTTCAGCCATATCTGGGCAGTGGGAGGAAAAAGGGGAGAAAATAAGCCAAAAAGGCCTCCTGGGGGAGGGGGGTGAGCAGGGGAGGTGTTCAAATTCCAGAGACACATTCCACAACCTGGAAGTTAAAGGGCAGGGAGTGGAGTTAAACAGACTCAGGGTTCTGCTCCATGCATCTGAGCTGGCGCTTCTTCGGCCTGCAGAGTGATTTATAGCTTGTTAGTATTTACAGCTGAGTGATATTTTCAGCAGCTTATACAACCACAACCTCTGTGAATGAGGAGGGCTGCTGTCTGGACATCTAAGTACTGGTAGCCCTGAGTTCTTGTAGCTGAGACAGATGTGGGCTTAGCCCAGGCTCTGGAAGCTTCTAATCAAGTTCTAGGGATGCAGAAGAGGCACTGGATGGGGGGAGAGGGAGCGCCTTCTCCAGGCAGTGAGTCAGGACACACACACTGAACCAATGCCACATCAAAGCACAGCCCCTGGACTAGCTGCATTGACACTACTTGGGAACTTGCTAGAAATGCAAATCCGAGGACCTCACCCAGCCCAACACCATCTGAGACCAGGGGTGGAGTGGCAGCAATCTGCATTTTCACGAGCCTTTCAGGAGCTTCTGACACGTCTTGACATTGGAGAACCGCTTCCCCAAGAACTAGGGGCAGCAGCAGGCTCTGCTGCACCGAGTCCACAGCTCTGACCCTGCCCCTCGCGGGTGAGGACTGCCACGAAAGCAAGTGCTCTTCTACAGTCCTCCCACCTGCTGAGCCTTCCCCCTCTATCTTCAAAAGCTGGACTCAGGCTTACAGGATGCCTGCTGCTGCTGCTGCTAAGTGGCTTCACTCGTGTCTGACTCTATGCGACCCTGTAGACGGCAGCGCACCAGGCTTCCCCGTCCCTGGGATTCTCCAGGCCAGAACACTGGAGTGGGTTGCCATTTCCTTCTCCAATGCATGAAAGTGAAAAGTGAAAGTGAAGTCGCTCAGTCGACCCCATGGACTGCAGCCCACCAGGCTCCTCCATCTGTGGGATATTCCAGGCAAGAGTACTGGAGTGGGGTGCCATTGCCTTCTCCACAGGATGCCTAGGGGAGTGCATATAATCCGCGCCTGAGGCCTGGCTTGCAGCGAAGCCGCCACACCGGCTAGATTTCATAGGAACAAGTCTTTGTTGGCAGCCTTATTCTTATGCTGGGTGCACCAGTCCATTTTAAGTCACTTCCCCACTTTTCTGTCAGTTTGTCAGGGTTTTCTCAATAGCTATGGGGCCCCTGCTGTCTCCCTTTTCTGTTGTTCTAGGTCCAGTACAGTCAGTGTTAAAAAAAAAAACCTGGGTTATCTATACTAGTGTTATCTATGACAACAAATCTGAAAAACACTGCCAGAAGGAACTAGGTAAATAAAATTTACCTTCTCGGGTAGCTCAAATGGTAAAGACTCCACCTTAAATGCAGGAGACCTGGGTTTGATCCCCGGGTTGAGAAGATCCCCTGGAGAAGGGCACGGCAACCCACTCCAGTATTCTTTCCTGGAGAATTCCACGGACAGAGGAGCCTGGCGGGCTGCAGTCCACAGAGACGGACACGACTGAGCGACTGACACTAACTACTCAATCACGTTAGGACATGGTAAGGTGGAGATAATCCTTCTAATCACGCTGTACAAAAATAATATGGGAAAATATTCCACTCTACGTGATTTTACCGAGACGATATGGCTTTGTTGGCACAGGCCAGAAATCCAAAACCTCACGGCTCTTGGCCTGCTCCATATCCGCATCCTCAATGCTCCCGGGCCTCAGACTGTGTCCTCCCGACAAGCTCGTGCCCTGCAGGCGACCAGAGGTAAGCTGGGGGAGGGTGTCCGAAGAGACCCCCAGCCACCCAGGCCAGGCCCAGATCCAGGCACCAGGCCCGCCAAGGGGGAGACCAGAAATGGCACACGCCTGAGAAGCGACACAGGCGGGGAGTGTTTGGGGAGATGGTAAAGTTTTCCTGAGACTTGCAAAAAAAAAAAAAAAAAGGGGAGAAATGGAAACCTCAAGAGACCATAAAAAGCAGGCATCCTTGACAAGAGGAGCTAAAAAATTTAATGATTAAGAACAAATGTGTCATCCCTCACAAAGAAACTTCCATTTGGTGAGAAATTCCTTCCAAAGAGAAGATTCGAGACAAAGGGCCGATCTCTCCAGACCCGACCACTCTGCCACTTTAAAGTTGTGCTCCAGAATGACCTACTCACACGCTTTCACCATCTTGAGAGTGTAGCACAAGGTGGATAATGCAATCGGCCCCGCTCCGGTTACAAATGAGGACGGCAGAGCATCTGGTGGCCCAGGCACCGGGTTTCTGCGCGGCCGGCCACCACCCCTCCCTGTTTTCACCATCCACACACAAGCCTTTTCTTTTTTTTAACGTTAAACTCAGGCAGTGGCATCTGGCCAAAAAAGGGCTCTCTGCTCTCAGCCCTCCTCTCCAGCTGAGCAAGCTCAGAGCCATGGCTGGAGGCCCTGACTGCAGATCTTTGAAAAAGCCAGGCCAACCCTTGATTTACTGACTGAGATCCACACCAACTCCCACCTCGGGGTGCCTGAAATGGTAAATTTGATGGAATCTAGAGGGGAGACTCCCCTGCAGGCTGGGCTCATAGTAACCACATCGAGGACAGGTTAAGTATTTCTGAAGGGGCGGGGGGGAGGAAGTTAACTATAAATAAATCAATGCTATTCAGGCTTTCTGTCAGTTGCTTTCACTGAAGAAGCAGAAATGTACAACCTACAGCTTTAAATCAGGGCTCTCATCACCTGAGCTCCTAGAACTTAAACACTAAATTCCCCTTAAGAAAAATAAATAAATAAATAAATAATATATTTTCCAGTTGCTTATTCAGATCTATGCTTTTTATATTCATCTTCTTTCCCAAATTGAGTCCAGCATTCTGCTTTGTCCTCAATTAAAATATGCCTATTTCAAAACTATAAAACTTCATATACTATTTTCTCCTAGTCTGTATTCTTATGAAAGACAGAGACCAGAATACCAACCATTTATCCTCAAACACTTTTCTTGGAGCTTTAGATAAAAGTACAGGAAAGCGCCCACTGTCTCCACATTCTCTAGCTGGGTCATGATTATCCCACCTGTATGAATTCTCCCGCAGAGCAACAGATGTGATCTTCTTTGTCTCAAGCTTGTACCATATGCTCAGAAGAGTGGAAATGTTTCAGCCTGGAGGAGGCTCAATGGCTCCCATAATACTGCATAAGCCAGTCAAGACACTCTGTGGGTAGAAGACCTGGGTTCCTGCTTGTTTACACAACTTGCCCATTATGCGACCTTGGACAAGTCATCAGGCTCTGTGAGCCTCATTAGGTCTGCTTTAGAGATGAGAGGAAATCTTTCACTTTTCTCACCTTCCCAATAGGGTGAAGGTCAAATAAAATAAAGGCTGTCACATCAGCATGTGAGTGAGCTTTGGATGGTTCAAGTCCTGGAAATTCCACCCTCCTCAATCCCTCCTTCCTTCTTTATGTATAAAGGGCTTCCTACCTGAATTAAATTGCTCTAAATATTATAAGGAATACCAAGATAACTCAGAAATTCCCTTAAGAAACTTAAAATTTTACAGGAAATTGTACTTCTATGTATGTTAAATGACAGGAAAGAAATAGATAATACGCTTTAAGATTTACAAGAAGGAAAGATTACTTTTTGTAAGGGGTCCAGGAAAAATCTCATGGAGAAAGGGGTACATGGCCAGGGCCCCTGAATAAAATGCATAAGACCAGAGGTGATGGTGAAGAACGGCGTCCAGGGAAAGAAGCAACGGTCACAAGGGCACAGGAAGGAAAAGCAGAGAGCAAACACAGGAAGGACAACATTGTGGAGCCAGAAACCTAGTGCTCCCCGAAAGGGAACAGAAGGAAATAGGCTGGAGAGGAGGCCTGGCGCTGGGTCGCGGAAGGCCCTGCTGCCAGACCATGCCTGGCCTCCAGCGCCACGCTGGCCTGCGATGCCCATGCACTCGCACTCCCTATTTGGATAGACAACACCATTCTCCTCACTCTTCCTAAACACCTTCCCAGTTAGCACGGCCGGTGGTCCCTGGTATCACTCACGTTTGGGTGGTGGTTTAGTCGCTAAGTTGTGTCCAACTCTTTGCGACCCTGTGGACTGTTGTCTGCCAGGCTCCTCTGTCCATGGGATTTTCCAGGCAAGAATACTGGACTGGGTTGCCATTTCCTTCTCCAGGGGAACTCCCTGACCCAGGGATCAAATCCAGGTCACCTGTCTTGCAGGCAGTCTCCAGCATTGCAGGCAGATTCTTTACCGACTGAGCCACCAGGGAAGCCCCATCCCTCACATTTATCCTCCATTAATTCTCACCTGGGTTCCTGAAACAGTCTCCTGCCTTTGGCCTTGTCCTCCTACAACAGAACAACCCTCCACACTGATGTCAGAATGAGCTGAAATGCAATCTCAGCACATGACTTCTGTGGAGGTGCTCTGCTGATCTCCCATCACCCACCGGAAACGTTCCAGCACCTCCCTTAAGATGTCAGGGGTTTGGCAATCTGGGCCCTCAGAAGGCTCCACCTTCTGCGTCTCCCTCACAAACCCTTCACTCCTGCTACACTGACCCCCTCAAAGTTCCTGAAGCCGCCGTGCTCTCTTGTCCCTCTGACCTCTGAATTTGCTGCTCCTTCTGGATGGAACCAGAAACCCCAAAATTCATCATTCTTGGCCCACCCCCTCCCTGTATCTAACGCTCACTTGCCTGAGTCTCTGTCCTCCAGAGAACTAGAGGTAAGCTGGGGGAGGGGGAAATCTAACTTCCCCCTTTCTCACACAACACCCGCCCTTCTCTTTTAACACTTAACAACATTAAATGATGGTCATTTAACATTGTTCTGGAAGCAGCTGCCAAGGCAATTAGATAAAAGATAACAAAAGGTTCAAGTGTTGGAAAAAATAATAATTAGCATTTGCAGGTATCACTGTACATCTAGAAGACACAAGAGAATCAACTTGAAAAAAGTCAAACAATTACAGAACTCAATCAGAGTATTACAAGTTTATACATAAAAGCGAACAATATGTCTTCATACAAAAGTAATCAGTTAGGAACTAAAATGTCAGAAAGCATGAACTCGTTTATTGGAGTGTAAGAATGATAAAACACCTAAGAAAAAATTTTGCAAGACTTGTAAAGGACCTGTATAAAGAAAGCTTTAAAATTTTACTACAAAGACAAATCTTGCTTCCAGATAGCAAGACCTACTGCAATGTAAACTCCCCAGTGGCATGGATTTTTCTCTGCTTTGTTGACTGACATATCTCAAGTACCAAGAACACTGCCTGGAACAAAACAGGCACTCAGGAAATACCCACTGAATGAATACATGCCAAAAACAATCTAAAAAGTCAGGGTGATCAATCACAGTTCAAATAGGATTTATATTCGTATTCTGGGAGCAACAGAGAGAGAGATCAATCTTCCAAGTAAGCAAAAATTCAAGTATTCAGGGTTACTGAAGGCATGAAGAACCAGAATAACCAAAATGTTACTGGTGGAATTATAAACTGGTGTAGTCTTTTGAAAGAGCAATTTGTTAAAATCTATCAACACTCAAGTCCATGGGGTTGAAAAGAGTCAGACAGGGCTGAGCGATTGGACTGACTGACTGATCAACATTTAAAGTCTGCCTATTCTTCTAGCCATTTCTCTGCTGTTGCTAATTCTACAGATATATTCACACATTTATGTGCAAACACACCTGAAAGGCTGTGTGGACGCAATAATATGCATCCCCCTATTACTGTTGAAAATAGATCTGCCTGTAAGACAGACCTAAGCGATGGGATCACATACAGCGGTCCAACACATGATCTTAGCCAAAAGGCCGAGACATGATTACAGCCGTCCTTAAAACTGAAGTATCCCTACACAGAATGAAACGGAAGTAAGCCCATGATCTAGTTTTAAAGTAACAAAGGCAAGGTTGAGAATAATATGCATAGTGTGACCCCATTTGTATTCTAAAATTACATAGTATGTCTATACAGGAACACAAACATTCTGGAAGGTTACCTTTGGCAAGGAAGTCAAGGGAAGAGATGGACAGAAGGAAACCTTCCCTCAAGGAAAACAGAAAGGAGGTGTTTGCTACTGCTTCGCTTGCCTTGACCATTTTACTTCCTCTCGGGCACTCCTGGTTCAGGAGCACTGCCCGCCCTCGCCCGGGGCTCCCTGGGCATTCCACCCGCAGCTCCACTGCAGGGCAACTCATACAATACCCTTCCTTCCGGGCTTCCCAAGTTAGCACTGAGCTCCTCTGAGGGCAGGGCCTGGTTTCCTCTGCTTTCTCAGCACCTGGTGGAGCGCTGGCGCACAATTACCCCTTAAGAAAGGCGGGAGGGAGAGAGGAGGGAGGGAGATGGGGAGGGAAACAGAAGACCAACCCAGTGGCAGCACACAGCACTGTTAAGAGCGGGTAGAGTCAGGAGACAAGGACGGCTGGCCACAAAGAGAAGAGCAATGATTCGGCGGAGAGGAGTCGAGCTCTCTCACACAGAGGCCTCGGGGTCTGTGAGCCAGAGAGCAGGTGTGCCCCAGAGCAGAGACTGTGCCCCCCACAGCTTCAGGTACTTGTCCCTCCCAGACCACAGGTACCTCATGACTCCTGCAATTAAGGACGAAGCTCTGAGAGCAGCATCTGCCCACCCCATCTTGCTGCTGGAAGGACCGAGGGGTCTCGGCCACCCTGAGCAATCCCTAATGCCTCTCTATCATTTTTGCTGATGATGTCCCCTACCAGGGGCCTGAATGTTAATTGACATCCATGCAAAGCACTTAGTTAGCATAAAGCACAAGAGGCAGTGCTCAAAATATAAGCCATCACTAATTGCTTAGAGAATCTTTTCAAGAGTTCAAAGCACCACCACTGCAAAAGTCATCAGGAAGTCTTCCATTTCCAACAAGACCCAGGCCTCCCAATTTATTTCTGCAAATAAACAAACACACTGTCTTCCTAAGCACATTTAAAACAAACTGCTGCTTCAGTATTTGTTACTTTTGTCATTTCAAAATTAAACTGGTCCTGCGTGCGTGTGTGCTAAGTCACTTCATTCGTGTCCTACTCTTTCGTTACCCCGTAGACTGTAGCCCACCAGGCTCCTCTGTCCATGGGGATTCTCCAGGCAAGTATACTGGAGTGGGTGGCCATGCCCTCTTCCAGGGAATCCTCCCAACCCAGAGATTGAACCTAGGTCTCTTGCACTTGCAGGTAGATTCCTTACCATCTGAGCCAACAGGGAAGACCAAAACTGGTCCTATTGGGTCCCACATATTCTAGCACACTCTTATATCTTAGAAAGCTCAAACTTAAATCACCTTTACAAATCCAGTACATGTTCCATCGTCCTGGCCGCTGGCCTATGCCTGACGTGGCTCACCCCAGCATTTACTCACCACAGCAGGAGGGTCGTTCCAGTCTTCATAGGAGATGGCAGCGTATGGATATATCCGATCATTGATGATCTGCAGGGTGGCCAGGGCGATGGCCTTGATTGACTGGAAGTATGCTTCCCAAAACCACCGTGCCTGTGAAGAAAACCACACTGCGTGAAGTGAGCAGAGTGAGGGAAGAACTAGAGGCTCCATCACAGGCACCTCTGGGTCGGGGTCATTTCCTTATTCTCAAAGAGAGCAAGCCCAAGGCAAAAGCCTGCCTGCTGTGCAAGGCAACTCCATCAGAGTGGGCATTCATCCAAGGCAGTCAAACAGGACATGCGCGCAGGCAACGCACATGGAATCCAATTTAGATAGAAAAGAAACTACGTGGGGATGAAGTATCAAGTTTATAGTCTTTTTTTTTTAATATTACTACTAAAGTGCACATAAAGTACATTCAGTACTCCTATAATCACTATCCAGATATAGAACATTCCAGCACCCCAGGAGAGTCCTCTCTGCTGCACCCAGCCAGTATCTCACCTCTCCAAGAGTAATCCCTACTCTGATTTCTGTTAGCCCACTAAGGGATTTCATACTAATGGAACCAAACAGTATTTAACTCTTTTGTGTCGGGCCTCTTTTGCTGAACACTGTAGTGTTAAAACTGGATTTCAGTGTCAGGTTCTGCTGGCCTCATAAAAGGAGTTGAAAAGTGAGTAGAAAAAGTTCTATTCTTTGACAAATGTTAGCCAAGTTTGGCATTATTTCTGCCTTGAAAGACTGAGAAGTCATCAAAAAAGCCATCTAAGGTTTTTTTTTGGGGGGGAGGGTGGGATGGGTAATGATTTTAAATCATGGATTTTCTTCCATCGACATAAGATTCTGCATATTTTCATGTCAGTTTTGTAGGTGGTATTTTTCAACGAATATGTTCACTTTAAACTGTTAAATGTTTGCACTAAATGTATGTCTATTTAATGCCTATAAAATCTGTAGTAATACCTCTCTTTTCATTCCTGATATTGATCATCTGTGTTTTCCCTTTGTACTTGATCAGTCTTACTGATGTTTATCAATTTTATTAATCTTTTCCATTTCATTTTGTTGATTTTCTTCATCTTCAGTTCAGTTCAGTCGCTCAGTCGTGTCTGACTCTTTGCGACGCCATGGACTACAGCAGGCAGGCATCCCTGTGCATCACTGACTCCCAGAGCTTACTCAAACTCATCCATTGAGTCAGCCATGTCATCCAATCATCTCATCCTCTGTTGTCCCCTTCTCCTCCTGCCTTCAATCTTTCCCAGCATCAGGGTCTTTTCTAATGAGTTGGCTCTTTGCATCAGGTGGACAAAGTATTGGAGTTTCAGCTGCAGTATCAGTCCTTCCAATGAATATTCAGGACTGATTTCCTTTAGGATTGACTAACTCTCAAGAGTCTTCTCCAACAACACAGTTCAAAAGCATCAATTCTTTGGCACTCAGCTTTCTTCATGGTCCAACTCTCCCATCCATACATGACCACTGGAAAAACCACAGCCTTGACTAGATGGACCTTTGTTGACAAAGTAATGTCTCTGCTTTTTAATATGCTAAGTTTGTCACAGCTTTTCTTCCAAGGAGCAAACATCTTTTAATTTCATGGCTGCATTTACCATCTGAAGTGATTTTGGAGCCCAAGAAAATAAAGTCTGTCACTGTTTCCATTGTCTCCCCAACTATTTGCCATGAAGTGATGGGACCAGATGCCATGATTTTAATTTTTTGAATGTTAAGTTTTGAGCCAGGTTTTTCACTCTCCTCTTTCACCTTCATCAAGAGGCTCTTTAGTTCCTCTTCGCTTTCTGTCATAAGGGTGGTGTCATCTGCATATCTGAAGTTATTGATATTTCTCCCGGCAATCTTGATTCCAGCTTGTGCTTCATCCAGTCTGGCATTTTGCATGATGTACTCTGCATATAAGTTAAACAAGCAGGGTGACAAAACACAGCCTTGACGTACTCCTTTCCCAATTTGGAACCAGTCCATTGTTCCATGTCCGGTTCTAACTGCTGCTTCTTGACCTGCATACAGATTTCTCATGAGGCAGGCAAGGTGGTCTGGTATTCCCATCTCTTTAAGAATTTTCCAGTTTGCTGTGATCCATACAGTCAAAGGCTTAGCATAGTCAATGAAGCAGAAGTAGATGTTCTTCTGGAACTCTCTGCAACAGATGTTGGCAATTTGATTTCTGGTTCCTCTGCCTTTTCTAAATACAGCTTGAATATCTGTTAAGTCCTCAGTTCACATACTGTTGAAGCCCCGCTTGGAGAATTTTGAGCATTGCTTTGCTGGCGTGTGAGATGAGTGCAACTATGTGGTATCTTACTTACTTAATTCTTCACCTAACTTTTTTTCTATTTTGCTCCTCTCTGCTCTTATTTTTACTTCCTTTGGTTTTGGGGGACTTTAATCCATACTGCATTTAGATTCTTGAGATTGAAGTTTAGATATTTCAATCTTTCTTCTTTCTTAATACCTAAATACAAAGCTATAAATTTACTTCTATGCACTATTTTAAATGCATCCCACATATTTACATATCATTTTCATTATAATTTAGGTTAAAAAAATTAATTTCTATTGTAACACTTTCTTTGGCCTAAAGGGCATTAATAGAAGTATACTGTTTAATTTCCAAACATTGTCAGATTTTATATTTATCTGTTACTGATTTCTACTTTGCACTGTAGTCAGGGAACATACATGTTATTTCAAAAACTTGCAATTTATTTAAACTTGATTTATGGCCTAGCACATTGTTTACTTTTGTCAATGATCTATGTGCACTTTAAAAATAGTATCTTGCTGTTGATGAGTGTAATGTTTTACACTTGTCAAGCAGAGTAAGTTGATTATTTAGTACTATCTAAATATTCTATACCTTTATTGATTGTTCTCTGCCTGTATGCATGTGTGTATGTGTGTTTATTTCCAAAATTTTTACTTTCTAATTTCTGCCCTTAAAGTTTGTCTAAAGATTATCTCTTATAAAAAGATATAAATGGATTTTAATATTTTATCCCATTTAAAAATCTTTGGCTTTCAGTTGTACATATAGTCCACTTATACTTAATGTAATTTCTGATACAGTTGAGTTTAAGTGTTTGCTTATTCTATTTGTCCACAGAGGTCCACAGATGTACCTCAGTGTAGCTCTTTGTATTTATCCTACTGAGAACTGTATAGCTTCTCTAATCTGTGACTTTATGTCTCCTGATGCTTTTAGAAAACTCTTGTCAGTATTTTTTAAAATGTTGGTTCTATCACACTCTCCTCTTCTACAACTCCAGATACACATATATGTAAAATGTTTTCACCATGTCCTGTATGTCTCTTATTCTCTTTTCTGTATTTTCCCTCTCTGTGCTTCAATCTGTGTATTTTTCTACTAATATTCCTTCTGGTCCAATAATCCTTTATCCTTTTCCAATAATCCTTTATCCTTTGTGTGTGTAAGTCTATAAACTGCTATTAAATCCATGTATTGAACTGTTAATTTCACTTCTTATATTTTTCATTTCCAGAATTCCACTTGGCTAAGAAGATTTTGTATCTTTGTTGAAATCCTCCTTCTTTACTTCTGTATTATTGAGTATTGTTAGTTCCGGACTGATAACTCCAATACCTGAATAAACTTTAAGTCTCTTTCTGGCATCTCTTTTTATTCTTCATTTTGGTCATTTGGTTTCAATTTCTAGCTTGCATCTTAATTTTTTATTAGATACCAATATTCTGCATTAAAAATTATAGAGATTCTGGACAATCCAGATTATCTTTCTCTTAAGAATATAACACATTCTGCTTGCAGGCACAGAGAATGCAGTCAGACCACTTTAATCCTATCAGCTTCAACTTTTGTCAGGACTAACTTTTTTCAGCTTGCCCTTAGTCTGAAGGTGTGGCCTTCTGGGCCTTCAACTAAAGCCTGGGGTATTTCGCAGGACCCCTCCATCCTGGCCAGCCCTGAACATGGACCTTTGTCTCATTAGCACTATATATGGTTACTGAAATAGCTGCACAGCTCCTTAGGCTCCCAGCTGCTTCTTTCTGCAGGGACTCCAGGAGTCTTGCTCTGATCGTGTGCACTTTAGGAGTTGGCAAAGACCTTAATGGAAGACTGCATGCTCATTTTTTGTTTATTTCCCCATGATTCCCTTTCTCCTGAGACTTTTGTCCTTCAAATCCCAGATACTCTGGGAAGCCCCTAACCCCAGCCTGTCAGCCCTGTGGGGCTGCTGTTTCCTGTGAAGTCCCCATACCCAGGACTGTGAATTAGAAGTCCTCGGGGGATGGCATCAGAGTGAACAGGCAGCTACCCTCAGGGTGCTCCTGTCTCTCAGGAATTATCCCTCAAGTCCTGGCTGCTCTCTGAACTGTTGTTTCATCTATTATAATGAGCTTCTGTACTTCTTTTTCTTTTATTGACAGGAGGGTTACTCCCAAACCAGCCACTCTGTTAGAGTCTTCTGAAAGAAGACGGTTTCTTATCCAAGCAGAGTTTAAACTCGGTTCCTAAAGAAAGCAGGATGCTGACGCCGATGCCCTCTCCAGCTTCATTCAGCCTACGAGCCCACTCAAAATCAGAGGCTGTTTGCATTTATGCAAGGGGGCCGAACATATCCAAGTTTAGCATGAGAAACTGGAAGCATAACCAAAACAGGGAGAGGAAAAAAAGACATTTCTAGTCTAGACTTACTGACTTTGGGTCTGTTTCCTGGACAAGTCCTCTATTAGTTAAAGCCTTGGATAACTTCTGAGTTATATGACAACTATTGTTTCCACTAACAATAAGGAGAAGGCAAAGCATCACAATGAGAATTTCTCCTATTCAGAGAAAATCAGAAACAGATTTAGCTTCCAGGGGCATTTGACTCAAGCCGTCCTGCGGTTTGCCATCTGGGTACAGCCAAGGGGGCCTCTTGGCTGCCTGCTGATGCTTCGTAGATATACTCCACTCACTCCAGTCTCCTTCCTGCTCAGCCATGCTGCTGCTTCCCCTCCCATTGTCCAGCCAAAGCATCTACAGTTCATGAGGCCTAAGAGAACCTACCTTCTCTGTGAAACCTTTACTGAGCACCCTCAACATCAACAATCTTCCCTTACTAAGACATCCCACTGCATTCACAGCCTTTACCTTACGGCTCAGTTCTCTGATACACCATTCTAACACTGCTTTACTGGCATTTCAAATGACCACTTTTCTCTCTCCAGCTACACTGTGAATTTCTTGGCTGTGGAAACTGGCATTTTTTTTTTTCTCATTAGTATCCTTACAAATGTTAGAATGTTTTGCCTGCTGCAAAGCACTACTGTATCCATGATCTCATTTGCTCTTTATAACCAAGTTTGTCAACTTTTGGGGGTCGGGTGGCAGATACAAATTTCATTTTATATGTGAGAAACTGAGCTATTAAGTGGCAAAGTCACCAATCCAACCCGTGAATCCTAACTCTAAAGTCAGACCTTCTACTTCCTTCTAGAACATGAAGAGTACCAGCACAGAGTAAGGAAATGGTCCTCTACCAAGGCCCCAAGATGCATGAGCCCACACATAAACACAGCTTAAATATTTACCTCCTTTTCTACCCAAATGGGTTCATCGTCATATGTTTGTTTGTTTTTTTTTAATTTCAAATCACACCACACTCAAACTCGAGCATTCCAAAGCTTTGCATTCACATTTAATCACAGTGGAGACAGCAGCATTTGGGATTTACATGAAACAATGACTGGGAACAAATCCACCTAGAATACCAGCCAGAGGCACAAGTGTAGGACAGAGACTCTGATTTAAGATGTCTCAAATCATCTCATCCTGTCCACCAAATTGCAGTTCTCTTGGAAAGGAAGCAAGCCTTGCCAATAATCACAGCTCAAGTGTCTCGGCCTGAGGATGAGTGAACTTCACAGGCTTAATTATTTCTGCAGGACCTCTTTAACACCTTGCAGCATTTAGAAGGCATAATTTACAGCCCCCCCCAGGACTCAGCCTAGGCCACTTTTTGGCAGAGAGGAAGGAGTTTTCAGCTCTGTTGTGATATACACGAAAGCACCACCATTCCCATCCAGTGAGCTAAATGCAAACACTTATTTTGTTTTGAGATTTTTCCCCCCATCAACATAGGCCACACTTATCTCTATCTGAAAATTTGAAATGAGGGATTCTTCCACAAACCTGCGGATTCCCCACACGCTCTACTCTATGCATCTACACAGCTGAAAGCTAAGTCATATATGAAAAAGGTCATACCAACAACCTCCAACAAAGCATTTAACTTTTCTTCATGAAACTGATACCACAGTAATTTTGTAAAAGCAGATTTCAAAGCACAGGAACTAAAGTTCCTATGACACTTTCACACATTAGAATCATGAAGCAAAAGGCAAGGATTGGGCCAACTTAAAACTATCTCAAGCAAACACAAACTTCAAACTAAAACTGCTGCTGTGCTTTAATTTCTTTGGTTTTCAGTAACATAAAGCCAGCAGGACCAGCAATAACAAGTGTCTAAAGGAAGCAAGTACAATATGGGAGGAAGAGCCATGGTGATGAGTGTCCTGCACGACTTTAAGCAGCTTGCTGCTGCTGCTGCTAAGTCGCTTCAGTCACGTCCGACTCTGTGCAACCCCATAGACGGCAGCCCACCAGGCTCCCCCATCCCTGGGATTCTCCAGCCAAGAACACTGGAGTGGATTGGCACTTCCTTCTCCAATGCATGAAAGTGAAAAGAGTAAAAGTGAAGTCGCTCAGTCGTGTCTGACTCTTAGCGACCCCATGGACTGCAGCCCACCAGGCTCTTCCGTCCATGGGATTTTCCAGGCAAGAGTACTGGAGTGGGGTGCCATTGCCTTCTCTGTTAAGCAGCTTAACCCTCTCTATTTTTTGAATCTAGGGGATGGACACCACACCACCTTTCTCTTGGAGCTGCAGGTTCCGTGAGATGAGGTTTGTAAAGCTCCTCGCCCTGTGCAGAGCAGATAATCAGAACATCTCCTCCACACCTGCACCCATCCTGCCCCTCGAGGTCACTTACAGTATATACTACATTCCGCGTGATTTCGGGGCGGGGAGGGAGACAGGGGAAGAGGAGAGACAGAAGGGATTCTAAGGTTACACTCCATTCATTTCAATTCTTGAAGCCAGGAAAAGAATCCAACTGGTCAGAGAAGGGAGGTAGGTATAATAAAAATAAATACAAGGATGACAGACCTTAATACTGAAAAATATCTCACCCACTAACATGTCTCTTCTACCTGAATCTCTAAGCTTCCAAGGCAGAGGCCAGCACTTCTCTGCAGACCGTGAGAGTGGGGACGCATCTGGTTTTGCTCATCACTGGTCTTGCAGCCCCTAGCACAGCGCCTGTCAAGGAGTGGACAGCCGAATGTTTGTTGAAAGAACAAATCCATCTCCCTCACAGGCACCACAGGCATCTCACGGAACTCTCCGGATCTTCTAAGCACCAGCCCATGACCTTAAAGGAGGAAAACCGTCAGTTCATAAAAAGGATCACCTCTTGCATGCAGAATTTTAAAAGGGAAAAGATGGGGCGGAGAGTGGATTTGAGGGGGGAAAAAAAAGGAAAACGTGTTTCTAGGTGAAATGGCAAGGCAGAAATAGGACCATGGGTGTCCCTTATATTGTGTGTGTATAGACCACGAGAGAGAGAATCAGTGGTTAGAACTATGCCTTGCAAGTCTGACCTGGAAGTGTCCAGGATATCTAACCATGAAGAAATTACACAGAAGAACCCCAGGACCTCGAAGTAGTCCAAGGGCGACTGCATCCCAAGCACAGTGACGAGTCTCCAACACCCTTTCATCGGCAACCAGCTGCGCACCGCCCTTTCCAACAGAATCTCCTGAAGGTGACCCACGCCAACAGACTTCATTTTAATATATTAAAAGGACATTTCTAATGAAAACCACAAAATAAAAAAATACACCAGCCGGCGATGCCTCTGTGTCAAACCTCAACTGGCAACGCTGTCCAAACACGTAATGGTGGATCAGTAGGTACCCCAATATTACTCTACTTCCCCACCCCCACCCACTGGTTGGCCACAAAATAAAAGATCTGCCTCTGCTTGGGATGTAGAAAGTCGCAAAGAAACATGGAATCTACGGTAACCATAAGAAAAAGCCACCAGATACACCACCAACACTGTAACTTGCCCTGGGCACGTGGGAGAGCTGCGGTCAGAAGGCAGTCAGGGACACCCAAATCCAAGAGTGCCATCCAGGAGCCATGGGACACTCAACTCCAGCTCGGGAAGAGCAGAGAAGGCGGGGGTGGCTGCTAGAAAGGCAGTCACCAAAACCAGCTAACATTTTAACAAATTCTTCAAATTGAGTGTGGGCTAGTAGGGCAGTTTGGGAGTTCTGGACACAAGCAGAATCTGCACTCACTTTCGAGCCCTTTTCTGCTGGATGTTCTGGAGAAAGATGGGGGCAGGAGAAGAAACCAGAGAGATTCCCTTCAATGGCACACAGGGAGAAAGCCCTGTCCCTTTCTCGAATCTTTTTTTATCATCCAAAGCCAAATCTCTACCTGCTGGGGGCTTAGCAGGAAAAGCTCTCATCCCCAAAGGCGGATGCAGATCCTCAGCTTCTGGGAGAGGGGGAGACAGGCAGCCTGCCCCGCACTGGGAGGGCAGGAACCCTTCCAGCTCCTAGCAGGCTCAGCTGTGGCTGGGGTCGAAGCAAAAGCCTCTGCTCCCAAGGGAGGGGTAGGAGACTCCCTCCAACCCCAGACCCCCACAGACAAAGGGCAGACTCCAGCTGCCCCAGGAACACTGAGAAGGCACCCCCTCCACAGCCCCAGCAAACAAGCCTGTGAGACTGAGGCCGGACCAGGGGAATGGAACCCTCCTGGCCCACCACAGGTCTGGCACCACATACAAGCAACAGAAGTCTACCTACCCGCTGACGGGAGCACGGCTCCCTGTGTAGTGCAGGGGGACAGGACCTGCTGGAAGTGGAGGGCGGAGCTGGAACTCTGAGAAAAGCCCCAGTACCCTGTGCCCCACACAAGAACGAGGAGACCACTGGCAGCATCTGGAGTCAGCGGTGCTGAAGGTTAAGTCCAGCGACAGAAAAACTCAGACCCATCCCAGTTACATGCTAGGTTGAGTCAACCTCCCATGCGAATGGCTCACAGAAGGTCTGCCCACTGCTGGACACGACATTTACTTTAGGTCTCCTGTTTTTCTAACACAGTCCATCACTCAAAGTTTATCAGAAACAAAATACGAGAGAAAACAATCCACTGTCATAACATAAACCCGTCAATAGAACTAGGCTGAAAGATGACCAAGATGTTTGGAACTACCAGATGGAGACTTCAAAATAACTATAATTAATATGTGAAAGAATCTAGTGAAAAAGTGGACAACCTGATGAACAGATGGGCTTATTCAGTAGACAGATGAAAACTATCTGTAAACAAAGAGCCAAATGAAAATGCTAGAAATAAAAAGCATACTATCATAGAATTTCTTCAATTGTGCTTATCAGCACACTAGATAGAGCAGAGGAAAGAAATATGGTAGTAAACTTGGAAATAAAAAAGAAATGATCCAAACCGAAATGCAAAGAGAAAAAGAGTACAAGAAAATAGAGCATCCAAGAACTGTAGAACCACATGGAATGTCCTAACAGTACCTGGAGCCGGAGTTCCAGAGAGGGGGTTCAGAAACAAGGCAACAGATACATTTAGAGAAATAGTGGCTAAGAGTTTTCCCAAATTAATGAAAAACAATAAAACGGACTGAATAAGCACAGAGAACCAAGGCAGATTAAATAAAGCATTTGCCTTCTCCCTCAGGAAGTTTGAGAAACAGCTGCACCATTCGGGCCGCAGAAGCCCTTCTGCCTCTGAGCAGCAACCTGGGAGATTCCAAGAGATCTGAGGCCAGGAGATTTTCTCTCAGCTCACTGCACTGACAGAACATTTATCTCAGGTGAAGGGCTGGAAAATATTTCCACGCCTCATGGATTAATTTTTCAAAGCTGTGTCTGAAGGTGAATCTGAAAACTTCCAAAGGGATTCCAAGGCTTTCCAAGCACTAACGTACCACCGGCAGACGAGCTCCTTTTCGTTTCTTTGCTGTGACAAATGGAGCCAGTGAGCATTCCTATGACGGCCCCTGAGCCTCGTACAAGGCAAGCTCTGCAGGGTCACAAGGGCTCTCTTCCCCGCCACGTTCCCGGGCAGGTGAGAAGGCCCAAGCAGGGAGCCGAGTGCCCTTCTTGCTAACCTCACTTCCAGGGTACGGCTAACCCCATGGCCAGCCTGGAGGCAACGGAGACAGGCATGGACAGCCTCTGCCTGGCAGCTGAAAACAGACACAGTGGTGAGGTCGAGGGATAATCAGGGTATCCTGATTCCCAGTGGAGCATTACTGCAAGACTGGCTTCTCGTTTATTCTTTCGCTGACTCCATTTTTATAAACCAGAGGGTTAACTGACAACAGAAACAGGGAGAGGAAAAAAAAAAAAACAAAAATCAACAAAATCCCCTCGGGGCAATTCTCAAGGACTGAAGGTTTTATAAAAACGTCAGTTTTTCTAAAAGAGAAGCTCACTGACATTTGATACTTTTACTCAGTGGTCCAACGAACAATAATAAATAGGGTTTATCTGCTTTAAAATAAGAGATTTCTGAAGCAAACGAGGTCAACATATCGAGGATTTATCAGCACACCATTTTTTTCTTTACTTAAATCATTTGTTAATTTAATTACATTTAAGTGCCGCTGGATCATCGAAAAGCAAGAGAGTTCCAGAAAAACATCTATTTCTGCTTTATTGACTATGCCAAAGCCTTTGACTGTGTGGATCACAATAAACTGTGGAAAATTCTGAATACTAGACCACCTGACCTACCTCTTGAGAAATCTCTATGCAGGTCAGGAAGCAACAGTTAGAACTGGACATGGAACAACAGACTGGTTCCAAATAGGAAAAGGAGTATGTCAAGGCTGTATATTGTCACCCTGCTTATTTAACTTTTATGCAGAGTACATCATGAGAAATGCTGGGTTGGAAGAAACACAAGCTGGAATCAAGACTGCCAGGAGAAATATCAATAACCTCAGATATGCAGATGACACCACTCTTATGGCAGAAAATGAAGAGGAACTCAAAAGCCTCTTGATGAAGGTGAAAGAAGAGAATGAAAAAGTTGGCCTAAAGCTCAACATTCAGAAAACTAAGCTCATGGCATCCGGTCCCATCACTTTATGGCAAATAGATGGGGAAACAGTGGCTGACTTTATTTTTTGGAGCTCCAAAATCATTGCAGATAGTGACTGCAGCCATGAAATTAAAAGACACTTACTCCTTGGAAGGAAAGTTATGACCAACCTAGAGAGCATATTAAAAAGCAGAGACATTACTTTGTCAACAAAGGTCCATCTTGTCAAGGCTATGGTTTTTCCAGTGGTCATGTATGGATGTGAGAGTTGGACTATAAGGAAAGCTGAGCACCAAAGAATTGATGCTTTTGAACTGTGGTGTTGGAGAAGACTCTTGAGAGTCCCTTGGACTGCAAGAAGATCCAACCAGTCCATCCTAAAGGAGATCAGTCCTGGGTGTTCATTGGAAGGAGTGATGTTGAAGCTGAAGCTGCAATACCTTGGCCACCTGATGTGAAGAACTGACTCATTAGCAAAGACCGTGATGCTGGGAAAGATTGAGAGCAGGAGGAGAAGGGGACGACAGAGGCTGAGATGGTTGGTTGGCATCACCAACTCGATGGAGGTGAGTTTGAGTAAACTCCGAGAGCTGGTCATGGACAGGGAGGCCTGGTGTGATGCGGTTCATGGGGTCACAAAGAGTCAGACATAACTGAGTGACTGAACTGAACTGAAATGCCTTCCTCCGTAAAACATGAGAGTGCTTTTCTTCACTTCTGTACTCACAAAGCAACTTCATTCGCCCTCGCCACACCAGCATCCTCCACCGGGACCTGTCCCTGGTGCCCCTGGAAGCACTTCTCCGGCACCTACCACAGTCTTCCCACTCCCGTTATCTCAATTACTTGATCCCGGCACCTGAGGCGCCCACACCCACCACTCACTGACCCTTCCACAAAGCCATAGACATCTGTTCGGGTAACAGTAGCAGACTTCACTTTACAATTTTTGATAAATATAAAAATGTTTTTATTTACCAGGCCGACTTGTAATCGCTTTCTTTTGAACTTTTCGTTTTGAAACAGTTTTTGACTTAGAGAATAGTTGCAACAGTAGAATAGAGAGCTCTGAATACCCTCACTAGCTTCTCCTAATGTTAGTCTCTTTCATCTCCATGGTGCAATGATCAAAACTAAGATGTTAACATTAGGTTAATTCTATTAACTCAGCTAAAGACTTTTGTTTTCTTTTTGGATTTTCCTAGTTTTCTTCTAAGGTCATTTTTCTGATTTGGCATCTTATCCAGGACACTGCATTGCTTCTGGCTGTCATGGCTCCTTAGTTTCAATCTTTCCCTATAGTTCATGACCTTAACACCTTGCCAAATGTGGTCAGGAATTTTGTAGAATGTCCCTCAGTCTGGTTGGTCTCAGGTTCTTTAACTGTTAAGACTGAGGTTATGGATTTTGGAGAATACTACACAGATGATGTGCCTTTCTCTTTCCTTCATAACTAGGACACATGGTGGGTATCAACGTGACTTATTACAGGGGAAGTTTACCTTAATCACTTAGTTAAAGGTGAGGTCTTCCAGGTTTCTCCACTGTAAAGTTACCACCCACATCTCATAGCCTATGCATTAGAACAAAATCACTATGTTCAGACCATATTCAAAGAGAAGATAATTAAGCTTTACATCCTGGAGGAGGCAGTATCAGAGAAATAGCATACTGTTTTTAGTGTTGTTTAAAAGAATTAAAAACTATGAAATTCTATTCACTGAGTAGCGTGCACGCGCGCACACAAACACACACACACACAGCTAGTCTACGTATATACAGAACAGGATTTTATTAAAATCCTTAAGCCTCTGGGTATTTGTGGCTTAGGGAAGTATAAAACATTTTCTTTCTTGAATAATTCCACTAAATAAAAAAATCTGACATTTGCCTTAAATGCTAAGTTGAAGCCTGATAACATATCTCAGCTACTGAAAAGAGAAAAGCATGTAGCCAGTTTTTACTAAAAATCTTAGAGATGAAATCTACAAGACCACAAATATTTCTAAATTTCAACTGCTTCTAATCTCATATTTTAATTTTACTCTGATATATACACAGAATTATATCCAAAAATAAAGTAAGCACCCCAATATGATAATTTGGGAAAGAAAGGAAAAAAACCTAAGGAAACTAGTAGCAGTAATTAATAAGAAAACAGAAAAAGGAAGAGTATTTGAAAAGAAATCCAAGAGCTTTCCATTGATTTTCTATTAAGAAAATCCTAGAAAATCAACTAAAAATCCATCAAAGCTAATAAGGAAGTTTAAAAAGTGGCCAGCTACAAAATAATTTGTAAAATAAATAAAACAAAAAACAAAACTCTTCTATGCCAGCAATTCCCAGTGAGATTTTACACACAAATACACACACATACACACACACACACACACACACACACACACACACACAGAATTAGTGGCAAAGCTCATTCAAAGAATTAGTGGCAAAGCTCATTCTACTGGACTTCCCTGGTTGTACAGTGGAAAAGAATCCCCTTGCCAATGCAGGGGACATGGGTTCGATCCCTGGTTGGGGAAGATTCCCCATGCCTTGTGCCACAACTCCTGGAGCCGTGTGCTCTAGGGTCCACGAGCCACAACTACTGAGCTCAAGCACTGTAATTACTGAAGCCCATGTGCCTAGAGCCCGTGCTCTGCAGCAAGAGAAGCCGTCACAGTGAGGAGCTCCTGCACCCTAAGAGTAGTCCCCACTCACTGCCACTAGAGAAAACCCTCGCAAAGCAAGGAAGACCCAGCACAACCAAAAAAAGAAAAAGCTCATCTCATTACCCTAACTTCTCACATCCAGATTATTCTTAGTTCTCCAGACAGACATTAAGCTGCCTCCGCAGTATCCAGTACCTTGTTCATCTTTCCTAACAAAATCAACTTGTAAATTACCCAGCCTCTTTTGTAGCAAGGGATACTATGTGACACTGATCCTATGCGACACAGTTTGGGTGCAGTCCCTGGATATGTGAATTTTCATAACTAAAAAGATAAAATCTGAGCTTGGCAATATTACAACAGAAACTTCCAAAACTGCAAAGAGAGAAAAGACAGGGAAAGAACAAAATATCCAAGGACCATGGGAGTACTATAAAAGGGGTAACATACACATAATACAAACACCAAAAGAAAAAAATAAAATGGGAGAGGAAACTTAATGACTGAGAATTTCCTCAAATTAATACCAAACACCAAACCACAGATCCAGGAAGCTCAGAGAACACTGGGTAGGATAAACACCAAAAACACTACACCTGTGCATATCATAGTGAAACCTCAGAAAAGCAAATATTTAAAAATTTTCTGAAAGAAGCCAAAGGGGGGAAAAAAAAACCTTAGCTACAGAGGAGCAAAGGTAACAATTACATCTGACTTCTCAGAAACCACACAAGCAAGAAGAGAGTGGAATGACACCTATAATGGGTTAAGAGAAAAAACGTACCAACACAGAATTTTACACCCTGGAAAACCCCTCAGAAGTAAAGGAGAAATAAATAATTTCTCAAGCAAAAATCGAGAAAATTTGTTGCCAGTATTTCTGCTTACAGGAAATGTTAAAAGAAGTTCTTCAGAGAGAAGGAAAATGATGTAGTCAGAAACAGATGTACATAAAGAAAGGAAGAGCATCAGAGAGGGACTAAGTGAAGGTAAAATGAAAATTGTCACTTTCCTTATTCTTAATTGATCTAACAGATAATAATGTATAAAACCAACAAATTTATTTGATTACGTGTGTGTGTGTATATATATGTATATGTGAAATGCGTGACAGCAACGAATCAAGGGACAAGAGAAAGAACGAGGGTTACTGTGTCAACATAAGGAAGGTACTGCACTATCACTGAAGCAGGAATATTTGAAAATGGATTTGGATTTGATATAAATGTAAAGTGCAAACTCTAGGGCAACCACTAAAAAAGTATTTAAAAAGGAGTGTAACTGGTATGCTAACACAGAGAATAAAATCATATAAACTACTAATTAAAACCACAAAAGACATAAAATGTGTAGAAGACAAAAATATTAACAGGAAAAAAGAACAAAGCCAACAAATGGAAAACAGTGACGAATATGGTCAATGTCAATTCAAGTATCTCAATCATCACTTTAAATGCTAATGGCCTGAATACTACAATTAAAAGCTTGTCAGGGTGGATGAAAAAACAAGACCCAACTGTATCTTGTCTATGAGAAACCCACTTTAAATAAACAGATACACATAAATTAAAGGAGACGGAGAAAGATACAGCACGCTAACACTAATCTGAAGACAGTATAGGTAGCTATGTTAATTTCAGACAAAGAAGACTTCAGAACGAGGAAAATTACAACAGATAAAAAGTAGCATACACAATGATAAAGAGGTCAATACTCCAAGAAAACATAACACTCCTCAGTGCAACCAACAAAAGAGCATCAAAATACATGAGGCAAGAACTGGTAGAAATTCAAGGAGAAACAGATGAATCCTCTCCCAGAGCTGCCCTCTGTCAGAAGCACACAGATCCAGAAGGCAGAAAATCAGTAAGGGACATAGTTGAATGTATTCACAGCACCAAATAATTGACATCTGTAGACTATTTCATCCAACAGCGGCAGTTGGACACATTCTTCTCAAGCTCCATGTAACATTCACCGAGACAGACTACATTCTGGGCCATAAAGCATACTTGAACAACCATGAAAAGAAGTCATATGATGTCTGCTCCCAGACCGCAATGGAATTAAATTAGAAATAGTGACATGGAGGAAACATTATACGTTTGTTAAAAACCCACAGAATAGACAACCCCAAGAGCAAACCCGAACAAGGACTACAGACTTTGAGAGAGAAGGCTGTGCCAGTGTGGGCCCCACTCTAACAATGAGCCGCTGTGGCTCACGGTTAGTGCGGGCGGCGAAGCGTCCGTGGGCACAGGGTGTGTGGGAACCCTCCCTGCCTCCTGCTCGATTTTGCTGTGAACCTGAAACTGCTCTGAAAAAAAAACTTAGTGATTAAGGGACTTTCCTGGTGGTCCAGTGGCTGAGACTCCGGGCTCCCGATGCAGGGCGCCTGGGTTCGATCCCTCCGGGCTCCCGGTGCAGGGTGCCTGGGTTTGACCCCTCGGGGCTCCCGGTGCAGGGCGCCTGGGTTCGATCCCTCCGGGCTCCCGGTGCAGGGTGCCTGGGTTCGACCCCTGGTCAGTGAACTAGATGCCACGTGATGAAACTAAGCGCTCACATGCTGCGACTCTTAGTAACGCGAACCGAGCTTGCACTGCGATCTGAGTTACAACTAAAGATTCCACGAGCTGCAGCCAAGACCCGGGGCAACTAAATAAATTAAATAAATACCTTTTTTAAATTTAGTAATTAAAAAACAAAAAATCCTACCTGGGCTTCAAGTTTTATCTCCTTGAAAGCATACTGAGGCCCTTTTCCAATTCATCTGACAATTTCTACACAAGAGTCAGCATCTGTTCTCTGCCTTACTGTTATCTCACGGGGTGAAAATACTTATCTTCCTAGTTAGACTGAAAACTCTTTGGTGGCCCTCAGTAAAAAGCAAAATCTGCTGGGCCCTACTCAAGGGCAAGGATTTGAAAACTTGGCCCATAAGTACTACAGATTTGGGGCAGTAGGTTTCCGCGGGTTCTCGTGGCTTCTTTACGCTGGCATCCTACAGTTCCTCTAGAGTCATGCCCAAGTGTGGAGAAACTGGAGCAGACGAAGGGGACTGAGTGCCATTCTCAATGTCTCATTTTCCCCAGCAGCAGCAGCAAAGCAGGACTGACTAGACTTGGCTTAACCAGCAAGGCCTCTATTTTCAGCTGTGTCATTGCAGGGGAACAGCTGGGAACCGTATTAAATGTGAAATGCAGCCACTACCCAGTGCGAGATCTAATGTATCACACCTAATGAACACATTTTTGCTCTTCTCCTCGGATCTCATATAGAACCTGATGATTCTTGTTAGGACTTTAATCTCTCCTAGGATTTAATCTCTATTTTATTTTTATTTTTACGTTCTTCTGCATTCCCAGCCTTCTAAAAATATATCAGAATTCAGAATCCACAGTAGGTTTGTTGTAGTTGTGTCTTGTTTAAAATAGTCTCTACCCAGTTGGCACACAGGTTAGCGAAGAGAAAAATAAAATCACCTTAATAATGGCGACTATCATTATGAACACTTCCCTGGCGGCTCAGTGGTAAAGAATCCACCTGTTAAAGCAGGAGACATGGGTTCAATCCCTGGACTAGGGAGATCCCCTGGAGAAGCAAATGGCAATCCCTTCCTGCCCGTACTCCTGCCTGGGAAAACCCATAGACAGAGGAGCCTAGCGGGCTACAATCCATGGAGTTGCAAGAGTCATACACGACTTGGCAAATAAACAACGACAAATGGTTATGAACCTCTGCCATGCAAAAGGCGCCCTTTCTTCCCCTTCTCACCCTTTGGTGAGGACTCTGAGAACTTGCTCACAGCCTTTCCCCTTGGCTGGCTGCAGAGTACTCAGCCTTTAAATCTAGTTTTCTCTCTCTGCCCGCATACCATTTTTGCTAACCATCCCTTAACTTCCCTCAATGTAATCCCCTTTTCCTGGTGCTGAGAGGAAGAGGTCTTTACACAGTCTTCCAGGCCAAGCTCCCCGCTAGCCTGTTCCCACCAACCGCTAAAGGCTTCTCAACACCAGCCGCAGCCCAAGCCTCGTAGGAAGAGCTGAACACACCCACTTGTGCTTATTTCTAGGAGTTCTAGACCTTGCTCTTACATATAAAACCCTGAGTCATTCAAAGGTTAGAAAACAAGCAAGTATGTGGACCAGCATTCAAATCCTATTTTGATACAGAGCTGCGTAGAAAATTCCAAAAATGCCTATACGTAAGCACATGTCATCCATTTAGAACCAAAGATGTCCTTCTGTTCATCTCCAGCCTCCATATTTATATTTATGGGGAGTGATTAAAGAATGGACATGCAGTTAGTTCCACCTATAGTTACCAGAGAAAACGGTTCCAGTATATATTTGTTAAGAATCATGAGGGACTTCCCTGGTGGTCCAGTGGCTCCCCGTGAAGGGGGCCCACGTTCAAATGGAACTGGATCCCACAAGGCATGACTGCGAGCTCAGATGCCTCAACTAGGAGAGGCCGTGTGCTGCAATAAAGACAGAAGACCCCGCATGCTGCAACCAAGGCCCAGCAAAGCCAGATAGAGAAGTAAACATGTTTTTAGAAGAAGAATGACAAAAATGTAAGGAAGAGGTCAGGAGGATGAGGTCCAGGGCAATATTTTCTGACAGCAAGGTGCTCAGTTAAGTTCACAGTGTTTAATTAGACGACGTGGGTTTTTTTCCCAAAGGCTAATCAAATATGCATAGGTTCCTTATCAGCTTACATGGCATCATATAACATCATATAACACGTTTGATTCCCATAAAGAGTTGAAAAATCTGAGTTATCATCAGGGCAAGGATACAGAGAAAGAACTGGAACACGGGACAAAGAGAGGCAAGTGAAGAAAGGGGATTTCAAATTCCTTCCTCTAAGTCATGCAATAGGATTTAGAAATGGGAGAACTAAATTTCCCAGTAGGTGGAAAAAAACAGAAAATAGTGGCAAGGAGAAGCAACCTATAAACAATCATCAATACAGCAATTAATGTATTGATGATGGTTTATACTCATCTCAAAGACATACTTACCTCAGGGTACAAGGCAAATGCCCCCAGAGAAAAGGTGAGAAAAGTGAACTTTTTAATCATATGCTACAAATTCTTCCCAGTCCCAAGCCTGCCACTCAAGTTTTCTAACTACAGACCAGCCATTAGCCTCTAAATTCACCTTCCCCCTTTGTAAAAATGAGAAGAACTACAACTGCCTCATCAGATTTTCATGAGGTCAGTTATCAGACATGGCAGTTAACATAAATGCTACTTTTCCCCATCCCTTTGTCAAGCTTCCCTTTGTCGAGCGCAAGCTCATGACCATACTCACGAGCACAGAATAAGACAGCAGAAAAACCAGGCCTGCCTCTTCTGACACCTGAAGCGAAAAGTGAAGTCGCTCAGTCGTGTCCGACTCTTTGCGACCCCATGGACGGTAGCCTACCAGGCTCTGCCGTCCATGGGATTTTCCAGGTAAGAATACTGGAGTGAGCTGCCATTTCTGACACCTGGGTACCTGCTAAAAACTCAACCTTTACTCTGAAGCAGAAAAAGACCCTGCCAGAGTATTCTTTCTGCTAAGGATTATCAGTAATGTTCTACCTGAATTCTAGGAAAGCAGAGGAACTCAATGGAGATCATTTACTCCTTTGCTAAGCTAACGGCATCATAAGTAGAAGGCATTTTTCAACTCAATATTCTTAGAATATGAGGTTTGATTTCTTGCCAAAGAAGCTTTACTGAAGTCATCCAATAACCATGGGTCCCTGGATTCGCCTCTCAACACTAAAGCTTTCACTCTTGTTCCGTAGGCTGGAAGCCAAGCAGATGTGGGAGAGCAATCCATGCTATTTCTATCTCTTCTTGCAAGATCTAGTTTTTCCGTAATGTAGAATGACTCAAGAAGACAGGGGAGAGTGTCCCATCTTAAAAGGAAGCTGGGCCATCTTAAAAGTAGGGCTCATCTGACCTGGATGCACTGGGACTGAACATGTAAATGTAAGCCCTGTGACACCTTCATTGCATCATCTTCACCATGCATCAAGTTCCCAGACACCAAAGAGGGCTAGATTTGCACGTTTTAGCCTTATTTAAAAGAAAACTTATTTCAAAATAGACTCTACTTGGGACAGGTCAGAAGAAAAATGGGTAAAATAGCTGGAAGATGAGGGGAGGACTCAGTGAATACTTGTAGGGTGTACTCAAATGTTACTATCTCCCGTCCTATGGGAAGCCAGGAGGGACAGAGGAGCAAAGTGGGCAGCCTGAGTCGTGTTTCTTGACATGTGACAGGCAGCTCCTGAAATAGAAAGCCATAGGTTTCAAGTCTCAGGGGAATCACCTTCAAATATGTCAAGGCTCTAAGGGTGGATCAGTTTTCCCAACTGCTGATGCCCTGCTGTGAGGAGAGATCCCAAGCAAAACACAAGCTCCGACTGGGAGTCTTTGAGGTGGCAGGAGCCATGAGGAGTTCAAAGGCAAGGCCGGCCAGTGGCTTACACCTCCAAGAGCCATGGGGGTGAGAGGTTACTAAAGCAGGAGCCACTGACCAATAAAACTGTGTTTGGTCAAACCTTCTCAGCAAAGAGACGAGAGATTCATTTCTGCTGTGCCTGGTTCCCCAGTTACCCACACCTCTGAATTATACTGTTCCCTCGGTCAGGTCGGGGAGCTTCTTTGGCGATCAGCAGCTGACCAGCTCTCTCTCCTGGCTGGGTTCATGGACCAGCTAAAAGGTTTGGACTGGAAACCTTTAATCAGGATCTGTCATCAAAAATAAATAAATAAGAGCACGACTTGGGTCAGTTCGTTGTAAAGGAATCCGCCTGGGGTGAGATTCCCCATGTTTGCTATACCAAAACAGGGAGAAAGCTGTACGCTCGTTTGATCAGAAAAGGTAAATATAAAACAAGTCTCACTGCAGCGGGCACACTTGAAAGACAGACCCCTTTTAATTAAGACACACACACAGACAGCCTGTGTGAAGGGACCGAGGACAGGACTTGAGGGCTCGTTTCATCCCACGTCCTGCCACATCAGGGCCACGCTGCCCCCTCCATCTGCTTCCCAGGTAGTAACAATTCTAAAGAAGGCTGGGGAGCTGTTCTTTAGCAGGTTCTTTTTTTTTTTTTTTCTGGCTGTGGATATTATACAGACGCAGTCAGGTCACACGGGAGCCCTCTCCACTGTCCCCACACATTCCCAGAAACAGAGAAGTTGAGAATAGTGTGGGTCCAATGCCGGTTCCAGCTGACTGGAGCCACAAGAACCCTCCATAAGCTGCTTGCAGCTGGGAAGTGCCTTGGTCTGATCACGTGGCAGGTATTAAGACACGCTCTCCTGTTGATCCTGAGTGGAAACCCCAATGTGCGTTCCCTAAATTGGGACTTTGAACAGAGGGAGAAGTTTGGAAGAGCTACGCTTGCTCTGTGAGTGGGTCTCATCTTTACCCCGTGCCCTTTCTTACCTATGAGTAAGCACAGCTGAGGTTCATCATGGCAAGGGCTCTCAAGAGAAATTTACGTCCCCATTCCCCACTCCAGAAAGCATCTAAGAATCTGAGTGAGAGCGAGAGAGTTGAGAGAATTCAACCCTCAGTCTGTAGCTTCAAACAAAAACTCAAAGATCTCTCTAAAATACAAATTATACATATATAAAGATCATCAAGACCTGGCCAAATTAACCTGAGAATTCAGAACACTTCAAATATATATATACATATATGGGCTTCAAACACTTGAAGACAAACCACTTGCTCCTTTTAATAAAAAGTACTGAACTCTGAAAGATAACAAATGACCTGCTTACTTACTACTGAAGTCTTATCAAAATGGGAAATAAGTGCATGTTTAAATACAAATTAACCTGTAAACTATAAGGAGAAAGAGAGAACTACATTGCCAGAAATGACTTATATGAAGCTATTTCTGTACCAATTCTGGTCTGATTCAGTATTAAAGGTCATCTAGTCAAACAAAATGAAATAAATACACAATTGTTGTCTTACATTCCCAAGAACAGTAGCATGGAATTACAAGATGGTGTTATTACAAAGTAGTCAGGCAACTCCAAACTCTCTCAGCCTCTTCAATGCTGAGGGAGACAGAAAAATACATTCAAATATAAAATAATCATAAATATAGACAGAAATCTAATGGATCAGTCTGACCCTTACTGAAGACCTGACAATAGTGAATTCTTTACCAAACGCTTGTATCGACACTTGGTAATTTACAAGTTATTCTTTTGTAAACAAACCTAGATATTTTTCTAAGTAGATATACAACGAATTCACAAAGCCTGCACTCCACTTCCTGTAATGAGCAATTATTTCTCAGAAATGCTTCACAAATAGTTCCACTCTGTAGGAAACCAGCCCCAAAGAGTCAGACAATCCTTATATAGGCTGCAAATTAATGTTTAACACTTTTATTAGAGAGGCCATTTCCTAAAGCAATGCCCCATATTGGGGACTTGTTACAAGGGATTAACCCATGGCTAACTCTAGAGCCAGCTCTGCAACCAATGCCCAAAGAGGAAACTGGTCATATGATATAACCACACCCCTTGCAAAGGCTGTATAATGAAGACTGCTCATAATCATACACTTACTGAGAACTTTCAGTACATTATTTGTAAAATATTTTTAGTAAATTTATTAAAATTATACCACAAGCAAAAACTTCTGATTCAGTAAACTTAACAACCTAACTAATTATAGAATATCAATTTATTCTACTGATAATTGTTCAGAATACCAAAATACCTATTGATATTGTCAGAAATGTTCAAAAAAGTAGCTTGATTGCTTTGGAGGTTGGGGTATTTTATTTTGATTTATAGCTTAGTCAGTTTTCATACCTAATTACTCTCCCCACAGGAGCTACTTCCACACAAGTAGTAAAACGAACTGGTATTTTTTATTGTTTGCTCAATGAAAATCATTGATCCTAGATCAACAGCTATATAATTTGACTAACTATAAAAATTCTTTGCTTTTGCTTCAACCTCAAGTTAAATGACTATTTTAAATTGAATACACTTGCAAAAGTACTCATGTCCAAAACTATTTGAAAAAGGAAAAATAACGTGTTTGCGCCAAAAGGGTGCAAGGCAGTTAAAAATATATGTCCACCGGATTTTGCTTATCTCTACTATCCTCTTCCTAAATGCTTTTGTTAGGAGAAGAGGAGCAGACAGATACAGATTCTGAGGGCATGATGCCCCCAAGCCAGCCCACCTGGAATCAAGGCTGGAAAGCTGAAAGCTGGCGGAGGGTGAGGGTGTACTTTTTGAAATGCCTGGAAAAACACTCTGGTCAGGAGATGCCAGAGATTTTGAGGCTCCATCAAGCCCCTGGCCTTGATCCAGGTAATGGTTTTTCCTTCCCCTCAGCTGTCTGCTGCTAGAGTTTTTCAGCAAAGAGAGAAAGGAAAAGTGGTGGAGGAGAGGGAGGAGCAGCTTCCAGTCCACCTTTCCGTAACTGAGAGGGTAAAAAGGGCCAAGCTCTGCAGGCTGACATTTATAGAGGGCCTGGCGCTTCCACGAAGCACTCTGCGAGGATTACTGGGAGTTAGCAAGCTGGTCTAAAAGGGGCAGCGGAGCAGGCTGATGAAAGTCCCTTTAAATTCGATAACAGCGATGCTGTGCACACAGAGACAGTGAGCTGGAGCTGCCAGAGACTTGCAAGCCGAGGTCTAGCCAGTCAGACGGCCTTTAGGAAAAAAAAAAAAAACTGCATTGTAAACCTGGCTCCCTTAGCCTTTCAGGACTGCCCAACTCACTTGCTGAAGCCTGAAAGCACAGGCTGCCAGCTGAACGGCCTTTCTCATCAGGGGATAAAAATAAAAGCCCTTGGAAAACCCTCCCCGGCCTAACCCTTGCTGCCCTGCCCCCACCAACCAGGAGCAACTTATCCGGCCAAGGGCGCAGTTCCGGACCTGCAGAGGTTAATTACCTCGCTAGTCTTTCACCTCCAAATCACCGCTGTGCTCCCCAATCCCTTCTGCCTGGCATTTTTCTTCAATTTTAATATCAGAAGTTTCACACGCCTGCCTGAGCTCCTGGACTCGGCAGAAAGGCCCATATAGCTGTCAGCAAACTGATAAGAACTTTAAAATGACTCCACAGGGCCTCTTTATAAAGAAGAGCCAAAGAAGCCCATAAAGAAAGAGGGCAGGGGCCACGGAAACCAGCCGCTCACACTGTTTTAACGTGGCATTAAAATGAGCTGCAGATTTATGGCAGTGTTTTAGCCCCTGGCCCAAATCATCTAGGGATGAAGCGCTCAACTCGCTCTCCAGCGGGATTTCAAATATGGGATGGAGCTGGCTGGACAGGGGTGGGGGAAGGGCAGCAGGGGTGAGGGCAACAGCAGAGAACCAGGAAAACCAGATGATACAACTCATTACCCTTTCAGTAGGAGGCAAACAACAGCTATTCCTAAGAGGTATCTCACCAGTCCTCTTAAATTCACATAAAAAGTTGCTTTATTTTTAGTACATACCTAGTAAAACGCCAGTTCTCCAAGTGTTCACCACCCAAATGTCAATTCTGATTTTGACTTTTCTCTTTATGCTTATTTTTTAATCTTCTGGCTCAAAAAAACTGAGTAAAATCAAGATCCAGCAGAGGATACATTAAAAGAGGGGGGAAAAAGACTCAATATGAAGATCGTTCTCACTGGAAAGGGGAAAAAGTAACAGTACTTGACCCAAACGTTGCTTTATGAATTCTGGCACCCAAACGTGCCAATGAATTTTTTTTAAGGCCAGCTAAAGAACCACCGATTTTCATAAGCCATTCTGAAAACCAGAGAGGGGAACCTCCCTCTATTCCAAGATGTAGAAAGCACACCAGACCCACAGGAATAAGTTCTGTTTCAAGTTTCCAAGCCCAGAAGCAAATGCATAATACATCCGCGTTGGTAACTTACTGTGGTTCCTGAAGCCCAAGCTCCAAACCAGGGGGCTCCTGCCAGTGTTCAAACCTAGACCCAGGCGGAGCACTCCCAGATGACAGCCAACACAGAGCAGGCAGACAGGCCTCTAGATGCTTTAAGTCAAGGATTTCATTTAAACAACACAACTGCTCTATTGTATTATTGGGGGCGTTCCTGTAGCTCAGATGGTAAAGAATCTGCTTGCAGTGCAGGAGACCTGGGATCGATCCCTGGGTCAGGAAGATCCCCAGAAGGGAATGGCAACCTACTCCAGTATTATTGCCTGGAGAATTCCATGAACAGAGGAGCCTGGCAGTTTCTAATCCATGGGCTCATTATCACGGACTATTATCCCTAGGTCTGAGATAAGAAAATTGACGCTTGGCAAAGTGACTTGCCCATGCTCACAAAGCTGGCAGACAGAAGGCACAGCCTGGGATGCAAATTCAGGTCTCCTCAACTCAAAAGCCCATGTGCTTGCCACTCACTATCAACATCTCTCAAACTCTCTGGACTGGGGCCCACACCAAGAAACACAAATACATTAAATAATGACACTCACTGCACATATACATATCAAAGAAAAGAGTTCAGGAAAGATTTACCCTTGCTAGGTAATACTCTGATGCCTTCCTATTATCCTTCATTTTTTAAAAAATAAAATGCCGCTCAAGACTCCCTAAATTGAAAAATACTGTAGTACACAAGGTCCCCCTTCCACCCAGAATCCATCAGCTGGAGTCAGCAGACCTGGGTTCCAGGCGAGGCGAGGCTCTGGCCCTAACAATTCATCCTCAAGATCACTTGAATGCTAGGGCTTCCACCTCATTTACAAAATACGAAGAAAGGGCTGAATAATTTCTAAGGTTCCTTCCAGCTCTTTGATTTTTTTTTTACCCCTGTCTCCTTAATTGATACTGCTTTCCCCTTTCATCGCACCTTTTTTCATTACTCTCCACTTGTCACTGACTTTCCCGTCCTTCCAGCTCCCTAGAAAGTTCTCTCTTGCTGGTGTTTCAAGTTCCCCCTCGGGCTGGTAGGCTGCTCCACCTGACCTACCAAGTTCTTCCCACAGAAGCCAACCTCTGGGCGGAGCTCAGCACCTCTCAGAGCATCCTCTCGCCCTATTCGAGGCCACCCGGTCACGAAGCCTACTTTCACCTCCTGATCCATTCCGCAGTACAACTGAGGGGACAGCACTTCTGGCCTCTTCATTCACTGTTACTGAAAGTGCTCTCCCTAGCACCCTGAGGACAGGATCTGTTCCTCCCCTCCCCCTTTGTAAAAATCTCCTTTAATATACCTATACAATTCTAGCAAAAAAGCCGGTACTTAAAACATACTTATGACAAGTCTGCATTATGAAATCAAGGACTCTTAATTCTCCAAGATTCTGAGAATATTTGGAGTGGGGGGAGCTGCTCTAGGAAAAGTCGCTAAACCAATTAAAACTGGCATCACAATACGGTAAGTGAACATTTACAGACAGAGCTCGCCGTGGACAATGTATGCCAGGGTTGCCAAGGAAAGCAGCTTTATGGTCTCCCCATCTGGACTGTGAGGATTTAAATCTCAGAAGCTATACAAAATAACTGCAAATCAGCCCCAACCTTAAAGACAGGGAAATTTATTTACAGGCCCTGGTGTACTATAAATTTGAGACCGTTCTATTAAAATGCTTTTCTTGGCTTCCCATCAGATACTTGGCAAAAGTCTTTTTCCAATAAGGTTCTTAATGCTAAAGTTGAAAAAAAAAAAGTTAAACACATAAAAATGCTCTTCCTTAAGAGTTCCAATTAAATGAGTCCTTATTTTATCCTGCTTTAAACATAAGTTGACTGATCTCCTTCACAATATGGATTTATACATTCAGGAAAACTCCAACAGAGTAACAAAATTGAAATAAAATTATGAAACTTAAAATATCCCATAATCACACTCTTCCCCAAGGCTCTCCCACTGGCCAAAGAGCCTGGCTTTGTATCAGAACCACGGTTGTCTGTTTCACCAGAAGAACACCAAGGATCAAGGTCAACGTGTTTCGTAGACGGGTAAGTGATCCAGTAGCTTTTTTAAGGGCGAGTATGAAAGCAGAGATCGGCAAACAGAGCTTGGAGTGGCATGTTGGGACTAGACAGCAGGGGGAGGAAGGGAATACTTGGCATTTTTTTCAAAGCCCTGAGAATTCAGTTTATGCATATTAAAGTTTTTTTCAATTTCACAGTATGGGGGGGTGGGGCAGTGGGAAAGAGTGACAGATGTTACAATGTCAAATCTTGGAAATCAGAAGTGAAGTCTTTTCCACACTCTTCATATTTCCAGAGACGTGTCCAGTCTCCAGGGTCTCGGGCAACCACTTCTTAGGAGAGACGATCCAATGAGCAGCTAACCTGAATTGCTGGGAAGCTCATCCTGACGTTCAACCTCAATCCAGGCCACAGAGCTCTAGGATTTGAATAAAGCTGTGGGCAGCAAAACAGTATGTTTCCCGTCTGTCCCTCACATGTCGTGTGATCTCCGGAGCATCGCTTCACGGCTCTTCTTCTGTTTCCTCACGTTAAAAAAAATTCAGATCACTCCTCTCGCTGCCTAGTCTCACTACTCTGTTTAACGAGTTTGCTTTGTAAATTGTGTGTGTTTGGGGGCAGGCAGGGAGGGAGAAATGGACACAGACTGCTATGTAGCCGTCAACGGACACAACAGCCAAGCACAGGGGACCCTCAGAGAACACATCCATCCAGGTTCCTGGGGGTTCTAGACATACGAGGGCTGACGCCTTTAGGCGGATCACAAAACACTTTTAAAAAAATAAAAGCAAGTTATTTTAGATAGAAAACTTTCGAAAATACTTTACGCGAAAGCCAGTATTTTAAAAACACATTTATATACGCGAAATGTAAACCTTCCCTGAAAAGACTGCAGGGCGTTCTCAGGACAGCCATCTCTGTATTTCCACGATTTTAAGATGCTCCGTCAGACACAGCTTCAAGGCGGCAAAACAGAAACTATATTCAACAATCAAAGTGATGGTAGGACTCATTTGGATGCCAGAAATCCAAAATATGCAAAACAAACACGTACATATTTCTTTGAACCAAGGAATTCTACCTTCTTACGAGGACACACCCAGGATATCAAGAAGCACGTTCTGCTGTCTGCCATGTATCCAGAGTGCTGAGAGTTCTGTTTTCATTTTCTAAGGTTTTTTTTTTTTGATGTGGACCATTATTTAAAGTCTTTATTGAATTTGTTACAATGGTGCTTCTGTTGTTTATGTTCTGGATTTTTGGCCATGAGGCATGTGAGACCTTAGTTCCTCAATCGGGGGATCAAACCCACACAGCCTGCATTGGAAGGTGAAGTGTCAACCACTGGAGTGCCAAGAAGTCCCGAGTTCTATTTTTTTTAACTTTTTATTTTGTGTTGGGGTATAGCCAATTAACACAGAATGTTATGACAGTTTCAGGTGAACAGCGAAGGGACCCAGCCATACATACACAGGCATCCCTTCTCCCTTAAACTCCCCTCCCATCCAGGCCACCACACAACACTGAGCAGAGTTCCTGCGATACAGCAGGTCCTCGCTGGCCATCCTTGGCTAACCATTCTAATTACAGCAGAGTGTACAGGTCCATCCCAAACTCTCCAGCTATTCTTTCCCGCATCTCTCATCTTGGCAACCATAAGTTTACCCTCCAAGTCTGTGGATCCTTTTTTGTTTCATAAGTTCATTGGTGCCAATTCTCTTTAGATTCCACATATAAGGGATGTCATACGATACTTCTCCTTCTCTGGCTTATGTCACTCAGTATGACAATCTCTAGGTCAATCCATGTTGCTGCAAATGGCATTATTTCATTCTTTGTAACGGTTGAGTAATATTCCATTGTATATATGTACATCTTTATCCACTTCTCTGTCGACAAAACATTTAGGTTGACTTGGCTACTGTAAACAGTGCTCCAGTGAACACTGGGGCCCATGTATCCTTTTGGATCATGTTTCCCTCCAAATATACGCCCAGGAGTGGGACTGCCAGGTCATACTGCAGCTCTATTTTTAATTTTTTAAGGAACCCCCATACTGCTCTCATAACGGCTATACCGATTAACATTCCCACCAACAGTGCAGGAGGATTCCCTTCTCTCCACACCCTCTTCAGCATTTATTATTTACAGAGCATTCCATCCAAGTTCTATTTTTAAAACAGCCTTTCCATCTTCTCTGTTCATGCCTGACTGGCAGATGCCCCATGTCACAGCCCCGCACTTACAGTCTTTCTGTCCTTCAAAGATGTAACTTTGAAACTATCATGTCTATGGAAAGCAAACAGTTCAATGTGCTGAAATCACATGTAAGATAAAAGAGCAGCCTCCTGTGGGGTCTCTGCCCTGAATAAAGTGCATGAACTGGTGGACACACACACACTTACTGTTCTGTGGTCTCTTCTGCTCTCTCCTAGACCACAGCCAGGCCTGACAACAGTCCTTCCAGGTGAGGGGACCACATATTCTTCAATAGACATGTTCTTTTTCCCGATCAGCCCATTATATCTTCACGTACTCCTCCGGAGAACAAATAATTGGTATGCTTAGTATAATAGGAAAAATATAAACGCAGGCTGAGATGGGTCAGTAATAGAAAAGAAACTGGTATTTTAACTTGGCCAAGCATTCAAGGAGAGAGAGCAAAGAAGATGCTGAATGTTTCTGCCACCTCAAAGGCTCCCAGTCAATTGAGTACAAAGAAGAGTTCAAAGGCAAGGCAGGCTCCTGACTTCCACCTCCTAGTGTGGCTGAGGTTAGAGGTCACTGCTGGCGGAGCCACTGACCAATAAAAGAATGTTTGGAAACTCCACTCAACAGATAAACTGAGGATCCATTTACACCTTCCTCCCTATCCACACAAACACTGCCAACTATACAGTCCAGTGTCTAGTCAGCCTTCCAATATCCTGGGTTGCTCTCTTTTTCATTGTGATTCCAAAGGAGACTGGGGACGTGAATGTTCCATGAGACTATAGGAAAATACTTAGTTGCATACTTCTTCCTGGCTTCCAACACGAGAAAGATAGTGGATGGAACCCTCCATCTTTAAGGCTGCCATCAAATACTACCTCCCCAATAAATCTGTCCCTAACAGCTTTAACCCAGACTTCCTCCCATTTCAGACCACTAACATGCTTTGGAAAATCTGCACCATCTTCTCAGCTTTCTTTGGGCTTATACCCACATATCCCCAGGAGGGTTATTAGGCATGTGTGGGTAGGGGTTACAAATTTCTAATTATCTCCCATTGTTTCCTCTTGGAGGAAAAAAAAAAAAAACATAATTAGGGCTCCACTAAGTCAACGAGCTAATACAGCTCAATAAGACAATAAAAGGCCAACAAGTTGGCTTTATATCTCTATAACTATTAACCTCTACTGATTCACTGTGAACAGTGAATGCCGCCACGAAATTAAAAGACGCTTGCTTCATGGACAGAAAGCTATGACAAACCTAGACAGCTTATTAAAAAGCAGAGACATCACTTTGCCGACAAAGTTCCACATAGTCAAAGCTACGGCTTTTCCAGTAGTCATGTACAGATGTGAGAGGTGGACCATAAAGAAGGCTGAGTACCGAAGAACTGGTGTTTCTAAACGGTGATGTTGGAGAAGACTCTTGAGAGTCCCTTCGAGAGCAAGAAAATCAAACCAGTCAATCCTGAAGGAAATCAACCCTTAATATTCTGACTGATGCTGAAGCTGAAGCTCCAACACTTTGGCCACCTGATGCAAAGAGCAGACTCATTGGAAAAGACCCTGATGCTGGGAAAGACTGAGGGCAGGAGAAGGAGGCAGCAGAGGATGAGATGGTTGGACGGCATCACTGACTCAATGGACAGGAGTTTGAGCAGACTCTGGGAGACAGTGAAGGACAGGGAAGCCTGGCGTGCTACAGTCTAAGGGGTTGCAAAGAGTCAGACATGACTTACCGACTGGACAACAACAAAAGCAACTATTAATTTCTATTAATGAAAGGAACTGATTTCTAACTAAACCACAGAAAGCCCTATAAGCCACCCCAGCTCTTCCAATGACACAGACGCCAACACAGCCAGTTGATGGTCTTCAGGGGTAGATAACACAGATGCAGGTTGTACTTCAAAAGTCTTAGCTTACGTCCAGCTCTTAGTTCAGGTTCTAGCCTGCATATGACTTTAACGGCTGCTTCACTATCGCATCTCAGGTGAGGAGGAAAAAGTAACTACACTTCCCTGTCAGGCAGAACACCCTCCTCTCTGGGTGCGTCCTAACTCCTGGGTCATGTTAGGGGCTGTCACCACGGGCCCATCCATCAGATTATAGCCCCTGAACTCGAAGCTGCATCACCGTCCTCACCAAGATCCCACCCGTATCTCAGGGGTCAAATTCAGCAAGTCTGGCTCTGATCCATCACAGGAGAGCAGAATCCTGTGCTAAAAAAGCACAGGAAGGAGCGGGTCTCTCTAGAGAGTGGCTCTGAGGAACGGTGTCAGCGTAGCTCATGGCACTCAGGACTCCTTGGCCACGGCTACTCAGAAGGAAAATGAGTCACTTCAAAGTGGATGGAGCCCTCTGCTGGTTACAACTGTGCGTGCAGCCCCTCGGGCCGGTCCTGCAAGAAAATCCGACCCTTCGCTTCTCAGTCTCAGCTCATTCTAACATAAGCTACCCAGGGTTCTAAGGTATCAACTACGGATGTAACAGGTTTTCCCCTAAAAGTTTATCCCTGTCTTACAAAGACTCAAATTGGACCTCCCTAAAGAGAATTCACCGAGGTGTAATAACTTTCAAGAACCAAGCGTGTGCTATTTTTTCAGTTACTCCTGCCAAGGTCTGATTGAATCAATGGAGGGGATACAGAAGATAAAGGACAAGCATATTCTGGAAAGAACAAAAGAGCTGTCTCTAATCTTAGAGAGACGGCCACAGTATCAACAGGAAAGCAGCTCCCAAGCACAGCACTTTTGCCCCCTTGGGAGGCTCCAGCCGGAGTCTTTTTAAGATCCCACATGTGTCTCTTGGAGCCCAAATAACCTAAAAGTACACTGTTTTAAGTAACCCTTAATCACTCTGCTTCAATGGTTCTATGATTCTGAACCTGTCACTTGAAAAGACTGGCAAGGCTAGTCTCAGACCTGTGGTTCCTAAGCCAAGTTCCCAGGGAAAAAGTGCATTCTGTGAGCTGGCCCTGGGTGCTCTGCTCTAAAAACTAAGTGATTCTCTTCCCAACAGGAAGGTAGTGGGGAAGATAACTGGGCAGGATTTGCTCCTTTTTACCTCCCTGGTGTTTTCTTAGCCTTTTATAAATCTATAAAAGATGATATCTGATCTAGCAGATGATTCCCTATTTACTATGTTAACAAATCAAGATGCCGTAAAATGAAACACAAAGAGCATAAACACCAGGTCCCTTCAAGGAGCACTTTTTTTTACCATGAGTTGTAAGAACCCCAGGTTCAGATCAAGACTATAGAGATCTCTAGGCTGATTTTCTAATTCACTACAACTCAGATGAGGTCAGCAGTTAAGCAACAAATGGGGAAGCCCAGAAATTTGAACATGGGTGTGCTAGGAAAAAGCCTACGGGGAGGCTAAACTTAACATGTGATTTGTTTTCAAATCGGAATGTCAAAATGCTTGACAGATGAGGTCATGGGGATCCACAGAAGACAGAGCCTTGGCCTAGGGCACAGAGTCAGTAACCGGCCAAGGCGGCGTTTGCCACAGGCAGTCTGGGGTCAGAACCTACAGACTCAACCACTGTGTGATGTACCATCTGTCTGGTCTAAGGAGCTGGGTCCAAAATAAAGAGGTGGACTGAACACATCCACTAACTCCCTCCTAAAACCCTAAAATGAAGGCATAATCAAAGATAAAGAGAATGGGGAAGGAGCTAACACCACCAAAGTGTGGAAGCAGGAAAGCAGGTGGTGGCTGACGTGACAGGCCCAAGACAGCACCCGAGAGGAGCCGAGAAACCCCTGCGTCCTGCTGCGCACACTCGGTGGGGAGAGGCGGAGCTAGGGGCAGGAGGACAGACGGACAACGTGGGTAAGCAGCCGTCAGAAGCCAGAGTCCCTCCCCACTTCCACACCGCCGGGTGACGGCCCTGCCCTCACCCAAACAGAGACCTGAGGCTCATTCCTGCGACCAAGTTAGACACAGGGATGCACGGAGGCGGCTAAAGCCTAACCCTAACCCTCCAAACCTCTTCTCCGGCTCATCACCTACACAGATAATTTTGATGAGAATAAAAACTTGTAAAAATCCATTAAAAGAAGAAAAAGAACCGGAGAAAACCATGATCTGAAAGGACACAGGCACCCCCTCAATGTTCACAGTAGCACTGTTTACATCAGCCAAGACAAGGAAGCAACCTAAATGCCCACAGACAGAGGAATGGGTAAAGAAGACGCCGTACACATATATGATGGAGCTTTAGCCATACAAATGGAATAGTGCCATCGGCAGCACCGTGACAGACCTAGAGGTAAGTGAAGTCAGACAGAGAAAGACAAATATCAGATGATATTGCTTATATGGGGAATCTAAAATGATGGTACAAATGAACCTATTTATAAAACAGAAGCAGAGTCAAAGATGTAGAAAATAAACTCAGGGTTACCAGGGTGGAAGGGAGAGAGGAATAAATTGGGAGATTGGGACTGATGTATACACACTACTATATATAAAATAGACAATTAATAAGGCCCTACTGCATAGCACAGGAAACTCTGCTCAGTACTCTGTGGGGACCCAGGCTAGCTGATACACAACACTCAAGGTCAAAGCTCCTGAGAAGCATCACCCTGAAACACACCAGCTTCCATGGCCGTCTCAGTCACCAGAGCCCTCACCTGCTGTGTAAACGGCCTTCCAGAGATGGGCAGCTCTGCGTCCTGAACACATAGCAGAGGTGTGACCTTAGCGTCACAGCAGGCTTGCTTCAGGAGCGTTTCTGAATCTTTGACAGTTATTATTCCAAGCCTCTCGATGCAACTCCCTAACGCTGTTTTCCTCTTTTAGGTCTGGTTGACCGACTCAGTGGAGGACATCAATCCCACGCCCGCTCTCAGCGGCATGGATACTGCTCTGCATCCAAGCAGTCAAGGCCACCTTTCACCTCCCACTCGCCCCCTCCCCCGCAGGGCTGCCTGGCCCCTTACCTGTCTCTGCATTTCTTCAATCTGTCTTCGGGGGATGCTCTGCAGAATACTGTAGACATCTGACATCTTTTCTTCTGGCACAACTACAGATGCTCTAGAGACAGGAGGGAGACAGCGGATGCATGGACAGCCCTGCACACAAAGCACGGCTGCATGCGTGTCCCGCTTGGGTCTCACGAGCAGAAGCAACAACGCCCCGCACCTCCCTCAGCCCCACGGTCCTCGCAGTAAGCAGTTCCTCTTTCCTCTCCCTTCCTCGGGGCCAACCAGCGCAAAGGAGCTCCCCCAGCTCCATCTCTCACCTCCCCGTCACCACTCCATGCCTCTCCTGTCCTCCGTCCACTCCCCACTGTGCTCCGGCCACACAGGTACCCTCTCAGCCTCCTGAATACACCACACTCTGCCCGACCACAGGGCCTCCGTGTGTCCAGTTCTGCCTGCCCGGTACACTCGTCTTCACTCGTTACTGTCCACTCTAAATTAACAATGACTTCTCCTTCGGCTGTATTCCCCAATCCATTCATTTATTCAGCATGTATTTATGGAGGCCCTACTATATGCAAGGCCACACAATCTCTGTCATTTTAAACTGCAGGACTCAACTCTGCCACTGGAGTTCAAAAATGGCCAAAGATTATGTGTCAATGAATGGGTGTGCTGTGATGCAATAACACTTTATTTACAAACACTGGCAGCATGCCACAGGTGGCCCAAAGGCCTCGGGTGACCAACCTCTGCTGCAGGTTCATGGACTAACTCTGCTGATGGAAAATGGAGCAAAAAAAATCTGAAGGAGCCGTTCTCAGACCTAGCTATGCATTACAATTGCTGGGGGACTTTAAAAATAATCCATGCAGGAACCCTGGGATAAAGGTTCATCAGAAGGTTACACTCACCTCTTCCAGTCAAGGACTTCAGAGAAAGGCAAAATGTAGGAGTCTGCGATGATCACTGGGACGCAGCCAGCCCGTAAAACATCACTTAGTACCGCCTGGCCCAGCCGAGCTCCACGAAGGACCATGCAGAAAGTAGCCTCCTGCAGGAACACAGGCAGAGGAGGGGATTACAAACCAGTTCCGCTGATCCACTTACTTTGATCCCCGCAGGCCACAAAGTTCTCTCAAGGGCTGACGCCAGGCAACACTGAAAATGCTAAAAGATAACAGCTCACCCTGGTGAGACTGAAAAGCTGAAGAGGTTGCAATGCTCTGGATTTCCACTCTTGAGTGTCAATGCAATGCCTCCGCTGCTTGGATTCTGAAAATGTTCACAACCCACCTCCAGGTCTTCCTCTGGAAACTCAACAGCATGACTTCCCATGGACTGGATTCTTTCAGCCCTGGGGTGCTGTGTATATACACCGTGGCTTCCCAGGACTCAGAGTACTTACTTCCCCCTGCCTTGTGCTAGAATTATTTGGACTGGGCATATCTGGCTCTTGAGAGGACCCCCTACACAGAAAGCATCAAATCTCCTTTCATCTTCCTACCCCCACAGCATCCAGCAGTGTGCTTCGCATACAGAAGACATTCATCTCATGAATGCTCTGCCTTCGAAAACATATTAAGGCAGATAGGCTCTATTTAGATACAACTGAACAAAAAGCAAGACCTCACTAAAGGTCTTCCTCATTCACTCCCTCGAACCCACTGGATGTGGGCCTGTTTGGGAAAAGGAGAGATGCACAAGAGAAAAACGTGGTTGTAATAGGTCAACCGAAAAAATAAGGAAAGCTCCCATCTCTAATACTCAAGTTTCTTCCAGTTTTTGCCTCTCCAGGAGAAAAACAAAAAAAAATTTAAAGCAAAAATACTGTTTAATCTTTAAAGCTAGAGAAAAGGAGAGTTCAGAAGAAATATGAGGTAACTCAATATGCCAAATTCCTCTGGGGATAAAGGAGAAAGCGATGAGAAAGGGCAGGGGTGGAGAAGGGGCATCGGTCATGGCGCCCGGAGGGGCAGGTGGACGCTCAGCCGGCCCCGAAGAGTCGGCGTCCAGATGTGGGCATGTGTGCTGATAACCATTTTTCCTGTCTAGACAAAGGTTACTATAAATACTCCTGCTCACATCACCACTGTTATCAGTCAGACATTCCAGAGGAGATGCAGCACTTTTTGAAGGTATTTTAACAATCCCAGCACAGGCCGGTTCTCTTCGGAGACTTTGAAAAAATAAAAATCACACACAATCACACCAGCTCCTTAAGATCTCTCCTTGAACTGAACTATTGGTATTTTAAATACTTAAGCGAACAAAATATTTAAAATATAAGGAAAGCTGAGTGCCAAAGACCTGATGCTTTTGAACTGTTGGTGCTCTCGAGAGTCCCTTGGACTGCAAAGAGATCAAACCAGTCAATCCTAAAGGCAACCAGTCCTGAATATTCATTGGAAGGGCTGATGCAGGAGCTGAAGCTCCAATACTTTGGCCACCTGATGTGAAGAACTGACTCATTTGAAAAGACCCTGATGTTGGGAAAGATTGAAGGTGGGAGGAGAAGGGGACGACAGAGGATGAGATGGTTGGATAGCAATGAGTTTGAGTAAACTCTAGGAGATGATGAAGGACAGGGAAGCCTTGCGTGCTGCAGTCCATGGGATCGCAGACAGTCAGATACGACTGAGCGACTGGACAACAGCAGAGTGAACAAAACTCAATTTCTGCTTTCCCAGCCCCTTGGCTCTTGGAGTATCAAACAGCCTGCTTATAATACAGAAGTATAATACAGGACTACTCTGCCCGCAGTTGCGAAGTGCTGGCACTCCCACGACACCAGGAGGACACATGTAGGGAGGCGAAACGCCAAGAGAAAAAACAGTAACAAAAACTAAAGACCTCCCACTCCCAGGAAGAACTAACTGTGGCCGTGGCGAGCTGGCTCAGTTGGAGGATACAAGCTGCAGCTTAAAGAAGCAAGCTCCTCTGGGCTGGATAAGGAATATAGGAATAAAAGCAAAATACACGTGCCTGCTTTGACTACATGGCTCCTCTGTACATCTATGGGGTGTGTCGTTTTGGAGTAAGATGAGTTCGTGTAAGGAGCTGGAACGCTCACGGGCCAAGCGGCTTTGCACTAACGGCACGCGGACCCTGAAGCTCCCGGAAGTCCACGGGGCAGCAGTGGAGAGCAGTCCGGTGTTGCTCTCCGCTCAGGGAGCTCAGCGAACGGCGAGCGCAGCTTGGAGCGGGAGCGCCTGTTGGCTGGGCTCAGCCGCAGCCCGGGCCCTGAGAGGGGCGGGCGGAGCACTCACCTGCAGCACCTGCGGGTAGTCGAAGGCCTGCTGCTGCTGGCAGCGCCTCCGGGCGGCGGGGACGCCCTCGGAGAGGTTGCTGCACTTGCCCAGCACCAGCACCGCCTCGCCGTGTCTGGCCTGGAGGGCGGCCAGGTCCTCTCTGTACTCTGGATGCAGGGCCACCTGGGACGACAGCAGGAAGTACCGCCGCGGCCTGCGAAGCAGAAAACGGGGGGCACTGGACCCTGGCAGCCGCTGCATGAGTCACAGTGAGGCCAACTTTGGGTCTAGAGCTTAGGGCTACGAGTGCTTTCTCACCCATCCTCACTCACGTCTTTGACTTCTGGGGAAACTACACTCAGCACTGCTGAATATTTAAACTATTATACATGCTGAGAAGGCAAGCGATGACTCATTCACATGCTGAAGCATCATGCCGTTGTTAAAGGGTTCACTTAGGAAAACTTCTTAACGTTTTGAGGAAATGCTTATAATAGGCCAAGCTTAGGGAGCGTGCTTTAAGTGTGTGTGTGTGTGTGTGTGTGTGTGTAAAGAGAGAAACTGACTGACTGATTATTTGGAAGAACATCCAATGTTAGCATGAGTTTGATCTGAGTTCTCTGCTCTGAATAGCATCTGAGAGCAGGCTGCAACCTTCAAAGAGGAAAACAAGGGGTCTTAACAGACAGCAGTGACCGTGAAAGCAGACTACTTCCGGCTGCTGAGGGGCACCCTATGCTATTGGGGAGCTCCAGGGAAAGGCAGCCCCCATCCTCAAGGCCAGATGGATTCAGGAAGACCAAACTTGGTCATGGAGAACAAGTGGAAAAAACTAGCTTCGTCAATGGATGGAACCAGTCTTATCACATAGCAAGGATGCGTGAGAGAAAATGGACTGAAGAAAGGATTTCCAAGGGTCTAGAACCATTCAGATCTCCACGAGAAACAAAATGTGAACACACTGGGGAGACCAGAAGGTAAGTAATTCTCTCCGAGAAGGCAAGATTCCCACAAGGCAGAGAGGTTACAGGGGTAATAAACACGACCTCGGCAAAGGAACCAGCAGGGATCACTGAAGAAGAAAGGAATGATATAAAGCAGGCTCCAGAAGAAATGAAACCCCCATCAAAGCCAGAAGCAGGACTCAAATCTTCCTCAAACTGTACAACCAGGGAAAACACCCAAGACAGCCATCTCTAGGCAACGCCACCAGGGGAGCTAACAGGAAGCGGTGAGTAAGAATGGACTCAAACCCTCTAGTCTGAACCCAACCCCATACCTTCTTTTCTTCTTGCCTTGGAGAGAAAGAAAGGGAAATTGCTTTATTTTCCTTTCGTTTCTCAGGCTAAGTTGGAGGGTCCAGCTGGAGAACACCTTACACATCTACCCGTGGCCAAAAAAGAATCACTCTCTGAGAAGGTGTCATCCTTCCCAAGCTTTAAGCGTCACGCCCCAGAGACACAGAGCAAGCAGGGAGTGAGGAAATGAACGCTCTCCCAGCTGCAGATCAGCTCGACTCCAGCAAATGGAGCAGCGCACACCACAGCTGATGGCCCTCAAGTCCCCGGAATCATCTCTTCCGGTCATTTCTCTCTACAGTCGAACTGAAAGCAAAGGCAGGCAGGGAAGACAGGGACAAGCAGACCCCCTAGAACGTCACTGTCCGATAGCAATTAGCCACGTAAGACCACTTAAATCTATTAAAATTTTAAAATCCAGTTGCTCGGTCACCTTAGCCCCATTTCAAGGGCTCAACAGCTGTATGTGGAAGTGGGCACCCGACTAAACACAGATCATCTCCTCACGAAAAGTCCTGCTTGAGAGAGCTGCCCTGGATGGCAGTGCAGACCCGGAGCCCAGGGCAGAGGCGAGCAGACGTAAGAAAGACACCGAACAGCAGCCCGTCGGGAGACAGTCTGGATCAGCCGTACAGATTGGCTTCTCTCATCCTGGACAACTTCTCCTTCAATTGCATTTTGCTGAACAATACATTGGCTATTTACAGCCAAAAGGATTCCTGCTAGCCACTGAAACAGACTCTTGAATTCTACCCCCAGCCCTGAGCCTCAATCATTTTTCTTTTGTAAAATCATCAGTTTTCAGAGGGGAGAGGTATGATGGGAAGATCACGTATAGGGAGTCCTCTTCAGTCATCCCAAAGGGAGGATTTCTGTGATCAAGCTTGTCTGCTTAAAACAGGAGGAAGATGGACAGTCAAACTCTCAACACAAGCACAGAAACCACCTCAACAACTCACGCCATTTGAAGATGAACTGTCTTGTGAGGTGGTGAGTCTTTTTCACTATAAATCAGAAAACTTTTCAGGAAGAAATTACAGTAACAAGGTATACATTAAGTTAGAACTAGTGTTAGTCGCTCAGTTGTGTCAGACTCTTTGCAACCCCATGGACCATAGCCCTCCAGGCTTCTCCATCCGTGGGATTTTCCAAGCAAGAATACTGGAGTGGGTTGCCATTTCCTTCTCCAAAGTGAGAGCTAAACGGCCTCTAAAGGCCTTTCCAGTCCCCAAGACGCTGGCTCTACGGTGGCTGCCACAGAGCGCTGGGACTTGCTGGGTCTGGAGACCTCCTATTTAAGTAGAGCCGCTAACACAAAACTGGCGCTCCAGGCTGCCTCGAACAGGAGCAGCCATGCTGGTGTCCGAGGGGGTCCCTGCAGGCAGCTGTGGAGTGCTGGCGTCCTGGAGGGGAGACAGCGTTTCTGTGCAGTGGGGTTGGCCCACTGGAGTGCTCTGGTCCTTGTCTGGGGGAGAACTTCTTGGGGGAAGAGCGGGGAGGTGGCCTGGCCCAGACTGTGAGATCCCTGAAAGAGGGAGCGGGGAGGGGGCAGAGGGAGTCATGGCCTCCCCACCTGCGATGCGGAGGCCAAGTCAGGGCAGGAGGGCCGCCCAGGCTGAAGGCGCACGGGGAGGGTGATGGCACGGGCAGTATCCCTCAGTGTTGGGGGGTGAGAGCCCAGGAAGGGTGAGGAGGGGGCCTGCCCCAGGGTGACGACAGGAAGCAGGAGCTCGGCACAGGGGGGTCAGAGCCCAAGTGGGGTGCAGAGACACCTGTGCGGTGAGGGGCAGAGGCAACCACAGGGCTCCGGTCACGCATGACAGGGTTGATCAATCAAGATACAGGGGATAACGGGAGCCAGACTCCTCACTGTCTGAGAAGGAAATTACAGCTACGGAAAGAGAGAGAGCCAGAATCCCCTGCAGCACCGGATGGAACAGGAGAGAGCGATGGGAAGGCATGGTTTTCAATACACGTAGACAGAGAGAGAGGGAGCCATCTACGTAAGACGGAGAAATAAGTACAGATGCTAACACGTGGTGCTCAAAGAAACTCCGGAGTAAAGAAAGACTCTGGGCTGATTTTGTTGTTAAGAAACACAGTTCTATTGTAGACACTTAGTCACCACGCTAAATGGTCCCCACCCAACACCACCATTTTCTACATAAATGTGCAGATGTGAACAAGAGTCTAAAAATGTTCCCCCTGCCTGCATGCTGGCTCGCTCTGACCTGGCAGATGGTGGGCTGGTGGAGTAGGCCCATTTTAGTTTTAAGCAAACAGAATCTTAAGGTGGATTTGTTTTTCTTTCGAGGACTAAAATGACCAGCTATGACTTTCATGTTTCTTCCCAGCAGGGCTGATATCGAAGGTTCAGCAAAATCATGCTGAGAACTCCAAGTTTCCCTCCATAGTAACTGTTGTAAACTCCCAATTTAGTTCCTTTTAGAGAGAGAAATGACGAGAATTCCAGCTGAGGCCAACACATCTGTGAGAAGAAGCTATCAATAGCAACAATCCTCAGCTTCCCATTGGACGATATTGAGAGAGATTTAAAATAAAAATAAAAACAAAGCTCTTGCTACTCTACGCAGCCCTCAAGAGATGTGGGAATTCCCTTAAAAAGCAACTCTCACAAAGAGCAACAGATTCCAAATGCTGCCGTGAGGTCACCCAGACTGCCTCCTCCCAGATCCCTGGAAAGTGTGATGAGCCTAGAGCCTGTCTTTGCTTTTCTTTTTCTCTCCCGAGGCAGAGGAGTGTTGTTTGTAAAGGAAACAGCACAACTACAGGGCCCAACTACAAACCCTGGAGGGGAAACGGAGTGGGGTGGGTCCACACTGGGTCACAGAAATCCACCGCTTGTCCAGCATGGGGAGGACCATCCCCCTGTGTCTTGAGCATCCTGCTGCTGCTCTGGAAGACAGACTGCTTAAGACTCTCTAGTTTCTAGAGTCTCAGGACTCTAGAAATCAACAGCAACCTTAAACCATCTAAGGATAGTCATTTCAGTCTAGTTACACATAAAAATTAGAGATCAAGTTACCAAGAAAATACCACCAACAGAGCAAGCTTGTAATTCTTGGAAACTATTATTTGAAGGTAATTTGTACTGCTCAGAGTGGTTTGCTCTCCTTCGTTTCAACCTCTCTCAGTCTTTTCCTTTCAGCGTGTTTTCTTCCCTGGATTAAATCTTAAGGGACGTGCCAGTCCTCAATCAACATTAGAGACCTAGATTACACTCGGGAGAGTAGATGATAAAGAGAGTTTAGTCTGAGCCATCTTAAGACTGCTCACCCTGTGTCCCCCAGGCTTTCTCCAGCCACAGCACTGCTGATATTTGGACCCAATGATGCTTTGTGGTGAGGGGCCGCCCTGGGCATGGCAGAAGTTTAGGGGCATCACCAACCTCCGCCTGTTAGCTGCCCACAGTGCCCTGTGCAGAACAGACTTAACTCAGTGGGCCTGGCGGCTCTCTTGTTTGAAAGGCTGGTTCTTGGCTGGTGCGTGGGAACTTCGATTTCAGGGGAAAACAGTACAAATGACAGGATTTATGAAGGCTGTATATTGTCACCCTGTTTATTTAACTTATATGCAGAGCACATCATGAGAAACGCTGGACTGGAAGAAACACAAGCTGGAAGCAAGATTGCCGGGAGAAATATCAATAACCTCAGATATGCGGATGATACCACCCTTATGGCAGAAAGTGAAGAGGAACTCAAAAGCCTCTTGATGAAAGTGAAAGTGGAGAGTGAAAAAGTTGGCTTAAAGCTCAACATTCAGAAAATGAAGATCATGGCATCTGGTCCCATCACTTCATGGGAAATAGATGGGGAAACAGTGGAAACAGTGTCAGACTTTATTTTTTTGGGCTCCAAAATCACTGCAGATGGTGACTGCAGCCATGAAATTAAAAGACGCTTACTCCTTGGAAGGAAAGTTATGACCAACCTAGATAGCATATTGAAAAGCAGAGACATCACTTTGCCAACAAAGGTCCATCTAGTCAAGGCTATGGTTTTTCCAGTGGCCATGTATGGATGTGAGAGTTGGACTGTGAAGAAAGCTGAGCGCCAAAGAATTGATGCTTTTGAACTGTGGTGTTGGAGAAGACTCTTGAGAGTCCCTTGGACTGCAAGGAGATCCAACCAGTCCATTCTGAAGGAGATCAGCCCTGGGTGTTCTTTGGAAGGACTGATTTTGAAGCTGAAACTCCAGTACTTTGGCCACCTCATGCGAAGAGTTGACTCATTGGAAAAGACTCTGATGCTGGGAGGGATTGGGGGCAGGAGGAGAAGGGGACGCCAGAGGATGAGATGGCTGGATGGCATCACTGACTCTATGGACGTGAGTCTGAGTGAACTCCAGGAGTTGGTGATGGACAGGGAGGTCTGGCGTGCTGCGATTCATGGGGTCACAAAGAGTCGGACACAACTGAGCGACTGAACTGAACTGAACTGATGCTGAACACCTGCTTTCCTTCTGGAAGCCTGGAATTCCGCACAGGAAGTAAGGGAGAGGAAAGACTTATGGACAGCAACTAGATTTCTGATTTGGGGAGCTTGGTAGACAGCGCTACAAACTGACTGAGAGAGAGACAGACAGAGAGAGAACTGAAGGATAAATAAGGTTGGTGTGGGACAGGAATGACGGACCCTCAAGGACCCCGGCCTGTCACTGATGGTTCGACTGCAGGGCAACCCGCCCCCCTGGCCCTCACTGGCATCTCTCAGCACAGCTGGCTGTGGCCAAGGCGCCTTACCCGGGCCCTTTCTCCGGAAGGTCCACCTCGGCTGACAGTGGACTATAGACAGGAATGCTGACATCGTAGCCTTGCCGATAAGTCCACGTAGAAAAGCCACCACCAGCCAACAGAGCCCTGAAAAGCAAAGGGTTTTGTCAAACGATGAGAAAGAAAGACAGTCTTCATTCTGATAAGCTCTGTGGAAAGGGGTAGCTGGATGTTCATAACAGTATCAACCACAGCTGATGTTTACCAAGTCACTTTTCCAGAAAGACACAGCGCTAAACCTTGCACAACAGCGTCTCGGGGGCACTAGCTGCATCCTAGTCCTGAGTCACCCGCCTTCCTCTGGGGTCCTAAGCAGTTTGTCCTTACTTTCTCTATTTTAAAATACAGCACAGCCAGGAGGACAGCCTACGAACGGCCCCTCTGCTGCCTTATTTGGATCCCATTCACCTCTCCCAGAAGTCACCGATGGTGAAAGTGACAGTGTTAGTCGCTCCGTCACGTCCAACTCTTTGCAACCCCGTGAACTGTAGCCCTCAAGGCTCCTCTGTCCATGGAGTTGTCCAGGCAAGGACACTGAAGTGGGTTACCATTCCCTTCTCCAGGGGATCTTCCCGACCTAGCGATCAAACCAGGGACTCCCACATTGCGGGTAGAATCTTTACCCTCTGAGCCACCAAGGAGGCCCTGACTCTTAAACACATTTACAGTAATACCAATAACAACAGGACTGGCTGGGGCAGTCACTTACCGTCCCACTGACCGGAAGCTCAGGGGACAATAAGCTAAAAAAAAAAGCCACGGTGACGGCAAAGTACCCCATCTCACGCTGCTTGTGCCCTAGCCCGCTCCAGTTCCCACCAGATCAGTTCTTTTCACTGCCGTCCCATAGCTACATGTGCACTGTGTAGCCTCCACCAGCTCTCACCACCCATTCCAGCTACTCCGTCTTATCAACCCCACTGCTTCCACAGGAAGCAGAATCCAGAACTTGACCTCGAGTGCTTCTCCTGCAAGTCCACCCACACGAGCTTTTATTCTCCTTAATTAGAAAACCATGAACACGCTGCTTTAACTGGATCCAGCAAGTAATACAGTGACACTTCATTAGAAAGGAAGCAGGTGTACATCACACCAGCGTTTACGCTTATTCTGTCCCGGGGGGCCCCGAGCCCATCAAATCACTTAATGGGGCAGAGTGCTGCCAGGTCCATGCGCGGCACAGGCTGAGCCAAAATGTATGAACTGCAAAGCCACATTTTTTGCAATCTTGATTGCTACCAATCCCCTCCCTGCCCTGATGACAGCCTACATTCCCTTCTTACATGACCAGTTTAAGTTCAAAGATTTCCAAACCACCCCTGGAAATCCCAATCTGTTTGTTTAAGCTTTATGAAACCAAGAACTGGTTAGGGAGGTAATGTGCAGGCTGGAACACCTCTCCAGCTGCCAGTCCACTCTGTAAAACTTAATGACTAGCCATAGTACCAACATACGGTCTCATTTTTCCTGATTAGCATTCGGCAGTGACTCCGTTCAACATGAATTTGGGTAGGTTCCATGACCATGATGGCAAGCAGACTGCAGGGGCCCCCACGATCGATGTGCAGAGGAGGAAACACAGATCCAATATACCGGCACCAGGCGGCCCAGGTAAGCGGCGTGGTGGGTGATGTAATTACACCCACGCCCCAGAGGAAGGGGCGAGCATCTGTGGTGAGGAAGCAGGTGTACATGACACCGACTTTCACCGTTACTCTCTCCCTGGGGCCCCGGGGCTGAGGGAGGGGGTTAAGCCCTGGGAGGAGGCAAGCAGGTAACCGGAAGCAGCCTCATGTCACAGATCACGCACATGCAATCTCGCTGGAGCTCTCAGGAGGAGCCACGGCTGCAATTAGTCCAACAAGCCTCACACCGGCCCTGCTGCTGACAAGACCTCCACTCCACATCACTGTATCTTCTTCTGCCAAGCTTTCCTGAACATTACCAAGGAGAAAATAGTGTAAGCCTCCCTTGCTTTACAGCACATGTGTTTTACATTGACTGAAAAGTGAATTGCTGAGAAGCGCGTTCTGTTTTCCCATTATGTATACCCAAATCAGAGATCTGTTCCAAAGCTGTGAGAGACTGAACGGGAACCACGCACCTCAGAAAGCATGACTGTGAGCACCACGACTCACCCCAGGCCAGGTGCTCCGTCGCTGGGAGTGTCCGCCAGCATCTTCAGCACTTCCCGGGACTCGAAGACCCAGGGACGTCACTGAGCCCTCTTCCTCTCTGTCTTGTGGACCCTCGTCCCTACACTGGGTCTGCCCCAGATGCTCTCACAGCTCGCCTCCTCCCATCTGAGTATCCACAGAGCCTAATCACGGTTTGTCTGCAAGTGTATCTTTTGCTTCCTTTTAATCTGGCCTGCGAATCCCTCAAATACAAAGATTCAAGTTTTAGGTTTTGCAAAAAAAACAAAAAAAACTGACCAATTCTACTGACTATCCTCATTTGTTTACAGAGTCAAACTGTAAAAAAAGAAAATGAGACATATATATCTGAGCAATGGCTAGATATCTGGTGAATATCTAGTGATGTTAAAGAACTAAGTGTTAATTGTTGTAGGTATGATATTAGTGCCGTAGTTATATTTTTTAAAAAGCCCTTGAAAAAAGTTGAAAGTGTCAGTCACTCAATCATGTCCAACTCCTTGTGACCCCATGGACTACAACCCGCCAAGATCCTCTGTCCATGGGATTTTCCAGGCAAGAATACTGGAGTGGGTAGCCATTCCCTTCTCCAGGGGATCTTCCCAACCCAGGGATCGAACCAGGGGTCTCCTTCATTGCAGGCAGATTCTTTACCGACTGAGCCACTGAGTCACACACAAAAACCTCTTCTGCAGTCTCAAATGGAAATATTTACGGACATAATGATACAACATCTGAGATTTGTTTCTAGATAATCTGGTGGGAAGAAGGTAGGAGCATAGATGAATCAAGTTGACAATTAACAAAGCTGGACAGTGGTTATGTGGGGTTCGCTTCTTTTATACGGGTTTTAAATTTTTCCCTAAGAAGTTTAAATAAATATACACCTATACTAAAGTAGAAATTTGAGAGAGATACTTGAAAAGAAAGAATAACAAAAATCTAAAGTAGTAATAAAATTACAGAATATATCTGAGAAAACAAAGATCAGTAAAGTCAGGCATTGAAGAGGTATAATTTGCTATCATTTGACTTAAAATGGGTAGGTGAATATATATGTTTGACTAGAAATCCATCAAACAAAGACTCAAAAAATACACAGTATTTGAGAACAATGATTACCTCTCAGTAAAAGAGTAAAACCAGAGGAAAATTTGAAAACATATTTTTACACTTTACTCTTTGTATACTTGCACACTATTTCAATCTTGTACCCAGAAGGTATATGTGTACCATACATAGGATTTTCAAAAACTGAAAGAGAAACACAGATTCACACAGCATGAAAGATGTATTTGCTGAGCTGACATTTGCTTTAGTCCTGGTCCTTACATTTTTCTGAGTCAGGTAATTCTTAAAAAAAAAAAAATCACACTTATGACTTTAGATTTCAGGGGCATCTTAGAAACGATCTAAATCTAGCCTGTTTTCTAATTTCTGAATAACCAGATATGCAGCTTCTGCTAAAACCATCCTACACGCCTGGTTCTTACCTCCTCTGAATCCAGGAGCAAGGACAAAGGATCAGAAAAATTAACAAACAAATCTACTATTCCTTACTCCAACCAGTCGAAGACCACCTCGGCTTCAAAATGAAATTTCCCATGTGGAAAAATAAAGGAGGACTATTCGATGATTCATTACTTGCTACAGGACTGCCTATAATCACTTCCAAAAATACACGCACAGGGAAAACGATTTAACCTTCCTGATCCTTAACACCTAAGCACCAGCAAGAACTTCAACTCTCTCCTGATTACTTGACACTTTCCTGCAGAGAAATGAAACTCCTTGTAACATGTGCACTCGATAAAAATGAAATCTTTCTCCCAGTCAGATACATATACCAAAGTGTCAGCAAGAACCGACATGTCCCAAACAGAAATGAACCCTCCTCAAACTAAACCCAGAACAGCAGGTGAAGACACTGCATTCCCAGCACCTCTCTGCCTTCCCTTTTCTGTCCTCTAACACATTTCACTTTCCCAGAACAAGCAAACGCATAGACAGTAACGCACTCCGGAACGCTGGGGCAAAGAGCCAAACCAGAGACCGCCTTGTGTTCAGCGGGTTTCTATAGAACTTGTGTGGCCTGACTGCCCTCTACCGTCCAAAATGGTTTCTACACCAAAGCTGAGGGATGGCGCTGGGGTCTTTTCTAGTGATAATCATCTTTCCAGATAGAAACTCAATACTGACTCTAGATAAACACTTAAAAGCAAAGAGGGCTTAGACTTAATCTTCTGGGGAAAAGCAGTACTAAGTGTAGATTTTCACAAATGACGATGTTGGCCTCAAGTAAGCAGAGACCACAGCGGGCCTAAGGCTGTTCTCACCTCTTTCAGTAACAATGATTTCAAGAATTAAACATCAACTGCAACAAAGCTGGTTATAAATGAGTTCATATCTGAACTTGCAGTAATCCCCTCCCGTGGGTGCTGCCCAGGACCCTCATGCTGGGCCCACACTTCCCGCTCTCTTCGGAGCCTCAGGCCAAGCACTAGGAGAGGAACCTTAGGGGCACCTCCCTTCTGAGGTTTCCAGGAAGCCACGCAGTTGGTACAAAAGGGCCAAATACACAGTACCTGAACCTGAATCGCCATCGTGCCCACCCCATGCCACTTCTGCCTGTTTGGAAATTTCATTAGGAAGGAAGGAAAGAAGAGAGTAAGCGGTACTGAGAGTGCCTCACTTCCCGGACGTTACAGGCTCCAATGACACGTCCACGCCTGCTCCCCTCAGGAGCTGAGACTCTACTTAATGCTCCCAAATGTAGAGAGAGCTGACACAAGCCAGTGATATGAACCAGGCCTTTTAGGGGAAAGACAGCGTGCTCAGGAGCACATAACCCGGACTAAGAAGACAAGACAGACCTCTAAGATGCTCCACTGGAACCTAACCCTCCATTAGTTTCCCGGGACAGATTCCGGCAGGTCTCAATGCTTCCAGGTCTCAGGGAGGAAAAGACCGAGGACAATTTTACACTTGAACAAACAATTCTGATTACAAAGTTATGTCTTAGTGGGCTTAGAAATATGATTTCACATGAACAAAAGGGTCCTACATTGACTTAATCCTCAGAAACCCATCAGGTGGACAACCCCCAATACACCTACCTGTCTCTGGGGACATCCAGGGCTGTGTTATAATCTGGGGGGCCTCCAGGCAACATGTTGAACAGGAGGTGATTGGTACCTCTATCCCACCTAATAAGAGAGTAAACATGTAGAATTCACACATCAACTATGAAGAAACAGACAAGTCAGTTTCTGGATGACAAGTCAAAGTGTCAATTGCTCAGCCGTGTCTGACTCTGTGCGATCCCACGGACTGCAGCCCACCAGGCTCCTCTGGCCACGGGGATTCTCCAGGCAAGAATACTGGAGTGGGTTGCCATTCTCTTCTCCAGGGGATCTTCCAGACTCAGGGATCGAACCCAGGCGTCCTGCATTAGGCAGCTTCTTCACCATATGAGCCACAAAGGAAGCTGGACAACAAGTAGCAAGCATCCCTGACCCGTAACAGGGTCACTTCTCAGGAAGGCAAACTGCATGCCTGGAGATCGCAACAGCGCTCCGGGCGCTGGTTTGGCTCCTCCAAAGGAAAGCCAGGCGTGTGTCCTCCAAGCTGCTGCACTGCAGAACTGCTCACGCTGATGGAAATCTGAACGCTACCGCGGTGCTCACCATTGGGTTACAAAGACACAAAGAAACACAGAAGGCTGATTAAGGACATTAGGGAACGTGTGCAAAATGGAGTCCCATACAGAACTGTATATACGAATACATATACATTCTGTGTATATGTCATACAGCACTGACATACAAAGATGAAATTATTTGGAAACACATTCATGAAATGAAGGGGGAAAGGCAGCAAAATGAATACGCTTTGCTGTGTGAGCCCACTCTTAACCAAAATGTTATACATACACATATGTGTATGAAAGTGAAAGTGAAGTCGTTCAGTCGTGTCCAACTTTTAGCGACCTCATGGACTGTAGCCCACCAGGCTTCTCTGTCCATGGGACTTTCCAGGCAAGAATACTGGAGTGGGTTGCCATTTCCTTCTCCAGGAGATCTTCCCTACCCAGGGATTGAACCTGGGTCTGCCACACTGTAGGCAGACGCTTTACCCTCTGAGCCACCAGGGAAGTACATGTGTATATACACGTGCATATATATACTAAAATGCATATATGCATGCCCCTGTCTATGTTTTATACAGAAACGACTGAGAAGCAACATCAAAATATTAATGATTATCTCAAAAGCAGGCTTATGGGATGACTCTTTCTTCTTTTTGCTTAACTGTATTTTCAAGCTTTTTATACTGAATATGTATATGTGAGTAATAAAGAATGGAGGTGGGGAAAGGCATTTACATTTAAAAGGAAGGATTGGGAAGATGAGCCCTCCTTAGCTTCTAAATGTTAAGAAGTTGGGAACCCATAGCAGTGGCCCAAGAGGGTGGTGCAGAGACCGGCTGCCCGCAGCGCGGGTCCTCCTACAAGTCAGCCGCTCGTCCACGCGCCCACCTAGGAGACAGGAGATGAGCCGCCGGCTGGAAACCGGCTCTGCCCTCCCCTGCCCCTAGTTTCTGGCAGACCTGCGGATACCTGGAGAGCTGGGCCAGCGCCTGCGCCGTCTCCTTCACGCGGAGCGAGTTCTGGTTGAGCAGGTCGATGGACGGGACGAACAGGCAGGCGCGGGTGATGTCGTCGGTGTAGTAGTCGCTGTCTGAGATGGCCGTGAGCAGCTCGTTGTACTCCCGGGAGATGGTGCTGCTCACCGGGACACCCGCCTCGCCCACGTACTTCTTCAGCGGGTAGATGTACACCTTGATCTTGTTCTTCGGGTTGAAGCCGCAGCGGTAGACGTCGAAACATGTGTGCATCCTGCAGCTGAGGTCGCCGCGCTCGGGCACCGGGCTGTCGGCCGGCAGCCTGACCACTGGCACGTCTCTGACGCTGCGCTTCTCCACGCTCCAGTCGCCGGAGGACTCGATGGAGTGAGGCCAGAACTGAAACATGCCCGTGGCGATGAGACCCAGCAGGACGATGGAGAAGAGGGTGATGTAGTAGATGCGGTGCTTGGTCTTCATTCTCGGGATGAGGGCGGGACCCCGGATGTTGTACTTGACCGACGCGCACATAATGACCCCGACAGCCTCCTCCTCACACTCCTGGTTACCAGCGGAGAAGAGAGAAAAATGAAGCCTTCAGGGTGACAGATGACCCTTGAAAGGCCCGCTACATTTTCAATCGGCCTATTTCTTTCCCTTAAGCAATCTGATGAAATAATGAAGAGGGATCTTTGACCCTGCGAAGAACTGACGCATTTGAAAAGACCCTGATGCTGGGAAAGGTTGAAGGTGGGAGAAGGGGATGACAGAGGATGAGATGGTTGGATGGCATCACTGATTCGATGGACATGAGTTTGAGTAAGCTCCGGGAATTGGTGATGGATAGGGAAGCCTAGTGAGCTGTAGTCCAAGGGGTCACAAAGAGTTGGACACAACTGAATAACTGAACTGATAAAGTAAACAAATATTTGTACATGTGAAAATATGCTATATATTTACTATAGAATATATTCTATAAATACAAATTCTCTGAAAGCATAAGCTGGTTAATATCAAGCCTAAGAAGAGGAGCACTGACCAAGCAAGAAAAATTAGAAGTGGAACAGCCAAAGGACAGTTTGTTTCATTTTGTTTTTTAAATACTTGCCTAACAACAACTGATGCTTCATCTGGACAAACTGGCCCTTTGTTTGATATACTAAAGTTTTCATTCATTCATTCATTCAAACCTCATAGAGAACCTAAAGAAGAAAGCAAAGATCTACCTTAGAGGAATTTAGATACTATATAACTATATAAACTATAACAAAATGTATAATGTAAAAATACCACCAGGAAAATATCAAGAAAGGGGAAAAGGGTATTAGAGGAAAAAAGACTAATCTTTAAATAAATATATATTGATGTTTTATAATAAGGAGATAGTTGGCACATTTTGATGGAAGGGAGAAATGAAGAAACAGGGAAGGAGGAAAGGCGAGGTGGAGGAAAAGCAAGGCCAGCGAGGTAGATCTGTTTCTAAAGACAGACGCCAAAAATTCTTCCCAATGATGAATGTGCATGCCCCTTGTCCATTCACAACGTGGAATCTCTTTCCCTTCCACCCAAATTCGGGCTAGACTTGGGACTTGCTTTGACCAAGAGAAAGTGGCAGAGGGAAGATTCTGGGGGTTTTGAGACCAGGCTTTAAAAGACCCTGTAGCCGTTGGAAGCCAGCGGCCCACACTGTGAGGAAGCTCAGGAAGATTGCAGAGACTACGTGGAGCCAACATGAACCATCCCCAGGGAGCTCTGCATAGATGGCAGAATCCTGAGCGAGCACATGATTGCTAGTGCTGCTATTGTTTGTAAGGTTTGTAGTGGTTTGTTATGTAGCAAGAAAAAAATGAAACAGCCAATACGCATCATGGACGGACACATAAAAAAAAAAATCTTTAGTCCTCAGCTGAAAATGCAAAGTACCCCTGTAGACCACAAATTAAGATCCTTACCAAACAAGGCCCCCAACACCGGATGCCTACCCACTATGTCGATACCCTGAGCATGATTCCTTCATCTGTCACAGACACGTCACTGCAACAAGTGACCAGCATTCCTTGTGTCAAGATTCCAATCTTCAAAATGGTCTCATTCTACTCTCTGATCTTTCAGAAAAGTTATTCAAACCCCAGGTGGCGCTGGTGGTAAAGAATCCACCTGCCAATGCAGGAGATGCAAGAGACACGAGTTTGATCCCTGAGTTGGGAAGATCCCCTGGAGTAGGAAATGGCAACCCACTCCAGTATTCTTGCCTGGGAAATTCCATGGACAGAGGAGCCTGGTGGGCTACAGTCAATGGGGTTGCAGAGTCAGACACAACTGAGCAACCGAGCACACATTAATATAAAGGAAAAGAACTGAAAAGCTCATAGACCATCTTAAAATGAACCATTTTCAATTTGGCTAAACGGAGTTCTCTCCAATCATGCCTACATGGTAAAACTGCTTCCTGCCTGGCTTAGTAGGGTCCTGTCAAGCCCTGAATGTTGCAATCATTATCAGCTTTGGGGGTAAAATGTGCTGAATGATCATTAATGATTTCAACTTGTATCTGCTGTATCTGAGACCATGGTCTGGGACGTATCAAAAAACCATGATTGTCATGGACTAATGTATGAAAGTTTATACATTTTAAGCTTAAAGATAATCATCTTTGGGGTATATACATTAGCCATTCAATATACACTAATCGATTCCATGATAGAAATGCAGGCACGAGAGCTATTTCATGTTTTCTGTCATCCTAACAATGAACAAGATGTTCCCAGCCAGTCCCTGACCCCTACTACCACCGGGCCCATCTGATCGCTTTCCTTCCTTCCCCATGTGCCCCCTGGAGCTAGAAAAGAGGCAGCCTTGGGACAGATGCATGCAAGGAGCCGTACTCTCCACAAGCCCTGTGTCACAACACCCAACAGGCTCTCAAGGTCTATCTATATCCTGAACCAGTGGTTCTCAAACACCCGAACTGTAAGAATCACACAGGTAGAGTTTGTTAAAACAGAGTCCTTGGCCCCAGCACTGGAGGGTTGTATCAGCAGGCCTAAAATAAGGTCACAGAATGTGTCAAAATAGCAAGCCCCTCACATGTTTATTTTAGGCAGCCAGGTTTGAAATCTTTACTAAATGTTAGACAAACTGCCTTTTAATACAGTGGTTTAAACTTTTTTTTTAAAAAAAACCTATAATAAAACAACATTCTATATTGTGATCTAACATAGACACAGATGTATTTGAAATAAGTTTCACAAAACGACACTTATTTAACCTTAGTACACAGTATTAGCCATAGAATATGTGATGAACACTGTATTCTTGAAATTATTCTATCATTGTTTTTTAAAATACTGGCCATAACCTACCACAATGATTATACCACCCAATTGTCAATTACCCACAGTGTGAAAACATACTGTTTTCATATATAACAAAACTGGGGCTAAGGGAACAAAAGCTGTATCCAAATATGAGCCTTACAAATTTTAATGAGTTACAGATCATAAAAAAAGATATTATCACAACAAAATAAATTCAAAGATAATAGAAGTAATTAAGTAATAAAAAACACAAATAAAAACCAAACAGAATCTATAAAGCTAAATTTTTTAAAAAGAAAAAGACTAAAGAAATTGACATTTGACATAATTCAGGTAAGATTAATCAAGATAAAGAGAAAATAAAGCACAATACCTAGACTGAAAAGGGGACCATAACTCTAAATATTGCATGTATTTAAAAGATGAGATGGTATCAATGAACTTATGCCAATACACTTAAAAACTTGAATGAAATGGGAAAATTCTTTTAACCTATCCCTTATCAAAACAGTAAGCAGAAATAGCCATCCTTGAGAAACCTATATGCAGGTCAAGAAGCAACACTTAGAACTGGACATGGAATAACAGACTGGTTCCAAATAGGAAAAGGAGTACGTCAAGGCTGTATACTGTCACCCTGCTTATTTAACTTATATGCAGAGTACATCATGAGAAACCCTGGGCTGGGCTGGAAGAAGCCCAAGCTGGAATCAAGAGTGCCGGGAGAAATATCAATAACCTCAGATATGCAGATGACACCACCCTTATGGCAGAAAGTGAAGAGGAACTAAAAAGCCTCTTAATGAAAGTGAAAGAGGAGAGTGAAAAAGTTGGCTTAAAGCTCAACATTCAGAAAACGAAGATCATGGCATCTGGTCCCATCACTTCATGGGAAATAGATGGGGAAACAGTGGAAACAGTGTCAGACTTTATTTTTCTGGGCTCCCAAATCACTGCAGATGGTGACTGCAGCCATGAAATTAAAAGATGCTTACTCCTTGGAAGGAAAGTTATAACCAACCTAGATAGCATATTCAAAAGCAGAGACATTACTTTGCCAACAAAGGTCCATCTAGTCAAGGCTATGGTTTTTCCAGTAGTCATGTATGGATGTGAGAGTTGGACTGTGAAGAAAGCTGAGCGCCGAAGAATTGATGTTTTTGAACTGTGGTGTTGGGGAAGACTCTTGAGAGTCCCTTGGACTGCAAGGAGTTCCAACCAGTCCATTCTGAAGGAGATCAGCCCTGGGATTTCTTTGGAAGGAATGATGCTAAAGCTGGAACTCCAGTACTTTGGCCACCTCATGCAGAGTTAACTCATTGGAAAAGACTCTGATGCTGGGAAGGATTGGGGGCAGGAGGAGAAGGGGACGACAGAGGATGAGATGGCTGGATGGCATCACTGACTCTATGGATGTGAGTCTGAGTGAACTCCGGGAGATGGTGATGGGCAGGAAGGCCTGGCGTGCTGCGATTCATGGGGTCGCAAAGAGTCGGACACGACTGAGCGACTGAACTGAACTGACAGCTCTGTAACACTAAAGAAGCTGAATTAAAAATTAAGACAATCTTTTCCAATAAAGAAAATTCCAGGTCCAAAAGATTTTCCAAGTTCTACCAAACATTCAAGAAACAATAATTCCAATTTTACACAAATTACTCCAAAGTTCAGAAAAAAGAAGAATTATTCCCCCACAGAGAAGGCGATGGCACCCCACTCCAGTACTCTTGCCTGGAAAATCCCATGGACGGGGAAGCCTGGTGGGCTGCAGTCCATGGGGTCGCTAGGAGTCGGACACGACTGAGCGACTTCACTTTCACTTTTCACTTTCATGCATTGGAGAAGGAAATGGCAACCCACTCCAGTGTTCTTGCCTGGAGAATCCCAGGGACGGGGGAGCCTGGTGGGCTGCTGTCTATGGGGTCGCAGAGTCGGACACGACTGAAGCGACTTAGCTGACTTAGCAGCAGCATTCCCCCAACCTATTTTAGGAGTCTAGTATAATATTAATACCAAAAATCTTAGACCAGAGATTCTCAAAATTTGGTCTAGGGACTCCAGAGGGTCCCCAAGATTCTTTCAAATGATCTAAACTATTTTTTATAACAATGCTGACATTATTTTTTCACCTTCATTTGCCAGAGATGACATGATGGGTGATAAAGCCAAGACTGAAGGCGGAAGTAGATATGAGAATCCACTCGTCTTCTGTTAAGTTTTTCCAAGCATAATGTAAGATATCAACTCATAGATTCAAGATACTCAAGTCCAAATACAATACGTACCAAACAAAACACACACAAACAAAAACAAAAACCCCAACTAGGTATGTCAAAATAAAACCACTGAAAAGAAAGCCAAAGAAAAATATTAAAAGCAGCCAGAGGGGAGGAAATCTACTCAAGATTAAAAGCTATATGTGACAGGCTAAAGATATTTAGAACGCTAAAGAGAATATCTATGGCAGGCAGAGAATGATTTCCAAAGTGAAATGCAGAAGGTACAAATCATAAGATTAAATTCAGTGTTTCAATTAAGAAATGTTGCTCATCAAAAGACATCATAAGGAAATAAAAAGATAAGCTACAAACTAGAAGATATCCGTAATATGCATAACCAATAAGGACTATTAATAGCAACCAGAATAAAGAAGTCCTACAAAGTAATAAGAAACAAAAAATCCTAAATAAAAGAAAACTTAGACAAAAGATTTAAACAGGAATGTCACAAAAAGAGGCAACAAAATGGCACAGAAACATCTGTAAAGATGTTTAGTCTAATTAATGGGCAGGGAAAGCAAAACCACAACGAGACACCTACACATGAGCATGGAAAAAATTAACGTCAAATATCACCAAGTGCTGCAGGGACCTGGAGCCACAGGACTCCCAAGAGGAGGAGCATGACCTCCAGGGTCCCACGGAGGGAGCAGGAGGCCTAGAGAGAAGAGTCTGACACCTACCATGCCAGACTCCTGGGCATCACATCTTGCTTCCTACCTGTCACAGTTTGGGTCTCCCCATAATCCCCCCAAAAAAGAACCAGAGACCGAATGGGGGTGCAGGTAGTTTTCCCCAGGAGCTAGAGTACAGAGCAAGGGGGGAGAGGGAACCAGGGAAAGCCACTAGGAGTGTGTCATTAAGCTGGGTAACAGGGGCTCGTTAGGAACCCTCTGCAGAACCACGCAGACCTCACATGTCCCTCAGACGGAGCAGAGGCCAAGGCATTTATCTGCCGACTCCTATCCGCTATTGCTTACCAGTTGTCAGGTGTTAGCATCAGGTCACACCCGGTACTTAACAGCCCTCAAAAGGTCTGGATATTATTATCCTTTCCTTGATGTACCACATGTCTGATAAGAACCTGCAGTTCCCTTGAGGAAGAACTGGGGGGCATCTGTCTATATTTTCTGGGATGTGGCAAAGTTTTTCTTCCAAGAGATCCAGCCTCCCCCTCAATCCATGGGATACAGGTCTGGGTGCGGCTCACATCTGAAACCCAGGTGACTCTTCCACTGCCGCAGCTGACATCGCCTTCCACCTGCCAGCTCTTGCCTTTTCTTTTTTTTTTTCAGGTTATACAGTGAAGCAATACCCTAGTTGGCTGCCCGTCTACACTGTCTATAGGAAAGCCAGGCTCTATTAGCATCACAGCGGGTCCAGAAACACTGATTTTGAGTTGGGCCTCATTGCTTATTATGGATATCGTGTCTACCTTGCCTCTAACGGTTAGTGCCAACACCCAGCCTCTGCCATTTCAGAATCCTGTCATCCTCACTGATAGTTGGGAACCCAGTTCCATGGTCAAACCTCATAAAGTCAATCCTGGTCTACAGAGGAGAACCAAACACTGAGCCTCTCAAACATGCTGGTCCCTTCATCGGAGTTCATATCACCAGAGGGAAAGGAGACCGCCTTCCTGGGAACACAGGCAGGAGCTGAGCTTCTGGCCTCAGGTAATATATCTATTCTAAATCTCCACCTCTCTGAACCTTCTAAGCCCTTTCTCAATATTCTGCCAACACAGCTCCCGCACCTTTATCTCATGTACTCCAGACTAGGGTGTCTCAACCTCAGTACTACTGACATTTTGGGCCAGATGGTTCATGTCTGTGAGGAGCTGTTCTGTAGAGGGTTTAGTTAGCATCCTTGGTCTCTATTCAAGAGAAGCCAGAAGCAACCACCAGTTATGACAACTAAAAATATGCCCAGATACTGCCAAATGTCCCCTGTGGAGGCAAAATTGCTCGCAGTTGAGAACCAACTGTTTCACTGTCATGTCCAAGCTTCCAAGAGCCTGCCCAGCGGCATATCAGAACCAGCTTGTCGTTGCCGGGCCATTACATTCTGAATCCGGGGAGTACACTTCCAAAAGTCTCCTCCATTCAGCTTCACAGTCCCCGCTACCCCACGCTTGGTCTGACACTGTCAAGATTCTTGCCCACGTGTTCCTCCAGTTCCCACTGGTCCACAGGAGCCAGGTCCTACAGCTCTTCCAATGCAACAGCTACCACCCCAGCAGCAGGGGCTGTACTCCCCCACTTAGCTGGTGCTGAGATCTGAGGGAGGGGCGGGCAACACCGAGGGGGGAGAAGCACCTTGCAAGGTATCCTGCTCCGGAGAGGGCTTTGCAGGGTGTCAGGCAGGAAGAGCTTCTGTTCAATGAGAAATACTTTGGCTGGTCCAGGGGCTCTAGGAAAACTGAGAGTTCTTCAGTGCATCCACCCAAAGTCTCCATCCTAAGACCCTGGGTCCCACTTCTTCCCTATCATGGCTCCAACATTAGCAGAGGCGGCGCATCAAGGCTGTGCACTCAGCTTCCTCTGCAGCTCTGCCACAACTGTGATTAAATTCTGGGCCTGGTTTTCAACACAGAATGCGCTTCCCGCCCTCCCCACCTCCAGCTTCAGGAAATGCCGCCACGGAACCATGTCTTTCACAGTGCCTCCCGAGTTGATACCTGGCTAATCTGAGCCAGATCACACCTCAAGGCCTCCAAGGGAGCTAACAAGGGCCAACCAACTCCACCAGCCTCGTCCTGACCCTGGTCCACACACTGCTCGAGCACTTAAGAGCTCCTGCCCTAGCCAATGCTTTCCTTTCGACCTGAACCTCACCCCACCACTGGTCAGTCTGCTCAGTGATGCTAGAGGGCACCGGGGGTCCTCAACACCTCACTTACCCCCACCAAAGGGGTCCTGGGTGCCACCTTAGGGTGAGTGACTCCGGTCTCACAACACTGTTCTCAGGGCCTTTCTACAGCTGCTTCCAGTAGCAGCCTTAGTTTGCTGCTGCTGCTGCTGCTGCTGCTAAGTCGCGTGAGTTGTGTCCGACTTTGTGCGACCCCATAGACGGCAGCCCACCAGGCTCCCCTGTCCCTGGGATTCTCCAGGCAAGAATACTGGAGTGGGTTGCCATTTCCTTCTCCAATGCATCAAAGTGAAAAGTGAAAGTGAAGTCACTCAGTCGTGCCCGACTCTTCGCGACCCCATGGACTGCTGCCTACCAGGCTCCTCCATCCATGGGATTTTCCAGGCAAGAGTGCTGGAGTGGGGTGCCATTGCCTTGTTCCGCCAAACTAAGGGTGCAGGTAGCTTGCAGAAGACGAATCCAGAAAGCCAGAGAGAGGGAGTAAGGAGCGGAGTCAGGGAAGAATGGGAAGCCAGGAAGGCGCTACTGAGCTGGCTGCCATACTGAGCTGGGCGGATGGGGCTCCCCTACTGGTGTCCCTCTGAAAAACGCACCTGAGAACCGTTCATGCAAGGGCATCATCCACGAAAGTCCATCCAACCCCATTCTCCATCCCCCCCACCTCCACTGAGAGCTGTTCCCCGGGATACAGACTCATGTTTCTGAGGTTTACCTGCCCTAGTTAAGTGAGCACTTAGAAAAACAGCTGAGAGAGATGACACAAGTCCTGAAGGTGGAATAAAAACTCCTAATGGAAGAAATGAGGGGAAGAGCCTTACACAAAAAAGCAGCCCCTCACCAAGTGGAGCTTTAGGGACAGAGAGCTCTCAGTGAGCATACTCATAGCTTATACAGGCTTCATTACAGCACTCGCCAGACTGTATTAACTGGTTATATAACTGTAAGTCTCCCTTCTACTGGTCATCATTTTCTTGTAGTCAGAGTCTTCATCTCTGCTAAATATTCCCAGCATCTACTAGGTTGGTGCAAAAGTATTACAGTTTCAGATCCTGAACTTTAAATCATTATAACTAGGCTCAAACACATCTATATTAATCAAAACAGGAACCATTACAATCAATATATTTTTGCCAATGAGAAATAAGGGTGTTTATTCTTGTAGCATAAAAATCTGTGCTTTGGGATTCAGCAAACTCTTGGAAAGCAATTTCTGTGTTCTGCTGGTTATAGAAGCATTTTCCCTGCAAAAAGTTGTAGAGATGCTTGAAGAAGAGGTAATCAGTTGGCGAGAGGGCAGGTGAATATGGCAGATGAGGCAAAACTTGGCAGCCCAATTCGTGCCACTTTGGAAGCACTGGCTGCAGTGTGCAGCTGGGCATCGTCGGGGGGGAACCGGGCCCTTCTGGTGACCAGTGCTGGCTGCAGGCACTGCCGTTTTTGGTGCATCTCGTCAACTGGCTGAGCATACTTCTCAGATGTAATGGTTTTGCCAGGATTCAGAAAGCTGTAGTGGATCAGACAGGCAGCAGACCACCAAACAGTGACCATGACCGTTTTTTTTTGGTGCAAGTTTGGCTTTGGGAAGTGCTTTGGAGCTTCTTCTCAGTCCAACCACTGAGCTGGGCATCAGTAATCGTTGTATAAAATCCACTTTTTGTCGCCCTTCACAATCCAGCAGAGAAATAGTTTGTTGTTGCTGCATAGAATAAAAGATGATATTTCAAAATGATGATTTTTTTAAATTTTTGATCAACTCGTGAGGCACCCACTTAACGAGCTTTTTCACCTTTCCAACTTGCTTCAAATGCTGAATGACCATAGAATGGTCAATGCTGAGTTCCTGGGCAACTTCTCGTGCAGTTGTCAGAGGATCAGTTTCAGTGATCCTCTCAGTTGGTCGCTGTCAACTGCCAATGGCCACCCACTGCACTCCTCATCTTCCAGGCGCTTGTCTCCTTTGCAAAACTTCTTGAACCACCACTCCACTGTACATTGTAGTTCCTTGGCCAAATACACTGTTGATGTTACAAGTTACTTCCGCTTCTTTATGACCCATTTTGAACTCAAATAAGAAAATCACTCGAATTTGCTTTTTGTCTAACAACCTTTCCATAGTCTAAAATACATATAAAATAAACAGCAAGTAATAATTTATTAGCCAAAAAAAGCAAGAAATGAGCATTAAAATGATGTATAGCTAAACACATTTAAGAATGCATTCCATACCAAAAGGCAAAGCTCAACGATGCAAAACCGCAATTACTTTGCACCAACCTAATAATACCATGTCTAGAACACACTTCACATAAACAGAAATCTTTGCTGAATGAACGGAGTGTCTCTATCCCTCCCGGCTCTGTCAATGCACACACTGTTCAAGGTCCAAGTTTTGAGTAATTACATGGTGATGAACTTCGATTATTTTCTTTCTTGAATTAGAGTTTCCAAAGAAGAGAAAAATGGCCAGGTAATTCCACAGACAGAATTTTCCATACTTACCCCTGACTGCCCTCTTCTCCCCTAACACTGAGTTTCCCCAAAGAGGAAGAACCAAGAGGAATCTTCTAATGATGAATGTTTGTTCCATATAATACCACAACATGGGTCAAAATAAGAATTTCAGAGCAAAGTCCTACAAACAATAGCCTTCTCGAAGCACACCAAGCTTGTTCCTGCTAAACACTGTAATCATCTGGCTGGAGGTCAGGCACTGAATCACTGGAAAAATCTTCCAACTCGACTGTCAAGATGAGACGCGTTTTCTGTTCCTGGAATTATTTATTCCTAAACTCTGCCTGAAAAACCTTTCCTCGGTGCTTAGTCCAAAGTTTTCAGCCACAAACTCTCATCTTCTTAAACTCTGTAGAAGCTGAACTCTTGGAGTCCCTGCTACGGTGGAACTCAACCCACCTGTTCCTGAAAACAAAGGAACTAAATATTGGCCCAAACAGGAAAATCTCCAATTCACTGCGTTACCTGATAGGGTGCTTTATAATTAAAGTTCTGTTAAAGCTAATTACCCCTAAAAATGATTTCAAATTAAAAAAAAATAAAAACCCTGTGTCCCTTGGTAAGAATTATACTATAATTAATACAAAGCATATAATTAAGGAACTAATAACTAAACTTTACTGCAGACCTACTACATGCCAGGATCTGTTTTAAGTACTTTGTTAACTTGGTGTTAACTTAGTCTTCCTAACGGGCTTTCCTGGTAGTTCACCTGGTAAAGAATCCACCCGCAATTCGGGTGATCTGTGTTCCATCCCTGGGTTGGGAAAATCCCCTGGAGGAGGGCATGGCAACCCACTCCAGTATTCTTGCCTGGAGAATCCCATGGACAGAGGAGCCTGGCGATCTACAGTCCATTGGGTCACAAAGAGTCGGACACAACTGAGTGACTAAGCATAGCACAGACTTTCTAACAGTCTCAAGTGACGAGCTATATTATCCTCATTTTACAAACAGGGAAAGTGTAACAAGGAAGGCTACATCTTCATACACCTAGAAAATGCCAATGCTAGGATTTGGAGGCTGGCAGTCTGGCTCTGGAGCCCGAGCTCTTAACCCCCAGGTGAAGCTGCCTCCTCCAGTGACCCTTAAAAGCCTGAATTAGATACACCTTTTTCATTTCTCAATTAACCAGCATAACTAGACAGATGCAAATCTATCCGTTTTATACCAGCATTTGCAACCAGATGGCTTAAAGTCATTGCAAGTGAGGAGTGATGAAAAGTGAGTCATATATTTATTACTCTAAATAGCCTTTGAGCTCTGAAATTTACAGACTAAGTCCAGTTTAAGTTCTTAGGGCATGCAACTGACAGAGAAAAGGGACTTAAATGGACATATTTCTGTTTCAAGACATCTTCAGACAAATATATCAAGGACACGGCTAGATGAGCGCTTCCCAGTTAAGTTACACCGAGCAACTTTAACCTCAAAATTGTATACATATTACCTAGCTCCCACCGCCGGTATGTAAAACGCCAAATAACCTCTGAGTTTCAAGTAGCTGCCCAGAGCCCCAAACACCGCTGGCCACGGCTCACCTGAGCATCCAGTCCTGCCCGAGGCATCGGGTACCGCACGGAACGCCACTGCCCACAGCAGGGCCCAGAACTCAAACACCCCCGCGGGAGGAAGTAGAACCCTGGAGCTCGCGGGGAGGAGCTGGCAGCGGGCAAAGGTCATGGCAGAGGTGGGCCCTTCGGGAAAGGAAGCCACAGGATCCGGGGAGAAAGGAAAGGTGCAGGAAGCGAGCGAGGGAGACAGGTGGGCAACCAAAGTGCGGGGAGGGGCCGGGTGACGAAGGAGAAGGCGGGGCGGGAGTCAAAGCGCCCCCCAAGCGGGAGAGCACCAGGAGTGGCCCCGGCCGGGAAGGGGTGGAGGTCGTCTCCCGCAGCCCTCGGACCTCCGCGCGGCCCGCAGATCCCGCGGCCCGGGGAGGCCCGAGTCCGCATCGGGGGCCCGCCCGGCCCTTCCGCGCCGCGCTTACCTCGGCCACGGCTGCCTCCGGCTGGGCCCCGCGCTTGGTCACCGGCTCATGCCGCGGGGCGCGGGCCACAGCCGCCCGGGTGGGATGGCGCGGAGCTCCCGGCCGCCACCGCCGGGCCGGGAGTGCGGGAACGAGAGGGGGGGAGCCCCGGGAAGGCCACTGGGCTCGGCGGTCTGACACCCAGCGCACCGCGCATGCGGGAGCGGCCGGGGCCGCGCCTCCTGCTGGACGGGAGGAGTCAGGGCACCACTCAGGGCTTCCAGGCAGGTGGGTGCGGCTCAGGCTCCCAAGGAAATTCAGGGGACCGGCAGCCTCCTTCACAACGAAAGAAACTGCAAACTGAACAAAGGTTCACTTGTAAAAATGTAGAACTGACAGAAATGTAACAGTCTGAGTATAATCAGTATTGAAGGTGCAACATTCCTGAAGAGTAATTTGCTAGTATCCATCAAAAGCAAAAAAATTAAAAGGCACTTGCTCCTTGAAGGAAAAGCTATGGCTAAACAGCTTATTGGAGAAGACAATGGCAACCCACTCCAGTACTCTTGCCTGGCAAATTCCATGGGCGGAGGAGCCTGGTAGGCTGCAGTCCATGGGGTCGCTAAGGGTCGGACACGACTGAGCGACTTCACTTTAACTTTTCACTTGCATGCATTGGAGAAGGAAATGGCAACCCACTCCAGTGTTCTTGCTTGGAGAATCCCATGGACGGAGAGGCCTGGTAGGCTGCAGTCCATGGGGTCGCACAGAGTCGGACACGACTGAAGCGACTTAGCAGCAGCAGCAAACAGCTTATTAAAAAGCAAAGACATCACTTTGCTGACAAAAGTCCGTCTAGTTAAAGCTATGGTTTTTCCAGTAGTCATGTATGGGTGTGAGAGTTGGACCATAAAGAAAGCTGAGCACCGAAGGACTGATGCTTTCAAATTGTGGTGTTAGAGAAGACTCTTGAGAGTCCCTTGGACTGCAAGGAAATCCAACCAGTCCATCCTAAAGGAAATCAACCCTGAATATTCATTGGGAGGACTGATGCTGAAGCTGAAGCTCCAATACTATGGCCACCTGATGCACAGAGCTAACTCATTAGAAAAGACCCTGATGCTGGGAAAGATTAAAGGCAGGAGGAGAAGGGGATGACAGAGGGCAAGATTGGATGGCATTACCGACTCAGTAGACATGGGTTTTGAGAAGGCAATGGCACCCCACTCCAGTACTCTTGCCTGGAAAATCCCATGGACGGAGGAGCCTGGTAGGCAGCAGTCCATGGGGTCGCTGGGAGTTGGACATGACTGAGTGACTTCACTTTCACTTTTCACTTTCATGCATTGGAGAAGGAAATGGCAACCCACTCCGGTGTTCTTGCCTGGAGAATCCCAGGGGCGGGAGAGCCTGGTGGGCTGACGTCTATGGGGTCACACAGAGTCGGACACAACTGAAGTGACTTAGCAGTAGCAGCAGATATGGGTTTTAGCAAGTTCAGGGACATGGTGAAGGACAGGGAAGCCTGGCATGCTGCAGCCCATGGGGTCGCAAAGAGTTGGACACGACTGAGCAACTGAACTGAACTGAACTGATCAAACATAAAATGCCAGTAACTTTCCCCAACAATCCCTCTGTATGGCGTTTACCCTAATGGATACTCTCAACAGACCTTTTCTCAAAAATATTCATTACAGTACTGTGTCTAATAATATCAAAAACCCAAACACAACCAAAATAAACTATGGAAAGCTTGTTATTAATCAAAATAAATTATGAGAATGTAATAATGAGAGAATGCATATGTATGTTGGTATAGAAAAATCGCAAACATGTTAATATGAAAACATGGTTTAAAACAGTAGACAAGGGACTTCCTTGGCAGTCAAGTGGTTAAGATTCCCCACTTCCACTTTAGGGGTCATGGTTGGATCCCTAATTGGGGAACTAAGATCCCACATGCCAGCCGGTATGGCCAAAACAAAATAAATTTTAAAAATAAAACAGTAGACAAGTATGACTCTCTTTATATAATAAAATATACATATATATGTATTCAGAAACAGAGAACAAAATATATAGTTAGGTAGATGCTTAGATTCAGGCATATATATATATATATGTTTTATATATATATAGGATTTACATACAGAAACACACATATATATCATTTTTTCTGTAAAGAAGCCAAGAAGCAATAAACAGTTTTAGAGGAATTAATTGTGGAGGTGGAAATGGGAGGAGGAAAAACTTTCACTTCAATTTTGTTTCTTTCTGTATTATTTACATGATCTAGCCTTCATGCACAGCAAACCCCTGTGTAAGACAGTCAGTGGACTCTTAAAAATTCAATCAAAATGCAGAGTGATGTTACTGAGAAGTTAATGAAATGACCCCACGGAGCCTGTGCAGTTTACAGACACTGGCTGCAGAATCCATATCCATCTGGTCCCAGCTGTACCTCAGCACCATCTGGTGGAAGCCGTCATTTAGAGCTTAAATATTCATGGGGATAATTCTGAAGCTAGATATACACTGGGGCTTCCAGCAGCAACAGAGATTCCAAGAATATTCCTGTGAGGTAATGCCTGCTTGTCACAGATCCAGAGAGACTGGGACGAGACTATTCTGGAGACAGGAAACCCACATTCTGCATCCCTACATCTAAGAGAACATTTGCTCTGCTCCCCAAACCCACATCCCCCTTAAAAATGAGAAGACATTTAGCACACATACACCACATTTGAGATATGGATAAGTGGAAAGCATGTTCACTTTCTTCTTTTTCTCTTTTCCTGTATATATTTATGTTTTAAATTATCTATTCATATTTTCATTAAATGAAGACTTTCTGTGTTAAAGACCAGTGTTAGGCATCACCTTTGAAAACCGGCCTATCTTAATCACTTTTTATAACCCTAAACAAGCACAGTGTCTGGCACATAGAAAGTGCTAAATGAATACTTTTTGAATGAATTAAAGGGTGCCCAGATGCTGGGAGGAGCTCAATAAAAAAAACAAAGACACAAGTAAGATTCATCAAAGCAGAGCAGGGAGAGTGACAAAGGAAAATATAAACAAAATGCCACAGAGTTCAAAAGAGAAAGTGATCACATCCAATTGGGTTTGGGGAGCAGAGCAAATGTTCTCTTAGATGTAGGGCTCAGTGGTAAAGAATGTGCCCGCCAATGCAGGAGATGTGGGTTTGATCCCTGATCTGGGAAGACTCCCACATGCCACGGAGCGACAGGCCCGTGCACCACAGCTCCTGAGCCGGTGCTCTAGAGCCCAGAAGGGGCAACTATTGAAGACTATGCACCCTGGAGCCCATGCTACCCAACAAGAGAAGCCACTGCGATGAGAAGCCCGAGCACCGCAACAAGAGAGCAGTCCCCACTTCCTGCACCTACAGCAAGCCCATGCATGCAAGGAAGACCCAGCACAGCCAGAATAAATAAATACATAAATCGTTTTTACAAAAAGAATAAGAAAGAAATACATTTTCAGACAAATACTAATAGGAAGAATTTACCATCAGCAAACCCTTCCGAACAGAGTATCTTTAAAGATGTATTTCAGGAAAAAGAATATTAAAACCAGAAGAAAGAACTGAGATGAAGTAAAGTGAAGTGAAAGCGAATGTGTTAGTCACTCAATCATGTCTGACTCTTTGCGACCCCATAGACTGTAGCCCGTCAGGCTCCTCTGTCCATGGGATTCTCCAGGCAAGAATACTGGAGTGGGTTACAATGCCCTTCTCCAGGGGATCTTCCCAACCCAAGGGATCAAACCTGGGTCTCTCACATTGCAGGCAGATTCTTTACCGTCTGAGCCACCAAGATAAAAGAGATGAAATAAAGAAGTAAAGAGATGAAGTCAAGAGGTCATGAAATTGACAAACTCATGGGTAAATCAAAACAAATAGTCCTTGTATAAAACTATAACAATAACAAATTGGAAATTAAAAACGAGGCATTCACCCCCATGTTCACTGAAGCATTATTCACACTAGTCGAGATACAGAAACAACCTGTCTATGGACAAAGAATGGATAAAGAAATTGGGGTATATTCATGCAATGAAATAGTATTCGGCCATGAAAAAGAAGTAAATCCTGCCATTTATGACAACATGGGTGAACCTCAAGGGCATTTTGCTAAGTGAAATAAGAGAAATACAAATATTAATACTATATGATCTTTCTTAGAGGAGTGTATGAGTCACTCAGTTGTGTCCAACTCTTTGCTACCCTATAGACTGCAGCCCCCCAGGCTCCTCTGTCCATAGGATTCTCCAGGCAAGAACACTGGAGTGGGTTGCCATTTCCTTCTCCAGGGGATCTTCCTGACCCAGGGACTCGAACCCGTGTCTCCTGTGCCTCCTGCATCGGCAGTTGGGTTCTTTACCACTAGTGCACCTGGGGAGCCCTGTTATTTTATATGGAATCTTAAAAACAAAACACACACACAAAAAATTCAGCTTATAGACACAGGGAACAGAATGGTGGTTGCCAGAGGTGGGGGTGGGGGGAGGAAGAGATGGGTGAAGGGGTGAAAGGCAAAAAGAAAAAAATGGAAAGAATTTTGTAGCAAATTCCCACATATCCACCACCTATATTATGCCATTACTATTTTACAGTGCTTGTCACACGTCTGTCTATTTCCTGATCCATCATTTTTCTGTTGCATTTCAAAATAAGATGCAGATATCAGCAGTTACATCTGAATATTTTATTTAAAGTATATAATGAACTAGAGATCAATATTTTGCAGTTCTTATTTCTTATGAGATAAAATTTAGGTACAATAACATGCATATATTTTGTACTTTTTCTTTAAATTAGGGAATAACAAGAGCTTTGGCAGATGAAGGGAGAAAAGTAATGGCAGAAGAAAGGAGAAAAATTAATGATTTTTCCTTCATACAAAAATTATACTTCCCATATAAACATCTTAAAAAAGGAAATTAAGTTAGGAAACAAGTATGCAACAGAAAGAATGAACGAAAGTAATAATTCCTCATGAAAAACTCATAAACTAGTAAAATGGATTTTACAAAACCATTATAAGACTGTTTGTGATAAAAATAAAAGTAGAACAGAAGTCACCAATTTCAGGAGTAGAAGGGGGGATGTTACTATATAGAGAAAAAAGAAAAGAATGTACTACCAACACATACAAACATATAGACTTCAAAACATCAAGCCGAGTGATATAACCCAGACACAAAAGTGAACAACTATATAATTCCTTTGACCTGGAAACTTTAAGCGTGGAGCTAGAAATCAGAATAGCATTAGCCTGTAGGGGACTGGCAGTCCAGAAGGTCACAAAGAATCGAACATGACTTAGTGACTGAACAGCAGCAGCAGGGGATTGAGAGACTTCAGTAAGAGCTTAAAGGAAACTTATGCAGTAATGGCAGTGTTTCACATCATGATGGGGATATTGGTTACACAGATGTATATATTTGTTAAGGCCATTGGGTCTTACAATGAACATCTGTCCTATTCACTGTAGGTAAACTTGACCACAGTTTTTAAAAATTAATAGAATGCAATGTTTAAGCTGAAGCTCAAAAGACATCTGAGAGCAGTACTAGACCTAGATGGTATTTTTAACTCTCCTAGGGCTTTCCCTAAGTAGAATTTTTAATTTTTGTTTTGTTTTGTTTTTTTACTGTGTACAACTTTCATATGGTTTTAAAAACAAAAAGCATTAAAGACAAACCCAGGAAAACCAAAACAAGTGAAAGAAAAAAAAATTCTCACTCCTGTTTTTTTTTCCCATCCTCCCAATTCCCCTACTCTATAGGCAATTACTAGTCTTAGTTTCTTTTGAATTCTTTTTCAGACTCTCTAAGCAAAAACGAAGGCCCTACATTTTGACTTAGGGTGGTGGAGTCTGAGAAAACATGATGTCAAACCTTAAATATCCTGATGAGAGTCATGTAGGCTTAGAACTGTTGTTAGAAATGTTCACATCAGAACTGGAAATTCTGTTTGACCTGGCCTTCATCCAAACTGAGGTTGTCATGACTTTTCAAAACACAATTTCCAGGGGTAAAGAACCTGCCTGCCAATGCAGGAGATGTAAGAGACTCAAGTTCCATCCCTGGGTTGGGAAGATCCTCCTGGAGGATGAAATGGCAGCCCACTTCAGTATTCCTGCCTGGAGAATCCCATGGACAGAGGAGCCAGATGGGCTACAGTCTATAGGAAGGATCACAGAGTCAGACACAACTGAAGCAACTTAGCACACACACAACCTGACTTGGAATCCTGGTTCTGCTGTTTTTGTCCGTATGTGACTTTGGGAACATCATTTCATCTATTTAGGACTCGGTTTCCTCATCTCCAGCTTCCCTGGTGGCTCAGATGGTAAAGAGTCTGCCTGCAATGCAGGAGACCTGGGTTCGATCCCTGGGTCAGGAAGATCCCCTGGAGAAGGAAATGGCAACCCACTCCAGTGTTCTTGCCTGGGAAAATCCCATGGACAGAGGAGCCTTGCAGGCTACAGTCCATGGGATTGCAAAGAGTCGGACACAACTGAGCGACTTCACTTTCCTCATCTGTAAAATGGGGGGTGATAATGCCCGCTTCCCAGTGTGGTTGGAGTTAGGAATGCTGCCTGTAAATCACCCCACGTGGTATCCCAGGCATACAAGGCATTCACAAAAAGACAGGGCAGAGGAATCGATCAGTGAAAGGCAGAAAGAGGAAAAATCCTAACCCACAGAGCACGGTTTATAGAAAGTAAACGCTGATTTCACCAACATGCTCTTTACAGAGGAACAAGGAAAGAGACAGCTTTTCCAAACAGGAGCGCCAGCACCAGAGAAGGGGCTTGAAGCATACAGCTTTAAGGCCAGTTCAGAAAGCTCCTTTGGGCTCTGAATGAAAGCATCCCTGGGGATGGGGTGGGTGGCCCTTTCATGGTTAGAGGGGAAAGGCCAGCCTGGAACAGCTTGTCCCCTGAGCAGTTCAGGGCCCCTGATCTCCCTGCAGTCATGGCAAGGAGTAAAGGATCAAGAGTAAAGGGAGCTCCTTGCCAGGAAGACCCCACCCTGGAGACAGAGACGCCCCGCCCGGCTCCCACCAGGGGCGCGTTCACTTCATCCCACGAGGAGGCTGGTCCCACGCCCCGGGTCCCAGGTGTGCTCTGGCCGCCCACATCCTACGTGCAGGGAGGAGAACCTGAACATAACAATTTAATTCCTTTCTCCTTGTACTTTGGAAATTATCACTCTTTTCTCTCTTGGGGGGCGTGCTCTCCCTGACATGTGCTGTTCCTTTGATTTGTTTCCCTGGCAATAAAGACAGAAGACTGAAGGCGCCATCAGAAGGAGGTACAGTTTGTTTGTTTTCAGGTCCTGGGGGTGCCGAGGGCTGCGTGAGGAGCAGTCACGACTCCTCCGCCATTCAGTAAATGACTCACAGCAGAGGCTTCTAGTTTCTCACTGTTTTGTTTTAATAGCAGGAGAGAGGGGGTGGACCACAACTTTAAGGCGCATCTTGCTGTCCCCGGGAGAGCAAGGAGCAAAGAGCAAGGAATCTTCTTTGAGGGCAAGGCCGAGAAGGGTATCTGCCTGGCAAACAGCTTGTCCAGCATCAGTCTTCACAGTGGCTGCGGGGCCCTGTGGCCACGAGGAAGTGACCAGCTCACCTGTGGGGGCCTCGTGGCTCCTGGATCTGGCGGGGAGGGGCACCATCTGCCAGCTGGGGTTGGCCCTCAAGCACCTGTCGGACCCTCTGCATCCCTGGGAGGTGGGAAGGGGCAAGTGAGGGTCAGCACGGATGCTGGGTGGGTGCGGACCAACCAGCTCAGGCTGCTGGGGCCCTAGTGGGGCCAGAAGCAGGAGGGTGGGCTGAAGGGTGCGGTCAGGAGCCAAGACCACTCACCCAGGCGAAGCCGGTGGGTCTTGTCCGAGAAGACCAAGCGGAACCAGCCGGGCTCTTTGCACTCAAAGGCTTTGCCGAAGGACAGCAGCACCTTGTTCTCCAAAAATCGACGCCAGAGCAGCACTTCCTCCTCAAAGGTGGCCTCGGGCAGGTACTGGGAGGGGTGAGAGGAGCTCGGGATGCTCGCCTGCTGGAGGGAGCTTTCTCACCACCGCCCCCCCCCCCAACCCCACCACCAGCATTTCCACCTGCATCACCTTCCTCAAGTCGACCCAGATGAAGAAGCCGGCCCCACGGCTCACGAAGGGGATACCCAGGGCCCGGAGGTCCTCAGAGACATAGGTGTGGGCAGCCTTGAGCCGGGCGTGGTTTTCCGGCAGATACACTTGGTTGATCCAGTCTGCGTGGGTGAAACAGAAGCCAGAAGATCAACCTCCCATCAACCCTCCTCTGTGTCCCGAGCGCCGGAGCACTGAAGGGAAAAAGGCCCTGAGCTGCCCAGACTGGGTGAGCCCCACTCCACTGGCTGATTGGGGGTGATAGGAACAGTCAGTGAAAAGCACCTTAAATCCAGGTACTCGGCCGTTCAGGAGCCCCCAGACACAAAGTCCCTCAGGACCCAGACCCTCACCAGAGGTGCGCCCATTACAGTGACGCTTCCGAGTCACCCAGGCCGAGGCCCAGATCTCAGTGTGGCCACTGACGAGGCACAGGGCCGTGGACAACTTCACCTCCCTGATCCTCCCCATTTTTTAACTGGCCTTTGTTTTCGGTGTCCAGTTCAATAAACTGTAATATATACGTATATTTGTGTAAACCAACCCCCCACCACACACACACACACAGGCAGGCTACTGAACAGTTCCCTGACCCCAGAGAACACCCTCATGCTGTTTGAAGTCACATCACCGCCTTTCCTACAACTGCTGGTCTATTCTCCATCACTGTAGTTTTTGCCTTTTCCAGAACATTACGTAAGTGGAATCATACAGTAATATAATTTTTTTGAGACCGGTTCCTTTCACTCAGCACAATGCCCTTGTGCTGGGTCATCGTGGGCATTAGAGCAGCACAGTATCCCACAGTGTGGGTGAACCACAGTTTGCTTCTCCATTCATCTGCGGAAGGACGCTTGGGTTGTTTCCAGTTCAGGGTGATTATGAATAAAGCAGCTGTTCACATTCATGGAGAGGTTTTTGTGTGACCATGAGGGCAAAGATCTCCCTGGGCTGGGAAGATCCCCTGGAGAGGGCATGGCAACCCACTCCACTACTCTTGCCTGGAGAACCCCATGAACAGAGGAGCCTGGCGGGCTATAGTCCATGGGGTTACAAAGAGCTGGGCACGACCAAAGTGACTTAGCACACACGCAAGGGCAAATATCTCAGAGTGGGGTTGCTGGGCCATTTGGTAAGCGTGTGCGCGCTTTATAAAGAACTGCCCAGCTGTTTTCCAAGGTGACCGTTCCATCTTACATTCCCGCAGCAGCATGTGAGTTCCAGCTGCTCTGCGTCCTCACCAATACTTGATACTCTCACTATCTTTTTAAATTTAGCTACTACCGCAGGTGTGTAGTACCTGGTCCTCATTTTCCTCATCTATAAAACAATGGGGAAATTACAGGTACACCTGCTTCTGAGGATTCTGGGGAGGGGTGAATGAGATGATGCATCGAGAGCATCTTGCAGGGCTCAGTGAGTGGTGGCGATTACAGGTAACCTTTCTATCTAAACTCACTCTCTGAACCCAGGAACAGAACCGATCTGCATAGAGAGAGATACTTCCATTATAACAATTTTCCCATCATAGTGTCTGCTCTTTTCCCAGGGCTCACAGCTAAGAATAATGAATCCACATTGATTAAGTGCCTGCTATATGCCAGGTGCCATTATAATTGAATGACAAATTTCACCATCCCTACAAGACAGAGTCCATGATGATCCCTGTTTTGCAGATAAGAAACTGAGGCTCTGGGAGGTGAAGGAATAGGCCACGTAGTCAGGAAGTGACGGAGTGGGGCATGAACCCAGTCTGGGCTCGGAGCCAGCACTCTCAAACACCACCCTAAATTCATCTCGTGGGAGAAGTATCCACAACCCCTGGCCAGTCCCTCCCCCAACCTCAAGGGGCCAGGCCCAGGCAGTCACCACGGTCCCGGAGCAGCTGTGCCATCTGATACTGGACCAGGCCACTGAGGCCGTGATAGCGGCACAGGGAGGCCACCGCCGTGGCCACAGCCCGGTTTTCCGTGTACAGCGTGCCGAAGCGGAGCCCGGACATCCCAAAGTCCTGCAGGAGACAGGCACCGTGGGCAGTGGCCAGCCCTTCCGGAGGAAGCCAGTTACACCCACCTCTCTGCCCTCCCACCTCCCTGACACCCCCAAGACCAGCCAGGAACCCACCTTGCTGGTCGCCCACATCACGTGGGTCCTCTGGGGGTCAGGCAGCCTGCAGAGAGCACAGCATGAGAACAGAGGCAACACAGACCCGCAGGCACTCACAGGATGGGTTGGTCAAATGACGAGATAGATGGACAAACCCAGTTTCATCTCCTGAATCACTAATTCCTCTACAGGCCTTACAGCAGGAGTCAGCCAACTGCAACCCACAGGCCAAATCCATCCTGCTGTCTGTTCTTGGAATTGAAGCTTTATGGGGGAACAGCCACACTCTTTCACGTACATACCATCCAGGGCTGTTTTTACGCTATAATGCCAGAGTTGAGTGAACAACCATATGACCTGTAAAGCTTAAAATATTTGCCATCTGATCCAAAAATATTGCCAACCTCTGATGCAGAGCATACTTCAAGCATCACTTCCTCAAACAGACCTCATCTGACCACCTCCCGGTAGACAAGGCCAACTGGGTACCCCAAGCCGATCCTCTGCTGTCTCCGCAGACACCTCCTTTTTAATCATCAAATGATTAGCTGTGTATCTAGTTGCTAAAGCTTGTAGAAATATAAGATCCACATAAGAAGGGCCTGTGTCTCTCTTGTTCACTAACATATCTCCAGCACAGCACAGTGTCTGGCCCACAGTAGGTAGCAAGTCCCTGTCTCTCCGAGTCTCAGTCTCCTAACCACGTGCCATCCGCTTGGCAGAGCCTTGTGAGGACTGGCTGAATAGAGCAAAGGAAAGTGTTAAAGGACCATTGACTGAAACCACCCTAGCCAGGCAGGATAATAGCCACTTGTGTGAGTTATCTCACAGCAAGAGAGAGGTCCTGATGAAGGACATGGAACTGACAAGCTACTGCCTGCCAGAAGAATCCAGGAGCAGCTGAAAGGAGGGAGGAAACACCAGCCCATAATATGTCCTTCCAGTCTCCTAGAAGCCCTCACGCTGGAGATCATCTTGATTGACAGATGCTCGTGCTGCCAGGGAGGACCTTGAATTGAACCAAAAATGGGCACAAGCAAGATGACTGGCCAGAGAGAACCCAGAAAGCTAACCCCATCACCATAAAACCCGAGATATCGAGCCACATGGCAAATCGGTTCTCCTGGGTCCCTATCCCTACTGTTCTCCTCCCAGGTGCCCCTTCTCAATTAAGTTTCTTGCTTTGTCAGCGTGTGTGTCTCCTCGGACAATTCACTTCCAAGTGCGAGGCACGAGCCCACTCTCGGGCCCTGGAAGGGGTCCCTCTCCCAGACACAAAAGGACTCAGCAGGGCTGAAAGTCTAAACAAACATGGAGCCGTCAGAATCCCCGAATGCCAGATGTGCAGGCTTGACAGGTGATCTGCTCCAAGTGTTCCCACAGGTGCTCTGCCTATAAATGCCTGACTCAAGAATAAATCTAACTTGACTCAAACTGCATCTAACAAAAAAAAGCTCGGATAGCTGGCAGGGCTTGGCACACGCAGGGGGCCACAGGAGTATTTGCTGAAGGAATGAATGAAAATGGAGCGACTCTGGGGACGAAGGCAACAGCAGAGAGGCCCATTTCCCACCCTCCCAACCCTCCCTCAGGGAATCCTAAGACCCTTCCTTGCAGCTTTCAGAAACCCCACAGAACAGTTTAAAAACCAGCGACTGGCCCCACCTCCCTTCTCGCTGGGGGATCTGAGGACTGCAGGATTAGCGGGAAGGCAGAGGAATTGCCCTGCGGGGGCGGGGCCGAGAGAGTCAGCTCACCTTTCCAGGCTCAGGACACTGCGGTACCCAGCGGACTCCTCAAACACGGACAGCATGTAGACCTCGTCCACCATCACGTGCAGCTCATGCCTGGAGGGCAGGTGCGGGCAGGGAGAGAGCTTGGTTTGCTAGTTAAATGCGCCCGCCCAGGGTGGGATGGCAGTGAGTCAGAAATCCAGAAGGACCACAGTCTAGCCCAGGGTTACGAAATTTGCTTTTTCCAAGAATATCCATCTTCTTCTTTTTTTTTTTTTTTCAAACAGAGATGACACTGGGGCTTTTGAAGCACTGTAGGGGAAGGCAGAGCCCTCAGGCACCTCTACAGAAGGGACACAGTTAGGTGTGAGACAGTTAAGTGTCTCAGACGGTAAAGAACCTGCCTGCAATGCAGGAGACCCAGGTTCGATCCCTGGGTTGGGAAGATCACCTGGAGAAGGAAATGGCAACCCAGTTCAGTATTCTTGCCTGGAGAATTCCATGGACAGAGGAGCCGGGGGTGCTATATTCTATGGGATCGCAAAGAGTCAGAAACAACTGAGTGACTAACACTCACACCTAGTTAAGTACAGACAGACCCAGATTCACAGCTGGCTCCGCCCCTCACTCTGAGGCTCAGTCAACTGGGATAAAGACAATATCTGCACCTCTTAACACTGCTGCAAGGATTACACAAGCGAGAGCGTGAGGCGCTAGCAGGGGCCTGGCCCCTAGAACGGGCAACAAACGACCGTTGTTGTTTCAAAAAAGAAAGAGAGAGCTAGCATCCTACCAGAACACTACTCCCCGCCCCCACCCCCGACTCTCCTGCCAGGAAGGGTAGAAGCAGGTAGAAACTTACAGTGGGGCCTAGAGGGCAGCAGGCACCACACCAAAGCTCACATCAGAACCCTAACCTGTCACAGGCTTCGTGGGGTGAGTGTGGGGCACCTCACCTCTTGGCAAACTCCAGGTACTCCTGCAGCTCCCCTGGGGAATAGACGTCACCCAGAGGATTCTGGGGGTTGATGAGGATGAGGCCTTTGACCTTCACACCCTGAAACATCAGTAGGGCAGGAGACCCTCAGCTCCTCCCCAAGGCCACAGAGTCCCACTGGACAGGCCGGGCACTGGGCAGGATCCTGGGGAAATCTGTTCACCACTCAACATGAAATGAAGAAGGGCAAAGAATCATATCTGCAGCATGGTATCAGATATAAAAGAAAACAAATGCAGAGACCAAAGCTCAGAGGGAAATATGTCCAAACACCAGTAGAAGTTGCCTTTGTTGGCAGAAATATGGGTGGGAGGTTGTGCTTTTAAAATTCCCACAGTGGTCATGTATGACTTCTATGACCAAGGTTAAAAAAAAAAGATAGATTGATAGATTTCTGAAAAGTGGACTGGACAGGAACCACTGGTCTCTGCCATTCTTCAGTATCCCCTCAGAGCGAGGGGACTACCTATTCAAATCACCAGAGAGATCGTTGAACTACAAACTTATAAGTTCCATGCTTGACCCACTGAATCGAAATCAGGCTGAGTGGGGGGTAGTGTTTTTAATCAAGCTCCCTGGTTGATTCTTTGTACACCGAGAGTCTCAGGGATTTTCTTTAGTGGGAAGACCTCTATGGGCAGGCTCCTTCTTGACCCTCAGAATGGTTCCATGCTACCACCCTATCCCCATCCCCAACATAGAGTTTCAATCCTTCTCCCTAGGAGATCGGTCCACAGGAAGGGGGTCCCCGCCCTGCTCAGACCCACCCACTTCCAGCCTTGGGTTTAATTTGATCCCCAGACCTCAGAATTAGCTCCTTGCAGGGCCATCTCCAGCTTCTCCACTGTGAGCTGGAAGGGGCGTGTTTCCAGCCCAGTGACCTGAAAAGGATCCAGAAAAGCCACCAGCCAGATTCAGTTACCTCGCTCCAGACCTGAAGGCTGGGGTCTCACCTCCCCACTGTCATCTCCAGCCTCCTCTTAGGACAATCTCAGAAAACACAGGATGTGAGGGGTCACTCCCTTCTCACTGCTACCCACACATCACATCAGGTCAGGGACAGCCTCACAGCTCTTAGGTTTCAAGAAAAGCCCCCTGAGGTCCTCTGACTAGGGTCTCTGAGCTTCCATGTGGAGGTCTGCTCTGCCCTGTTCTCACCCCACCATTTCTGGGTGGTCTCCCTGGGATGCCCTTGGCTTCTACATGGAGCCTAGGGATCTCAGAGCTGAAAGATCAGATGTCCCCAGGGCACCCAGGCAAGGGCAGCCATGGCCAATGGGAGACCCCATTCTCCTTCTGGCCATAACCCCAGCGCCTGCAGCATGGACTTCCTCTCATGACCACTGGCAAATTCAGAAGCAGGAACATCCTGGCCTACAGGAAGGTCCAGGCCCACCGGGGGTCCCAGAAACTCTTACCTCACTGTCCAGATAGACACAGACCAGTCGGACGTTGCCATAGAGATACACGTGCTGTGTGATGGCTCCGTAGTAAGGGGCAGGGATCAGGAAAGCCTCTGGGGGCAGGAGTGAGCCAGGGCCTGTCACCCTCTGGCCAGGATGCCCAGAGCCCCCATCCACTGACCCCCCACGCCTCTCTAAGCCTTCAGTGTCCTTGGGGAGCATGCTTCCTCTCTTTCAGCTCCCAAAACTCTTTCTAAAGCTTGGATCCACTGAGATCAGTCCCTTTTCCAATAATTAGTAGCTAACATTTATTGAGCACTTACTATGTGCGGGGATCTGTGCTAAATAGTTTTTAATCTCGTTTGACCATCACAGCTACTCTGCTATTATCTTAACTTTACTGATGAGCAAATTGAAGCTTAGGTCCCTCAGAAGCACAGGACATGCTCGGTCACTCTGAGGACAGACTTGAAACCAGGAGTCGAAACTGCAGGGCGATGATCTGGGTTTGACAAATGGAAAAACTTGACAGTGGCTAGAACGGCCCAGAGACAGGACGTGCTGCTTCTGGAGGAGTGGGGGCACTGAACCAAAGGCTGAGACCGCTAGGGTGGGAGGGTGTCACGCAGAAGACTCTCGCTGTGGACGGGGCTTGATGAGATGATGTCCAAGGTCTGCTCTAACGCAGAGGTGAAGGCACTGCCCCAGATCTGCAGTGGTCACATCAGTCAGGCTGAGCTCCCCAGCCTTCCCTTCAGCACAAACACCTCCCACAACTCCCAGGTCTGGAAGCAGTGGACTTTGTCCTACATGTCCCCTCTGCTGACCACAGGGATTGGACCAGAGGTAGACAAATGACCCCCGGAGCCAATGCACTGGCTGGCCAGACACCCATCACGTTCTCTGAATCTCAAGACTTTGCTCCAAAAAGCAAAGACCCTTGTGAGATGAGAATGAGCACTTGAATGCAGAGGTCATGCAGTCAGAGCTGGGTCAACAACCCGGGGCCCTACAGAGTTGAGGACAGTCCAGAGGAGGAGGAAGGGGGACCGCACACGTCAGGGACAGAGAGTGTGTGCTTCTCCCACTCTTGATTGTTCTCGGATGGGTAGGAAATTGCCTGTTACATCCTTGCGATGAATCTTCCTTTTAGGTTCAAAATATTACAGCTCTGTGTGTGATTCTGAGAAGTAACTCAATCCCTTGGGCCTTAATCTCCTCATCTGTTAAATGGGAATGAAAGCCCAGAACCTATCTCCCCCCTGGGCCTTAATCTTTTCATCTGTTAAATGGGAATAAGCACAGAACCTATCTCACTGAAGTTATAGTGGGGATTAAATGACAGACTGTGCCTAGCCTTAGCCCAGTGCCTGACATAGTATGTGGTCAATAAAAGTTACTAATAGTAGTTCAGAAGTTAAGCTCGTGTGAGCGGGACTCTGTTCCTGGCAACCAACAACCCTGACCACGACTACGGACAACGTGTCCTTGAAATGACCGTGGCTCTTGCAGTAGGTGCTGCTGGCTGGCCAGTAGACATCCATTCCTAAGAGAGCACACAGATTTCTCAGCTATGACCAGCAAGAAATCCAAGGAAAGTGGACCTTCCCCCAGCCCCTGGGATGAAGCAAGTTTAGCTTAAACCAACCAGGGTTCTCCTACGCTTTGCCAGGGACTGCTTTGGGAATGGGTCTGTGAGTCCGTTCTGGCCAGAAAGATGAAAGGGACTCTCCTGGAAAAGAGCAGGCCCACTTCCTCCCTCCCCTCAAAAAAGAGACGGGCAAAGCCCAGCCTCCCTCTCTTCCTACTTCAGGACACGCTGTGACGTGAGGCTGTGGGTACCATCAGTGAGCACGAGCAAAAGCCAAGGTCGTCACAGAGGCAGAGCCCAGAAGCCTGGCATCACCTTGATTTCCCCTGGAACTGCCAACCCTTGCTGTCTTGTCAGGGCACTTAGCTCAGCCCCCCACAGTGGTCTAATGGTCTATTAGGGCAAAAGCATCTGATGCAGCCGTCCAGGCCCAGCAGCTGGGGTCGGGGGGCAGGGTCGGGGTGGGGGACCTGCAGGCCCAGGGCCAAGGTCTACTCACCCCCCGCCTCACACAGCACCGTGGCCAGAGCAGAGAAGAGAGAGGCACAGCCGTTCAGAACAACCACCTGAGGGCGACACGTCCATGGGACCAAGATGAATCTCTGCAGGAGGGAGCACGGGCCTGCAGCCTGGATCCCGGGGGGAGCAGAGGCAGGGCCAGGCCGCAACTCGGGGGGCCCACCTGGCACAAAGCCACGGGGGTCCCCACAGGCCCCTCCTGACTAACAGCCGAATCCATTTGTGTGGCTCACTCGTGGGGACCCTGTTCCAGATCCACTGAGCAAGCAAGAGGGAGCTGGTCACTCAGAGAGCCCGGCCCGAAGATGTGGAGGCAAAGAGGGGCCACAGAATAGAGCAGGGCACAAATTATGCTGTTGCCGCTGTTTAGTTGCTAAGTCACGTCTGACTTCTTTGTGACTCCATGGATTACAGCCCCCCAAGCTCCTCTGTCCATGGCGTTCTCCAGGTAAGAACACTGGAGTGGGTTGCCATGCCCTCCTCAGGGGATCCTCCTGACCCAGGGATCTGGAAGCATCTCCTGCCTGGCAGGCAGGTTCGTGACCACCGAGCCACCTGGGAAGTCCTGCAGAAATTATACCCAAACTCTAAATATCTAGGGTGAGGGGAAACAAAGGAGGGGCGTCTTCCTAATTTCCATATCAAAACTAAGTGACCCCACCGTACCCCTCGTCAGCCAGAAGTTGGGTAGGGAGCAGAAGAGGAGGAAAGAGCAGAGAAGGGGAGTAACTCACATTCTCCGGTTTAAGGGGTGTGGGGCTTCTGCAGTAGAAAGACAGGAACCTGGCCACTTCCTCCCGGAGGCTGGAAATCAGACAGACAGACAGCAGTGATTGTCAGTGGGGCTTGAACTCCTCCCCCACCCCTTCCATCCCATAGCTTGTCTGGTGCATCTTCAGGCAGCTGCCATCACCCTTCTCTGCTTCCCATGAGGGGAATACAATCAGTATTTGTCTCCACTCCTTGGCCCCAACACTATCCACACGCATGGAAACTTTCATTCCAGTAGTTGTAGGACACTCAACCTACCTAATCAGCAGACTGTAGGAATATCACAAGTAACACTCTCTATGTAGATCTAGCTAATAGTATAATAATAATAACACATTATCATAATAAAATATATAATGTATAACAACATAATTATTATAACAATAACTATTATCACAGTTATTGCTAACATTTACATGCATTTACCTTATGCAGGTGTTAGAGAATTTTCCTTAATCTTCATAAAACTCCTATAACACAACTACTACCATTCCCATTTTACAGACAAAGAAACCGAGGCTTGAAGGAATTAGGTCATGTGCCAATTAGCGGCAGAGTCCACACTTAAGCCCAGTGGTCTAACTCTAGGGCCATCATCCTCATTATTACAAGAGCGGGCGCCTTGGAATTACCCTTGGAATCAAGTCCTGCTCCAGAACTAAATCCTTAGGACTGCATCTGGGCCCTAGTAAGTGCCCAACAAATATAAAGGCTTATTAGTTTCATTTATCATCTCCCATCTTACAGCAACAGGAGTCCCCAAGCTGATTCTGGCTCCTCTAAAGCTACTGAGAAACTGGGAACAAAGACCCCTGGCATGAAGGCCCTCCCCGTGCCTCAGACTCAGAGAGACCAAGTCTGGGGGCCTCTGAGTGGGGGCAGGACAGGCAGGGGGCACCAGTTCTCTGCAGATGCTCAACGAGACCCCGTGATCGCCAGCTCTCCAGGACCAGGCCTCAGCCCAGGGCAGGCTCTCTCAACCCAACACTGTTGATGTTTGAGGCCAGATCATTCTTTGCCGTGGGGGCCATCCCGGGCATTGTAGGAAGTCTAGCAGCATCTCTGACCTCTACCCAGTAAAAGCCAGCAGCACCCCCTCCCCCAAGTTACAAAAACCAAAAACTTCCAGGTGTTGCCACATGTCTCCTGGGAAGCAAAACCGCCCTGGAGGTGAGAACCACTGGCCCACAGGTCCTACTTACAACAGATGTCCCCTCCAGTCGGGGTACTGCAACAGGGCCGGCTCCACCTGCAGCATGTCACTCTGACTCAGCTGGGGACAGAGAGGAGACAGCAGGGCTGAGGGCCATACACGCTCATGGGCACCCGTATCCACGCAGCACTGGGGCCTCTCAATCCAAGGGCTGCTCATCAGAAGAGCCGGGATGGGGGCAGCCCAGGGACAGCATTCTCATGCCCATTCTGCAGATGAGGAAACTGAGGCTTAAAAATGTCAGGTGTGGGAATTCCCTGGCAGTCCAGTGGGCAGGACTCCTGGCTTTCACTGCAGCAGGCACAAAATTCCATCCCTGATTCGGGAACTAAGATCCTACAAGCCATGCAGTGTGGCCAAAAAAAGTCAGGTGGCTAGGCAGTGGTACAGTACTAGCAAGTGGCACAGCTGAGATGAAACAGAATTTCTGACCCCTAGTCCAGTGCTCTTTATACAATATGCCACCTAACAAAAGTAGAGGGTGGATTTGCGGAGGCGGTGGAGGAGACCTCGACCCTCAGCTCCTCTGTGGGGTGACAGAAGAGGCCCCAGAATTGGGTGCCCTATTTTGGTCTTGGTTCTGAGTCCTGGAGGGACTCAGGCCACTGTCCTCCTGCAGCCTCAGCTCAACCTCACACTTTGGAAAACGCGGCCATTTCCAGACCACCTCCACTGCCCCGGTGCTGGGTTAGGGACTCCCATGGCATCACACACACAAAGTTGAGGAAAGGCAGGAGCCGTGGACGGTGGAACAAAACGGAACAGAGGGAATCAGCCACGTGTCCATATCTCCACCCTCCTCCCTTTCTCCCTCTCTCCTGAGAGCCTCGCTGTCCAATACAGAGGCCGCTGGCCACTGTGGCTCCTGGCTCCTTACGTGCGACTCTCCTGAAGTGAGACACTGGATTCTGAAGACTTATATGAAATAAGTACGTAAAATATGGGGCTACCCAGGTGGCTCCGTGGTAAAGGACCCGCCTGCCAATTCTTGAGCTTGAATCCTGGATCGGGAAGATTCCCTGGAGAAGGAAATGGCAACCTGCTCCAGTATTCTTGCCTGGGAAATCCCATGGACAGAGGACCCTGGTGGGCTACAGTCCATGGGGTCGCAAAAGAGTCAGACACGACTTAGCAACTAAACAGCAACAACAGCAACATGTAAAATATCTCATTAATAATTTTTATATTGATTACATGTTGAAGTGGCCATATTTTAGATATATTGTACTGCATAAAATACATGATGAAAATGAATGTTACCAGTTTCTTTGTACTTGTTTAATAGAAAAATTTTAATTGTATATGTGGCTCACATTTTATTTCCACTGGATGGCGCTGAGCTGCCTTAGGGTGGGGAGATATCTTTGGGTAGAACAGGCTTTTCAAGTCCACTCCCTATACCCCTCTCCTATCATGGCTCAGATGTTCCCCTTTGGAAACATGCTCCTTTGGGTGAAGTATCACTCTCTCCACAGCCCCAGACTCTGACTCCTAGGCATTGAGAGACAGGTGGTTCCCGTGGTTTGCTAGAGATGGCTCTCACTAGTCAAGAAATCTGATTATTCTCTCTATACGTGGGCAGGGAGAGTGAAGGGGAAGGGGCAAAATAAGGGTAGGCGATTAAGAGGTCCAAACTATTAGGTATAAAATATGCTACAAGGATATACTGTACAATATGGGGAATATAGTCAATATTTTATAGTAGCTATAAATGGAACATAATCTTTAAAAATTTTCTTAAAATTAAAAAAAATTAAAAAAAATTTTTTTAATTAAAAATTTTTTTTAAATTGTGCATCACTGTTATATACCTATAACTTAAATAATACTGTATAGCAATTACACTTCAACTTAAATAAAATAATCTGATTATTACATTTTCAGCAATTTTTCAACATGTGCTAAAAACCAGTCATTTTCAAAAATGAAATTATATAAACTATATAGAAATTATGTAAGTCAATCATAGTAAAAACAAAAGTGAAAACATAAGTAAAAATCATGGTAAATCAAATCATAGTAAAAAACAAAGGGAAAAGGTACTCAGACAATACTGCTTATGGTCAACATTATTCCACTTCGCTCCCATCTGTGCTCCGGGGGTTCCTCCCGTCCAGGTGTCTGCATGGGGGGCCACCATGTGGTGGTGCCGTGCCCCTCTCTTCCCAGCTCTGCGTGCAGTGATAGCAGAGCACGACCCTGAATCAGCCACAGTGGGGGTATTACACTATGGGGGACTCCGCAAAAGCTACAGATCGGACCTCTCCTGCCCCAGGGCCAGTCATTAAACACTGACCACACGTCGCTGAGTGTCTCCCCCTGAGAGCAGGGACCCAGACAGCAGGAGGGGCTGAGGAGGGAAAGAGCCAGAAGAGGAGAAGCAGCAGAATCAGAGTCAGGAAGTAACTCGCCCCAGATGGCAGAGAACATGGTCCCCAAGGCAGAGCTGGGTCTCCTGACTTCAAGGCTGGGGCAACTGAGGCAAGCAGCCAGCTCTCCGGGGGGAGCATTCCAGGGAATCCCAGAGAAGACAGCCCCTCGGAGCTGGGGATGCTGCTCAGAGGTGCAGTGGGGCTTACCCGTCTGGACAGCAGGTCAAAGCAGAGTTTGTTCTCACTGGTGCCCAAGTTAATGATGCCCTGGAGGTGAGAGGTACAGAGACACGTAAGCACAACAGAAGGTGCCAGCAGAAGGCTCCAGGAGCACACGAGGCAGCAAAGTGGAACTCTGCAATCTCAACCTTCCCACCACCCCACCTGGTCTTTCCTCAAGCGCTGCCCTCCACAGGGTTCCCTGATCACATCTCCCCATTTCTAAAGCTCTGTGCAAATGCCTTCTCCTCCAGGAAGCCCTCCTTAAAATCCCACCTGCAGGGGATTTTTTCTTCTTTGGGACCCCAAAGCGCTTTAGCTGTCCCCCTTGAGAGCACTGGTCAGTTTCCATCCCAGGTCACAAACTGATGTACAGGCTTTCTCTCCCCTACAAGATGGGAAGGTCCCTGAAGACACCACATGCCCAACACACACACTGAATCTCTCAAGAGGCTCAGTTTACAGGCTGCCAGAATGTGTACGCAGTAAACTGGTGCTCTGGTAGGAACAGGAAGAAGGGTGACTATACAATAAGAAGAGGCCCTGGGCTGCTGGAAATTCTCCCTGGGGTGGGGACCCATGCCACATTACATAGCATCCAGATTCCAAACCCATAAGGCAAGGAGGAGGGCGGGCACAGCTCAAATAGCCCCTTATAGAGTCCCTGAAAAGACTCATGCACAGCTAATTCCTGACCCCTAAGGTACTCCAGCACTCTTGCCTGGAAAATCCCATGGACGGAGGAGCCTGGTAGGCTGCAGTCCATGGGGTCACTAAGAGTCAGACACGACTAAGCGACCTCACTTTCACTTTTCACTTTCATGCACTGGAGAAGGAAATGGCAACCCACTCCAGTGTTCTTGCCTGGAGAATCCCAGGGATGGGGGAGCCTGGTGGGCTGCCGTCTATGGGGTTGAACAGAGTCGGACACAACTGAAGCGACTTAGCAGCAGCAGCAAGGTATTAGAGGGGATGGGGAAGGAGGGAGGATGAAAAAGTAGAGTTTCACTGGGCTCAGCTTATGACAAATAAAAGGCAGTGCTTCTTCACGCCCCGGGGAGAAAACCTATAGGATCTTCCCTACCACCAATCTATCGCCGAATCCTGACACTTTTACCTGCAGATACAGGCACAGTCCAAGCAGTTCTCCTCCACTGCTAAGCCACCAGTCTCTCTTGTCTACATTATTGCAATAGCTTCCCTCCTTCCTTTCCTGATCATTCCCTCATCCCCATTCTCCCTGAGTTGAATCTCCATCCAGCAGTCCGAGTCATTTTTTTAAAAGAAAAATCAGATCCCATTGCTCCCTTTCCATCCCATTTAGTCTAAAATCAGAAGCCTCACCATGTCCCATGAGACCCTACAGATTTAGTACCACCCCTGCCCCCATTTCCTTTCTGACCTCATGCCAGCCTCCAGCCAGTAAGTCCCTCTGCTGTCCCTTGAACCGCTCTGGGGACTTTGTACTGGCTGTTTCTTCGGCCTGGAATGCTTTTCCCCTGGATACCTACAAAGCTCACTCCCTGTGACAGGCAGCCTCCAAGATGGCCCTCAGTGATCCCCTACCTCCTGGTGTGCAGGGCCTTGCATAATCCCTTCTCCTTGAGTGTGAATAGACCTAGTGACCTGCTTCTAATGAACGGAACATGCAGGAGTGATGGGATGTCACTTCCAAGACTAGGTTACAGTCTGTGGCTCCCATCTTGGGCACTCCTGATCTCTCATTCTCTCTTCCTCTCTTGGATCGCTTGCCCCAGGGAAAGCCAGCTGGTGTGTCATGAAGCAGCCCCATGGAGAAGACCACGTGGGAAGGAACCAAGGGCAGCCAATAACCATGTGAGTGAACTTGGAAAGGGATCATCCTCCTGCCCACTCTGTAACCATGTGAGTGAGCCTGGAAATGGATGATTTCCCTGCCCCACCGAGTCTACAGATGAGACCACAGCCCCAGCTTCATCGTAACTTCCCAGAATATCTTCAGCCTGAAGCACCACCCTGAATCCTGAATTCCAGGAACAGTGAACTGTTTCTTTTAAACTGCTAAGATCTGAAACACTTTGTTACACAGCAAGAGATAACCAATACAATCTCACTTTTTCCAGGTCTCTGCCACAATGTCACCATATTAAAGTGGCCTTCTGTGACCACATCACCTAAATAACAACATCCCCAGCCCACCCCACCAGTCTCTATCTAATTACCCTGCTTTACTTTTCTCTACAACTCTAACCACAACATATTTTATATATTTATGTCTGTTCACTGCCCGTCTCCCATATTAGACTTATAGACTACATGAGGGCAAACTTTATTTCTGTTCATGGCTGTAATTCTGGCATATAGAACAGTGCCAGCACCTGGCACATGCTCAATAAATAAAGATTATTAAAGGGTTATTTGTGCCAGCTCTCTGCCCTCCGAAGGTGTCACTAGTAATAATTTATAATAATTCATAATAACTAGTAAAAATTAGCATAATTATATTATAAAACATATTATATAATATGTATATTATATATTAATACTAATTATATTAATATATTAAATATACAATATCTATATTATATGTAAATATAATATATATTATATATAATATATTAAATATACAATATAATGTATATTATTATTTATAATTATATATAATATATTATTATTTATAATTATATATTACACATAATGTATTGTTATTTATATTACATATTATATATTACATATATATTACATACATATATACATACATGCATATATACATATACATATTATATGTAATATATATTACATATTATAAGATAATAATATATTATATTATTATATAAATATATTATATATATTATATGTTATTATAATATATTAATATATATTGTATTATTTTATATACTATATTATATATAATATAATCCAAATGATGTAATATATGCTGCTAAGTCACTTCAGTCGTGTCCGACTCTGTGTGACCCCATAGAGGGCAGCCCACCAGGGTCCCCCATCCCTGGGATTCTCCAGGCAAGAACACTGGAGTGGGTTGCCATTTCCTTCTCCAGTGCATGAAAGTGAAAAATGAAAGTGAAGTCGCTCAGTCGTATCCGACTCTTAGCAACCCCATGGACTGCAGCCTACCAGGCTCCTCCATCCATGGGGTTTTCCAGGCAAGAATACTGGAGTGGGGTGCCATTGCCTTCTCTGATGATGTAATATATATAATTATATAATAAATATAATAATTATAAATTATAATTATCAGATCAGATCAGTCACTCAGTCGTATCCAACTCTTTGTGACCCCATGAATCGCAGCACACCAGGCCTCCCTGTGCGTCACCAACTCCCAGAGTTCACTGAGACTCACGTCCATCGAGTCAGTGATGCCATCCAGCCATCTCATCCTCTGTCATCCCCTTCTCCTCCTGCCCCCAATCCCTCCCAGCATCAGTCTTTTCCAATGAGTCAACTCTTTGCATGAGGTGGCCAAAGTACTGGAGTTCCAGCTTTAGCATCATTCCTTCCAAAGAAATCCCAGGGCTGATCTCCTTCAGAATGGACTGGTTGGATCTCCTTGCAGTCCAAGGGACTCTCAAGAGTCTTCTCCAACACCACAGTTCAAAAGCATCAATTCTTCGGCGCTCAGCCTTCTTCACAGTCCAACTCTCACATCCATACATGACCACAGGAAAAACCATAGCCTTGACTAGACGACCTTTGTTGACAAAGTAATGTCTCTGCTTTTGAATATGCTATCTAGGTTGGTCATAACTTTCCTTCCAAGGAGTAAGCATCTTTTAATTTCATGGCTGCAGTCCCCATCTGCAGTGATTTTAGATCCCAGAAAAATAAAGTCTGACACTGTTTCCACTGTTTCCCCATCTATTTCCCATGAAGTGGTGGGACCGGATGCCATGATCTTCGTTTTCTGAATGTTGAGCTCTAAGCCAACTTTTTCACTCCCCTCTTTCACTTTCATCAAGAGGCTTTTGAGTTCCTCTTCACTTTCTGCCATAAGGGTGGTGTCATCTGCATATCTGAGGTTATTGATATTTCTCCCGGCAATCTTGATTCCAGCTTGTGTTTCTTCCACTCCAGCGTTTCTCATGATGTACTCTGCATATAAGTTAAATAAACAGGGTGACAATATACAGCCTTGATGTACTCCTTTTCCTATTTGGAACCAGTCTGTTGTTCCATGTCCAACTCTAACTGTTGCTTCCTGACCTGCATACAAATTTCTCAAGAGGCAGATCAGGTGGTCTGGTATTCCCATCTCTTGAAGAATTTTCCACAGTTTATTGTGATCCACACAGTCAAAGGCTTTGGCATAGTCAATAAAGCAGAAACAGATGTTTTTCTGGAACTCTCTTGCTTTTTCCATGATCCAGCGGATGTTGACAATTTGATCTCTGGTTCCTCTGCCTTTCCTAAAACCAGCTTGAACATCAGGAAGTTCACGGTTCATGTATTGCTGAAGCCTGGCTTGGAGAATTTTGAGCATTACTTTACTAGCATGTGAGATGAGTGCAATTGTGCAGGTAGTTTGAGCATTCTTTGGCATTGCCTTTCTTTGGGATTGGAATGAAAACTGCCCTTTTCCAGTCCTGTGGCCACTGCTGAGTCTTCCAAATTTGCTGGCATATTGAGTGCAGCACTTTCACAGCATCTTCTTTCAGGATTTGGAATAGCTCAACTGGAATTCCATCACCTCCACTAGCTTTGTTCATAGTGGTGCTTTCTAAGGCCCACTTGACTTCACATTCCAGGATGTCTGGCTCTAGGTCAGTGATCACACCATCGTGATTATCTGGGTCGTATAATTATAATTTTGATTTATAACTATAAATTATAAATATAATTTATTATAATTATTATATTATATACTATGATATATAATATATAATAATATATTATATGTTAATATAATTATTTAAAATTATATTATATAATATATATTATGCATTAATATTATTTATATAATGTATAATTATATAATTATACTTTGTTTATTATTTATTATAATTATATTATCATATATTATAATTATAATAAATAATAAACAAAGTATAATTATATAATTATACAATAAATGATAAACATTACATAAAATATAATTATATAATTATACATTATTAAATAATATTAATGTATAATATATATTAATAACATGTATTATATAATATAATTATTATAAAATTATAATATATATTAACATATAATATATGTATTATATATTATATATCATAATAGATAATATAATAATTATAATATATTATAATATTTATAATTTATAGTTATAAATCAAAATTATAATTATAAATTATATAAATATAATTATATTATATCATATCATATCACATATATTATATATTATATTAATATATAATATATGTATTATATTATACTATATTTTATATATTTTTATATTTTATATTTTATATTATATTTATATTATATTTTATATATTACTTTGTATTTATATTATAATATTTATTATATGCATTATACCATATTATATATATTATATAATGACATAGTATTATTATATGTATGATATATTATCTATATTATAATATAATAATATAGTAATTATATAATATTTAATTAAATGTAATCATACATTAAATATATATTTATCTTTATATAATATATAAATTATATAACATATATATTATATATTAATATATTATATAGTTATATATAATATATTGATTATAGTTATTATAACTTATACAATATATAATATATATTATCATTTGTATATTATATAAGATAAATATTATATATTTAATCTGTGACTACATTTAATTATATATAATTGTATATATAATTAATATATAGTATAATATATATATTTTATATATAATGTTATATACATTATAGAATTAAATTATATAATATAAATATAATATAATTATATATAATGTATATAATTATATATATATTATTATAATTATATATAATTATATTATATATTATTAAATATATTTATTATATATAATATACACTATACATAATAGTATATAATATATAATATTATACTATTAGTATAATAACCAATAATTGCTAGTAAATATTTATAATAATAAAATCATAATAGCTTAATATAATTATAAGTTATAATAAATTATGATTATAATAAATTATATATTATATTATTATATGTTATATTATAACACAATTATTACATATTATGATACATTTATTATAAATCATAACCGTTAATTATTATAAATAATATTTTAATAGTAATAATTTTATTAATAATTTAATGATTAAATTATAATTTATAATTATTATAATTTATAATAATTGCATTATTATAATATATAATAATTATGTTATTATAATCATACATTAATAATAATAGCAAGTACCACTTATCGAATGCTCTATGTGAAGCGCTGTGTTAATAATTTATATACCTGATAACATTTAGTTGTGACAGTACAGAGTATAGCAGGTATTATTACCCCCATATAGCGATGAACTGAGGTTCAAAGACTTTAAGTAGTTAGCTCAAGAATATACAACTTGAAAGTGAAACACTTTCAGCCTGAGCACTAGTTCTGCCCAGCTCTAAAGGTGAATAGTTGGGCTGTGGATCAGAAGCCATATAAGAGCACTCCCTGGTTACTGAATTCCTCCCCCACAAATCAAGTTTCCCTTAATTATAAGTGGGCCATTTTCTGATTCAGGTAATATATTGGGACCTCTCTAAGCAACTCTGGAAATCCTGTTGGAAGTCAGAAGTCCATAACTCTAAGGTGACAAGAGCAAGCTGGGTGCTGCCTTATCGTTCAAGGTGGGGTACCCTCTCCCAGTTCTCTCTTGGGTCCCAGTGGGGAGGGGGATGTCACTCACACTGGGGTTCTTGTCCTCATCATATTCATCCATGTGGTAGGTCCTGTAGCCCTCCTCCGCTGAATCCCAGAACCATTTAATGACGCTTCCTCTAGAGGACAGGTAGGGGCTGCTGCAGGAGAGCACGGCAGCGGGGTCACCCACTCCATAGAACTTCAGTGGCTTCTGGTTGGGTTTTCTGGAGCATTCTCTTTCCAGACCATCTCCCTTGTTACCGGGCAGGCCCTGTATGGAGTCTGAACCTGGACAGGTGGTAGTCATCCTGGATTCCTTCTGAGGGAGGGTGAACATCTGCAGAAAAACAAAAGCATTCAATCTCTGATCTGATCAAGGACCTTCCATAGCACCAAGCATCAAAAATGAACTGGGGGGGCTTCCCTGGAGGTCCAGCAGTGAAGACTTCACTTTACAAAGCAGGGAGGTGAGGGTTCAATCTCTGGTGGGGGTGCTAAGATTCCACATGCCGTGTGGTTTAAGAAACCAAAACTTAAAAAAAGAAATAATAATATAACAAGTTCAATAAAAGCTTAAAAAGTGGTCCACATCAAATACAAAACATCTTTAAAAAAATGAACTGGGAGGCATGGGGCCCTCCCCCCTCTCTATCTCCCCTTCCTTTAAGTTTATATAGTTAGCACTTCCTGTGCCCGGTACTAGTTGTAACCATGTGTGCAACGGCTTCAAGGCATCAACCCTACTAAAGGATTTACAGGCAGAGGGTTTATTTGCTACTAATGGCCGCTTCTGCTTGCTTTACTTTTGGAGAAGTCTTTGATTCTGCAGGCTAATGTGTCACCAGCTTCTTTTTTCCCTCCTTGCTGATGTCAATTAAAAGAAAAAAAAAAGTAAAAATTTTCTGACTTCAGGCAGAAAGGACCTGGAGTCCACGGGTCTTGCGGTGACTGATGTGAACAGGAGTAAAGGATAGAATGAGATTACTTGGTGACTTGGAGCAGACAATGGATGAGGCCTGAGAGGAGGGAAATGGGGGTCTCTGCAAGTGCAGGGACCCGGGGCAGCGCCTAGAATTCCATCTTCAATCCCAAACTGGGGCAGTTCTGGCCTCAGGGAGAGGCTGGTCTGATCCTGTGCTCTGATGTGAACTCCACTTTCTAAGCCAGTGTCCTCTTGGGCAAAGTGGGTGTAACGGTAACTATCTCATAGGGTAGGCCTGGTGAGGACAGAAACATGAATTAGTGTAAATGGCTTAGGATAAATCCTGACTCATGGCCGAAGTGCAGTAAATTATATTTATATTAACTGTTATTATAAAACTCCCTGCCAATTTCCCTAGTCCTGATGCCCAAGCCTCACAACACCTGATGATGGGGACCAACCAGTGGCTCAGAAACACGGGGGGTGGGGGGGGGGGGGGGGTGCTGCCCGGGTTAAATTTTGCTCCATGAAGTCATTTCTAGGTCCTCCCCCAACTGAGTGGGCCTCCTGAGCCTTAACTCGGTTCACCACCCCCCACTCCCCCTTAATACCCCTCCCCGCAGCCTTGGATGGCGGAGAGTTCAGAGCCGGACAACCACGTGGCCGGCCTCGGAGATCCGCGAAAGGACGGCAGGGCGGGTGGCAGAGAGCAAGGCCCCTGCAGGACGGCGAGCGAGCGCGGGAGCCGGCTCCCGCTCTCCGGGAGGAAGTGAGTTGGGGCCGAGGGCTTCCAGACGGAAGGGCCGGGACTTGGGCAGAGAGACCTAGAGCCCGAGCCCCCGCGGGCCCCCCTGCTCTGCAAAGCGGGTATCACACCTCCTCGGAGGAGCTGGAGGCGCCGGCACCCGAGGCTCCGGGGACGCGCGGTCTGTGTCCTCGCCCGGACGCGTCCACCGCCGCTGAGGCGGGGGCACCCGGGCCCAGGCACCCGCAGTCGGGCCCGTCCGCGCAGGGGGCGCACGAGGGGCCGCACCGCGGGGCTGGGGCCCACCAGAGCCTCTCTCCCCGAGACCGGCTCCCGCCTTTGGCCGCCCAAGCCGGAGGGGAAGCCGGGGAAGGGGAGGCGGCCTGCGGCCTGAGCCGGTCCAGGAAGAGGCGGGCCGCCCGCTGCCACCGCGGCGCTCTACGGCCTCGGCGCGCTGACCGCCTTCCAGACCGGGTCTCCCCGCCCCGACACACGCGGGCGCCTCCCTCTGCCTCCAGGCCTTAGCTTACTCAGTTTAAGGCAGTTACCAGGGTTACTGGGCAAATGCCTGGTTGGGGCCTATGGAAAAGCCTTTTCGAATTAAGGCCTGTGCATCCTTAAAACATCCTTCTACTGAGAGAGCTTTTGACCTGAGTTTGTCATTTCTCCTCCTCCTTTCGTACTACAGAACACTTGTTGAACTCTACCTTAGACCTATACATTCTGAGACTTTGGAAAAGAACTAGACCACCCAGGACCCGGGCCCACTCGGAGCCTTGAGTAGTAAAAGTCTCCTTTTACCATGGAAAAAAAAAAAAAACTAACAGGATCCGTCACACACAGTATATGTGTGTGTGTGTGTGTGTATACATATATTTACATACATATACACATATATACATACATATATATGTATACATACACACATATATACATATATACATGTGTGTATATATATATATTAATATCTAGAGCAGTTTTTTAAAAGTCAAAAGTTATTAACTAAGAATGGAAGTGTTAGTGGCTCAATCGTGTCCAACTCTTTGTGACCCCATAGACTGTAGCCAGCCAGGCTCCTCTGTCCGTGGGATTCTCCAGGCAAGAATACTGGAGTGGGTTGCTGTTCCCTTCTCCTGGGGACCTTCCCGACCCAGGGATCAAGCCCGAGTCTCCTGCATTGTAGGCGGACTCTTTACCTTTGAGCCACCATGGGTGGAAGCCCCCATATACTTGGCCCTAAAATGTCTCAATTTCAAAGGATTGAAATTGGTAGTTTCTGTTCTCTAATCACAAAGGAATTAAACTAGAAATCATTAACAAAGATAGCTGAAGGACCCCAGATATTTGGAAACTAAATACTTGCTAAATAAATTATAGAGTTGGACACAACTGAGCGACAGAACTGAAGAAATCACAAGGAAAAGTAGAAAACTGAATGATCATAAAAACCCAACTTATCAAAATTTATGCGATGTTGCTAAAGCAATGCTTGGAGAGAAATCAATAACTTTAAATGCTTACATTTAGAAAAAACAGCTTAAAACTTTTGGTCTAATCTTCCCTACTAAAAAGTTAGAAAAATAACAAATTGAACCCGAAGTTTAAAAAAGGAAATAAAAAGTAGAAATGAAACAGAAGAGAAACACACAGGGGGAAAAAAAAAAATCAATGAAATAAAAAGTTGGGTCTTTGGAAAATATTAATACAATTGATAAACATTTAAATTAACTGATCAAAAAATTCATTTCAATACCAGGAAAGAAAATTATAATACAATATCCTTCATGAAAATAGATGTAAAAATTTTAACATCAAAGCCAAATCCAACGATGTATAAAAAGGTGATGTATCATGACTCTATGGGGCTATTGCAGGGCTATGATGTTGCTGTAACATTTTTTAATGAATATAATTTCATCACATTAATAACTAAAAGAATTATGTTATCTCTAAAGGTACAGGCAAAAACATCTGGTAAAAACTGAACACACATTTATGGTAAAACTTTCAGCAAACTAGGAATTGAAGGAAATTCTTCTATCTGGTAAAGGCAGTATGAAAAATATTTCCAGTAACATTATACTTATGAATGAGAGACCGAACTTAATCCTGTTAAGATTGAGAACAAGGCAAGAACGTTCTTACTTTTTTATTCAACTCTGTACTTGAGGGTCTAGGCCATGAAATTAGAACAGAAAAATAAGAGACATAAATATTAAAGAGAAGGAAAGTCATCTCTTCTAGTTGCATGAACTCTTTCTGTGTCTACTAATCAAGTTTATTTCTAAAGAAACTTGCCTGGTGTCAAAAAGTCTTGAAGAATCAGGATTTGTTGGTGGGCCACAAAGCTGCCCAAGAGAGTGAGGATGATCCCAAACCCAAGTGACTGATCAAAGCCATCAGTGGCTGCTAATAGTTCTTCCAACATCTATAAAATCGTGGTAGTCCCCACTCTGCCCATTTCACCGCTTCGATGCTCAGACCAAAGCTCAGATGTGCAAAGGTTTTGCAGAGAAATGCTCAGGAGGTATGATTTGAACAGTTGAAAACCCTAGAGATGAAAATGGAAGACTTCATTCAGGCTTATCACCAGAGATTCATTTTAAAAGCCTTTAAAAAAGGCAAAAATGGAGAGAACTCATATTTGGAAGCAGAAACATTTTAAACTATACTCTCACTCTACCACGTAGCCACACATGTGTAAGGTGAGTGTGATCGTGTAAGGATCCTATGGGACACTGCATCCAATACCTAGAAAATGCTCTGCCAATTGGGGATCATGATTTCCCTTCCTTTCTGGCCTGCCCTAGAAAGTATTCTTCACATATAACCTGCTTTACCTGCTTTAGAATTTCAAAACTAAATTTAATATTTAATTTAAATTTAATTAAAAATTAAGTTTAAAAATCTAGCTCCCAAAAGGTCATATGCAGAATGTGAAATAAAACAGGCCTGCAATTTAAAGAATATGGAATTTATTAGATACAGAATATAAAAGTTAACCCACCTAAACAGGGACCCAGAGAGCTCCCTTTATTCCTCCTCTAGGCTTTCCCACCAGAATTCCCATAAAAACATTTTGCACACACACAATGGCTCATAGAGACTAAGAAGATGTAAAGCTTCCAAAATGACAGATGCTTAAGGGGGCTGATGGTGGGGTCAAACGCACTCATGCCTGGAGGAGCCACTGTTTGGTCACAGCTCCAGGTGAGCGCCCAGCCTTCCAGATCCAACGCTGACATCAGGACTTCCTGAGAGCGGGCCTGGCTGGAGCCTCTGGCTGGGAGGTAGGCACTTCCTCCTTCATTGCCTCCTCCAGTTGCTTCACTGTACGCTCCTGCACCTGCTCCACTAGCACCTGCTGGAACCGACGCATGGCTAGAGGGTCCAAATGAAGACAGGAAAGCTTAGCTGGAGTGCACATGTGCCCCAGATACATGCAGGTCCCAGTAGACCACCACAGAACCTCTGGTTCAGGGATGCTGAACTTGAGCCTTCCCTTTTGGGGGATAGATTTCCAAGTCTTCCTGCCACATCCCCCATGGCTCTTTTGGCTTCACTGTCCCAGCCTCTGCCTGCTAGATTACCTTCGTGACTCAAAATCAAATCCTGTCACCTAGCTTATAGCCTGGAGAAGGCAATGGCACCCCACTCCAGTACTCTCGCCTGGAAAATCCCACGGACGGAGGAGCCTGGTGGGCTGCAGTCCATGGGGTCGCTGAGAGTGGGACACGACTGAGAGACTTCCCTTTCACTTTTCACTTTCATGCATTGGAGAAGGAAATGGCAACCCACTCCAGTGTTCTTGCCTGGAGAATCCCAGGGACGGGGGAGCCTGGTGGGCTGCCATCTATGGGGTCGCACAGAGTCGGACGCGACTGAAGCAACTCAGCAGCAGCAGCAGCTTATAGCCTTGGCCTCATTATTTTCTGCCTGCCTCTAGTGGCCCTTCCCTCGGTCTATTTTCCACATTAGCCCAAAAGATATGTAACATAAATATTCATTGCTATGTGCCCAGCGGGTAGAACAGTGACCTGCATGTGTTGAGATGCAGTAGATAAAATGATTGTCATGTTTCTGTAGCCTTCAGAGGAGAATCACAGCTCCACAGTATAGCATACAGGGACTTCTAGATCACGCGCTATCTATCTCACCTAGTAGCTGGCAAGTTCTGTGTGGGCAGAGCTCCATTTCTGGATAGCTTACAGTCCCAGTGCCTCGTCAATGACAGACACAGACCTGACATACCAAAAGTATAATATGCTTCAAGTGCCTAACATTTTCTCGTTTGCAAAAGAGCTTAAAGGTATGGGCTTTCCTTGTGGCTTAGCTGGTAAATAATCTGCTTGCAATGTGGGAGACCTGGCTTCAGTCCCTGGGTTGGGAAGATCCCCTGGAGAAGGGAAAGGCTACCCACTCCAGTATTCTGGCCTGGAGAATTCCATGGGTTACAGTGCACGGGGTCACAAAGAGTCGGACATGACTGAGCGACTTTCACTTTGACTTAAAGGTATGAAAGGGGTAACAGAGGGCCTAGAAGGACTGGAGCTATGTAGGCTGCAAAAGGTGAATAAGGGGCGACTCCACTCCTGGGTTACAGAGGAGTGGCGGGGGCATCTGTGAAGGATGCCAGGACCGGCAGGTCAGCTCCACTCACCGTTTCTTAGCAGGTGGGGCCTGGCTGCAAAGACGAGACGGAACCAGCCAGGCTCCTTACACATGAAGGTCTTGCCTGGGGATAAGATCAGCTTGTGGTCCAGGAAGCGGCGATGGAGGAGCAGCTCTTCCTCAAATGTGCATGGGTCCAGGTACTGGGGAGGAGAGATGGACAGAGCTGAGCTCAAGACCCAGCCGGCAGATCTGCCCTTCAACACCTGTCTTCAGTCCCAGAGCTCACCTGTTTCAAGTTGATCCAGACATAGAGGCCGGAGCCACGATTGAGAAAAGGGACCTTCGATGCCTTTAGCTTGCGAGTGACATACCTGTGAGCCTCCTGCAGCCGGAAGTGATAACTGGGCAGGTATATGTTGTCAATCCATTCTGAGTGGATGGAGGAAGAGAGCTGTTACATACTTCAGGGCTGAGATCTGCCAGAGGGCTCCTGACCAAATGCTTCCTCCCTGGGCTTCATGCCTGCTGATTCTACCCAACTGACTGCATCGTATTTGAACTGATCATACCTAACACGTGGTCTTTCCTGGTGGCTCAGTGGTAAAGAACCCACCTGCCAATGCAGGAGGCGCGGGTTTGTTTCCTGGGTAGAGAAGATGCCCTGGAGAAGGGAATGACTACCCACTCCAGTATTCTTGCCTGGAGAATCCTATGGGCAGAGGATCCCAGGGCTACAGTCCATGGGGTCACAAAGAGTCAGACACGATTAGCAACTAAACACCACCACCCACGACACCACTTCCATTGTGCGAGGTGGGGATGCTGGGCTTCTCAATAGTTGTGTAATAAGGTTATGTTTGAATTTACACCCTTGAAGCAAGAAGTTGAGGTGTCCCCTAAATGGGGTTGATACCGCTGTTATCAACCGGGCAAGTAGCTGCTACTCATAGTTCCCTCACCTTCTGCTTTAGACCCTAACAAATGGGCTGTGAAGAACCTCATTATGCTTGGGGATGACCCTAGCACAACCATTCTCAGCATTGGTAGCACTTTAGAACCACCTGGGGAGCTTTTAAAAGGCCTAATGGGCCAGATTATATCCCCAGACATCTAACTCAAAATCTTTGTGGATTCAGCCTACACATTGGGCTTCCCTAATAGCTCAGATGGTAAAGCATCCGCCTGCAATGTGGGACACCCGGGTTCGATCCCTGGATTGGGAAGATCCCCTGGAGAAGGAAAGGGCAACCCACTCCAGTATCCTTGCCTGAAAAATTCTATGGACAGAGGAGCCTAGCAGGCTACAATCCATGGGGTTGCAAAAAGTCAGACACAACTGAATGACTAAATTCCCTAATTCCCTACAAATCGGTATTTAAACTCTCCAGGAGGGATTCCCTGGTGGCTCAGACGGTAAAGCGTCTGCCCACAATGTGGGAGACCCGGGTTCGATCCCCAGGTCGGGAAGATCCCATGGAGAAGGAAATGGCAACCCACTCCAGTATTCTTGCCTAGAAAATCCCATGGATGGAGGAGCCTGGTGGGCTACAGTCCATGGAGTGGCAAAGAGTCGGACACGACTGAGCAACTTCATGAGGTAATTCCCACGTGCATCCAAGATTGAGAACCAGTGTTCAAGAAGCTGGGAATCTGGTTTCCACCAAATATCAGAAGGCCTGGCACCTTGCACGGAGGCATCCAGTTGGATTTCTCCTGTCTACCAGTTTCTCCACCCAAAGCTGAAAGCAGATTGTTTTCTAAATCAGATTATCTGATAACTTTGTTTCATGTATCCCTGCTCTCAGTTTAAATCCTTGGGCCTGGCATCTGCTCAATGACAGGGAATTTTTTAAAAGGAGCTCTTATCTAAGTTTGAACCATGGCATTAAAGGTGGGAAATTCTCTTTGAAGCCAGCATTCACTTAAGATCTAAGAGGGAAGGTAAATTCAGGTGCCATAGATATAGCAGCACCAGCCTGCCCAAACAGCCTCTCCTTTGGCCACCCTGGAAGATGAAGTTAAATCACATTTGAAGAGTCAGGCTGTTCTTTGGTAATCTTTGCCTGAAATAGGCCAGGTTTGTGCTCAGTGCTCAGTCTTATCCAACTCTTTGCGACCCCATGGACTGTAGCCCGCCATGCTCCTCTGTCCACGGAATTTTCCAGGCAAGAATACAGGAGTGGGTTGCTATTTCTTCCTCCAGGGGACCTTCCTAACACAGAATCCAACCTGCATCTCCTTCATTGGCAGGCGAATTCTTCACCAACTGCGCCACCTGAACGGGAGGAAAAATTGACCTTCATGTAAAGACCAATCTCTGAAGTTCCCACCTTCAAGTCCTAGAGTACAATTGACTATCCCTTTTGCAGGCAGAGCACAAGCTTTCAGATGGTCAGTGTTTTAGACCAGCACCTCTGTCTTCTTTCTATACCCGGCTGCATCTGCCCTCCTATAAACATCCCATCCTGCCACTGTTAAACCCAAGACAGTGAACAGGGTCTCAGTGTACTGAAGGCATGTCAGAGGCCCATGCAGACCCAGAAATTCCCGGTGGCCATGAGGTCCAGCCTGGGACAGGGCTCAGTACCTCTGTCCTGAAGCAGCTGATGCAGCTTGTACTGGGCGATGCCAGAGATGCTGTGGAGGTAGCCAAAGCAGCTCATGGCAGAGGCCACCTCCCTGTTGTGGGTATACAGAGCGCCAAAGCGGAAGCCAGAGATGCAGAAATCCTAGAGAAGAGAAGAAGGGAAGGGAATGCCCGGTTGGTCTGCCTTCTTCTGGCTCCACTTCCTTCCCTACCCAAGGACAGGCGGCTGGGGCTCACCTTACTGGCGCCCCAGATCACGTGGGTCTTGTTGGGATCAGGCAAACTAGAAAGGAAAGAGTCAAGATGATGGAGAAATACTTGAAGGATGATGGCATGCAGTCTATGAAGGGAAGATGAAAGTGGCCTTGAGGGCCTTCCTAGACAGAAGGGCCTGGGGACCCAAAGTTCAAGACACAGTTACCCCAGTTAAGCCAGGAAGTCAACAAAAGGTATCCTTGTGGAACCAGATGGGAGACCTCTCAAGTGCCCATTGAAGGTACTCGAGGACTCTCAGCCTGGCTCGGGGTCTTCCTACAGCAAGTCCAAAGCCACCTTCTTGGCAGTTGGCTCCTCATACAAGTGGGCCACCATTTCTAGACTTTCCAAACATTTCTAAAATGTGTTCACCTATTTCTTTCTGCCCCACCTTTGGTGAAACTGTTCTGTCTACCAGGCATGTTCTTCTCTTGCTTTGCCTGCTGGATCCTGTCCTAGGGCCAAATACCAACCCTTAAGAAAGTTCTCCTCTATTTCTCTTCTTTCCCTGTGCACTACTTATCAAGAAGCCCTGACCTTCTGTAGGGCTTCATCTTGACTTGACCATGCTCCTTCTACCCTCTTCTTAAACTATCTCATGTACAAAGTGGCATTTAGATAAGACATTTGGAGGACAGATGATGCTTTGCTCACTTTCACACTCTTGGAGGTTCTAAGCTCAGTTCTTGGCTCATAGCCAAAGGAGTGCACTGCCCATGGACTCACCCTGCAAAAGCAGGAGCTTCATGGTTCTCGTTCCCAAGTCCCGCTGAGACCAACTCACCTCTTCATGCTCAGAACACTGTGGAATGTGATGGCTTCATCAAACACAGACAGCATGTACATCTCATCTACAATCACGTGGAGGTTGTACCTGCAGGTTGGGTGAAAGAGAACGATTATCTAGGTTCTCTCTAATTGTAACTCACACTTTATTTGTTAGGTTTTTCCGAACACAGACCAGACATTCCTAAGGCCCCAGAAGCCCATCCAAACTTTCCAAGAGGTGTGGTAAGGTAGAAGGGGGTCTCTCCTTCACCAGAGGGGACCTTCTGTCCTGACTTTGGGGTGCTAGAAAGGAACAGGATCTGAGAGACATGCATGAGAATATCTGGCCCCACGCTTCAACTGTCAAGTAGAGACTAGTGGTAGCGGCTGGGCGTCCCAGAGACATCTCCTCTGGTATAGTCAGGCGCTCCCAGGACTTCCCAGTAGTTCAGTGGCTAAGACTCCCTGTTCCCAAAGCAAGGGGCTCAGATTCAATCCCTGGTCAGAAAACTAGATCCTGTGTGCTACAACTAAGACCCAGTGCAATTAATAAACAATCAAAAAAATTTTTTTAAAAAGAGCTCCCACCTAGGGTCTGGTTCAAACAGGGATATGAAGTGGGCTAAGTGCACACCTGCCTCGTCTCCTTTATTCTCCCAGCAGTGCTCTGAAGCTGTACTGTTACCTCTATTTCATAGGAAGAAACTGATTTCTGAGCTAGAAAGCTAATCCCTCCCTAGTCCATACTAGAGCCGGCATGGAGAGCACCCCCAGCACTCTTTCTCTTGTCCCCATGTGCCGCCGTTAATTGGTCTGGATTCGTTATGAAGTTCAAATACACATTTCTTCTAGACCATGGAAGATCATCTACCCTAAGAAGGCTATTTCCAGACTTCAGAGATATTAATAACTGATGTTAACATGTTCTTAGAAACAGGGACAGGAAAATTCTAGAGGGACTCACCTTCCTTGGCACCTCAAGCCAAGGAGTTTGGGAAATGGATGCAGGAAGAGCTTATGCTATGGGGAGTGGGAAGTAACAGGGTGCATGACTATTACATGGGTATGTGCACACAGGCAAAGGCGAGAAGGGAAGTGGCAAAGTCTGAAGCAGTGAGCACGTGGGTGCCTTTTACTTCACGTCCATTTCAGTTAGTTGTCCATGACTGCACAAAGTATACTACACAGTGAGAACACTTAGGGTATATTATTTCCAGTTCTGACTCCTTGACTGTGAGTGATGGGAACCCTTCTTACGGACTTCATCTCAAGGGGGTGGGAGTCATACTTCTTGGCAAATTCCAGATATTCCATCATGGAGTCTTGGGAATAGACATCTCCCAGAGGATTCTGAGGGTTGATTAGCACAAGACCTCTGACCTTTTTCCCCTGAAAAGAACCAAGCATAACCAAGTGAACACAAATCCTTCACCTCCACATCAAGTTCTGCTGAAGGTCAAGGCCAGGGCACCGAGTAGGATCGGACCCCTCATCAAGGCCTCAGTGGGCAATTGGAGGAGCAAGTATCATGGAGCCTGCAGAGGGGAACAGGAGGAAGCTCTGGGGGCCCACAGCCAGGCTCAGGGCTCCTTGGGGGATGTGCCCTGGGACACTGCCTCTTTTGAAGAAGGCACCCACACTGTCTTGGTGAACAAGTTATCCCACTGTCTCCATATTCAGCCCCTTTCCGGAGCAGCAGTGCCCACTCTGAAGACCCGGTTCCCACCTCACCTCAATCTTAGCCCTGAGCAGGGCGTGCTCCAGCTTATCCACAGTGAGCTGGAAGGGGTAGCCGTTTGCCTCAGTGACCTGGAAGACAGATTCAGCCTGAGAACCACATATCTGGAAGCTTCCAGGCCTGGATTCCTCATTCCTAGAAACCCTGAACAATCCTTTCCCTTCATACCTGGGGACTAGTCCCACATGCCCTTTTGGCCCAATTTCTCCATCCTTCTCCCATAACTTATACAGGAGAAAAGCAAGACCAACCTCCACCTTGGCAATGCCTAGACCATTCCCTTGCCTGGGTCAGTTGAACAGGGGAAGGAGGCCCACACTGACCTGACTCTCCAGGTGGACAGGAACCAGCTTGACTTTCGCATACAGGTGGGTACTAAAGGCGAAGCCCCCATAGGAGGGGGTGGGGACTAGAAAGGCCTCTGGAAGCAGAGAGACAGTGCTGTTAGTTCAGGGTCTCCCAGTGAAGTCCCCTAGATCAGCAGCAACACACCCCTCAGAGAAGGTTCCTGTGTAATCCCTCCTACGTGGGGGTGAGTGCTTTGCAGCGCAGGCTCTGTATATATAAGTGTGAGTGTTAGTCGATCAGTCGTGTCCAACTCTGCAACCCCATGGACTGTAGCCAGCCAGGCTCCTCTGTCCATGGAATTCTCCATACAAGAAGACTGGAGTGGGTTTCCATTTCCTTCTCCAGGGAATCTTCCTGACCCAGGGATTGAACCCAGATCTCTTGCATTGCAGCCAGATTTCTTACCATCTGAGCTATGATAAGCCAGTGCTCTATATACAATCCACTCTTAAAAATGTTATTTAGGAAAACAAAACCCTTAAGTTTCTTCTTTGTGGGTACACTAGAAGAGAAAAGGGGAGAATACTGCTGCAGGTTACTTGGAATCCAGGGACTCAAGCTAGGCTTGCAGCAGGTAGAGCATGAATCATCAGCAAGTCTTGTCAGCTCCAGGCCGACACTGGAGGCAGAGAGGGTTCACAAAGAGAGGGCTCTCATCTCTCTATGTGGCTCAGGTCTCCTGGGCTTGGTGACTTAATGTGTTATTTTCTTTCCATCTATTTGGCCTCCTTGATGAGCTAATCAAGGACCCACTCCTTCCAGTGAAACTGGCCATCTTGGGAGCACCATGCAGTAGGCTCATCAAGAAATCTGAGATTCTTATTTCAAATTGTTCAGAGGCATTGTTAAGGAAACCAAGAACAGATCTCTCAAGCTTTACTTGATCTAGAACCTAGTTTTTTTATTTCAGTGTTTTTGTTTGTTTGTTGACGTTGCTTCAGTCATGTCCAACTCTTTGTGACCCTATGGACTATAGTCCACCAGGCTCCTCTGTCCATGGGGCCCTCCAGGAAGAATACTGGAGTGGGTTACCATGCCCTCCTCCAGGGGATCTTCCCAACCCAGGGATTGAACCCAAGTCTCTGAAGTCTCCTGCAATGGCAGGCGGGTTCTTTACCACTAGCACCACCTGGGAATCCCCAGAGACACACAACTTGCTGTGTGTCGAAGAGATAGAACATCTGTATTGCCTAAGCCAGTTGACTAGGGCTCTTTGTATTGGGGTTGAGACCAAAAGTCCGACTAATACTAGACAGAGTTGGCTCCAGATGTCACCATTCCTGGGGCAGACTGGAGGCCTGTAACATGCCCATATTAAATGGGAATTCAAATCCCTCACTCCTGCAGAAAAAGTAGGAAGATGCTCTAATCGGTGCAGGAGGCACCCCAGCGCTTCAGGGGAAAGGTCTTCAGTCAAGACCCTCTTCTCCCTCAGGGCCCAGGGCCCAGGGCCCATGCGCGCCTGCCCACGTGGGGCTGTGTCCCTGAGGGAGCGCAGAGCCCACTGACTTACCCCCTGGATCACACAGAACCATGGCCAGAGCAGAGAAGACAGCGGAGCAGCCATTTAGAATGACCACCTGGAGAAGATACACAGAAGGCAGAAGTTGAAAACCAATCCTCGTGAGAGAGATCGGTTCCCCGTCTCCCTCCCCGTGGGGAGTCTCCTCAGCGAGGACCCACTGGCCTCCACCCTGCCCCGACTCTGAGAGGCTCTTCTGGAAATGCAGAGGTACCCAAGAATATGGTCCTCCACCAGGGTGTCAGGAAGGCTGGGAAGAGACTCACATTTTCTGGGTCAAGGGGCTCAGGTGTCTTACAGTAGAAGGTCAGGAACCGGGCCACTTCTTTTCGCAGGCTGTGGACAGACCCAGACAGACCGGTCGTTCCAGGATCGGCCCTGGGCTTTCCCCACAGCCTAGACTTCAGTCTTTTCACGAGAGCAGAGCGTGCAACCTCAGGGTCCTTACAGGGTGAACAGGGGACTGAGGCTGTCAACCCCCTAGGAGACACAGACGTGAAGAGTATGGACAAAAACTCGGGTCTCCTGAATGACAGAGCGGTGCTGTTTCTACTACACCAGCTTGCCTGCTCTGATAGTCTACACTAGGCATTTTCTAGAAGTCATTACCCCCACAATAGGGAGGCACCCAGCAGAGAACGTGGAAGTCTTTCCCTGGATGCAGACGGGTGCCTGTAGACCAGAAGACCCCAGGTCCAGGGGCTACTTACAATGGTTGCCCTCTCCAATCAGCGTACTGCAGTAGATCTTCATCAACGTAGGTCATGTCACTCTGACTCAACTGTGGACAAATAGAGTGTGAGCACGGCCAGACCAGGGATGCCCAAGAGGCTTCATCCTACTCCTAGGATGCCCATGGGCGTTTCCCCTACAACACAGGGCCTCCCAGAGGGAAATGGGCATATATGCTACATGCTCCCTGATGAACGGAGGCTTCAGTCTTCGTGTCAAAGATTATACAACTAGATCTCCCCCGGGAAGTGTCTGACAACCTCCCCAACCCTACATTTGATCTAGACTCTCCCTTGGCAGCTTACCCACCACACACCCGTCCAGAGAAAACTTCCCAACACAGCAAGGCCAGTCAGCAGGTTAGACGTGCTATTCTAGAAGCTATTTCCCCACTCCCTTCCTCAAACTTCTAAGTCTTATTCCTGTGTCTACCACGTGCTAAAAGACCCATTCTTGGGGGACCTGGGCCTGAAGGTGGGTCACAGCACAGGCTGGAACGTGGCTTACCCTCTCAGCCAGAAGATCAGTACAGAGCTTGTTCTCACTGGTACCAAGGTTGATGTAGCCCTGGAGATAGATGGAATCAAAGGTCAGTCCTCTTGCCCTGCCCACCATGGACCCCTTTAAACAGGTCATAATTATTCCTCTGGATGAGCCCAAATGGAGGTCTCCCTGCTCCATGAGGCAATAAAATCTGTGTTTGACAACCTTAATATCAGAAAAAATTCCACAAATTCTCCCAAATCTTAACAGCTTGCAAATTTCCCTCTTTAGAGCCATATATTGGGTTGGCCAGAAAATCCATTCAGTTAGTGAGTACCTTGCTCCAAAAAAGTTCTCGGTGAAAATGAAAAGTGTCTTATTTTTATTCAAAACTGAATGAATTTTTTGGCCAACCCACAACATAAGTAGTAATCGTTATATTATGTACCAGCCATAATTCACTGAGCTCCTATATTCTAGACATTAGACTAAGTGGTTCATGTCAATTGCCTTAATTCTCACAACTCCTGAGAAAATGCTCTGCTCTCCCGCTGAAAGAGAGTAAAGCTCAGAAAGGTTGAATAAACTACACTAGCCACATGACCTTGGTGATGAGCAGCATCTGGCCCCAGAGCCTGGCTCCTTAACCAGTCCCTGCCAGTATCACCTCTGCCATCTCCACATCCATGGAAGGGCCCCTTCAAGTTCCTGGAAGGGGCATGGCCCCTCAGAGGCCGATCAGGATACCCGACTCATTTGGGCCCCAGAAAAGCAGATGGCCATTGGCCACACATCCCTTGGGTGGGAACAGAACGAAAGGGGAGGCTACTGTGGCCCCCTGCCCTCTGGCTGGAAAACTGTTGGGACCCTCCCTTGCTGGAAGCCTTTTCTTGATCCCATCACCATTGGGATAACATCCCAACATCTTACAATGGCCTGATCCCATCCATACCTCTGTTAGAGTGCTCACCATCTCTACTCAAGTCGCACAGGCCTCCTTTCCCAATCACTCCAAGCTCTACTCACCTTGAAGCTTCCACCCATGCTGTTCCTCCTTCCTGGAGGACCCTTCCCTTACCCCCATCACCTGACTGATGGACTCAACCTTTAAACGATCTTCCCTGATGGTTTCCAAAGCAGGCAGCCCCTTGGTGCTCTTGGGAACGCTATTCACATCTGTTTCCCCAATGGCTGAGATCTGTTACTAGACATGAGTTCCACAAGGGTAGGTTCACTTACCACAGTGACCACAGTGATTCCCGGTAGATAAGAGCTAGGACAGGAGGGGAAACCAGACCCAGCTTGTCAACTTTCCTGTGCCCACCCCCTCACCTACAGGGGACAATAGCACCTACTCCATGGGGCTGGGAAGAATCAATGAGGACGCACAGTTCTTGGCACAGGACTCAGTAAATCCCTGTGATGGGGGCCCTCGAGCCTGTCCCCCATCCTCACCAAGGTGTTCTTGTCCTTGTGGTATTTGTTTCCTTGGTAGGTGTCGTAGTCCCGGAAGCTCAAGTGGTATAAGGCCGAGATGTCAATCCCACGGTTGGACAGGTCATAGCTGATAACTGTATTTTCAAAATCACTCTCTTGGTAGAACATCTGGCCAGTCTGCCTGTTTGCTTGGACCGGCTGCCCACCTCCGACATCACCCCTGGAGTCCATGGACGTGCAAGGCGGTTGGGCACTCTGGTTGCCTGGGGCCCCAGCCGGCAGGAAGCTGACGATCTGGAACAATAAGCGACCCAGGAGCGCCTCCTGCTCCCTGATGGCCTGACCGTGCCACTGCTCCTCCAGCGCCAGGTCCTGCTGCTGAGGTCTGGTCGTCAGCTGCACGATGTGATCCTCCACAGTCTGCTGCAAGGTCAGCACCATCTCCATCAGCTGGGTGTGGATGCTGCGGTATCTGAGGGCCTGGTCCCTCATCTGGACACAGGGCGTGTGGGGGGTGTCTGATGGGCCACTCATACTCTGGGTGTTCCCACTGGCCTCAGCTGGCTGCCTGGAACCTGCAGAGAGAAACCACGCACTGCAGCAAAGGAGACTTCCTGAACCTCAGGCCCAGGCATGATCTCAGGCTGGCCCCCAGTTCCTTCTACCGCCACACCTCTTACAGGCCCAAACTGGCTGAGGAAGGGCTACCTGCTCGCTCGAGGGCAATGCCGAAGTGGCCCAAGCTCAGACGTTGGAGCACTGGACTTAAGTGTCACTCATATGTGTTCTTAGGAAGAACCTTAGGGTCCACTTCAAGAAAAAGGAGAAATTGAAGAGGTAGGCTGTGGATTCTTCAGAGTGACTCCTGCTTTATACAGTTCTAAGGAAGAAAAGGGATTCTGCTGCTAAAAACAAAAACCAAAAATAAAAACAACAAACCAAAACCTTAAGTCATTCTGCTAGACTAGGGGAAAGTAAACTACTGCCCAGGGACCAAACCAGCCTTCCATTTGTCTTTGTAAATAAAGTTTTATTGGAGCATAGTCATGGTCACTTGTTTATGTGTTATCTATATCTGCCTTTGCACTTCAACAGCAGAGCTGAATAGTTGTAACACAGACCGTATGGCTCATAAGGCCTAATATAGCTACTATCTGGCCTGTTACAGAAAAAGTTTGCCAAGGCTTGTTCTAGAACATCATTCCTTTTATTTTTCCATTTTCCCCCCACGTTGGTCATGCCAGATGCTCAGAACTCAGTTCTTTCATCCTCCTACTCTGTATCCCTCCTGTAAACACCTTCGACCTGCTCACAGTGACAGCTGCCTTGGACATCCATCACCAGAAACCATGGGCAAGATACGTGGTTCTCGAGTTTTAAAGTCCACCAGAATCACTTAGAGGGTTTGTAAGGATGCGATGCTGGTCCTCATCACTGGACTTTCTTTCAGGGGTTTGGGGGTGGAGCCTGAGTAATTGCAGTTCTAACAAAGTTCCTCAGACTATACTTTCTGAACCTTCAACTATTCAGCCCAACCTTCTGTCTGAAAAGAAGTTCAAATGCTGGATAAGACTTTGCACATCTTTGTAAAGCGTCAAAGAATAAAAAAAAATCAGATATTAAGAAGCCAGGAGGTATGAAAATGTGAGGCTGACTACTGCCTCTCATTCCTTGTTAAATAATCCTCATATCCTCAGTCACTGAGATCCCTTTTTCTAAGAATCTAGACTTACACACCTTCCACCAAATGCCATCTTCTAAGTTTTTCTACATTACATCCCCCCACATATGCAAAACCTTGTTACTTCTTTTACAATTTGTGGGACCAGCACTTCAAAATACTGGACACTCTGCCCAACCTCTCTAAACCGTCTTTAGTCTGCCTGTGATATTCCCATGACAACCTATACTTCTCTGTGATGGCACTTAATTTTGTTACTTGTTCGGTATCCGTCCCGGTCAGCCTTCATCATCATGTCCTTAGCACACCATCCGGGCATACAGGTACCTAGCAGGAGAGGCACAACCCCAGGGATGCGGCTGACTCAGTGAAGAGATCAGCCATGACCGGAGACTGTAAGCTATGGAAGATGGAGCAACAGTTGGATGAAGCCATGGGACAAACAGATACCAAGTCTTGACTTAGGAAGCCAACCTTTCATCAGTAATACAGAGAACTTCTCTCACCGCTATTAGAAACATAATGTTTAGATAGAAATTGAACACATTTTTCTTATTCTTAGACTAACACTTGTTTCACAAGCAAAAGCTTTGCTCTGGCCCAAGCTCCATCCCCTAGAAGTAACAGGGCCATTGCAATGGGGCTCTCAACTCAGGGTGAGAAGGTCACACTGTCCTCCAGGAACGTGGGTGGCCCTCAGCGTCCTTCCAGTCCTCAGTCGGGGACCTCAGGCTCACGGGAAACAGGGATCAGGCTGGGGCAGAAACCGGAGGTCAGTGTGGCCAACAGGCACTAGGGGAGGGAGACTGGCTGGAATTAGAGCTCTCAGGCAGGGGCCAAGGCAAGTTACTGCAAAAAGTATATTTTCCTGGCAAATGTATTTTCTGATAAGGTAGTGAGTACGCAGCAAGGCTGAGGGAAAACCAAGAAGTCAGACCTCCACCAAGACTGGTCTTTTCTATAAGAAAAGTCTATTGTGACTGACATTGTTCCACAAAGGCCATAATGTCCCTAAATCTCAGCCCTAAATTGTCTGGTGTCGGGATACACACACTCTCATGTCTTGGCTATACCCGTAGTTTCAGTATTTCTCACCTCTAAACCATTTTCCTCCCAAAGCATACACAGGGGACCTCTATAAAAGCAGAATCTCAGAACCAGCCCAGCTGGTGCCCTCTGATAACAGCCGAAAGACAGATCTTAAACAGTAAAAATCGAGAATGGGGAATGAATATGGGGAATGAACTAGGAAGCTAGTCTCCTGTTCATTTGGGATGCCAGTACATGGGTATACCATTTATATGAGGATACTTCTGCCTCTTTCTCTAGTACCCTACAAGCCCTTCTAGTTTGATCTGCCATCTGGCCTTCCTTCCCCTCGCCATGCACCAGCTTTCCCTGGTCTCAGTACCCTAACCTAATTGAGATTCTTCCTTCTCAATGTACTAATTAAGATTACTACATAATAACTAGTACATAATGATAAAGATTGTCAAGTCTTCCTTATGTGCATGGGAAGCAAGGTGTATGGGGGGTATAGATCCCTAAATACAAGTGGGAAAACTGAAAACTCAAGTAAAAACAGCCTTGAGAAGTCTAGATTCTGTTGCCACTCACCAACTGTAGGATGTTGGAAGAATTCTCTCTGTCTGGGCACCAGTTACTCATACCAGGTGAGAAAGTCACTCGTTGTGTCCGACTCTGCAACCCCATGGTCTATGCAGTCCATGGAACTCTCCAGGCCAGAATACTGGAGTGGGTAGCCGTTCCCTTCTCCAGAGGCTTTTCCCAACCCAGGGATCGAACCCAGGTCTCCCACATTGCAGGCAGATTCTTTACCAGCTGAGCTACCAGGGAATCCTAACACTTACCTCAAATGGAAGTAAAATTGAAACTCCATGAAGGTAAGGAACTTCTAGTGTCCCATAGTAAAACCAAGATTTAAACTTGAGCCCTCTGACGGTAGCCCAGAACTCCTGGGAAGAGAGTGAACTGGCAGAAAACCAGCGCTAGCAGACTCCAGGCTGGTCTGTGCACATTCACATCACATAATGTGCCCTAGAAGTCTCAAATTCTGAAGCTGGATTAACTTCATCCAACAGCACTGTCATTCTCTTCTATTGGTGACTCAAAGTCCCTGGACAGAAGAAAACAAACGCTCTGGGAGCAGTATACCTGAGGTTTTAGGTTTCTCAAGAGGATGACTTTTCAAATACAGCATCCAGCACACAGAAAATCTAGATACATGAATCAGCAGCATGAGCTAAAACCAGCAGAGACAGCGAAGACCAACTAGACTTGAGGTGCTAGGAGTCAGCTGTAAAAACATTGCTTTTCTGTTCAAGGAGATAAAAGCCAAGCCTGAAACTTGACAAAAATTAGAAGTTAAAATGATAGATCTAAAGGAAACAGGAGAGTCTAGATCGCCTGTTGTTAAAATACAATTATTGAAAATTTAAAGCCTCATTGAATAAGATGTTTCATCAGTGCCAAATAACCAGGCACCAAAGCATGGCATCAAGAAGGTTAAAAAATGCAAATTAGGATAAATTATATAATTATATATATGTAGCTTCTTTGTGAAGCAACAAAAAAATACAAGACAAAGAAACATTTCAAAAGCAGCCAAGAAAAAAGTTATCTTAAAAGGAACCATAGATCAAAAGCTGGTATTAGCCACAGCAGAAACCTGAAGTTAGTGATATGCTATTGTCAATATACTGAAAGGAAATAACTCCCAGTCGGGAATCTTGTAGCCATCACACATCTCCACTTCAACAGGCAGTACCAATTTCTCCCGCTAGAGGGGCTGGATTTACTGCAGAGGACCTGCTAATCAGAGCAAGTAGTGACAGGTGGAAGAAGACAGACACCACTAATCAGAGGAAGTAGGTTCACCTTTAAAAGCTAAAGCCAACTGAGTGAAAGAAACCAGACAAGGTCCATACCGTACAGTTCTACTTATAGGGCAACTAAAAGTAACTGGTAATGATAGAAGTCAGAACAGTAGCTCCCTGGAGAGGTGGTTGCGAAATTGACTGTAATGGGATGCAGGAAACTTTCTGGGGAGATGATATTAACATATCTCAATAGGGTGATGGTTACATGGCTGTAACCACATGTCAAAGCTCAAGGTGTACGCTTATGAATTTTTCTATATTTAAGTAGGTTTTTAAAATGCAGCTATAGCTAATTTAAGGCTTTATTGTTGCAGTTTAGTCACTAAGCTGTGTCTGACTTCAGCAACTCCATGGACTATAGTCCATCAGATTCCTCTGTCCACGGGATTGCCCAGGCAAGAATACTGGAGTGGGTGACCATTTCCTTCTCCAGGGGATCTTCCCAACTCAGGGATCAAATCCAAGTCTCCTGCATTACAGGCAGTTTCTTTACCACTGAGCCATCTGGGAAGCCCAATTTAAGGCTCTATTAGATTATAAATAGCTAAATAAGTTTATCTCCAATGTGAGCCCTTCCAGTGTAAAGACCACTATGGGAACAGGCCCCAACTATGCAGAGGGATATTTGCATGATTAATTTATAGTAGAAAAAAACAAAGCGACAGTTCTTGAGACACAAGCATAGCTAAATTAGTCAAGAAAAATAAGAGAAAGCACATGCACTGAAATAAGATGAACTAGAGACTATTTTGCACTATTCTAATGGGTATGATTAAGTCTGGAAAAAATGGATAATCTAGTTTAAAAATGTAGTTAATTATTCATAGTCCCAGATAAGAAATAAAATCTTAAGCAAATCAGTTTCCATAGACATTATGAAAGAGTTAGGTCTCTTGAAGAATATCTGGTCCAGTGGGTGTCATAAGGAAATTTCATCATATATATAAAGGAGTATATTATTCCAGTGCTATTAAACTAGAGAAAAGGAAAATCCGCATTTCATAATCAAATAAACAATGATATTTAGACTTGATGAATTTTATATGAAGAACTATGGACAAATCTATGGACAAATGATTAGATTATCAATACTTAAAACTGAATAGCACCTAGCAAGCAGAATCCAGCAGCATAATAAAATAACCTTTCGACCATGTGGGGTCATATTGAGAAAGGAAATTCAATTCTATGACTTCTATTAACTTTTCATTAGTAGATCCTAAGGGAATAAAAGTCACTTGATCTATAGATGTTATAAAGACATCTGACAAAATTAGACACCCATTCTTGATTTAAACAACTTAATACAATGAATAGCCACCTCTTTAACATAAGACATCTCTCAGGCAAAAAGCCAGCCTCCAACTTAGCTGAGAAACCAAAGGGTTTGAAATCCTGAACAAGAGATAAGGTTGCCCATGGTCACTGTAAAATACCCAACATTTCACCAGAGGTCTCAGCCAAAAATATCAGGCAAGGAAAGAAATTAGAGTTAAAAATAGGAAATTTGAGTTAACACTATCTACAGATTACTAACGTCTACTTGGAAGACATAAACGAATTAACAGATGCTTTACAAGAGAATTTAGTAGAGTTATAGACTAGGACCCCACTTCATTTTTTTTTTCCCCCTTTGGCTGTTTAGCATGCAGGAATCTTAATTCCCCAACCAGGGATCGAACCCATGACCCCTGCAGTGGAAGAGTGGTGTCTTAACCATTGAACCAGGGAAGTACCCTCAGTTCATCTTTCTGTAAATAAAGTTTTATTGGAACACAGCTACACCCATGTGGTACACACACACACTGGCTAGACTTTGGTAGACTACACTAGAAGAAAATGAAGAGATAGTTCTTGAGAGATGCAAGCATAGCTAACTTAGTCAAGGAAAAAAAGAGAAAGCGCATGCACCAAAATAAGATGAACTTAGACCAGCATTTTCAACCCAGGCCACATACCTAATGAGAGTGCTCAGTGACTGCCCAGAAGCCCCAGCCACATGCAGCTTTATTTTCACTTAATCCTGGCTGCTAGGAGGTGAGAGTTATCCACAATTTACAGATTGGGTGAATGAGGACATAATTTATCATAGCCTGTTGAATTTAACACAGTCCCCTAATATACCCAGCCTGAGTATGAATGGTGTAAGCTTTTGGGGGTCACAGGCCCTTCGAAACCACAACATTTTCAACCACAGTTTACACTGGGTACTGCCTTGAGCCAGGCTATTGTCTGGGTTCTTTGTATACACCGCCTGATTTAATCCTCAAAGTGGCTCTATTAGGAGGGTAAGGAATCTACCTACAATGCAGGAGACGTGGGTTCAATCCCTGGATCTGGAAGATCCTCTGGAGAAGAGAATGGCAATCCACTCCAGTATTCCTGCCTGGAGAATTCCATGGACAGAGAAGCCTGGTGTGCTACAATCCATGGGGTCACAAAGACTTGGACACAACTGAGTAACTAACAAAAATAACAAATGAGGAGGGTACCACCATTAGGCTCACTCTACAGGTAAGGCTTAAAGGAGGAAGCTTAAAAACAGGAGGCTCAAAGGCAGGAGGTTAATTCAAACAAGTAGGATGGGAAAGTACTTGTCTGGAAAATCCCATGGATGGAGGAGCCTGGTAGGCTGCAGTCCATGGGGTCACTAAGAGCTGGACACAACTGAGCGTCTTCACTTTCATGCATTGGAGAAGGAAATGGCAACCCACTCCAGTGTTCTTGCCTGGAGAATCCCAGAGACGGGGGAGCCTGGTGGGCTGCTGTCTATAGGGTCGCACAGAGTCGGACATGACTGAAGCGACTTAGCAGCAGCAGGATGGTAAAGGGGGGCTTGAAATTCAAGTCTGCAAACCCCAGGCTCCACTGCCCTCTTAACCATCCCTTCCTGAGGCTGCTTGCTGGAAGGGTACACACACCCTCAAAGCCTGGCACTCACTATCAGGAATCCATAAGCCCCAAAGTCCATCATTGGCCACACCCCACTGGGGGGTCCAGGTAAAGCCCCGTCTCAGTCCACATCCATAGCTCCCAACCCAACCACCATGCTCTTACCGCTCTCCTTGTTTCCACTCATTTCTGCTCTGGTCAAAGTTGTTTAATCGTTGGGGGCCTCAGAGACCTCTCCACCGCGTGCTCCTCTCAGTAAGCCTGCTTACTGCTTTGGGCCTGCGCGCTCTGCTTTTAAGCATGCAGATGGTTTCAAGGGCAACAACCTCCACCTTGTCCTTTCCAAGGGGATCTCCCTCAGGTGCTCTTAATTACCTAAATGGCCTTTCTTTTTACAAAATTTTTAAAATTATTTATTTACTTTAAATTGAGGTTACATTGGTTTATAACATTATATGTTTCACATGTAAAACATTATATTTCAACTTCTGTATACACTTACTGTGTACTCTCCACCAAAAATTTAGTTTCCATCCATCCCCACACACTTGATACCCTTAACTCACACCCCATTCCCATCCTTCCCCTCTAATAATCTTTACTCTGATCTCTGTATCTACATGTTTGTTTCATTTGGTTTGGTCTTGTCCATCTCTTTTGTTTTTTGTTTCTTATATTCCACCTATGAGTGAAATCATATAGTGTTTGTCTTTTTCCATCTAGTTCACTTCACATGATCCCCTCAAGGTCCATCCAAGTGCATGCCTGCTCTGCTGCTAAGTCGTGTCTGACTGGTTTGTGACCCCCTTGGACTGCAGACAGCCGGGCTCCTCTGTCCATGGGATTTTCCAGGCAAGAATACTGGAGTGGGTTGCCATTTCCTCCTCCAGGGGACATTCCTGGCCCAGGGATCAAACGCACATGTCTTGTGTTTTCTGCATTAGCAGGCAGATTCTTCACCACTGCGGCACATAGGAAGCCCCTAAGGTCCATCCATGTTGTCAAAAATGGACAGATTTCATCTTTTTTATGGCTGAGTAGTATTCCGTTGTGTGTGTATGTGTGTGTGTATACCACATTTTCTTTACCTATTCATCCACTGATGGAACTTGGGTTGCTTCCATATCTTGCCTATTATATGTAATCCTGCAATGAACATTCGTGTATCTTTACAAATTAGTGTTTTCATTTTCTTTGAATAAACCCAGAAGTGGATTGTAAATTGGCATAGCCACAATGAAAAACAGCATGCAGATTCCTCCAAAAATTGAGAATAACATGGCCTTTCTTTGAACTATTACGGAGTGGGGCTCAGCAGCCCCCACGCCTGCGAGAACCACACTTTGGAGCTGTGGCTCTCAGTCTCTGGAGGCATCGGCGTCACCTGGAGAGCTTGCAAGGAGGAGGGGGCTCTGGGAAGTGAGCGAGGGTCTAAGCCTGGGTAGACCCTTAGGACTGTCAGGTGATTTGAATACTTGGCAACATCAGCAAGCAAATCTCAATTAAAGCACAAGTGAGCTACTAACCTCTGAGGCCACAATTGCGAGCAGGCTGCAGTGGGTTAACCGAGGGCAGGACAGGCAGTTTGACGAGGAAGCACTGGAGTGATGACCAGGGGTGGGGGGTTGCTGGTTCCAGTCTTCTCAGCCCTACCTGCCTGTGTGTCCTTGGTAAACCCACCCAAGCCTTTCTGGTCTTTGCTTTCTCTTTGATGAAGGGAGAGGAAACCGACCTCATGAAGGGTGCTGGATGGCAATGGTGTGCTTGAATGAGCGCCACACATTTGGAGCTCCTGGTCTGCCTTCCCTGAGGGTTGACAAACAAGCCAAGCTGAAAGCTGAGCCTCCTGTAACTCTCCCGGCCCACTCACCACCGTCTCTCATTCCTCTAGGCCCTCGCACATGCTGTTCCCTCCACTCAGAAGGCGTTTCACAGACACGCCCACTTGGCAGGCTTTTGCTTCTCCTTCAAGTCTGTGCCTGTGTTACAGTGGAAATGAAAAAGGAGGAATGAGTTTTTCTCTTTCCCTTTCCAGAGAACAAAGAAAATAGAACAGTGAGCAGGTTTGAACATTCCTAGTTTTTTTACTTTAATTGCTCCTAACTCTGCATGTCTGGAAAGAAGCTTGCTTTTCTGCTCCGTAACTCTGCAAGAGCTACAATTCACATTTTTTCTCTTGAGTCTATGCTAAATATATCCTGTATCTGGTGCTTACCCTTTCAACATCCTTCCCCTTGTAGTTATGTATCAGAAAGAAGGCCATAGAGCCACCAAAATGCCAGACTCAATTATTGGGTTACTGACGCCAGGCTACGACTGTCTTTGAAACAATGCAAGAGGAAGAAATCAAGATCCTATCACCTCAGTTCCTCATCACCGACTCCTGACTGCGAGCCCTTGCCTTATATAAGCCCCTAGACTCCTCATGGCTTGGCGGGGCAGGGGTTGGGGGGGACGGTGGGCACAGTTCTTGAGGCATGAGCCTACTGGGTTCTCCTCTCCACCGGCTGAGAATTAAAGCCACCTTTCAGTTTCCTCCAAACTCTCTCCATTTTTTTAATTCAGCTTTGATGGGCAGAGAAAGCCAAGATTTTGGCCAGCAACACCTGCGTGTCACCTCCTCTAAGGACACTTCCTCCCTGACTTAGGCAGGTTTAGGGGTCCCAGCCTGCATCCTCATCCTCTCTGCTTATGTCTACCGCACAAAACACAGAGGATGAGATGGCTGGATGGCACCACCGACACGATGGACGTGGGTTTGGGTAAACTCCGGGAGTTGGTGATGGACGGGGAGGCCTGGCATGCTGCAGACCATGGGGTTGCAAAGAGTCGGACACGACTGAGCAACTGAACTGAACTGAACTGAACAAAACACAGCAGTGCCTCCTAGCCTTTGCTCTAGCTGGTTTCCAATACCTGGACCTCTGTTCCCTGGAGATGCCTGCCCTGCTCCTCAACTCCTACGCATCTTTGCTCAAATATCACCTTCTCTCGGAGGCCAACTGTGATCACCTACCTCATTCTGCCACCTGTTCCCACCACACTGCAGCGACTCCCCCCCATTCTATCTTTCACGTTTTATAGTACTTTTCTCCTTCAAATGTGCTATATACTTATTTGTTAGGGGCACTATTTTCAGTACCCGCCTTCTAAAACATGAACTTCACGAAAGCAAGTGTCTTTGATTGTTTTTGGTTTTGTTTTTTAACTGTTTCTCAAATGTAAAGAACAGGTACTTGACCCATAGGGGAGCTCCACAATATTTACGAATGAATGAGAGAGTGGATGAATGAATGAGTGGATGAATGGACAAAGGAACAAATGAACAAATACCATAATATTAATACAAGTATCTAAAGTCTGGGTCCCTTCTGGACAGTTAGGCTTCTTAGTTTTGAAGGCACAGAGGGGGTTCTCTAGTTAGTGTTTGTTGACTATTATTGGTAACTATCTGATGAGGGACCGAGGACAGCAATGAAGGAACCAGTCAAGCAATTGTAGTCACCGGGTGACTGCTGACGGTAGAACGAAGACGTGCCCAGAGGAAAACCCTCCTTCCCCGCCCCAACCTGCTCGGTTTCCCACCATCTGCCCCTGGGACCCCTTGGAAAACACAGCTGTAACATGGATTCGCCAAGAGGGGTCGCTAAACTCTTATTTTCCCTCCAGGCGCAGAGAACTCAGGGTGGCGGCCTGTGCAGATGCAGAGAAAGCGCGGATGGGAGGATGAGAGGAAAGATGGGTGAAGGCCCCACTCTCTCCGGCCAGCCGCAGGGCGCGCGCCCCTAGGTAGACCCAGACGAGCCAAGCACTGCGCTAGGGGCGGGCAGTATGATCTCCGCCTAAGCCTATGACCCCTGGACTCAGGGTCCTCTAGGATCGGTTTTTCAGATAGGACCCCAGGCTCAAAAAGGCTGGGCGCCTTGCCAGCGTAGCACCACTAGAAGACCTCTTGGTAGGATCAGAGATTCAGATCTGCTGAACCCTGTCGTTCCCACCCTCTACCCCCTCCCGGACCCTCCCCCCGCCTTTCGCCCAGCTCTTTTGGGCGTCTCCCTTGCAAAAGCAGAGCAAGATTGCAAGCCCAGTGTCTGGGCCTCATGTAGAAAGAAAGCCCTTGGGTCTTCTTTCTGGTGGGGCTTAAAGCAAGGGGGTGGGCAGCGGGAGGTGGGGCAGAGGCTGAGTTCCTCCCCCGAGGACACAGAACCAGCTGCCCTCAGCTCCCACCCTCCCCCCAGCCCCACCTCCTTTGTATCGCCCTTGCTCCCTTGATTTCAGTTCCCTGGGCGTTTAAGTAGCCGCTTGGCCACACGCGAATTCACTTGGGAGAGAGAAGCCTGGCAAGCACAGAGTAAAGGCAGGATAGGAGGACACTGCAAAGGGTCCCCGACCTGTCTCTGAGACACACAGTAGTGAAATGGAGGCCCGGAGACAGGGCGACCTGAGAAAACCCCGACCCGAGCACCCTGTGGCCAGAGCCTGGGAGTCTATAATGATGGGCTCTCTTGGTGGACACGAATCCACATCCTGAGCCTCCCAGCAATACAGTGAGGAGAGTATCCTTGGCCCTATTTTACAGATGGGTAAACCGAGGGCTCGTTCTGCCCTGGTGGCTCCGTGGTAAAGAATCCACCTGCCAATGCAGGAGATGCAGGTTCCATCCCAGGGTTGCAACGATCTCCTGGAGAAGGAAATGGCAACCCATTCCAACATTCTTGCCTGGGGAAATCCCCTGAACAGAGGTGCCTCGCAGGCTACAGTCCATGGGGTCGCAAAAGAGTCGGACACAACTTAGTGACTGAACAACAACAAACTGGGCCCAGCAAAGTTTCCTAAGGCTTGGCCACGTTCGTGTTGTTTGCATTTACCCGATTCCTAGTGTGTGTTCTCTTCCAGGATTCCTGAGACACAGCGGCAGTACCCTAGCAATCCCATTAGGTCTGGCCTGGTCTCCAGGTTGTATGGGGTGCTCTGGACTGGGAGCCTGAGGAGGAAGAATGCCAAGGTGCTGAGGTCTGCTGGCTCTGGCCCACTCAACCCGTCCTACTGACTATAAGCAGGGCCAGCTACGCCACTGGTTGCCACTTAGTTGCCCTCTGGGGAACATTCTTCTTCCAGCCAGTTACCCAGCAGAAGCTGTTCTTCAAAGGGCACTGCAGGTGCTCCCTTCTGCAGAAAGCCTGACTACTCCAGCCCTTCCGAGCTCCAACGATGTCCTTCGAGGTTCTGAGCAGCTGTCCACCCAGGGGAGGCATTCTCTGACCTGGGCACTCACCCCCAGCTGGATTGTAAAGACCTTGAAGGAAGACAGACCAGCTCTCTGCTCGTACCTCCCTTTAGTCTATGGGGGCTGAGTATACAGTAGGTGTCCAGGAGCTGCTTCTCAGTTTACTTGTTGACTGTTTACATGGGAAAACAGATCTAAAAAGCAGCTCTCTGTGTCCAGGGAGTTCTTAAGCAAAATTTGTAAATGACCTCTGTGTCCTTTGGGACAACCAGGAGGAATGAATTATCACTATTTATTCATTCAACAAATATTTAACGAGCCACTGACATGTGCTAGGCTCTGGTGACACGGAAGGCAACAAAACAGGGGCGACCCTCTTGTAATTTACCTCCTAAAGCAGGTGACAGAAGATGAACAACATATGTAAACCAGTAGAGCTGGATGAGAAGATTTTCTGTGAAGAAAACCCAAGTTGGGCAGGGGATAAGAGCAAGAGGGAGGGCTGTTTAGACAGGGAAGTTAGGGGAAGACCCACAGGAAGGGAAGAAATCGCTCCAGGCAGAGGGATGCAAGTGCAGAGGTCCTGAGGTGACAACACGTATTTGCTGTATCTGAGGAAAAGAAAGTGAAAGTCACGCAGTCGTGTCCAACTCTTTGAGACCCCATGTACTATACAGTCGGAGAAGGCAATGGCACCCCACTCCAGTGTTCTTGCCTGGAGAATCCCAGGGACGGGGGAGCCTGGTGGGCTGCCGTCTATGGGGTCGCACAGAGTCGGACACGACTGAAGTGACTTAGCAGGACTATACAGTCCATGGAATTCTCTAGGCCAGAATACTGGAGTGGGTGGCCTTCCCCTTCTCCAGGGGATCTTCCCATCCCAGGGACTGAACTGGGGTCTCCTGCATTGCAGGCAGATTCTTTGCCAACTGAGCTATCATGGAAGCATCTGAGGAAAGACTTTCACAGGTTTTGTGAACCTTGATGAGGACTTAAACTTTTATTCTGAGCATAATGGGAAGACAGTACAGATCTTCTAGAGCTGCTGCTGCTGCTACTGCTAAGTCGCTTCAGTCGTGTCTGACTCTGTGCAACCCCACGGACGGCAGCCCACCAGGCTCCCCCGTCCCTGGGATTCTCCAGGCAAGAACACTGGAGTGGGTTGCCATTTCCTTCTCCAATGCATGAAAGTGAAAAGGGAAAGTGAAGTCTTCTAGAGTAGGGGTCCCCAAACCCCAGGCCTCGGTACGGGTCCACACGGCAGGAGGTGAGCAGCCGGGGGTGAGTGAAGCTTCATCTGTATTTACAGCTGCTCCCCATTGCTCGTGTTACAGTCTGAGCTCCACCTCCTGTCAGACCAGCAGCAGCGTCAGATTCTCATAAGCGCGTGAACCCTACTGTGAACTGCAAAGGATCCAGGCTGCACACTCCTTATGAGAACCTTAATGCCTGATGATCTGATTCTGCAGAAGGTGAGTTGTGTAACTATTTCATTATATATCACAGTGTAATAATAAGAGAAATAAAGTGCACCATATATGTCAAGTGCTTGAATTATCCCCAAACCACCCCCCCCACCCCAGGTCTGTGGGAAAATCGTCTTCCACAAAACTGGTCCCTGGTGCTAAAAAGGGCTGGGGACTGCTGCCTAGAGCTCATATCTGAGTGAGTAACTGCCCTGTGAAGCTGGCAGGGGGATTCCCAAACCAGTTGGGACCCCTGGGGCCGTGTGAGGTACATGTCCAGCTTGGATTCCCTTGTTCTCAGTGCTCGAGTAGAACACCTTTGCTCCTTGAAAGTCCAAGGTCTTCTTCTGGGGTTCCTGGAGCCATTCTCAACCCTGGGCCACGTTGGAATCCCCTGGGAAGCGTTGCCCCAAACCAATGCCAAGTTCCACCTCTGCCTCACTGACCCAGAGACTCTGGGGTGGACCCTGGGGATGAAGACCACTCATTACGAACCTTAATGAGTGGGACTGTGGGTGGGCCTCAGGGAACCGCACATCCCACCCCAAATTTTATCTGCAGGCACGTTTGGAGTTAAAGGAATGGTCAGGACCAGGCTTTCATCAGAGTCCCCCAAAGATGAAGAATCAGATTCCAAGGCAAACAAAGTAGGCCTGTCAGAGAAAGCACAGTGGCAGCCCACTGCCGGTGTCTTCACCGCCCCTCAGCCTCCTGCTCATTCCCTCCCAGCCTCCCGCCCCCACCCCTCCTGCCAATGCCGTTCCTGCGGCTTCTCCATCGCATCACTTTGCCTCAATCTATTTTGATGGCAGCGTCTCCCTTCCTTCCAGTACTCAGTATGCTGCCAGCATTCAATACCTCTTCAAATATGAATAAGCTGTTATCCTCGTCAGAGCTGTGGCTCAGTTAAGTCAGTCTTTTCTGGGCTCTTTCTGTTCGCTTTTCCTCCAAGGTCTTCCTGCTTTGGCCATCAAAGAGAAGTTTGTTCCAGCCGCCCTTCTCTGCCCCCCGCTGCCCAGGTCCCAGAACACTGGCCCCGGGACACAAAGAAAAGGGTTTTGTTTCATTATCCGTGGACATTATCTACTCTTGTCACCCAAACTTCAAAGCCAAGGGGCCCCCTCTAGGAGCACTGGTTCTGGGACAGGGCCTGAGTGACCTCGGCCCTGGGGGAGCTGGGGGAGAGCAGGTGGGAGAAGGCAGCCGTGGGGTGACTGGGTGGCCTGTCTCCTTAGGGAGGCAGTGTTGTCTGGCTTTGGCAGGTGCTGAGCTCATCGGCTTGTTGTCTGGACCTTGTGGTTTGCTGTGACCCCCTGAAATCTCCCTTTCTCTGAATGGCGTATGGCGCACTGTGGTGTCATCTATCCGCAGTTGTCGTGAAGGGTCTGGGTGTCAAGTCACAAGTTCAAATCCCAGCTCAGCCACTTGGAAACTGTGACCGTAAGTAAATTATTAAGCATCTCAGGGCAGCAGTTTCTCATCTGTAGGAAATAGCTGAGGGAAGAGGGGTTGAGAGAATTATGTGAAATAACGATGCTAAATTTGAGCCTCCCAGCCATCCACCATACCGTTCCTCCACCCGACCATCTCAACTTTCATTCTTTCAATTCATGTTTATTGAGGCCTACTGTGCCCTTGCCAGTCTCCCAAGACTCAAGTCGTTACACAGAATGTTCTGGAAGGAGCTCACTCCCCTCGGTCTCACTCAGGAGACCCAGATGACAGCGGGTTGAGTTTCCACAGGACATTTTCTTCCAGTCACACCACATTTGTGAGTTCCTTCCTACTGGCGATCTTCTTGGCAGGATGTCCTCCTCATCCCCTGGGAGGCCTGCTCTGATTTATTGGGCTTCTATTGACCTGGGTCTCACCCCAAACCCAGAATCTGCAAAGCTGGACTCCACTGCTTTCCCTTCTTCCTAGAAATTCTTGAGCAGGGACAAGGTCCAAGGGTCCCCTCCACCATCAGCCCACTCTGATGTTCTTCTCAGAGTCTGAGCTGACTCCTTCACCCCAGAGCCTTTCAAAGGGCGGTTTCATCGTGCCAGTCCCTGTGTCCTGGACACACACCTAGGCAGGCCAGACACTGTGCTGAGCTCTCAGCAACACTTCCCTTGCACCGACACACAGCCCTGGGGCAGCCTGTCAGGCTGGTGACCACAATGAATGCCCCTGTGCAGTGCCCTCCTGTGCCAACTCTGGGCTTGGCGATGTGTCGTGGGTCAGCCAGTGGGACGTTAGCCAGCATGATGCAAGCAGGGCCTTGACAAGTGCTTGCGCCCTGGGGCTTGTCCTGTGCTGCACAGAAGCTCAGGCCAGGCTATGCAGTGGTGAGGAGCCTCGTGGGGAGACAGCCTGTTGGACGAGGGGCCACCTTGCACATTTCCATCTCCCTGACCGAGCCCCAATGACCCACAGAATAGAGAGACAACAAATCATTGCTGTTCTGAGTCCCTAAGTTCAGGGGATGGTGTGTCACGTGGCAAGAGAAAATGGACACAAACGCCGAGGTCCAGACACAGATTATCATCCTCCTTTCACAGATGCTGACCCTGAGCTTCAGAGAGCTGGAATACGGCTGCCAAGGTTGTCTGCTGCGTAATCAAATGTGGTCAAGGTGAACCACTCTCTGGCTTTCCTGCTGGGGGAGCTGAGTGGACGACAGCCCAGCTCGAACCCAGGGCTCACCATCGAGCCCTCATTGAGGCGGGCTTCCTGCCCCCCAGGCTACGCCCAGCCCGCGATGGGCTGTGATGGGGGGGGCTCACACAGGCCGGGTCCTTGGAGATATGGAAATCCCCCCTCAGCCTGCTTTGACTCCAGGACTCCCCATGCTGGGGGCGGTGGGGGCGCTGAGCTTTTTCTGGAATCCTGTTGCAGTCTGAGCCGCTTCCTGCCCCGCCCCCTCCTTCTCGCTCCTCCACCAGGACCACAGTCACAGGGCTCTCCGCCTCCTCCCACTCCCTCCCCTTTATCCTTCACAGGTGTTTCCTCCAATTAGTATGTTGTGTTTTGAATCCCATTTTGGTGTCTGCTTCTCAGAGGACATGAACTTACATGCTGGAAAGCTTGTTAGATTCGAACCCACCGAACCTCGGCCTGATGCTTCCTTTTGTTTCTTTCCAGACACTTTTCCTCTTAGAAAAGGCATCTTCAAAGGGGCAGACAGCCCACAGAAGCTCTAAGGCCACAGGAGAGGAAAACTCCAAGGACAAGGAGAACGAGGTGCAGGAGCCTCCACAGACACGCCTTGGGGGCCAGACAGACCCCGACTCTGCAGGAACTGACACGGACCAGGAGCCTCCACGGAAGGAATGGTGGCAGCCGGGGGTGGAGGTGGGGTGATGAGCTAGGGTTTATGTTGTTCTCTGCCCCAAGCCCTTTACTCGCAGTATCTCACTGCATTCTCCCCAATGCCTGTAGAGCCAGAATTACAACTGCTTCTGAAGAATTGATGCCTCAAACTCTGGTGCTGGAGAAGACTCTTGAGAGTCCCTTGGACTGCAAGGAGATCCAACCAGTCCATCCTAAAGGAAATCAGTCCTGAATATTCATTGGAAGGACTGATGCTAAAGCTGAAGCTCCAATACTTTGGCCACCTGATGCGAAGAGCCAACTCATTGGAAAAGACCCTGATGCTGGGAAAGATTGAGGGTGAGAGGAGGAGGGGGCGACAGGATGAGACAGTTGGATGGCATCAATGGACATGAGTTTGAGCAAACTCCGGGAGTTGGTGATGGACAAGGAAGCCAGGCGTGCTGCATGCTGAAGTCCGTGGGGTTGCAAAGAGTTGGATACAAGTGAGCAACTGAACAACAACAACTTTACAAGTGAAGACACAGGTTCAGAGAGGTGAAGCCACTTACCTCAAGTCACACAGCTACCATGTGGCACAGCTGAGACTTATACGCAGGTAGAAGGAAGTTGAGTGGTCAGGAGCTTCCCATATCCTGGGTGTGATTCCCTGCTCCTTTATGTGTCCCAGAAAGACCTTGAGCAAGTTACCTAACCTCTCTGAGTTGCAGTTTCCCATGTATAAAACTTGGACACTTGTTGTTCAGCTGTTCAATCGTGTCCGACTCTTTGTGACCCCAGGGACTGCAGCACGCCAGGCCTCTCTGTCCCTCACCATCTCCCAAACTTTGCCCAAGTTCATGTCCATTGCTTCGGTGATGATATCCAACCATCTCACCCTCTGATGCCCTCTTCTCCTTCCGCTCTCAATCTTTCCCAGCATCAGCGACTTTTCCAATGAGTCGGTTGTTTGCATCAGATGTCCAAAATACTGGAGTTTCAACTTCAGCATCAGTCCTTCAAACGAGTATTCAGGGTTGGTTTCCCTTAAGATTGACTGCTTTGATCTCCTTGGTGTGCAGGGGACTCTCAGGAGTCTTCTCCAGCACCACAGTTTGAAAGCATCAATTCTTTGGCAGTCTGTCTTCTTTACGGTCCAGCTCTCATAACCATATGTGACCACTGGGAAGACCACAGCCTTGACTATATGGACCTTGTCGGCAGAGTAACGTCTCTGGTTTTCAACACACTGCCTGTGTTTGTCATACCTTTCCTGCCAAGAAGCAAGAAGTAGGCAAGAAGCAAGCAAGAAGCCCAAGAGGAGGAAATCTGTCACTACTCGCGTCTTGTCCCCTCTGAATTGCCATTAAGTAATGGGGCCGGATGCCATTATCTTAGTTTTTTTAATATTTAGTTTTAAGCCAGTTCTTTCACTCTCCTCCTTCACCCTCATCAAGAGGCTCTTTAGTTCCTCTTCGCTTTCTGCCAGTGGAGTGGTTATCATCCACATATCTGAGGTTGTTGATGTTTCTCTCACTTTGCTTGGTTCCAGCTTGTAACTCATCCAGCCTGGCATTTCTCATGATGTGCTCAGTGTACAGACCAAACAAACAGGGTGACAGCAGACAGCCCGGTCATACGCCTTTCTCAGTCTTGAACCAATTGGTTGTTTCATATAAAACTTGGACACCAACTGCCCCTTTTTCCTAGAGACCTTGGAAGCACAGCAGATGGAGTCTGGAACTAGTGGGTGTTCAACACACTTGAGCTCTGCCCCCACGCCCGCGCCCCTGCCTCTAGGCCGGCCAGTTTTCCATTTCAGCACAGCGTTTCCCTTCTGCTATCGACACCAATGAGATAAGCACTTTTTTGAAAAACCCAAGCCCCAGAATGATCACAGTTGCGCAAGAGTCGATATCCAGACCTGATTCATAATATGGTGTTGCCTTCATTTCTATAATAAAAACAACACATCAACAAACTGAAACCTTGACAAATGAGCCCGCGACTCACAAAAATCAAAGGCTCACAGCCAGGACCCAAAAAAAAAATCCCCTGGATTCTTTCCCCATGAAGGGAGGTTTTCCACAGGGACACAGCCCCGTGCTTTGGCTCAGGGACCACGCTGCTTTCTCCTTGAGAAAGCTCCTGGGATAAAAATAGCCAAGCAGCAGGCGGCCCCTTCTGGGGCTTGGAGAAGAGGAAGGGAGGAATGGAAGGAGGGGGGCTTGCCTCCCTGTTGCCTGTATCCTAGAGAAACAGGAGGAGGAGGGGGGCTGTGCGATTTGGGGCCGGAGGGGGAGGTGGGGAGAAGAAGCTTCCTGGAGAAGGGAAGGAAGAAATGGTCAGGTCAGGGCTCCCCGGATCCATGGAGCCAGAGAATCTTGAGGAATGACTGCTCTGGGGAGCAGAGAAACCAAGGACGCAGGGCTAGACTTTGCTAGACCAAGGGGAGAGAGGTCACCGCACCACCAAGCCAGAAAGACCAGGAGGAGCCCCTTTGTGTACATAAAAAAGAACAAAAAAGGAAACACAGAGGCCCAGGGGACCCTGGCTTGAGTGTCTGAAATGAATCCAGGCCAACCAAAGCACTTCCAAGAGGTCCGTGTTCTGCAAAAGTCGTCCCCTTGCCCTTTCTGGCCCTGCCCCAGCAGCCCCAGCTTAGACCTCATCCTTCTCCTTCCTAAGCGGTCCCTCAGTGAGCCTAAGTCTAATGCTCCTCTGGAGGGCCAGCTCACCAAGCCATGGGGCAAGTGCGCAGCTAGAATTTCAGGGACCCTTAGGAGCTCAGGATCATGGACTGTTCGAAAGGAAGAGGAATCTTCTGCATTGTTGAGTCCCTTATTTAGGGCTCATTGTGCAGATTTCCTTGTGTCTGAAATCCAAGAGGATGAGCAGCTTGTCGGTATCTTCTGACACTGTTGCCTTGCACATCTGCCTGTGACCCCTTCTGCCCCGAAGGTCATTTGTCCAAGAGTGACTGAGCAACAATTATATACCACACACTGTCACAGGTGGGTGGTTACGCAAGGTGGGAGAAGATAGCTTTATGTGCTATGCACAGTGATGGGCTCTCTGATGTGACATTTGTGCAGAGTCCTAGAATCAGTGAAGGGTGAGCTGTGAGGATATCTGCTAGACAAGCATTCCAGACCGAGGGAACAGTGAGTGCAAAGGCCCTGAAGCTTAGTGTGTTCAAGGGCCCTCGAGAGGCTGGATGGCTGGAGTGGAGTATTTGGGGATGAGGTCAGAGATGGAACAGGTAGGCTTTGTAGGCCAATGGAAGAAGCTTGACTCCCCCCACCAACTCCCCCGTCCCCCGACCCGTCCCCCACCTTGCCCTGCTTCCATCCTCCCAGCCACGCACTCCCCTCCCCTTCCCCCTCCCCCACCCAACGGCCGCCGCCCCCACCGCTAGGTGTGGCAGGAAGTCTTTGTAGCTCTTTGAGCAAGATCTGATCTGACTTAGCATTTAAAAGTATCCCTCTAAGCTCCAATACTTTGGCTACCTCATGCTGGGAAAGATTGAAGGCAAAAGGAGAAGGGGGCAACAGAGGATGAGATGGTTTGGTAGCATCACCAACTCAATGGACATGAATCTGAGCAAACTCCAGGAAATAGTGGGGGACAGAGGAGCCTGACATGCTGCAGTCCCTGGGGTTGCAAAGAGCCTGACACAACGTAGTGACTGAACAACAGCAACATCAATATCCTTGTCATGTGGGAAGGATGCTGTTGAAGCAGGTCAAGGATGGGACCAGACAGAGGAGCCCAGGGCGAGATGGTGAGAATAACACGGCTAAGCGGGTGAGGAGGGGGAGAGGTGGCTGCATGCTGGGGAGGAGTCGAGGCCACAGGATTTGCTGCTTGATCAGATAGGAGGCCTGGGGGTGGGGGAAATACATCAAGGATGAGGCGGGGCCTTGGCCTGAGCAAGTGGGAAGCTCGAGTTGCCATTTGAAGTCAGGAAACCCCAGGAGGGGTAAATCTGAGGGGAAGATCGGGACTGTGTGCATGGATCCAGCCTTGGATCAGAATCAGTTCCCTGAAGCTTTCACTGATCACTTGGTGCCTTCAGTCTGAAGCAACCCACAATCCAAGTTCAGCCCCAGGCTATGTAGCGGGCAGGAACAGTCAAGGCTCTGTTACATTCCATTACCCCCAGTTCACTCACACCACATCTCCACACCCTGGCCCAGCCTGAACCCATCTTCCCAAGGGACTCATCTATGCTGAAAATACTTTTTAAACAAATTCTTTCATTTCTCTACTACTTTGCAGTGTACGAAACCTTCTTTCCTGTATTATTCCACATGACCCTCATCACAAGCCTGTGAGATATGTGGGGCAGGCATTAGCATTCCTAGTTCACAGATGAGGAGACTGAGGCACGGAACGGCTAAGTGCCACAGGGTAAGGGGCACAGCCGCACAGTCCAAGGGCTCAGTAGAGGCTGGGTGTGCAGCCTCCTGGGTAAGGGCCCTGACAGCCACACTCTCCATTCAATGGATGACTTTTGGAGCAGTTGTGATGAGGTTGGTCTATGGCTGAACTCGCTGGTACAGTAGCAACTAATTGCATAAGGCTGTTTAAACTTTACCAGCTGAGCCACCAGGGAAGCCCAAGAATACTGGAGTGGGTAGCCTACCCCTTCTCCAGCGATCTCCCTGACCAAGGAATCAAACCGGGGTCTCCGGCATTGCAGGTGAATTCTTTACCAGCTGAGCTACCGGGAAGCCCTAAATTCAAAGTATATTCATTCAAATTGAATACAATTAAAAATTTAATTTTTCCGTCTTGCCACATTTCAAGGGCTCGATGTGGTTGATGGCTGCTGTGTTGGACAGTGCAGATAGTAGAGCGCTCCTATTATCACTGAAGATTCTACCAGACAGCGCTATACCGACAACCAACCCTTCTCGTCCTGCCCAGCCCAGCTCCCAGTGTCAGAGAGGAGGGCTTACGGGCGGGATGTGGTATCATGCCAACTTCCATCATTCTCAACTTTTGCCCTGACAACACACCACGTGACTCACATCCTACTTAATAATTGTATTTAGACTAACTTTTAAAAGTTAAATGCTGAATATGCCTTGTCCTAAGCACAAAGTCATGGGTTGGGTGTACAAACTAGACATACGCACAAACATGCGATTAAAGTTGTTGAATGGCCGTCTATTTACCTCAAATCATCTCACGACTGAGAAACACTGGTAGAGAGGCGTGGGCCGTGGAGACAGAAAAGGAGGTCACCACTTAAGCAGCTCTGTGCCCCAGAGCACATTTCTTCACCTTTCTGGATCCTTGTTTGTTTGTTTGTTTGCTTAATCTGTAAAGTAAATGAGCTAACAAAGAACCAAATGGGGACTTGCCTGGTGGTCCAGTGGCTAGGACTCCTGGCTTCCAGGGCAGGGGGCCCGGTCAGGGAACTAGAGCCCACAGGCCGCAACTAGCAGCTCACACGCTGCAACTAACGATCTCGCACGCCACGCCGAAGGTCAAAGATCCCCACGCCAAGACCCTGTGAAGCCAAATAAGCGATTTTTTTTAAAAAAAACAACCAACTGAATTCTTATAAGAATCAGGTAAAGAGGTTTATATGGTAGTGTTTATCAACTGTAGTTCCCTTCCTGTCTTCCTTTATCCCCCTCTCCCAGTCCCACTCAGAGCCGGAAGCTTAAAAATAAAAACGTGTCCATAGGGGACTGTGAAAAGTGCCAGTGTATCCCTGAGAATCTAAAAATCTACATGCAAAGGGCTGTTAGCTCGCCCAGGAAAGATCTAAGAGGCACTAATCTTCCTTTAGCTGACTTTGCACAAGAAGGAAGGGAAGGCTAAGGCCAAGTGGTAAACTCTCTGCCAGAGCATTGAACACACGCTCCAGTACAAATCTGCAGAGCCTCCTGGCAAAGGCTGAGACTTATTGGATCTAGTGTTTAAGGAAATCTCTGACCAATTATTAACCGACCAGCAGGCTAATAAGCAGGGCTTCCCAGGTGGCTCAGTGGGAAAGGATCTGCCTGCAATGCAGGATATGCAGGAGATGCGGGTTTGACCCCTGGGTTGGGAAGATCTCCTGGAAGAGGGCATAGCAACCCACTCCAGTATTCTTGCCTGGAGAATCCCAAGGACAGAGGAGTCACAGTCCATAAGGTCACACAGAGTCAGACATGACTGAAACAGCTGAGCAGCCACACATACAGAGGCTAATAAGCAGGCACTTCAGGGGCCACACATGGTAAATAATACCGATTTTAAAGAATCGGTCTAGGACAGTCACTAAGGAAACAGACAGCAGCAATAACAAACTCTAGCAAGGGGGCAGAATCTCATCTTCAGAACCATCGTATTATTTTAAATGTTTACATTTCAACAACAAAATTATGAGATTCTAGGAAATAGGACAATATGGTCTATACACTGGAGAAAAAAGCAGTCAATGAAAAATATCTCTAAGGAAGCCCAGATGTTGGATTGGATGTCTTAGTCTGTTCAGGCTGCTATAGGACAAAGTACCATAAATCGGCTGGCTTATAAACAATACATATATATTCCTCATAGTTCTGGAGGCTGGACTTACATGATCAGGGTGCCAGCATGGTCGAGATGGGCCCTCTTTCAGGTTGCAGATTTTTTGTGGTGTCCTTAAATAGCAGAAGGAGCTAGGGCATTCTGTCAGGCCTCTTTTAGGACAGTGCTAACCCCATTCAAGAAGGCTCTAGTCTCATGACCTAAGCACCTTCTGAAAGCTCCACCTCGTGATACCATCAAAGTGGACATTAGAATTTCATCATATGAATCTGGGGAAGACACAAACACCCAGACCAAAGCACTAGACAAAAACTTTAAATTTATTGAGACTTGTTTTATGGCCTAAAGTATGGTTCACCAAGGAAGACGTTCCATGCGGGCTTTAAAAGAATGTGTGTTCTCTTACTGTCGCTTGGGTGGAGAGCTCTACAGATGTCTGTTAGACCTGGCTGGTTTATAGTGTTGTTCAAGTCTTCTATTCCATTGCTAATCCTGTGCCTCCCTCATTTCTATCATCTTTTGCTTCAGATAGCTTGAGATTCTGTCAACAGGTACAAAGTTATTTGAAAGCATACAAAATATATTCTCTAAACACAATGAAATGTTTTAGGAATTAGTAGCAAGAGAAAATTTGGGAAATCCACAAATGTGTGGAAATTAAATAACAGACTTTCTAAAAACCAATGGGTTAAAGAAGAAATCACAAGGAAAATTAGAAATACTTTGAGATAAATAAAAATGAATACATGACATACCCAAACTTATGAGATGCAGCTGAAGCAGTGCTTGGAGGGAAATTTACTGCTGGAGACACATATATCAAAAAAGGAGAAAGATGTCAAATAAATAACCTAACTTTCCACCTTAACAAATTAGAAAAAGAAGAACAAATTAAACCCAACACCAGAAGGGGGAAATGATGAACACTAGAGCAGGAAGAAATGAAATAGAGACTAGCAAAACAAGAGAAAATCAACAGGACCAAACGCTGATTCTTCGAAAAGCTAACAAAATTATAAGACTGTGAACCAGTGTATACTGACAAACTAGACAACTTAAACTGAAAAGAACAAATACCTAGAAAGACAGAAACTACCAAACTTGACTCAGAAAGAAAATCTGAATAGACCTACGATAAATAGAGATTGAATTACAAAAACTTTTTCACACAAAGAAAAAGATGCCTTCACTGAAAAATCATACTAAACTTTTAAAGAGGAATCAACACAAACTCTCTCCCAAAAATAAAAGAGTAGGAATACTTCTTAACTCATCCCAAGAGCCTAATATTGTCCTGACACCAAGACCAGACAGAGCACAAGGAAAAAAACTACAAACCAATACCCCTTATGAATATAAATGGGGTATAAAAAGATATAACAACATATAAAAAGAATTATGCATCATGACCAAGCGGAGCATATCCCAGAAATGCAAGTTTGTGTTAACATCAAAAATCAATCAGTGTTACTGTTGTTGTTGTTTAGCCGCTGAGTCATGTCCAACTCTTTTGCGACCCCATGAACGGTAGCCAGCCAGGCTCCTCTGTCCATGGGATTTCCCAAGCAAGAATACTGGAGTGGGTTGCCATTTCCTTCTCCAAGGGATCTTCCTGACCCAGGGATCAAACCTGCATCTCCTACTTGGCAGGTGGACTCTACCACTGCACCACCTGAGAAGCCCAATCAACCAGTGTAATGCACCATATTAAAGGAATAAAGGACAAAACAAAACCCACACGATCATCTTATGGAAAGAGAAAAAGTGTTTGACCAACTCCAACACCTTTCATGCTAAAAACATCCAATAAGCTAGGAATAAAAGGGAGCCTTCTAAACCTAATTAAAGGCATTTATGAAAAACCCACAGTATACGTCATTCTTAATGATGTAGACTAGAGGCTTTTTCCTAAGATCAGAAACAAGAGAAAGATGTCTGCTCTCACTATGTCTGGTTAACATTGTACTGGAGGTTCCAGATGGGACAATTAAGTAAGAAAAAGAAATAAAGATATCTATATTATTTTTTAGAAGAAGAAGAAAACCTGTCTTTATTTGCAGATGATATAATCTTATATATAGAAAAATCTAAGGAAAATACATATGTGTATGCACACATACTATTAAAGCTAATAAATGAATTCAGCAAGGTTGCAGGATACAAGATCAACAAATCAATTATATTCCTACACTCTAGAAATGAACAATTCAAAAATAATATTAAGAAAATAATTTCTCAGTTATTTTTATAATACATAAGAATAAAATATTTAGGAATAAATTTAACAAAAGAAGTGTAAGACTCATACACTGAAAGTTACAAAACCTCACTGAGAGAGATCAGTCGCTCAGTCGTGCCCAACTCTTTGCGACCCCATGAATCGAAGCACACCAGGCCTCCCTGTCCATCACCAACTCCCGGAGTTCACTCAGACTCACTTCCATAGAGTCAGTGATGCCATCCAGCCATCTCATTCTCTGTCGTCCCCTTCTCCTCCTGCCCCCAATCCCTCTCAGCATCAGAGTCTTTTCCAATGAGTCAACTCTTCGCATCAGGTGGTCAAAGTACTGGAGTTTTAGCTTTAGCATCAGTCCTTCCAAAGAAATCCCAGGACTGATCTCCTTCAGAATGGACTGGTTGGATCTCCTTGCAGTCCAAGGGACTCTCAAGAGTCTTCTCCAACACCACACTTCAAAAGCATCAATTCTTCGGCGCTCAGCCTTCTTCACAGTCCAACTTTCACATCCATACATGACCACAGGAAAAACCATAGCCTTGACTAGACGAACCTTTGTTGGCAAAGTAATGTCTCTGCTTTTGAATATGCCATCTAGGTTGGTCATAACTTTCCTTCCAAGGAGTAAGCGTCTTTTAATTTCATGGCTGCAGTCACCATCTGTAGTGATTTTGGAGCCCAGAAAAATAAAGTCTGACACTGTTTCCACTGTTTCCCCATCTATTTCACATGAAGTGGTGGGACAGGATGCCATGATCTTCGTTTTCTGAATGCTGAGCTTTAAGCCAACTTTTTCACTCTCCACTTTCACTTTCATCAAGAGGCTTTTTAGTTCCTCTTCACTTTCTGCCATAAGGGTGGTGTCACCTGCATATCTGAGGAATGTAAAAAGACCTAATAAATGGAAAGACACTCTTTGTTCACAGATTGAAAACCAAATTAAGATGGCAACAAGCCCCAACTGAACTACAGGGCAACACCATCCTTATCAAAATCCCCTCTGTTCCCTACCCCATTTGTTTGGCAGACTAAAACTCATTTGGGAATGCAGGGAAACTCACATAGCCAAACCAGTCTTTAAAAGGAAAACAAATATGGAGGACTCATACTTTCCAATTTCAAAATTTACTGAAAAGGTACATTAATCAAGGCAGTGTGGTAGCGGAATAAAGGTAGACACAGGATCAATGGAACAGAATTCAGGGTCCAATCATAAACCCTCGCCTTTATGGTCAATCCATTTTTTTCAATGAGAAAAGAATTGTCTTTTGGAATAACTGAATATGCACATGCAAAAGGGTGAGACTAGACCGCTACCTTATACCATATGCAAAAATTAACCTCAAATGAATCAGAGACCAAAATGTAAGAGTTAAAACTATAAAACTCTTAGAAGAAAATATAGAAGTACATCTTTATGAGCTTAAGTTAGGTAACAGTACCTTCCATACAGCACCAAAAAGAGAAGTAACAAAAGAAAACATTTTTATTGGACTTCATTAAACTTAAAAACTGGTATCAAACGTGAGCGTGAACGTGAAGTCGCTCAGTCGTGTCCGACTCTATGCAACCCCATGGACTACAGCCCACCAGGCTCCTCTGCCCATGGGATTTTCCAGGCAAGAGTACTGGAGTGGATTGCCATTAAAGGACACTATCAAAAAAGTGAAAAAACAATCTTCAGAGTGGGAGAAAATATTTGCAAATAATACATCTGACAAGACTCTAGTATTTAGAACATGTAAAGACTTCTACAACTCAATCATGAAAGAAAAATAACCCAGTTTTTAAATGGGCAAACGACTTGAATAGACATCTCTCCAAAGACGATGTAAAAACGGCTGCTGCTGCTACTGCTGCTAAGTCGCTTCAGTCGTGTCCGACTCTGTGCAACCCCATAGACGGCAGCCCACCAGGCTCCCCCGTCCCTGGGATTCTCCAGGTAAGAACACTGGAGTGAGTTGCCATTTCCTTCTCCAATGCGTGAAAGTGAAAAGTGAAAGTGAAGTCGCTCAGTCGTGTCCGACTCTTCGTGACCCCATGGACTGCAGCCTACCAGGCTCCTCCGTGCATGGGATTTTCCAGGCAAGAGTACTGGAGTGGGTGCCATTGCCTTCTCCGAAAAATGGCTAATAAACACTTTAAAATGCTCAGCATCCTTAGTCACTAGGGAAATGTGAATCAAAACCACAATGAGATACCAAGTTATACTCACTATGATGGAGAGACTAAAAAAGACAATAACAAGTGTTGGGGAGGATGTGGACAAACTAGAAACCCTCGTCCACTGCTGGCTGGATTGTAAAATGGTGCAGCCACTTTGGAAAACAGTTTGGCAGTTCCTCAAGAAGTCAGAGTCATCGAATGACCCAATTCTACACTTAGGTATATACTCTAGAGAATGTAAAACATATGTGAAGACAAAAACTTGCATACAATTCTTCATACCAGTGTTATTCAGAATAGCCAAAAAGAAGAAACAAACCAGTCCATCAGCTGATGAATGGATAAACCAGTGTGGTATATCCACACAGAATCCAACAATATAAAGGAACAAAGTACCGATAGCGTGAAACCACGTGGATGAACCCTGAAAATATTATGCTAAGTGAGGGACACCAGTCATGAAAGCCCACACACTGCATGATTCCATTTATGTAAAATGCCCAGAACAATCAGACTCACAGAGACAGAAAGTATATTAGTGGTTGCCAGGGGCAGGGAGGAGCTGGGGATGACTATTAATGGTTAGAAATTTCTTTTTGGAGTGAAAAGAATGTTCTGCAACTAACTCATGGTGACAGTTGTACCATTTTGTGAATATATTTAAACCCCGACCTGTATATTTTTAACTTTTATTTATTATTTTTTAAAGTTTGTGGCCATGCCACACAGCATGTGGGATCTTAGTTCCCCAAGCAAGGATCAAACTTGTGACCCTGCATTAAAAGCACAGAGTTTTAACTACTAGACTGCCAGGTAAGTTCTGACCTGTATACTTTCAGGTTTTTTGGGGGGACTTTATTGTTAATATCTTAATATTAAATACAAACAACCATTCTATAATAGCAATATTTCTGGAACACAAACAAAGAAAAGCAAGACATCTTTAATTAAAGTGAAGTCACTCAGTCGTGTCTGACTCTTTGCGACCCCATGGACTGTAGCCTACCAGCCTCCTCCAGCCATGGAATTTTCCAGGCAAGAATACTGGAGTGGGTTGCCATTTCCTTCTCCAAACTTGTCACCATAATCTTTCACTCCACTCAGATTTAGAATGATGTGTGGTTTATGTATATTTATTAATTTTAACATGCTAATGAATCATAGTCAACTATAAGCCAACAATAATATACTGTATGAAATTAAAGGATTAATGTTTTGTTTTTCTTCTTTTTTTTTATTTTTTAAGTTATTGAACTATGATAACACATTTACAGGAGACTTGGAAAACACAGAACCAAGTTACATATAGTTCTTAATTTTTTTAAGCAGATAAATTAAAATTTTTTAATTGGTGTTTCAGTATCAAACTCTCAAAAATTAATAGAATGAATAGACAGAAAGTTACAATAGAAGGATACAGTAGACCTGAAAATCACTGTGAACCAATTCAACATAATTAAGATTTATACAATTTTCACACAGCAGCAGGATAGAAATTCTATTCAAGTTCGCATAGACTATAAACCAGGGAGACGCTGGAACATATCCAGGAACATAAAATAAGGTGCAAAAATTTTGTGGTCTAAAGGTATTGCTATCATACAGAGTTTGTTCTCTTATCACTGTAGAATTATGTTAGAACTCAGTAGCAAAAGATATTTGAAAATAAGCCACATATTTTCAAGTGCAATGTGACATTTACCAAGAGAGAGCTTTGACTCAGCCATTGAAAGCCTCAGTACAGTTAAAAGACTGAAAAAACACAGAGGATGACTGCAGAGAAGAAAGCATTTAAATGAGAAATTAATATCAAAATGAGAAATTAATGTCAAAGATACTTTAAAAACCCCATGTATTTGGAAATTAAATGTCCACTTTTAAATGATGGGTGTATCTAAGAAGCCATAACAAGGAAAAATAGAAAATATTTGTAACAGAATAAAAATCAAAAGGGAATTTATCAGAATTTGTTGCATGCAGCTGAAGTTGCTTAATGCAACTAAATGTTAATACAATGTGGAATTAAATAAGATATGAAAACAAATAATGGATACTAGCATAAAATTTTGGGAAATTTGAACAAAATCTGTACTTTAGTTAATAATACTGTATCATATGTCAATTTCCAGTTGTCTTTTTTTTTTTTAATGACACAGTATTTCTTTATAGTCTCAGAATTGGATTAGAAGTTTCATGATCCATTCAGTTTTTTGTTTTTAAATCATTAAAATAATAAACTTTCTAGGTTTTTAGCAGTAATACTAGATGCCAGACTAAATGAAACTATATCAAAGTTTTGAGTAAGTATAAATTCGAAATCTAGCATTCTATTTATGCTTAGTCAAACAAGTGGAACCAAAATGTCATAAATTTTTTAACTAAGCAAAAATTCATGTTTTCTAATATATATATATTATACATACTATATATATATGTTTACAAAATCTTTTCTACTACACTTGATAAAGGCTTGAGAAAGAAAAACAAACCAAAAAAAAAGGTGGAAAAATTGGAAAACAAACTAAATGAAACGGGAGCACTGAATATAAAATAGAAAAAGTGAAACGAACTAGATAAAAGTAAAAGATGATCATATAGTCCAGTTGTTTTTAAATACGGCTGCTCATTAGAATCACATCTGGAGCTCTGGAGAAAAAACAATACCTGGGCATTTGTATTTTTCAAAAATTTCCAAGGTAATTCTAATGTGCATCTGGATTTTTAAAACTGATTACAGGTTTTTCTACTAAGTGGTAGTTTTAGTGATAGAGAATTCTATTATTTTCTGTTGATTAAAATGAATAATAGTTACATAATCACAATAGTAAAAGATGTTTATCAGTTTTCACAGTCAATAGCCAGACAAAAAATAAAAGATAATTATAATTGCAAGTCATAAGGGAAACATGATTAACCTAGCAATATTGGATAATTACATACAACTTGTGGGTTAAATAGAGTGATGAGGACGTGCATACACGCACATGTTCTCATTCACCCGACCAGTCTTTTGCTTGATGCATTTAATCCATTTACATTTAAGGTAATTATCAATATGAATGATCCTTTTGGGGCTTCCCAGGTGGTGCAGTGACAGAGAACCCGCCCGCCAATGCAGGAGAGGCAAGAGATGCTGGTTGGATCCCAGGGTCAGGAAGATCCCCTGGAGTGGGAGATGGAACCCACTCCAGCATTCTTGTCTGGAAAATTCCACGGACAGAGGAGCCCAGTGGGTCACAGTCCGTGGGCTGATCCGTTTATTTTTAAAGGGTACATTTTATGATCTGTATTACCATTCAATAAAGCTGTTTTATTTTTAAAAAGGACTAGTTACTATTATTATCTTTATTATTATCCTGTCTCCAAGCCTGGAAGCCCTTCTATAAAGTGTCTCAAAGGACTGAGGGTGCTGGTGGCCCCCACCAGGCAAAATGCCCTCAATCTCTGGCTGCATAGGCCAAGGAAAGAGTTGTGGGTTGAGTGTAAGCCCGCGGGAGAAGCTTCTCTCCTGCCCACTGTAGCTTCTGGGGTCTCGAGGGCAAACCTGAGTAGGCTGGGCAAGCTGGGGGCTCCTGCTGCTCAGCCCTGCATCTGCAGAGCTCACGTGATGGGGTGAAGCTAACACTCCTGTTACAGGCCCCGTGGCTGTGAGTTTCCATCTCAGTCTGGGGAGCTGTCTGCCTGGAGTCGTGATACTCCCAGGTACCTGCCTCTTCAGTCTCCTTAAGCGGGCCTGGAGTGGGCAGGGAATCCAGCGTGAGACTACTGTGAGGGTCCTTGCCCTAACAGGGGTGGGCACAGACAGGGCCCTGGATGCAGGAAGTGGTCCCAGGCCCCTGGTGAGGGAGGAAAACTCTGGTCCCCTGGGTCCCTGGCTCCAGTGTCCAGTGTTCTTCACAAAGCATTTTTCCTATTAATACAACAGTTCTCCCAGGACACCCTGAAAGGCATCTAAGATTTTCTGGCAGAATCATTGTTATTTGGCACCAGCTCCCGCCCAGACCAACCACGAGCTGCTCACCCCACCCTGACCACCACCCCCCCAGCACCTCCCAGAAACCACTCTACTCATCCTCTCTCCCGGATCCCCTGAGTCAGCCATCATGACCGTATCACACACTCCACATACATAATCCGCTTTCATTTCCTCCAGTTGGGTAGGACTCCTGGGATGCCCATTTGCAAGGAGGAAACTGAGTCCTGGAGAGATTATCACTTCAGGACCCCACAAAGCAGCAGAGGAAGCATCTGAACTTGATCTCTTTGACTGTTTTCTCTTTTTAAATTTATTTTTTCATTGAGGTATTGTTGATGTACAGTGCTGTGTCAATTTCTGCTGTACAGCAAAGTGACTCTTTTATACACATGTGTATTCATGCATTACTTTTTTATCTTCTTTTCCATATGGCATATCCCAGAATAGTGAATACAGTTCCCTGGGCTATCCAGTAGGACCTGGTTGTTTGTCCATTCTCTATGTACTGTATTTGATGACGCTTAGAATTGTGTTCAGAGAACGAGCAGAGCTGATCCTCAAAACCGGGAGAATAGTACCACCTCACAGCCAAGGGGAAAAGCACAGCTACTCTTCCCACACCTGCAGTCCTGGAAGACATCTATCCCAGCAGATTTTCCAGGGACTTCCATGAGGCCATGTAGGCTGTACACGGGCAGTGATCATCACCCAGACCTCATGTGAATGGTGCCTTTGGGGGTTGAGCAGTGTACCATCCCACACAGCTGTACGTGTGAGCCCCGACTCTTGACCAGACCTTGTATGGGACACCCTGCCCCCTTCTTCTAACCTAGTGAACTCTGCCCATCTCACCAGGCATGGCTCAAATTCTCCCTCCTCCAAGAAGTCTTCCAAGGCCATCCAAGGCCACCCTGATCTCCCTTTCTCTGATCTGCTATCAATAGGTACCACCGTTTGGGTACTTCTGTGTGTGGGCTTCTGTATATCTGAGCATCCTTGAAGAGCTCCAGGAGGGCAGAGGCTGGGTCTGAAATCATTTGTTTCTCCCACCTCACCTGACAAGATGCCAAGCGTTCTATAAATATTTGTACCTTGGCAGATCTCCAGTTTACCAAGGATGAGGCAAAAACCCCAGAAATGAATCAGAGGTTTTCAGAGCTGGCCAAGTCTCTGAAAGAGCACGCCCTCCCTGTCTTCCAAGTAGGGAAACTGAGAGGTTCGGAGAGGGAGGTGATTTGCCCAGAGTCGCGGGGGCAGTCAGAGCTCAGAGTCCCCATCCAGCGCTCTTTCCACGGACCACCCAGGGTCTTGGCTCGTGGCCCCTCTTCTCCCCCAGAAACGCTGCAGCAGCTCTGTCTCTGAACCCCCACGCTTGTCTACTTTATCTCCAGGAAGGCCCCATAGTGCAGAGCCCTGTATTTTCAGGATGAGAAAGGACCTTCAAGGCCTGTTCCAAGCACCTATCAGTTCCTGAGGGCTGCCCCCCACCCTTTGCCTGGAGCCAGCCTCCCCATGGGAATGGAAACTACCCTTTTCTGGTTATATTCAATTAACCACTTGTGAGTAAGCGAGCAGTACTTACAAAGTAAATGGAGCTAATGGTAAAGAACCCCCACCTGCCAATGCAGATGTAAGAGAGGCCGATTCGATTCCTGGATCGGGAAGATCCCCTGGAGGAGGCCATGGCAACCCCCTCCAGTATTCTTGCCTGGAGAGTCCCATGGACAGAGGAGCCTGGTGGGCTACAGTCCATAGCACAAAGCACAGTCCATAGCTCAGAGCTGGACACGACTGAAGCAACTTACCATGCATGCATGCAAGCAATACAGGACCCTGATTTTCCCTAAAACCACAGGTCCAAGTAACTAGGAGAGGATTTAGGATCCTCTCCAGTCCCACTAGGGACCAGCTGAGTGTCCCTAGGATGGCTGCTCTCCTGTGCCCCCTCCCCCAGCTCTGCTAGGACAGAAGCAGCGACTCCCCCAAGGGACCTCTGTTGCTGGAACCCAAGCACCTCCCAGGCCTGCCCCTGGGGACTAAGCTGGCCAGCAGGGCTGTCAGAGCCACCGCCCAGCAACCTGGGGTTTTTCCACTCCAGAAATACTGCAGGAACCTCCCCTGACCTGGCCCACCAGCAGGACAGTCAGCTGAAATTAAGCCAGCTGTACCAGGGCTCCACTTTCCTGGGGGTTTCAGGCCTGACTCTAATCAAGGCACAGAACACAGAGTTCCCAACAGTGCTGCACAATAGGGGTCCCCAACCCCCGGCCACAGACCATCAGTGGAACTCGGAGTGCAGCAGGTGAGCAAGTAAAGCTTCCTCTACCGCCCTCCATCGCTTGCATTACCACTTCAACCATCGCCCAGCCCCACCCCCTATCTGCGGAAAAACTGTCTCCGACGAAACTGGTCCTTGGTGCCAAAAAGGTTGGGGACTGCTGCATTATAGAGGTCTTCACTGGTTAGAAGATGTGTTTGGGGATGGAAGGGCCCCACAGAGGAAAAACCTAGCAGGCTAGACTAAGAGTCCCTTTCTCAACCCAAAGAACATTTTTTATTGGAGGGAGTGTTAGAGATTCTACGATATGATTAAAAAAAGAACAAAGGGAACAAAGGAATGAATATGATTTGGTGCTTATGACAGCCGGGTATTCTTACTGTTTATGTTTCATTTAATCCTCATGGTGAATTCAGAAATGAGTGTGACTTCCCCATTTTACAGGTATGAAAACTGAGTCCCAGCAAGGTGAAATACTTGCCTAAGGACAGAGAAGCGGGATTTTAACACAGGTCTGCTTCTTGCCATAGCCCAGGCTCTTTCTAGCATGCCACCGTTCTGGGAATTAGCTTTAGACTTTAAAAGTGAATCCATCTTATGCCGAAGTATTTCTGCATGATCTGCTATGAGGCCTGGGCTTCCAGACAGAAGTGAAAGACCATTGGCCTGGCTCTTGGGAGGCTTCAGGGCTGGGCTCGGCTCCCCACTCTGGGAGGAAAAAGGCCTCTTGTCTGGGGACTATACCTTCCCCGTTTCTTTAGTGAGGAACAGAGGACTTGGAGGCCTAGATAAGGGACCTCTCGGTCCCAGGCTCATGTCCCGTATTAGATGGCCCTAATTCCCACAGGATGAGAGTGGGTGGGAGGGAGGGTTGCATCAGAGACAAGAACAGAGGCTTTGGAGCCAGGCTGATCTGAGTGCAGGTCCACCCAGGCACCCAGGGCACTGTACTTAACCTTCCCAGCCTGTTTCCCATCTGTAAAATGGGGCGACTGTGGTTACCAACCTTGTCATGTGAGTTGGCAACAAATGCTGATACAAGGCATGCACTGTGCCCTATCAAAGGATCTGATATGCAGAAGCATTCAGTACACGTGTTTAGAAAAGACGCAATGAGCCCATCACCAAGTGCTTGTCAAGCTCCTACCACACGGCCAGCGTGGTGAGACCATCTGTCCAGAGCAGTTCACTCGCACTTGTGATTATAGCACAGACAGTGGCCACCGGCTCCCAGGTGCCCCTGCCTTTGCATCACCACATCCCCGAGAGGAGGGAAGGCAGAGGGCAGTCGACTGCCGTCTGGAGGGGACTCAGTCCCGAACAGGGGGGACAATGACTTGCCTGTGATTTCCCCTCCCACTGTACCACAGACCCACCCAGGCAGGTCCTCCTAGCCTCCACCCCAGGGGCCACCCAAGGATGGAGTCCAGGCTTTCAGTGAAGGAGCTGCCCTGTGGTCACCAGCCCCCGAGATGTCCCCCAGTGACCTCGCTTCCTGGCCAGCACAGCTTTCTGTGGTCCCCTCCCACGCTGTATGCGTGACCAACAGAATATGGTGGGAGCGATGGCACGTCACTTCTGAGATGAGGTTAGGTTATGTGGCTTCTCTCTCTCTCTTTCTCTTTTTCTCTCTCAGCTCATCACCATGGGGGAAGCCAGGTGGTATGTCACAAGGACATCAGGTAGCCCATGTGGAGAGGAATCAGGGTCTCTGGCTAAGAGCGATTAAGAACTCGGGGGCTCCAGTGACCATACGGTGAGCCTGGAAGTAGACCCCACCCTACGCCCCCACCCCACACGCACTGTCTAGCTTTCAGACGGTGGCAGCCCCTGCCCGCAACTTGAAAGTGGCCTTCTGAGAAACCCTGAGCCGGAATCACCTGCTCAGCCACTTCGGAAACCTTGACCTTCAGAAACTATGAGATAGTAAAGGTTTGTTATCTTAAGATACAGTGTGAGGGGGACTTCCCTAGTGGTCCAGTGGTTAAGACTTTGCCTTCCAATGTGGGGGGTAAGGGTTTGAGCCCACATGCCTCATGGCCAAAAACACCAAAACATAAAACAGAAGCGATATTGTAACAAATTCAATAAGATTTTTAAAATGGTCCACATCAAAAAAAAAACAAAAAAAAAAACAACTTTAAAAAAAAAGGTGCAGTTTGGGGATATTGTTACACAGCAAGAGCTAGCTAATACACATTCCCCTCCCCTACCAGCGTCCATGGAGTCAAAACAAATGGGGTCGTTTTCTGCTGTCTACCCCTCAGCAAGGCACTAAATTCTTTGGGCCTCCGCTTCTTCAGCAGGAAAAATGATGAGAGAGAGGCCTTCTTCTCAGAGATGATAGGAAGACCTACAGAGATGAGTTCACGTCTGCATGCCGTGAAAAGCTCATATGCAGCTGTCATGGACTTAGAGGTCTCATCCCACAAGGCTTCAGCTGCCACTGTTGACATACAAGTCGTGTCGCAGCAAAGGTGAGCCAGGCAGCCATCTCATTCTGGTTTTCTTTTTTTTAATTAAACTAGGCTTGGCGGCAGTGGTGGTTGTTCTAGAATCACAATATGCTCATAATAGAAAATTAAAGCAGCTCAAAAACTATGACATGAAAAGCCAGTGTTTTCCCTTACTCTCCACTCCAAACTCTGTCCCACTCATAGAGATAACATTATAAAGAGTTCATGTTCTTTTGTGTGAATTTCCTATGTACAGACAAGCATACCCATTCATTTATTTTTAACACCAAAGGGATGGTAATATGCATACTGTTTTTAACTTTGCTTTTTCACAATGTGTCTCGAACTTCTTTTCTTATTGGTACATGTGGATCCACCTCATTCTTTTCAATCATTCAACAATTACTTAGTGAGCGCCTACTATGCATCAGGCTCTGTTCATTCATCACATATGAAGTAAATGTCTCCTCTGTCCCAGGCACTGTTCTAGCCTAAAGATTCTCGAGCTCAGCGCTACCGACATATAGGACCAGAGAATCCTTTGTTCTTGAGAAGAGGTGAACTCGAAAAAAGACACTAAGAACCAAATTAGGTTCTTCCCTAATTTGGGAAGAACCAAGAGAGTGTGATATGGAGAAAACCATCTTGCAGCCTTATAATATTCCACGGTATGGGGGGACCACAATATATTAGGTCATTTCCTTACTGTTAGACATTTGATTATTCTGATTTTTGCCTAGCATAATTAACACTGTAATGGACATCTTTATTTTTCCATCTCCGCACACAGTTCAGGTATATCCATGGAAGAGATTTCTGGGAGGGAATTTGCCCCCATCAAGGATACATGTCTTTAAATTTTTAACAGATATTGTTAAACTGCCCTAAAAAAATGTTGATCAAATTTATACACCCAAAAAGAGTATATAAGACACCCTGTTTTTCCACCAGAAGCTAGCACTTGGTCTTTTTAGACAGGGAACAAAGTGGGTACAAAGAGGGGATATGCCTGGAGACAAACAGCAGCCCCACTAACCACTGCCTGGGCCATCAGCTCCTCACAAACGCCCACAGGATCGTCCAGGAGAAGACCTGGGCAAGATGGAGACAGAAATGGCTGCAAGGGAGAGTCTTTTCTGCTGCATCCTCTCATAGCATCAGCACAAGAGAATGATTCCCTCATGTTTGCATTCATTACACAAATGCTTAGTAGGTTTCTACTTAGGATAAGGCTTCAGGACTCTCAGTTGGATGAATTTGTATCTTAATAGGTAATGAGATAGAATCTTCCCTGCCTTCCTGTTTTTTACACTCCCCAGGGAATCCTCTTTTACCCTGTCAACCACATACACACACACACACACATACACACATACACACACACAACACACATACACACATGTTTGTGAGGGTCTCTACCACCCACAAGTGAGCTCTGAGCAGGCCAATATGTCCTTCCAAATGGACGGTCTTGAAATATTTCTGCAGCATTTGTTTTGCGGGGGAGAAGAAAAACCAATTTCATACATGTGAAAAAAATTATTCACCTCTGTTTTGTGTTTAAAACTCATTTATTCATTTATCAATTCCTTCCACAAATATTTGTTGAGCACTTTCCATGGCTAAAGACAAGGAGCGATAGTGTGAGGACAGAGCTAACGTATTTGGATACGTTTACCAAGGCTTGGTCAGAACACGCTTCAGACTCCTTCCTAGCTGTGTGCTAAGCGCAGGGGGCAGAATCATGAGCAAAAACAGATGCAGTCCCTGCTCTCAAGGACGCTGTGATGAAGTGGGGGAGGCAGGCATGACTTAAACAAGCTCAGTAATAAATCCATAGTTAGGACCACTGAGTGCTACGAAGAAGGGCCAGTGTCGGAGCCAGCGACCCGGGATTTGGCCTAATTGGTGGGGGGTCAGGGGAATATGCTGGTTGAGCAAATGTCCAGGCAAGAGGGGAAGGCAGCCTGGACTAAGTAGGTTTCAGGGGACATGGGGAGATGGGGGTGGGGTGGGGAAAGGGAGGTGTAGGGGATTCCTGGGTTTCTTTCTTCAAACGGTGGAAAGATTGGAAGAGCCCCAGATTACACGCCCTGAGGGTAACACAATATTTTAACTTATTTGGACTTTTATTCCCCAGCTTTTCCATCACGCAAGTTGCCGAACTTGAGTCACCGTTTCAACGACTAAGGCTAGAGCTAACTTACATGGACATGTTTATGGATTTTTGTTAAAAATATAGTGCAAACTCTTCAGTCTGGGCTTTTATGTCAGCAAAACCTCCCTCAGTTGTTCATAGTTCTTGTTCCCCCTTCTTTTTTCCCAGTTTTCTTTTGCTGTTTTCCCAGACCAGATAACTTCTTAGAAGGCATGGAAATGGTTCCAGGCTTAGATAACAAATTAAATCCATCACTCCTAGCTTTCAGCACCATGTATGATTCTGTCTCATTTTTTCCCCAGTGTTTGTTTATCTGTTTGGCCCTGTCTGGTCTCAGCTGCGGCACGCAGGATCTTTCGAGTGGCACACGGACTCCCTAGCTGTGGCTTGTAGGCTCAGTAGTTGTGTTGTTCAGGCTTTGTTGCTCCATGGCATGTGGGATCTTAGTTCCCTGACCAGGGATCGAACCCACATCCCCTGCACCCCATGGCAGGTTCTCAACCACGGGACCACTAGGGGAGTCCCCTCTGTTTCAGGTTTGACTCCCTGGAATTGACCACTTCGGGGCTTGTGACCTGCCACCAAGTAACACGCAAGCAGAGCAGACCCACTCAGCAGAGAGCTCAAGCGAGACGGGACACCCTTTCTCTCACATCATCCACTTAGACAGGAGAGGGGGGACTTAAACTCTGCCAGTCATATACTAAGTCCTCTCTGAAAACTCAAGTGAACCATGTGTCCACTTTATCTTGAGGACATTCATTCCTGTATCCAGCTCCCAGAACAGTGCCTGCACATACGAAGTGTTCAGTAAACATCTGCTGAGTGAATGAACCAGAGGATGTTCTGTTATCTCTCAATTACATCTCAGTCTCCTTGGTCTGGTTCTTCCATCAACAAACAGTTGTTGGAAGCAGGCAGCCCTGGACTCACACTTAGCATCACGTAATAAAAGACCTTTATGGCCAGGAAAGGCAGAGGGAGGAGAGAGCAGAGGGCCAAGGACAGTGATCTGACCGTTCAGAGAAACGAGGATGCCTCACCTGTGGGCAGCCAGAGTCCCTAGATTCCAAGACGCACATTTTAATAGTGTGGATATCTGATCGGGCCTTCCAATTGATATGCACATATAAAAGGCAGCATTTTTTTTTTTTTTTTTTTTACTCCCCCAAAGAGCTAGGATAAAATCAATGGTTTATCTTACAACTGATGGGAATACTGGGTTGGCCAAAAAGTTTGTTTGGGTTTTTCTATTACATATTATGGAAAGCCCAAACAAAACTTTTGGCCAACCCAATCAACAGTAGCTTCACTTTTAAAAAACACTATCCCATCACTCAGCACATCAACTCTACAAGACCTCTTGGTTCCTCACTGGGAATGCAGGTGTGCTGGCCCCAGTGGTCAGCTCCATTGTCTGCTCCCCTGACCACTCCCATGCGCTGCACTTGCCCAGTGGCTCTTGCCTTTCCCAATTCCCTCTTGGCTGCACATGAGTGTTAATCATAAGGATTTTGGGGGCCTTTGACCCAGACACCGATGGGGCTGCACTCCCCTGTGACCCTGGCCTCCAGCTGTCTTTGCCCACCAGGGGCTTCTTGGAGAGGGGCTTTGCTTAGAACTCACTGGGATGCAGCTGAGACTCCCTCATGGTTATCATCTCCAGCAGGGGCCTGAGTCCCTCTAGACCTTAGAAGGCTGTAAAACAGGAAAGGTGGAATGTGCAGTCTCATCAAGGGGGAAGGCGTTCATGAGGGTGCCAAAGCTGTTTTGGAGGCACCAAAGGCCAGCCCTCTACCTTCATCTGCCTATGCATTCAAAGCTTCCCCTTAAGCCTGGGCATATATTCTCACTCAACATCAAATATGACCTTGCTGATAGCAGGACCATATGGCTCAGTCTCTAAGTGGTATTGGAATCAAATGACACAATTCAATGGTTCACAATTCATCTAATAGATTTTTTCCAAAGCTCACATTTTTTTAAAGGGTACTTAAGAGGAACCAGCTCACAAGTTCTGCAAGACACAGTTTTGTCTTCCTGCAATTTTTTTTCACACCCATGTTCAATGGCACTCTTCTCTTAATCCTTCTCCTCCATCTAAGTCCTGGCCTAGACCTAAGGAACTGGCTGACCACTCACAGACCCTCCTATGTGGTTGAGGAAGGAGAGAAATGTCAGAATCCTCTTCCAACAGCAAAGGCCTGAGGACACCGAAACCACATCAGTCTTTCCTGTTCAATAACAAGGGAGGCTCCCATTCACAGACCCTTGGTGGCTCAACGGTGCAGAACTCATCTGCAAGAGACATGGGTTCGATTCCTGGGTCAGGAAGATTCCCTGCGGAAGGAAATGGCAACCCACTCCAGTATTCTCACCTGGGAAATCCCAAGGACAGAGAAACCTGGCAGGTAACAATCCATGGGGCCATGAAAGAGCCAGACAGGACTTAGCAACTAAACAACAACAAACACGGCATTGTGCTTAATTTCAGTAACACAACAGCAAAGATAAGAAAAACTGCCATTTATTTGTTAAGCATGTGGGCTCTGGAGCCAAACCCTTTGGCGCTGAATCCTGGCCCTGACACTATTTAGCTATAGGAACTTGGACCTCAGTGTCCTGGTCTGTAAACAAGGGCTGATGTTAGCACCTACTTCCAGGTTCGTTGGGAAGATGGAATTCGCTGATACAGGTAAATTGCCCGGCACCTGGGAGTGCTCCCTCAGACCATTTAAAGCAGCAAAACTAGGAGACAGGTATTATCACCACTGCCATACCCAGTGGCCCAAAGAGGCTAAAAAACTTGCCCAGATGGACACAGATCACATGTGGGAGGTCTGCACTTAAAACTCACGCAGCTGCAAATGGCCTTCCTTTCGGTGGCTAAGTAATATTCCAATGTATATATGTACCACATATTCTTCACCCATTCATCCATCATAAATTTTTAGATTGTCTCCATATCCTGGCTATGGTAACCAGCACTGCAATGAACATTGGGGTACAGGTGTCCTTTTCAATTATGGCTTTCTCAAGGGATATGCCCAGACATATATACACTACCATGTGTAAAATAGATAGCTAATGGGAACCTGCTATAAAGCACAGGAAGCTCAGCTTGGTGCTCCTTGATGACCTAGATGGGTGGGAAGCGGGTGGGGTGGGAGGGAACCCCGAGAGGGAGGGGACATACGTACGCCTATGGCTGATTCATTTCACTGTACGGCAGAAACTCACACAACATTGTGAAGCAATTATATTCCAATAAAAACAAAACAAAAAACTCCTGTGGCTGATCCCAAGCCCACCTTCTAAACTCTTGTACTCAATGGACAAACTCCACTTTTACAGATAAGAAAAACAAGGCTCAGAGGAGCCCTGATCACCCCAATGACAGAGTAAGAATGGTCCCCACAGTGCTGATCTGGACCCTCAGCACCGCTCTGAAGGAGGGCTGAAGGAGCTCTCTGAGAGGTAAGCTGCCAGCTGACCAGAGCGTGATCAGGCGCTGTGGTCCAGGCCCTGACCCTGGGCCATGCGGTTCATGGTGACTGTACCACCTCAGCTTTCTGCAGGGAGGAGGGCTCTCATTCCCACAGCGGTCAGGGTCCCCAGCAGCACCTCCAAGAGCAATCACTGAGCATCTGTGTATGGCCTGGAGTAAGTGGCAGCCGCAGAGGATGACTCATCCTGGGCTGAGAAACCTTTGGCAGATGTCCTCTGGACACTGAAGTATTGGCAGGTCCAGCTGGATGGGACAATGAGACAGAAGCCTGGCAATTGGCCTGGAGAATCCGCCGCCATCTCCCTCTCCAGGCTGGACCACAGTCTTTTGTACACAGTGCTGGGTGGATGCTGTCTGGGCAAGAACTTCCTTTCTACATGCAAGTGTCTGATGCCCCTCGAGGGAGAGGTGAACCCTACCGTGCTATCTCCAGGAGTTGGGACAGATATCACTATACCATCCAAACTCCCGCCTGCACGTTCTTGTAACCAAAGGAATAACGATGAGCGTGCACAGAAGGCCTACTGTGTGCCAGCCCTGGACTTGTTCATTCCATCCCACCATTGTATCCTGTGATCCTGACCACAAATTGTCAAGGCACGCATTATTATCCCCATTTACCAGAAGGCTAGCCTGAGGCTCAGAGAAGTTGAGTGCCTAGCCCAAGGTCACTCAGCTTCTGATGGCTGAGGCAAGTTTCAAGTGCTATCTTTCCCACTACACTTAAGTGCCTTGTCTTGGGCTAAATCCAAGGCCTGGTCTCTGTGAAAAAACCAGGAGTTGGTTAAGAGGAGCTAGGGGGCCGATGACTGCCTAGCCACCTGGAAGACTATTGCTAAGGGGGATCTTGAAGCCCCGGCTTTTGCTCAGACACTCCCCTGAAGAAACAACTCTAAATTCCACATCCAAGAGGGACATCTGGGAAGTCTCGGGCCTTGGGGCCTCCTTGTCCAGGCTCTGGTGTGTCTGGCCAGGAAGGGGGCCTGGAGCCGGGGGCTGCTTCTCTTAAACTGATTTCCAATAAAACTCAGCCCCCAGAGAGCCATCAATCTGAGGGAGAAGGAGCATGTGACACTCGGGGGCAGCCCCAGAGCGGATCTGCAAAATCCCAGAGCAGGCCCGAGGCAGTCTGCCCCGAAGCTCCTGCCCCCAGGGGCTACCAGGTGGCACCGACTCTGGCCTTGTATGGGCAAAACTGTCCTGGAAAGCCTGGCTTTGGAGTCGGCTTTGTCGCTATTTTAGTCCCCGGGGTAGTGTCGGTCTCTCCCCTCGGCTCTCATTGGCTCAAATATCCAGCCAGGCCTGCCAGGACCCTGATGCAGCCTGGGGATGGGGGTGGAGCGGTGTTAGCTTGAGTCCCCAGCCCCAGGGAGGAGGAGAGCACTAAAAATAATAACAACAATAATAGCAACAACTAGCTGTTATTTCCACCAGGCATCATACTGAGAGCTTTCCATGTACTGTCTCTTTAAGACCTTCAAGCGGGGGGCATCATTGTTATCCCCCTTTAGGGAGCACCTTCTAGCAGAAGTTAGGTAACTTGCCCAAGGTGACAGAGTCAGCTGAGGCGGCAAAGCCAGGCACACGGACTCTCAGCCGCTTGGATGAGCTACATCCAGCTGGCAGGCAGTGCTGGAAGGGGCTTCTGCCTGCCGGCCTTCAAGCCAACCTTTCCTCCCCACAAGGGAGGCTGGGCCTCCGCTGTGGCACTTTGGTGGCAGGTCCAGGCTGAGATCACCCAGGCTCCGAGGCCAGGGCATTGCCCCTTCCCTGAGCGCGTTGTCCCCAAGGTCCAGTCAGGTCCTGGCTCTGCACTGTCCACCCCCGCTGAGTCTGGCCCAGTCGTAGGGCCCGGGAGAGACGGTCTGTACAGAGAAAGGTGGAAACTCTATGGGCAGCTGGTGGGCGGGGACCCCAGGCCTCAGCCAGGGTTCAAAGAAAAGATGGGGCAGGGCAGGGGAGGGCGGAGGGGAGCACTCCACGAACTTGAGTGTGAGGACCTGCCCTCCCTGCTCTTTGGCATTAGGGAGGATTCCACGCCCTGTGGATCTTTGGAAGCAGATAGGCTTGAGTCCAAGTCCAGCTTCTGGCACTTAGCAGCTGTTTTGCCCTGGAAAATCCTCAACCCCTCTGAGCTTTGGTTTCTTCATCTGTAAAATGGGGTTAGTGGCTCTGCGGTCTCTTCAAGTTGTTGAGAGAATTACGTGTAGTGTGAGCATCTGTCCAGGTTTGCTTGGAACTGATAGGGGGTGGAGGACGGGTTCTGGAAATGCAATAAAAATGGGAACGTCAGGAATTCCCTGGCAGTCCAGTGGTTGGAACTTGGTGCTTTCACTGCTGGGCCGGGGTTCAATCCCTGGTTGGGGAACTATGATCCTGGAAGCCGTGCGGCGCTGAGAATGTCCCAGGGAAACTGGGGTGAGCTGATCACTCATGAAGTCTGGTATACAAAGCACAGAGCACAGACCCTGGCTGGGAACACACCCAACGCACGAAAACTCTTTTGCGTTACCAGGCCCTCTTCTGAGCTGTGGCTCCCTCCACCAGCCTGGCTCATCACAGACAGTCTGCCTCCAAGCCCAGAAGCCCAAGACCCCACCAAAGCCCAGTGCTGCCCTCTGGGCCCTCCTCCCCACTGCAAAACCCTTTGTCCTCAGAACGCGCCCTTCCCCCGCCCAAGGCAGGCTGGGTGCCAGCAGTAATTACAGAATCACTTATTCACAGGAGCGGCACGTGCAAACCCTGATCAGCCGCAATTAGGCAGCAAGGGCCTTTGAAAGCCTGTCAGCCAGTGCTGGGAGGGGGTGCTGAATGGGGCAATCAGCTTCGCCAGCTGGGGGCAGGGAAAGATTGGAAGTCTTGGGGAGGCTGCCATTGAAACGGCTTCCCCCCACCCCCTCTCCAGCTGCTGTGTACAATGAAGGGTGGGGGTGCGCTTGCAGAGGACTGAACAGCACAGGGCAGGCTGGCATGAGGGAGACGTGGTGGGCGTGAGGCCCCAGGAGGGAAGGGTCTTTGAAGACAAGGCCACCCTCATCACCCCAGTGTGGCCCCATAAAATAGACCTTCCGAACACCCTCCTTTGGGGGTCGACCCTGTGGTATCCTCTCTGGGTCGGGAGGTTGCATTATCTTAAGGGAAAGAACTTCTTTAAGGCAGTGCTTCTCCAGCTCTAAAGTGCTTGCAAATTACTAGAGTTCTTGCTAAAATGTGGATTCTGGTTGGGAGTCCAGGGAGGGGCCTGAAATTCTGCATTTCTAACCAGCTCCCACACCGGTGCCCTTGAGTCGGACCACACTTTGAGCAGTGAGATTATACATCTCTGGGGAAGGGTGGGTGAAGGGAGAGGAAGACCCTGGGGTCGTTTTCCTGCTCTGTGACATTGGGCAAGCCCTCTCAATTTCCAGAGCCTCATTATCCTAACGTAGAAAAGAGGGACATCATGCCTGCATCACAGGGCAGAGAATGAATGGGAAACGAGGGCTGTGGACAAGGCCCGCATTTATGGGGCGGGGGCTGGACTTCAGCTTGGCCCAGAAAGCCCCGGGTAGTGGGGGGTGAAGGGGTGAGGGGGAGGGGGATAGGAATCAGCCAGAGCTCAAATTTCAGAACAAGATGGTGAAACTGCTTCTCCCACCTGGGGTCTGGATGTAGTTTGCGGGTCCCCCAATGGTTCAGCAAGTAAAGAATCCGCTTACAATGCAAGAGACTCAGGAGACATGCATTTGATCCCTGGGTCAGGCAATCCTCTGGAGGAGGAAATGGCAACCCACTCCAGTATTCTTACCTGGGAAATCCCGTGGACAGAGGAGCCTGGCGGGCTACCATCCATGGGGTCACAAAGAGACATGACCGAGCACACGGCACCCAAGGGAGGCAAGGGGGTGGGCAGACACCAAGAAGAAGAGACTGGCCTAGGATGGCCTGATCTGGGCCTCTCCCCTGACTGCCCTTCTGCTCTGGGGTCTCTGGGCTCCCAGCCTGGGACACTTTTCCGCCTGCACCCGACTCACTCCTGGGAGCCCTCAGCCTCTTTCCCCCGCCCACCCACAGACAGCCCCATCCCTGGTTCTCAGCACCAGTCAGAACCAGAGGTTGTAGATAGCTGGCAGCCTCTGCTCAGGGTCTCGGATGTCTGGTTCTGGTGACCCTGACCCCAGCCTCTCCCAGGAGCCCTACCTTCCTCCTCCAGGAGGGAGGAGCTCCCTGCTGCAGGCTGCTGCTCCCGGGGCCACGGTCTTCCAGGGCAAGGCACTCAGCACCTGGTGCATAACAGGTGCCCCCAGCAGAACCCAGACCCACAGCCCAAGGGCAGCAGTCAGGGTCAGAGCTCCCGGAAACTTTCCGGGCTGCCTCTCCATGCTGATTACCTGAAGGGCAGGTGGAAAATCAACAGGGAGAAGCTGGCAATGGCTGAAGAGGCCCTGAGAAGTTCCTTCCAAGGCCCTTCTCTGCCAAATCCCAGAACTTTGTGCTATATTTTAAGTTTTCTCTTTTCTTCTCACTCCTTTTAAAAACAGGTTTCCTATCCATTAGATTACTTTTCTGCAAAAGTTAATAACATTTAACCATTTACAAACATGTGTTAGTTCACTTGCTCCTTGGAAGAAAAGTTATGACCAACCTAGAGAGCATATTCAAAAGCAGAGACATTACTTTGCCAACAAAGATCCGTCTAGTCAAAGCTATGGTTTTTCTAGTGATCATATACGGATGTGAGAGTTGGACTATAAAGAAAGCTGAGTGCTGAAGAATTGATGCTTTTGAACTGTGGTGTTGGAGAAGACTCTGGAGAATCCCTTGGCCTGCAAGGAGATCCAACCAGTCCATCTTAAAGGAAATCAGTCCTGAATATTCATTGGAAGGACTGATGCTGAAGCTGAAACTCCAATACTTTGGCTACCTGATGCAAAGAGCTGACTCATTTGAAAAGACCCTGATGCTGGGAAAGATTGAAGGCAGGAAGAGAAGGGGACGAGAGAACGAGATGGTTGGATGGCATCACCGACTTGATGGACATGAGTTTGAGCAGGCTCCGGGAGCTGGTGATGGACAGGGAAGCCTGGCATGCTTGCAGTCCATGGGGTCGCAAAGAGTCGGACACGACTGAGCGACTGAACTGAATTGAACTATTTGTTATGAAATAATTCACGTGAACTATAAGGTCTTATCCGTGTACACCCACCCAGCTTATACATCATTGACACATGCCTCCTGATGCCTGTATGGGGTCACATCTTCTCCCCGATCCCAGAGGGGCCACCATTACAATGCCCCCATCCGATCCCTCCAGCCCCCAGCAAGGCCATAGCAGCCACGCCCTTTTTATGGAGTCACTTCTCCACCAGGAGCCTAGATGGTGCTTTTTGCATATTATCTCACTTAGTCTCCACGACAAAAGTCACTCTAGGTAAGGTGACTATCCCTTTTACCAGGGAGGATTCTGAGGCTCAGAGAGGTTGAATAGTTTGCCTGATGTCACACACACAGCATTCGGACCCATGGAAGGTAGATTCCCAGACAGCCCTTTGCCAGATGCCAGTTAGGTCTAGGAGAGCCCCTCCCACCCGAGTAAGGGCAGGGGGAGGGGGTGGTGGCCCTTAGGGAGTGACCACCTGACTACAGTCTCTAAAGTCACTGGCAGTTCCCAAAGTCCAGTCTCTTGGGAAGTGAGTGGTAAAACCATGGGCTGGCCCCAGGGATGACTTTTGGTCTTCCTATGTCAGGACTAATTATAAACTGAAGCCAGAGTCATAAACTTTGCTTGAAAACCATCTGTGCAACTTCTTCCTATAAATGAGTCATTCCTGGGGGTCCTGTGTACTCCACTTGGGCGCAAGCAGGCCCGGGGTGGAGGATGGGGGAATGAAGGGTGGGGGGTGGTCTGGGGAGGACTCTGAAGGGATGAGTCTTCAAGGCCAAGTTCAAACAAAGCCCAGAGCAGTGTGGAGAGGCTCCATCCCCCAGCCTGCCCCAATCTCCTACCCCACCGGAATGCACCCCCGCTCCCAGTGGTCTGGGGCCCCAGGACACAGGAGAGAGGAGAGTGTGTGTTACCTCGGCCCAGGAACAGGGACCAAGGAGCAGAGACAAACCTTTTCCCTGCCTCCTGCACCTGCAGATTAAAAAAATAAACAAAGATGATAATTGCAAACCCATTTCCTTTACCCTGATCAGCTGCCACCAAGGCACCCTTCCTGAGCCGTTAATACTGGGAACAGCCATTCTGGCCCTGCAAAGACTGTCGTACACCTACCAGGGTTAGGAGATGCTGAGGAGAAAGGGACTGGGTTCCTCCTAGGCCCTTTCACCCAAGGGGTAGGGGAGGGAGCCTGTGGGGAAGCAGGGCTCTGTCTCCTTAAGCACACACACATACTCCTGCTCGCCCCTGCACCTCCACCCCCTCCATCCCACCCCAGCTATGATTCCAAGGCAGAGATTGAGCCTCCGTTTCTATAATTCCTCCTGCCTGTCCTCTTACTGTTTGGATGTATAATTTGGCTCTGGAAGCAGGTGAATAGGATCTCCTATTTTCTTGAATGAATACAGGAATCTACGAATGATTCCCATTGGACAGATGGACAAACTAAGGCTAGACTCTGCCACCAGCAAGTCATCGCAGACGAGGCTCCCACTTCCATTCTTTTCTCTACAGCTTCACCCCAGAATCTTATAACATTTCCCAATTTTAATAATTTTGATAGTTCTGTTCCATTTTTTTTTAAAATGTGGATCTCTGTTGCTGATGGTAGCATAAGACTGAACAGAAACAGCAGTTAAAAACTGATGGGGAAGCTCAGAAACAAATCACCAGCCAAAGCTGGACAGCTTGGGTGTCTGGGTGTCTTTGCCCCTGGATGCAAGAACAATCCTTGTTTGTGACTTCATTTTTCAGATACAAATAATGAGTATCATTTGCCAATCTTTCTTCTGGTAAAATGGTTCCCGGTTTCCACATGGCTCAGCTTTATGTTTGTTTCTGTCTCCCCCACAAGACTGGGAGCTCCCTGGCGGGAGGGAGTGTATTTTATACATGGATCTCTGTGACCCCTGTGACCAGGACAGGCCTTGGCCAAAAACAGGTGATCAGCTAATGTTTGAATAACAAAAATAATGGCGGCTGTTTCTTGAGGAGGCAGCTTAGTTAAGGGTTATAAGGACGAGCTCCAGGATCACGTTTGCCTGGGTCTGGGTCCAGACTTGATTTTCTTAAACTCTCTGTGTCTCAGGCTCTTCGTCTGTGAAATGGGCTGATAGTACAGTCAACCCCTGATTTCCACAGGAGACTGGGTCCAGGGCTGCCCCACCCCCACCTCCATCCCTGTAGATATCAAATCCCGGGATGCTCAAGTCACTTATATAAATGGCCCTGTGCCTGTGGACTCTGGATCCGAGCATATGGAGAGCCGGCTGCACTTCCTTCACAGAGCTAAGTATAAGACTGAATGGCTATGGCAAGCCAGCTCGAACCAGGCTCACATCCGTACACCACAGCAAGGAGGACACGGTTCCATTCAGTCGCTCAGTTGTGTCTGGCTCTTTGTGACCCCATGGACTGCAGCACGCCAGGCCTCCCTGTCCATTACCAACTCCCAGAGCTTACTCAAACCCAAGTCCATTGAGTTGGTGATGCCATCCAACCATCTCATCCTCTGTCGTCCCCTTCCCCTCCTGCCCTCAATCTTTCCCAGCATCAGGGTCTTTTCCGAGTCAGTTCTTCACATCAGGTGGCCAAAGTATTGGAGTTGCAGCTTCAGCATCAGTCCTTCCGATAAACACCCAGGACTGATCTCCTTTAGGGTGGACTGGTTGGATCTCCTTGCAGTCCAAGGGACTCTCAAGAGTCCTCTCCAGCACCACAGTTCACAAGCACCAGTTCTTCAGTGCTCAGCTTCCTTTATGGTCCAACTCTCACACCCACACTTGTATCTGTTTAGCCTCTGCCTTGTGACGGTTCCTGGCTAAGCTGTCCACGTACTCCGGTCACTCCACCATCACAACCCCTGTTCAGTGAGGTCTACTGTCGCCCCTTTTGCACATGTGGGGAATTTGAGGTTCAAAACGGTTAAGAAACTGCAGAACTGGATTTAATTCAAGGTTTGCCTAACTCCAAATGCCATGCTTTTAACCACCATGCAAAGCTGCTGGTGATCTTGTGAGCGAGTAGAGATGCCAGTGGATGGCTGACCCAGCACATCCCTTCTCCTCTGCCAGTGTCCCCCATCCCCACCCCCTGTAGGTGCTGGAGACGGGAAAACATCCTCTCCACAAGGCCAAGAACAGCAGCCACCAGCACTGCCGAGCCCCTGAACCAAAGTCTTCAGCGGCTAAAGTTAGCCTCTTGTGTGGGATAAACAACACATTTGTTTTAGCCATCATTCCTTGGGTTTCCTATTACACACAGCCAGGAGCCTTCCTGATGATCCATTGGCAACAGGTGATCTGTATTTCAAGGTGTTCACACAGGTTTCTTGGCTGGATGAAGCTTAAACACATCCATCCACTTTTGAATCTCCCCCAAACCACACTGAAACAATAATCAAGGGATGGTTTTGAAGCCGTGAAACTACAAGGATAGGGAGAATAGGAGAGGGGAAAACAGCATGAAAAAGCCTGCTGCTAACCGGCAACCAGACAGGTTGTAGCTGACTTAGATCCCAGACGGCTGGATCCTAAACCAACACTTGGGGAAAAGCAGACATTTAACCTGATTGGTGCTGCAGAATCCCCTGGAGGATCAGTAATTGTCAGCCCCCAGGATCTCTGGAGGGCTTCACAGGTGGCTCAGTGGTAAAGAACCTGCCTGCCAGTGCAGGAGATGCAGGTTCGATCCCTGGGTCAGGAAGATCCCCTGGAAAAGGAAATAGCAACCCATTCTGGTATTCTTGCCTGGGAAATCCCATGGGCAGAGGAGCCTGGCGGGCTACAGTTCATGAAGTTGCGAAAGAGCCAATCACGACTGGAAGTGGGAATGGTGGGCTGAAATAAGGGGTTTGGTTGAAAGTTCATAGAAAAGCAGGTGGAGTCACAGGTCCCCTTCCCATTCCTTGCAGTTGGGCAACCCCACTTGGACCCTGCTCCTCCCGCTCACCCCCACCTGACAGAAGATGCTGAGAAACTGAAAGAATCTTGTCTGGAACTCCCGCGACCCCAAAGAAACCGACACCAGGGGTTCCCAGAAACACGGGTTCACTCCAACCCCCCTACAGTGAAGCTGCAACACGGCACCCTCTGCTAAGCTAAAAAAACAAACAGAAAACAAAAACCCCTGACACTTGCATCCCACATGAGAGATTCCAGTTTAATGGTCCGGGATGTGGCCTGGACACGGGGATTTTAAAATCTCCCCACACAAGTATAATGTGAAACCAAGGCTGAGAACATCTGTTGAGGACATGTGTCTCCCTCACTGAGGTCCATCAAAGCCACTCTAGCTAAGTCCCCAAGGCAGAGGCTTCTGGAAACATCTTGGAAGGAGAGACCAGTCTTTATCTCCGGTCCAAACTTTCCTGGGGGCCAGAACCGGCAGCTCCACTGGATGCTTTAAAAGCACCTCAGATCCAGACACACACCACGATATTTACCCTCAAACCTTGCCCTCATCACCCCTCATCCCAGGGACAGCCATTGCCATAACAGAAGGCAGCATCCTAAGACTCATCCTTGACGTGCCCTGTAAATTCTGTCTTCTGAGCGTCTCCCACGACTGCCACCTTTGTCCCCCCATCTGCCCCAGTCACACTGAACAACCATCAGCTGTCAGTAGAACGTAATGTGACTGTCTCCTCCTGACAGATCTCCCCATAGGTCCATTCTCTATGCCATCCCAAGCAAGACCATCTCAAAACACCAGAGCTAGTCATGCCGGTCATTCCTCTGCTACAAGCCACCCATGCTGGATCAGTTGCCAGGGGCTGCTGTAACAAAGAACCACAAGCCAGGGGCTTATGCAGCCGAGCTCTATCGTCCCACTACTCTGGAGGCCATAAGGCTGGGACTGGGTGAGGCAGGGCTGGTCCCCTCTAAGAGCCGTGAAGGAGAATCTGTCCCACGCCTCTCCTTGGGCTTCTAGTGGCTGGCACACGGCTCTCCCTGTGTCTGTCCATGGTCTTTCCCCTGCTTGCATCTGTCTCTGTGTTCAAATCTCTCCTTTTTAAAAGGACATCAGTCATATAGGATGAGGGCCCACCCTCATAACCTCCTCTTGATGGTCTGCAAAGAGCCTATTTCCAATAAAATCACTCTCACAGGGGACTTCCCTGGTAGTCCAGTGGTTAAGAATCTGCTTTGCAATGGAAGGGGATGCGGGTTTGATCCCCGTTCAGGAAACTAAGATGCCACATGCCATGGAGCAACTAAGCCCGTGCCCCCTCTGCTGAGCCACGTGCTCCGGAGCCCACGTGCCGCAACAAACTCGTGTGCCACAACCAAGACCCAACGTAGCCAGATAAACAAATAAATGTAAAAACTCACATTCACAGGTACTGGGGGTTAGGGCTTCAGCATCCTTCTTGGGGAGGGAGAGACACGATTCAACCCGAACACATGGCTTCTCACTGTTTTTAGAATTAAGACCAACCTCACCCCAGGCCATCCTATTCCTGCGAGGGCTGGCCCAGCTGCCTCTCCCGCTTAATTCTCTCCCTTGCTCTCTGGGCTCCAAATGCTCTGGCCTCCTTCCTCTTAAACGCAGCTCACCTTTCACCGTCTCCTGGGGAGTGGAACTCTCTCCTTCCTGCCCCCTCACTTACCAGCTTTTACTAGCCCCCTCCACCCCCTCACAGTCTCTCCCAGGTCAGGTCATGTTCCCTGGGACACACTCTCCTTTGCCCTCTCCACCCTCAAAACATCTACATGGCAACGAGCTATTCATGCTGTCTTCTCCACCAGAAAGAAGGTAAGCTCCCTGAGGACAGGCACTAAATCCGTTCTGTTGACAACATCACGCATGCACTCCCTCCATGTGGGCAGAGAATCATATGCACGACAGGAAGATGTCATCCTCCAATACAGAGGCATGATAGCCTTCTTAGTCGCTGTGGAACCAGAGTCTCAGGTTGGAATCCCAATGCCGCAACAGCCATGGTAGGTCACCTAACCTTCCAGAGCACGAGTCTTCATTGAACAATGGGACTAAGGACACCCTCCCCCATAACACCTGGCACCCTGCCCTGCAAGTTCTAAGTGGGGGTTCATTCTCCTCTGCCTGGAAAATGTATGAAACTGGGGATCACAGCAGGGGCAGAGGCTCCCAGCGCCACTGTGCCCGCATCACTCTCCCTGTCTGGGGTGTATTTTATTCTGTCCAGGGTGGGAGTGGGACCAAAGCAGTGGTCTAACCTCTGACGCAGTGTCCCCCCTTTTATAGTAAATATTTAGTAACATCCCCTTTACCTCCCAAGATGAAATTCTTGGGAACAAAAAACAACCCGTTCACTAAACTAAAATACAAATACACACACACACACTCTGCTCTAATGCTAATACAAAGGAGAAACAAAAGAAAAATATTTTATACTAAAATCACAGACATTTCAAAACTATTTCAGTAATGATATGACTACACCAAAATCACACATTTGAGAGATGACCGCAAATGACCCAGCTACAAATCCAGACCACCCCGGAGCCTTAAATCAGCCGCTCAGACACCTCCTGGGGCATTGCCGGGGAGGTCTCTATTTTCTGAGCTGGTGAAAAATGCCTGGTAAACAGTACAAAAGGGATTAATGTAATTGCAATCTCAAAAAATGAACCAAATATAAAAAGGCAAAAAATATTTTGTATTTAGATGTCAAACAGAATGATATTCCAGGTTCAGATACTTAAAAACAGATTTTCCCCCACAACAGCAGTTTTTGAAGTGTGGTCCCCAGACCATCAAAGTCAGCATCACCTGGGAGTTGTTAGAAACACATACTCACTGCAGACCCAGTGAATCAGGAAGCTGGGTCGGAGCTCAGGGGTCTGTGTTTTCAGGCCCCGTGCGTTCAGGTGTGGAAGTGCTGCCCTGCAGGAACGTGGGAGGCAGGAGAGTTTCTGCCCAGCCCAGAATCTGCAGCATCCTTGGCCAGTGGGCCGCCCGTCACTGGAGTCACCCAAGATGCACCCACTGAGTTCTGAACATCCCAGCTGAGAACCACTGGACCATCTATGGTGTCAATAGGAATCCTCTCTTCTCAGGTTTCCTGAAATCCTTGACCTTGGCGTGGGACCACTGAGAGGGGGCAGGCATTGGAATGAGCAGGCGGCGGGGCAGGGAGTCGCGGAGCCAGCTGGGATGCCAGGTGTCCTGGCCCAGCCATGCTGCTCACCCCCGCAGGGTTGGCCAGGGGACTGGTTCTGCTTCCAGTGGCTGGAAGTGTTGGGGGAAAGGGAGGCTGAGCTTCCAAAGGGCCTTTCAAACCGCAGCTGCGCACGCTTGGCCGTGGAGGCAGGCCTGGTCTCGGCTCCCTGGCTGGTACAGGGGATGGCGCAGAGATTTGTCCTCTAAGCAGCTGTGACCATCTGAGAGTCTGAGACATTACCCATGACCCAGCCCAGCCCATTCCACGAAGGAAGGAGAGGGACAGCCTCCTGGGGTCTGGGCTCCTGCAGCTGTAAAATTTGGTCCTAGAATGCTGAGAGTGCCCGGAGGCCCCCAGGAAGGGTGCTGGACCTAGAGCCACGCTCCCACCCTCCATGAACTCTCCCCACCCCCGGCCTGACCGATGGGCAGCCCAATAGACCAGGAAGGGCGGGGATCCATGAACGGCTCCAGTCATTCCAGTCCAGCGTGGTCTGGACTGTGTCTATGCCAGCACGTGGGGGTGGCCGGGGGCCCATCTCCCTCCATGGTCGGGGGTCTGCCTGTTGGTCTCCACACACACACACAGGAGCTAGCATCACACTGGTGGTTGCCTTGGCAGAGATGGTCAGTGCTCACTTGAATCCACATCCTCCCCTCCTTCTGGGGCATGCACTAGCCCCCCAGGTCCCACTTCCTCACTCAGGAGTGGCCATGTGATGGGGTTTTAGGCAACAGGACAGGAGTAGAGGCAGCCTGTATCAATTCTTTTAAGTGTAGCTGGACCGCCTCACATTCTCACTTTCTCTTTCTGCCCACTGGGTGCAGATGACAACAAGGACCTAAATAATCGTAGAGCCTCAAAATGGAGGGAGCTTGGGTCCACTGATCACTGTGTGGAGGAAGCCACATGCAGACAGGAGCAAGCCTCTCAACCTTACATGTGAAAGGAGCATACTTCCAGCATGTGGGCACCATCAGAGAGTATGTGGTCTACACTGGCTAACATATCCCATTAGACCAGCGTGTAGAGACTCTCAGGTCTTCTCTGTTAGAGTTGGCAGTGGGGATGGCATTTGTCAAGGTCTTTCCCTTACAGTAGGGTGTGAATCTCTAACACTGATCCCGCCTTCCACTTAAGTAAATTGAAGTTGATCATTGGAGGTGTCTTGGCAGCCATGAATGCACTCATCAAAAGTCAATGACGAGTCATATGCCAAAAGCTAATGCTTGTCAACACGCCAAGCCCCTACTAGGCTCTGAGGGCACAAGGTAAACGTGATGCTTTCCTGCCCAGGGTCTGAGGGGATAGATCTTGGCCACGTGATAATGGTCACCACGGGGAGGGACACATTGGGGGCATGAACACCTGGCAGGTAGAGCCCAGATCCAGGAGGGATTTGTGCTGTCCAAGAGGCTGGGAAGACTCTACCCAGCAGTGGCAGGTAACTGGGACAGCCCTGAAAAGAGGAGGGAGAGGTTAAGAAAAGAAGGGGAGGGAGGGAGAAATTCCAAGAAAGGAGAAGGGCTCGTGCAAAAGCAAGACTTGTGAAAGGGCTGAGTTGTTTGGGAAGTAGTGATGGAGACGAAGTATCCTCAGGACCAAGTTAAAGACAGGGTTGGTGGGGGATGGGGAAGGCGTCAATGGGACCAGATCACAGAGAGCCTGAGTCCAGCATGAATGTCGGAAGGTTATGAGGAATGGAATGACACCATCCTTACCATCCTCATCCCAGGGTAAATATTTCACATACTGTGATAGAAGAGCTGTGTAGTCTGCTGACACTCACAGCAAACCCATGGGGTAGGTTCTCTATGATCCCATTTTGCAGATGACAGAATTGAGGTTCCAAGCATTTAAAAACTTGCCCAACGCCACCCAGTTGTAGGGCTGGGACTTGCACTCACTAGAACATGAGCTTCCTACTTCATTTAGGTTACTGCTGTAGCAGAGTCAGACCACAAATATTTTGGGTGCGGTGGTGAATGAATAAATCTAATTCCAAAACTCTACAGCGCTAATCAGACTTTTTATTTAGAAAGATGCCCTTGGCTCTAGCGGGATGGAGAACAGAGGCGGCAAAGCCAGCAAGAAGGTTTGGCAGCGTCCCAGGAGAGGTTGGACCAGCACAGCGGTAGAGGAGACGGAAGTGATGTAGAAGAGCTGGACTGGGCAGACTTTGCAGACCAATCAGGTAATGGGAGCTACAATTTATTGAGGATAATACGATGAGATGGTTGGATGGCATCACCGACTCGATGGACGTTGAGTTTGAGTAAGCTCCGGGAGCTGGTGATGGACAGGGAAGCCTGGACACAACTGAGCAACTGAACTGAACTGAACTGAATAGGAGCTACAGTTACTAAGTGTCCAGCCCTGTCCTAAGCACTTCACCAGTATTAACTCAATATCTCTTCCCCGCAGGCCCGTGAGTAGGGGGATCTCCTTAGCTCCATTTCGCAGATGAATACATTGAGGCACGGAAAGATGAAAGGTCACAGATCTAGTAAATGAGGGATGTGGCACACCAGGGTCAGAGCTCTGTGCAGGGAGGAGGAGGGGCAGGAGCGGAGGCAAGGGCGGCTCCCAGGTTTCTTGAGGGGTGACTGGGGCAATTAAGACCAGCCAGGCAGCAAGCCAGGGGACTGTCCGGCCTCCTGGCTGGGCCAGCGTTCTGGGTGGCTGTTTGTCTGCGGGCCCCTGAGGTCACTCTGGAGGGAGCCGTGTATGGGACTACAGATGACTCCACCCAGCACACCAACCCAGCAGTGATGACTGCTGCCGGGGGCCTGAGGATGCTTATGGCCACGAGGGGCCAGGCTTGCAGAAGTGGGGGCCTGGGTGGGCAGGGGCTGAGCCCTGACAACGGGGGAGCCAACCCCAGCTCCCCACTTTCTCCATATTGCCAACAAATGACCAGCCCCCACCCAAAGCCCCCTTTGGGCACCTGACCTTTGCCCCTCCTGGCCGAGGGTGTGGTGCCTGAGCTGGGAGTCAGGATGTGGGGGCTCAGGCCACGTGGAAGGAAAGGGCTGGGGGCAAGGAGCCAGGGAAGGACACGGTCCGGCTCGGAGTCCCTCCCGTGAGAGAGACCTGCAGCCACCACATGGCCCCAGGCAGCAGAGGAAACAGGAGGCTTCTCAAAATAGACCAGGAGCGTGCAGCTCGGAGGCATTTCCCTGCTCCCACCATCTGGCCGAGCCTGGGCCGGAAGAGAGGCAAGGGGGTGGGGGGGCGGGGGGCAGGGGGTGGGGGAGCAGCGTGTGGATGGGCTCCCCCTGAGCCAAGCCGACGCCCAGCACCTCTCCCTGCCAGGTTTGCCCTTCCTCTTCTGTGGACTCTCATGACAGGGCTGCCAAGGCAAGGACATTGCCACGCAGGAAATGAGGCGGGTGCGGCTCAGAGAGGTGAAGCGTTTGGTCCAAGGCCACACAGCTGGCAAACGGCAGAGCTGAGTGGGTCTGAGTCCCGGATGGAGGCACGAGGCAGCCTGCCCACCCCGGAACCTACTAGGAGTCTCCTGCCTGTTGGCTCAATCTCTGCTTAGACCAGCTCCCCTTGAAAGCCAAGTTCATAAGCACCCTCCTGGTGGCACTGGCCTGCCTGCACTAGGCGGGCCAGGGCAAAGGGAGGCTCGATGCCGAAGAATGGTAGGGGCATGGTGAGCAGACCCTGCTAGGGTTCTGCAGGGGAGGAAGGCGGGGCCCCCGCAGAGCCTTGAGGTTCTCCCATGCTGGGTGGTTTCCTCAGGATCGCTCAGCCCAGAGCGTTCGATCCCCTTCCAGCCCCAAAGAAGGGGCCCCGCACAGGCTTCTCCCGCCATTACCATCACAACCTGCCCGCCTGGAGGCACCGTCACACCTGCTCCTCTCAGCTGCCCCGAGGGGGTGGACAGGGCCGGGCAATTCCTCCTCGTTTTAACCGAGGGTCCTGAGGCTCAGAGAGATGAAGGGGTGTCTCTGAAATGAGGCAGCCAGCCAGGACTTCAGTCTGTGGTTTTCATTCAGTCGCTCAACAAGCATTTGCTGGATGCAAGCTGTGTCTGGGGATACCGCTGGGGCCACGTACTCAGGGAATGCAGTCTTGAGACGCCTACTCCAGGGCACTTTCCTTGGCCCCCGGACTCCTTCCTGCACTTGGAGCAAGGAAGGTGGAGGGGGTGGCGGTGTCTTGTTTCCAGCGCTGGCCCAGCAGGGTGGGTGGCGAGGGTGGGGTTGCTGGGTGTCACCACGAGGTCACGCCGCCCGACACTCAGCCCAGAGGAAGGCCCACAGCGCCCAAGGCTGGCACTGCGCTACGCAACCCAGTGAGCAGACCTCGGGCCGGTCTCAACGCCCAGCAGTCTGGAGGTGGGCTGAAGGCAAAAGTGGCCTCGAATCTTCCATGAAACAGTGCTGGAGTGAAGGAAGGAAATGAGGAGATGGAAGGAAGAAGGGAATGAGGCAAGAAGGGAATGAGGCAAGAGGAGAAAAGAAGGGAGAAAAAGACAGAAAAGCAAGGATGACTGAGAGAGCCTCTTCGTGAGAAGAGGGGAGAAGAGGACGGAAACCATGATCTGGAACTGAAAGCCCAGTTCTGAACCCCGAAGAAGCCTGAGTCTTGCTCTCCCATCTTCTCCCCAGAGCTGTGGCCGCCCCGAGCTTCCTGGAACCCAAGCGAGCAGTATAACAGGGTGTGTGGGTGGGGCGCACCAGGGAGGGCTTCCTGGAGGAGGGGAGCCAGGACCCAGGTGATGGAGATGAGCGTGGAGGCTGTGGTTAGCGGCTGGTGGCAGCCTCTGCAGGTACCTGCATCCTGCGGCTGTGTCCCTTCTCTGCGGGCTTCCCTTTCAACGAGAAGTCTAGGTGAAGGCCAACCTGGTTACGGCCTTCCTCCCCGCTTTGAGGCTGCTGAGGGAGCTGGAACTGGGGGTCACTGGGCTCCAGGGCCAGCTCCTGGAGCAAATAGCACCAGGCCCTGTGTACCTGCCTGGGGAGCCCCTGGTGAACTACAGATCCTGGTCTTGTGGAGCGCACCATCTGATGGGAGAGACGAACACCTGTGCAGAGTGAGCCACGAGGAGGGCAGACAGGGGACCTCTGAAAAATAGGGGCTTCAGGTGAACCCAAAGTGAGCCTCCCTGCCCTCCAGCAAAGGCTTGGCTTCCCTGAGCCTTTTCCAGGCCCGCCCTGAAGCTGGGAGTCCCAGGGGCCCCTATATTTTCACCAGGCAGGTGGGAGCAGGAGAGAAGGCAGGGAGGAAAACTGCATCCATGGACGCCTTTTGGTCCTCTCCAGAAGCGCTCTGATCAGGATTTGGTTGACATCTTCCGGTCCTCTCCCAAATCACTCTGATCGGGATTTGGTTGACGTCTTCTGGTCCTCTCCCGAATCACTCTGATTGGGATTTGGGGACTTCCTGAAAAAAAAAAAAAAAAAACCCACACTCATGGAAGCCTAAAATTCATCATTAGAGACATTTGGGAAGAGGAGGTGTTGAGTGTTTTATAAAAGAACTTCAGATCGAGCCTAATTAACCTTGGTCCAAATTACCTAGCTTACTCCATTAAGAACGTGCATTTGGGAGTCAGGTTGCTGTGATTTGAACACTACCTCCACCGCTTTAGATTCCCGGATAAGTTATTTCACCTCCCCGAGCCTCAGTTTCCTCCTCTGTAAAATGGGGAAAAGTACAGTACCTACCACACAAGGTGAAGATGAGATAAGGTTGCATACATAAAGCCCTTACCTGATTCTGTGGCATTTAGAAGACATCCAGTAGTTGTTAGCTGTTATGATTTATTTTTGCTATTGCTGTCTTCTTTATGATGATCCACACAACACCAACTCTGAACCAAGCCTTGTACCTGGCACTGAAACCATGAAGAGGAATAAACCAGTCCCTGTGCTCCAGGAGTTCATAGTCAGATACACAGGGCAGGCGAAGGTCAGCAGGCACTTGTTCACGTATTAGTATGAATTAGCTTCATAAACCACTTGTCTTTGAAAGGGCGATGGTTGTGAGATCAAGTCCATGGGAAAGAGAGGTTCACACCGTGGAAAACACTTGCCTGTGCCTAGAACATCAAGGGAATTCATCCATCCTGTTTTGTTGTATCGGGATCAGAGTGGGGATACAGAGCTGACCTCTGGAACATAAACCAGGGAAATCAGCTTCCAGGCAGATTCTTCCAGATTTTGCTGGTCCTTGGCCTGAGGAAGTTCCCTGCAGGAGGTGGGGGAGCGGGAAGGCATCCGCCTAAAGTTCCAGAAAGGAAAAATCTTCTGGGCCTGCCAAAAGCATATCATTGTTCCCACCACACCCCAGCCTCAGACCCACCTCCGCAGGGACCTCCGCCTTGCCTTGGCCTTGAACTTGGGAACGCTGGCTTCTCTGCATTCTGTTCGCTTGGGAAGAGCTGCGGGGCTTATTCTGGGAAGTTGGCTCGACCTCCTGCCCTGTGTTCCCCGCTCCTCCCCTAGATGGGGACAGACACTGCATGGGGCCTGGGCCACCCCCGTGGTCTGCAAAGAGGCTCGGTTCAGAGGCAGGCAGAGCAAGCCTGGGAATGTGGGTGGTGGAGTGGGGAGGCTGGGTGGGCTGGTGACCCAGATTTCACTTCCTGTCCTGCTTCCCTCCATTCCCAGACACCAGCTGGGGCTGGACACAGACCACAGGCCAGCAGGGAACCGACAGTCATCTCCTCGCTGTGAAGCCAGGACTCAAGTTTTGCTCCAGCCTGGAGTCAGGCGTCCTGGAGCCCACCTGGACCCCGCCTGGACGGCGTCCCCAAGGCCTTTCTGATGGAGGCGAGGAGTGTGTCCACCAGGTCCACCACCCCCACCTCCGCTTCGGCACAGGAACAAACTGAGCCCGGGGTGCAGCTGAGACCTGACGAAAGTGACACAGTGGGTTGGTGGCAGGGGTCGCATCCAGGCCCAGCTCTTCTGACTTCACGTTGCTGGGAGGTTCAGGATAAATGCAGGCGTGAATAAACAAATGTATGAAAATCCTGATGCCTATGCCCCTGCCACAGTAACAGGGGAAATTAAGAATCCATTAGACAGCTCTTCATGAGGACTCTAGAGGACCAGGACACCAGAAAGAAGGAAGAGGGTCTGGCAGTGCCCACACCATGCCAGTTCTTGGAGTGGGGGCATCCCTAGAACTTATTTACCTCTTCTGGGATGGGAGTGGTGAGGGAACGCTTTCCTTCATTTAGTTAACAGAAGTTTATTGGGGGAATGTCAAATGCTGGGGGCTTCCCAGGTGGCGCTAATGGTAAAGAATCCTCCTGCCAAAACAGAAGACATGGGTTCGATCCCTGGGTCGGGAAGATCCCCTGGAGGAGCAAGTGGCAACCCACTCCAGTGTTCTTGCCTGGAAAATTCCATGGACAGAGGAGTCTGAGGGGCTACAGTCCACGGGGCCCCAAAGAGTCAGACACGACTGATCAACCGAGCACACACCTATCAGCATTTGCTGCCGTGAAATTTGCCCAGCAAACCCCTCAGATAAGGTCCCTGCACTTGTGGGCGAGACAATCAAATGACAAGCCAGCAAAGGAATGCGGGATGGCCAACAGCAACACCCGTGTGACAGGAGCAAACGGGGCTGGGAGGCACTTGACAGAAAGGAGGGTTTGGAGGCCTTTGCCTCTCTGAAGAGGTGACATTTAGGCTGAGCCCACGGAAAGAGAAGGAACCAGCCTGGTGGAGCTCTGGAGAAAGGGCTGTTCCAGGCGGAGGAAACAGCAGGTGCAAAGGCCCTGAGGTCAGCATGATCTCAGCATTGTCACCAAAAAAGATAAAAGGCCACGACAGGCGGCTGCAGCTCCGTGAGGGAGCAGGGCCGGGGGTACCAAGAAGGTCTGTGATGCGGGCCAGGCCACACAGGGTTTTGTGACCAGGGTGTGAAGCTTGGGTCTTATTCTGAAAGCACCAGGGATCCAGGGAAAGGTTATAAAGCAGGAGGGTTGATGGGATCCAGTTTATGTGTTAGGAACATATTTTACTCTGAATGGGCTTCCCCGGTGGCTCAGACGGTAAAGACTCCACCTGCAATGCAGGAGGCCCGGGTTAGATCCCTGGGTCAGGAAGATGCCCTGGAGAAGGGAATAGCTACCCATTCCAGTATTCTTGCCTGGAGAATCCCATGGACAGAGGAGCCTGGCCGGCTACAGTCCATGGGGTCGCAAAGAGTCAGACGTGACTGAGCGACTAACACTTGTACTTTCAACTCTTTACTCTGAATAAAGGGTGGATGGGGACGAGACGGGAGAGAGGCGGGCAGCAGGGAGACTGGCCAGGAGGCTGTGCAATGATCAGCATGAGCGATGCTGTCACCCGGAGGGAGGCAGTGCGGACGGGAAAAGAAGCGGGCTGCCTGAAGAGAGCTATAGGGAACAGGAGTGCCAGAGCTGCTGAAGGAGTTGATGACTGAGAGAGGGAGAGACAAGGCTGCTTTCTGGCTTTAGCGACCGGACAGATGGCGTTTCGTAAGCCTCGGGGAGAGTGAAATGAAGTGCTTGGCTTCAGACAAGCTAAGTTAGAGACGCCTTTAGACATCCAAGGGAGATGTGAAGGAGACAGCTGGATGTTCACAGCAATGACAAGAATCCTGATACTCATACATGGTTTGTGTTTCTATTTCCTGTTTGCCGTGTGTCTCTCCACCAGGCTTTGCCCTGCAAGGGCAGGAGCTGAGCCTGGCTTTGCTCCTAACCCCGTTCTCAGCCCTGAGGCCAGTGCTGGGCTGGAGCCTGGTGGGCGGGGAGGTAGGGAAGTGCTCAGTAAATATTTATAAAATAAACTGAACAGAGAGAGGCTGCTGGGTGCGTAGCCTGTTTGCTGGGTGGGAGCTGGAAATCAAGCCCCCCCACCCGCGCCCCAAGAAAGACCCTGCCCGAGGAAACTGTCCAGGTTGACTCCCTAGGAAACTCGGGTGGGTAGCTGGGTGTGTAGCCTCTCTCTGCTGGGTGGGAGCTGGAAATCGAGGCCCCCCGAGACAGACCCTGTCCGAGGAGACTGTCCGGGTTGACCCCCTGGGAAACTCGGCCGCTGGCTTCCAGCTTTCCTATCTCTCACTGTGGTCTTCTTCCCTCCGGCCAACTTCCTGCCAGGAAACACAGCCCCTCCAGGCATAAATCATTAACTAGCACCACCTCTTAGGCAGGCGCTGTGCTTCGGTTCCCAAAGCACTTTCCTGCCATTATCTTGAGTGATCCTTCAGACTACCGTGGGAGGTGGGCAGAGGAAGGCCCACTCGATGGCTGCTCCCCCAGGAAACGAGGGAAGAAGTGTTCAGGGCCTCACTGACATGACCGAAACTCACCAAGAGTCTGGGGGGTGGTGCTCTGTTCTCCTGGGATATTGCCCTGAAAACAGAAAGGCATAGAAGCCCCCAAAAAGAGTGTGGCTGGTGGCGCTGCAGGCTTTGTGACCACTAACCAGAAAAGCGTGCAGGGCCGGGGGGAGTACCCTTGGGAACCCGCTCCACGGAGCCGCTCCCCATTTTGAACAGGAGCCGTGGGACAGCCAGCCTCCCTCTATGTTGCTCCACGTTCACAGCCCAGGCTCCCCCTCTTCTGAAGACGATGCCCACCAGGGGTCCTTTCCAGCCTCCTCTGCAGAGTCACCCACGTTCCCAGGCTCAGTCTGCCACCCCCTGAGCTGAGCTTCCCTGCAGGCCACGGAGGTGGCCCAGGCCCCATGTAGTATCTGTGTCCCCATCCGTGAGAGGAGGCTGGAAAGAACCTGCTGTGCTGCCTTGGCCAACTCCCTCTTTTCTCCCTGGGCCTCAGTTTTCCCATCTGACAAATGGGAAGTTGGATGAAACTGGACGGGTCCCTGGAGCCCCTGCAATTCTTTGAGTCTCTCTCTCTGATCTGAAGGTCCCTGGACCCCAGCTTTAAGCGGTCCCCAGGGTGTGAGCTGAAGTCTCTCGCCCCACCCCACCCCTCCCATGCCCCTGCCCCGGGTCACCCCTCTGGTGTCCCTTGCCCGGTGCCAGGTGGTCCTCCAGGAGTCCCTCCCATCTCCGAGCAGCCTCCGCTTGGTCCAGCAGACACGTGCCACCTGTTCTCCACATCGAAGGCCCGTGGCCCAGGCTTGGAACAACTTCCCTCGGTTGGGCAAGGCTGTGACAGGAAAGGGACAAGACCTGACCCCTGCTTGGAAAGCCAGTTGTGCAACACAGCCCTGTGAGGGCAGGCACGTGACCAACAGGAACAGCCGCCGGAAGGAGCCAGGGCCTTCTCTGAAATGAATATCTTGGCAAGATCGACGGAGAAAAGGTCCTTTTGGACGCCACTGACTCTGGGTCACAGCTAATGCCTTCAGAGCCTGGCCGTGGCGCCGTGTCCCGGCCGCGTCCCCGAACACGGAGCCTTGCTGGCTCACTGTCACATGGGACGTGGGGAGCTGCAGGAACGTACAATATAAGCTACCCTTCCGGCTTCTGCACACCCAAACCTCTTGTTTGTACTTACAGGCAGTCTAAACCTGCAGTACATTCCTCTGGGCATCCTCTCCCAAGGCAAGCGAGCAGCATATTTTTAGTAACAAATGAAAGTCTTTTGTATCAAGCCTAATAGATAAAGTAGATGATGTCTTCGGATGCTAGCCGGGGTGGAAGTAGGTATAGAAGAGAGTTTAATGGTGAAACAGATTCTTTTTTTTTTTTTCCTTATAATGTAAGGTGTTTCTGAAGATGATGAAATATTGACATCATTGTTTGGAATAAGTGCATGATAATGGCTATGTGTATTAGACACCTATCTACCATGTTCCAGAAACAGGGCTCAGAATCAGATTTTTTTTTTAAAACTTCTTTCAGTGATTAAAGGCATTAAACTATTCTTTTCCCCCTCGAATCCATTCTTGCTGTTTTTTCCTTTCAGAGAGCTTTTTGTATGCAAACGTTCTCTGTACTGGCACAAAGTTGTTTATAACACTCCCTTCCTCGTTTGATGTCTGCAGGGCCTCTAGTTATGCCTACACTCATTCCAGATACGGATGTTTGTGCTCTTTTTTCTTCTTATTAGTTTCACAGACGAGGAAACTGAGGTTCCAGGAGATAACGGGGTCACCTGAGCGATAGTTAGTGGGTTAAGAAGCTGGAATCCAAACCACATCTGATTCTCCCTGCCCCCACCAGGCCCTTTATGATTATCTTTAAGCACAACATTTAATGGGTGATTTACAAGTGGCCCAGTCATAACACCTCCATCTGCTCGGCGTGTTCCTCAAAAAGTTATTCCTGTTCCTTCGCGTCCCCTCATGACCTCAGGCCGCCACGTTCCTGTGTCCTCCGTCTCCCAGGCGGCCCAGAGCACGTCCTGTTTCTGTACCACCTCCCTCCCTCTGCTCAGCATCTGAAAGAATTCCCCAGCCCTGTCGCTCTCTTCTCTCCCCTTCATAGCGGTGACCGACACCCAAACGGACCCTATACACCGACTTGGTGGTCGTCCGTCCCCCCCCCGCTAAGATGGACATTCACATGGGCCAGGACTACATCCCCTGCTCCAGGCACATAGAAAGTGCGTGACAGATATTTCTAGATGAGTGAATTAAGTGAAAGTGATGAAATTCTGCTCCTCAGTCCCCCTCTTGATATCGTGAAGGCCGCCCATCTTCAGGGTGACCTGGGGGGTGGTACCCACTGCTCTGCCGCCCACCCCTGCTTTCTCCCTCCCATCCCACAGCCCAGATCCCGAATCACTGCCTGACTGCCCTGCACACATATCTCCTTCTCAGAGTTGGCTCCGGGGGTCCCTGACCATGCCAGGAGGGACTTACAGGCCCGCCAGTAACCCCAAGGCCGAGTCCAGACCAGAGACCTGGACCCCTGGCTCCCAGACCCTACAACAGAGTTCAGGCTACTGTGAGCCTGGTCCAGGCCCGAGCCCTGGGGACAGATGTTCTTGGAAGATGCATCTTTACTCCCACCCCCATCCCAGAGCTGCGTGCACACGTGTGCACCCACATACAGACACACACACACAAGAGCAACAAGGATAAAGAAACCAATAGTTTACAGTGGTGATAAGCTGTTTGAAAAAAAAACAGTTTAGGAAGCGGTCGAGAGGGTCTTGGGATGGGAGAGGCCGGTGAGATGGGTGGTCCTGGGAAGGCCTCTCTGAGGGAGATGAAGGGGAAAGGTAGGGCAGCTGAGGGCACCACCCACCACCCACAGCTCCCCGGGCACCGTCATGCAGGCTCTGTCACCCTGTGAATTAGGAAGGGGTGTTGCTGGAGCCCCCCCGGGCCCACCCACCATCCCCGTTTCTGCTCCAGTGAGCTGTGTACATCACCAGCGTTAACCAAAGCTTTCTCAACAAACGCACTGAGGCTACTCCACACCTTCAAAGCCACAAACAGACCAAGACCCAGCGACCGGCCCTCTTCTTCCAGCATCCTGGCAGGGAGACTATTTTGACTGGAGGTGAAGAGAGAAAAGGAGATGGTGAGGTATCCGTGCAGGGAGAGGGGCTGAGGCCGAGGAAAGCCAGCCTCCCTCCCTCAACATTTTGATCCAAACCGACGATGGCCACAGGCACCAAGGCTGCACCGTCCCCTACCCGGGCATTCGGCCAAGACGTCAGGCTCTTGAGCAAAGGGTCCCCAGGGCTTAGCTGCTGGGCTGGCCTCCTGGACCTCAGAAGGAGAAATTCCCAGAGTAAGAAAGATGAAATTCCTTCCCATGGGACACGGTGGACGAGGGGTGATACGATAGAGGGGTTGGCTAAAACTGGGAGGACTTATACAATGTTGCATGGGAAGAAAAGAACTGCCCTTTATTGTATAAGCACTCATCAAAAGTGACCCTATTTTTAAAAAAAAAGATAAACTTGACTAGTGTGGCAAATCCTTGTTCTCCTCTCGTACCCCATACTCCCTGACTCGCGGCTTTGGACAGCGAGCCTCTGTGCTTCTCTGCCTGGGGCTTCCCACCATTTGCAGGGAAAACAGTGCTTGGGGGAGGTCTGAAGTGGCAGCGAGTTAATGTCCTCGGGGGGCTGACTTCAGTCAGTGCTACAGGGAATGGATGGATAAATACCCGGCTTGCGGCCCCTCTCATGGGTCTGTGTCGTGTATTACCCAGTCCCCCAGGAGTTTCCCACTCGATGGAGGCCAGCTGTGCATAGCGGCCACCTGCTCGGTAATCCAATCTGTGTCAGTGTCCTTCTGACCTTATCCCGTCTCCCCGCCCCCTTGCCCTTTCCTGGGGTCACATCCCAAATAAATGGCACTCAAATCCCCTCTCAGGGTTCACCCCTAGAAGAAGCTAAAATAACCACATAGATGATGTTCTGGAAAGGAGGCCATGTAGCGGGGTCTGGGTTCAAACCCTGGCTTCATCTACTTCTCTCCAGGTGAAAACTTCTGAGCCTCGATTTCCTTACCTATTCAGTGGGAGTGATAATAACAGACCAAGATCAACAATTTGTTGAAAGAATTGAATGACATAATTCATGTAAAGCAGTTTTCTTAGTAAATAATACTTGTAAACACTCAAAAACTACTAGCTGTAATTAACAGATGGTCATAAAACAGCCAAGTAACAGACAACAACATTTACAACAGGTGACAAGCAAAGGATTATTATTCCTGATAAACAAGGACTCAAAGTTCTTATTCAAAGGACGTGAATACATGATCACAGAAGAGTAAATGAAAGGACCCAATGTCTGCATTAAAAGACGTGCAACCTAACTTCACTAATTAGACAAGAAATGCTAAGAAAACCATAGTAATTCAAGGACATAAAAATTATCCAATTGGCAACATTTCTTAAAGATTGTAATATCCTCTGATGATGAGGGTGGGGCTAAAACAGACAGCTGATGAAAATACAAACTGTTCCAATCTTTCCGTGGGGATAGTTTGGCAAGTTACTGTTCAAATCTCAAATTCACAAGCCATTTGTGGGAATTCCTCAAACAGAAATTCCACACATCTGCAAAAAAGGCTCTGGGGAAAGAATGGTCATTACAACATTATGCACAGAAAACAGTTGTAAAACCCAAACGTGGTTGATAGTGGGTTAAATGACTGCATTACATCATACCCAAACAGCCAAATTCCAGGAATCCATGGAAAAGAAAGAAAGGGGACCTCCCTGGTGGCCCAACGGCTAAGACTCCCAGCTCCCAATTCAGGGGGCCCAAATTCGATCCCTGGTCAAGGAACTAGATCCCACATGCAGGAACTAAGAGTTGGAATGCCCCAACTAAAGTTGCTGCATGAAAGTGAAAGTGTTAGTCCCTCAGTCATGCCCAATTCTTTGCCCCCCATGGTTTGTAGCCCGCCAGACTCCTCTGTTCATGGAATTCTACAGCCAAGAATACTGGAGTGGGTTGCCATTTCCTTCTCCAGGGGATCTTCCCAACCCAGGGATCAACCCAGGTCTCCTGAATTTCAGGAAGATTCTTTACCATCTGAGCCATAAAGGAAGATGCTGCAAGCCACAGCTGAAAAAAAAATCCTACATGCTCCAACTAAGGCCTGGTGCAGCCAAAGAAATAAATAGGTGTTTTTTTTTGTTTTTTTTTTTTTTTTAAAAGGAGAGAGATTTACATGTGTTGTCAAGATGACATTTATTATGAGGTAGAAGTCACACAATGCTATTGATAGCAAGACCATACTTTTCATTAAGTAACATTTTAATACATCCTTGTAAATTTTTGTAATTGGATAGATAAATCTGAAAATAACATATACCAAGCAGTGGCGATTATTTCTGAGGTTCAGGATTACAAGGATTTTGTATATCCAAGATACACGTTTCTATACGGGGCTTCCCAGGTGGTACTAGTGGTAATGAGCCCTCCCGCCAATGCAGGAGACTAAGAGACTGGGCTTGATCCCTGGGTCAGGAAGACCCCTGGAGGAGGAAATGGTAACCCACTCCAGTATTCTTGCCTGGAGAATCCCCATGGGCAGAGGAGCCTGGCGAGCTACGGTAGTCCACTGGGTCCCAAGGAGTCGGACGTGACTGAAGTAACCTAGCACACATGCACGCACATCTCTGTAATGTTTAAAATTTTGAAACAAGCATATGCTCAGAAAAATCCAGGCCAATCTGTTCTGTCTCTTCTCTTGAGCTAGCAGGACACCATGCAAGCATCGCCACCCAGCTCCCAAGACCACAGGTAATTCTGAACACCAAGGAGGCGCCTTACAACAGACCATTTCAAGTGAAGAAAGCTCAGAAAATAGTACATACACCATAAAATTAATATTAATTTATATTTTCATATATTATTAGTTAATTAACCTTACTCATTAATTAACAATAATGAATAAGGCGACTATTAATATCAAGAAAAACACTGGAAGAAGAAAAGAGCAAAATATTAACAGAAGTGGCACGCTGGTGATTTTTTTTCTTTCTACTTGGTTTGTATTTTTATATTTGTCATATTTCCTACAATGAGATCAGTTCAGTTCAGTCGCTCAGTCGTGTCCGACAGTTTGAGACCCCATGAATCGCAGGACACCAGGCCTCACTGTCCATCACCAACTCCCGGAGTTCACTCAAACTCACTTCCATCGAGTCGGTGATGCCATCCAGCCATCTCATCCTCTGTCGTCCCCTTCTCCTCCTGCCCCCAATCCCTCCCAGCATCAGAGTCTTTTCCAATGAGTCAACTCTTAGCATGAGGTGGCCAAAGAACTGGAGTTTCAGCTGCAGCATCATTCCTTCCAAAGAACACCCAGGGCTGATCTCCTTTAGAATGGACTGGTTGGATCTCCTTGCAGTCCAAGGGACTCTCAAGAGTCTTCTCCAACACCACAGTTCAAAAACATCAATTCTTCGGTGCTCAGCTTTCTTCACAGTCCACCTCTCACTGGAAAAACCATAGCCTTGACTAGACGGACCTTTGTTGGCAAGGTAATATCTCTGCTTTTCAATATGCTATCTAGGTTGGTCATAACTTTCCTTCCAAGGAGTAAGCGTTAGGTGGATGTAAAGCCTCGCTGAGCACCTGCAGCTTTTTTCCTAGTAATAAAAAGGACAAAACGGCCGTAAACAACAAGATCTCATCCTCCGGCCCTCATGAAAAGGTCTGTGTCTCATCAAATTTCAGTCTGGATTAGGTTTCAGTGAAATGGAAAGGGTGAGTGGCTTTACTCCAGCTAGATGTAAACTGCCAGGAGCCCGCTCATGAGGGCTACCCCCGGCCCTTTTCCCAGATTTAAGGGACAACAATCATAGACATTCCTTACCCAGAAATGATCAATAACAACAACATTAGTACCAAAAGCTTTTCCCAATGAAACCCCAAATCCCAGCCTCTCCCACTCAGGGCTGAGTTCTGCCTGGAAATGAAAGGAATGAACATTCCTTACCGGCAGAAGCACAGGAGGGGCCATGAGCCTGGAGAAGGGCAGCCCCCTTTGATGCCTAAGACCCCATCTTCACCAGGAAGTTTCATCCGTTTCATGTGGGTTATTCAGACATTAAGTACATGAGGTGTTTCAGCCACCCTGAGGACCATTGTCTCAAGCAGGAAGAGATAAACAAGTCTCCTCACTTCAGAAAGATGGGGTGATAGGAGATTCAGTGCTTCACAAAGCATATGGATTTGAAAAGAGATGCCATCAAGTTGGAGTAATGTCAACTAACATTAGGGGGTAAGTGAGAACATCCTGAGAAATGATCACTTTATGTCAATATGTAGATCATCCTGTGGACTGTAGCCCACCAGGCTCCACTGTCCATGGGATTTCCCAGGCAAGAATACTGGAGTGGGTTGCTTTTTTCTTCTCCAGAGAATCTTTCTGACCCAGGGATCGAACCTTCTTCTCTTGCACTGACAGGCGAATTCTCTACCACTGAGCCACCACGGAAATCTGTGTCCATTGCTACTGCTTATTATTTATGGAGCGTATTCTACATGTTATACACAAATGATGTCCTTAATTACCCACATCAACCCTACAAGCATTATCATCCCCACCTTACAGATGAGGGAAATGAGGCACAGAGAAATGAGTGAGGCCTAGACTCCAATCCAGGTCATTCTGACTTCACCACCAGAGACAATGGCTGCATTCAGGGAGAGATGTCACCAATCAATCCTGGTGGGTTCTTTAGGCAGGATGCTCAGTATATTCATTTCCTGTGGTAACAAGTCACCACAAATTCAGTGGCTTAACACAGAAATATATTAGAGTTCAGAAGTCTGAACGAGATCCCACTCGGCCATAGTCAAGGTGTTGTCAGAACTGCATTTCCTTCTGGAGACTCCGGGGAGAATCTATTTCTTTGTCCTCTGCAGCTTCTAGAGGGGCCCACACTCCTTGGCTCCTGGCCCCTTCCACCACCTTCGAAGCCAGCAGTGACCAATCCAGTCTTTCTCACAATGACATGTCTTTGTTTCTCCTTCTTCTGCCCCCTTCTTCTGATGTCAGGACCCTGGTGAATACCCAGGGCTGTTGCTGCTGCTGCTAAGTCGCTTCAGTCGTGTCCAACTCTGTGCGACCCCACAGATGGCAGCCCACCAGGCTCCGCTGTCCCTGGGATTCTCCAGGCAAGACCGCTGGAGTGGGTTGCCATTTCCTTCTGCAATGCATGAAAGTGAAAAGTGAAAGTGAAGTCGCTCAGTAAGTGTCCGACTCTTCGTGACCCCATGGACTACAGCCTACCAGGCTCCTCCGTCCATGGGATTTTCCAGGCAAGAGTACTGGAGTGGGTTGCCATTGCCTTCTCTGATACCCAGGGCACACCTAGGTAATCCAGAGTAATCTCCTTGAAGTCTGCTGAGTAGCAACCTTCGTTCCATCTGCAACCTGAATTCCCCGTTGCTATGTAACCTAACACATTATTCGCAAGTTCAGGAGATTAGCATGTGGACACCCTAGGTGTGTGTGCTGGTGGGTGGGGGGGACACTCTTCTGCCACCACACTCAGAGGCATTGTGACTGCCTGGAGTCACCAAACCCAGAGTTTCATTCTCATCTTCTCGTGGAGTTTGAAAAAACTGATTCACCCTGACCAAAAATGCCAAGAAACTGATTCCTCGGCTAGGAGCATCAGTGATTTATCCCAGTGGGAAGGGCCCCTGTCCTGGTCCTGGTGGGGTTAGAAAGACCCAGCTGAGACCATTCACCCATTCTTACTTACATTTACTGTTATCAAAGGAATACCTGCTCAAAGAAAACAAGCAAACATCAGAGAAGTGCGTAACTGTGGGGCCCCATAGTGTGCTCCTCAGAACCTGTCTCTGGCTCTCGCTGGGCACAGGCCGGCCTTCTTTTCCCAGCCTCCCCTGCGGCCCGGTGTTGCCACGTGACAGGTTCTGGCCAATGGGAATGAGCAGAAGAGAAGTGCGCCACCTCCAAGCCTGGCCCCAGGAATCCTCCTTAGTCATCCTCCTGGGACACCAAGTACGGAAAAGGGCAGGCTCGGGATGCAAATGGATCACTGCTTGGAAGAGAGAGGTGCATGGGTTGGGACTTGAGTTTGACATGATGAGCTAGAAATAAAGTTCTACTGTGTGTGCCAGGCAGCTTTGGCACTCAGTTACATCAGCTATCATCACCTTAACAAATACTGAGACACTTCAGTTTCGTTCAATTTTTCAGAATTATTTCTACCAAGTAAATATAAAGCATATACTTATAAGACAAATATAGAAATTGTATCTTGATACAAATGCTGTTTTTGCAACTTGTTTTTCTCACTTAGCAGTCAGCCAAAGGCATCTTTCAGTACATGTAGATCTACTTAGCTGGTTTTTCTTTAAAAAAAAAAAAAAATTCTTTATTGAGGTAAAACTGATTTGCAAATAAATGCACATATTTAACATGTACAATTTGATGAGTTTGGACATATGCAAACTCTAAAGATAATAAACATATCCAGGGACTTCCTTGGTGGTTCAGTGGTTTAGACCCTGCATGTCCAAGGAAAGGGGACTGTGTTGGACCCCAGGTTGAGGAACTAGATCCCACCATCTGAAACTAAGTGTTCATATGCCACGACTGAAGAGCCCACATGTGCAGCAGCTAAGACCAGGTGCAGCCAAATAAATAAGTAAATACAAATAGATGTGGTTTTAAAAAAAAATTTTTTTTTTAAATTTATTTTCGGCTGCACTGGTTCTGCATTGCTGTGATCAGGCTTTCTCTAGCTGCGGCAAGTGGGGGCTGCTCTCTAGTTTTGGGGTACAGGTTTCTCAAGGCGGTGATTTCTCTCATTGCTGAGCATGGGTTCCAGGGCTCATAAGCACAGCTGCCCTGAAGCATGTGGACTTTTCCTGGACCGGGAATGGAACCCATGTCCCCTATGTTGTCAGGCAGATTCTTAATCACTGGACCACCAGGGAAGTCCCCAAATAAATATTTATTCTAAACTGTTTTTAAAAAGGACATATCCAACACTTCACAGGGTTTCCTGTATGTATGTATGTGTGTGTGTGTGTGTGTGTGTGTGTGTGTATAATTGACGTGAGAGCTACCTTCGTAACACATTTTGAAGTCCACAACACCATGTTGTTAACTACAGACACTATTGTTTCTCAGACTTTGGGCTAAGACTAAGTGTGGTATCTACTTAGTCTTTTTAGTGGCATTGAATTTCTTGGGGTAAAGTCGTCCTGTATTTACCTGGCCAGTACCCACATAGATATTGGACCTTGAGCCTCATTATACGCTCAGTGTAATTGTCAGGCAAGAATACTGGAGTGGGTTGCCATTTCCTATTCCAGGGGATCTTCCCAACCCAGGGACTGAACCCCGATGTGCTGCACTGCAGGCAGATTCTTTACCATTTGAGCCGTCAGGGAAGCCCTAGATATTTCAAATGACTCTAGTTTTTTGATATTATGAATGACACTCGCCACGGGTGTTCCTGCAAATCTATCTTTGCACAGCCTCGTGTAGATTTCTAAAGGCTGTGTTCCCACCTGGAGAAACTGCTGGGGCCAAAGGCTCGCTCATTCGCCCATTTTGAAGGACTAGCATCAAACCGCTTTCTCCTAAGTCTGCACCAATGTCAGCTCCAGTGAATAGTGCATGCAAGTGCCTGTTTCCCCAAACCCTCGCCGGCGCTAGGTCCCATCCAGGTGTTTCATTTCTGCCAACATGTTAGGTAAGAAATGGTAGCCTGTTTCTTTTGGCATGCCTTGGTGCCCCTCATGAGTATTAGTGAGGTATAATGGTGGTTTGTGTTTGTGCTTTCATGATGAAGTATTTTGGTGAGTGTACAACAACTGTTTAGGGAATGGGTGATCCCGAGGGACGTCCATGTGACAGAAACACTCAAAAGACTGCGTCTGACCCACCACGGAGCCCGCGCCTGGTGGCTACCTGTTCATGCTGCCTGGAGCTGGGTAAAGGATGGCCACATCCTCCCTGTGGGCTTGTGACTTCTTTTAACAAATAATTATTAAATGCCTACTGTGTGCCAAGCACTGGTTAGGTACTGGAGATACAGAGGAGAGAGAGACTGAGATAGGGCCACTGCTGCACTCCATCCTTGCTAAAAGACAGTGATTTTGTTCAAGCTTCAGACAGCACTGTGATGGATCCTTCCCCATGCTACACAGGGCGCAGGTCCTTGACTGCCTGAATATTCAACCTGATCTCATTCCCTGGGCCACGTGACTCGCTGGAGTAAGGGCATGTGACATCATTCTGGCCAATGAGATGGTCAGGCATGCCTGACAGGGGGCTGTGGAGAAAGTTTTCTTTGTGTCTGAAGAGGGACACAGGCCCGGACCCTTGCGGTCAGGAGCTGCTGCCAACTTCTTGGCACCAGGAGGTCAAGGCCCAGAGGATGACTTGATCACCGGAGGCTGGTAGAGAGGAGAGATGGGGGCTCTCTGGACCCTGGATGTTCTTTCTGGGCCACTGGATTAACCCACACTAGACTTCTTCTGTTTATTGTGATGGCAACAAAAACAATCCTTCCTGATTAACCACTGTATAGCAAGTCTCCTGTTACCTGCAGCTGAAAACAGGCTTTGTATCCCTGAACCCTCAACCAGCGAGGCAACAGTTCACATGACAGACACAGACTCTGAGAATAAACAGGAGTTAGCACCACTCCAGTACTCTTGCCTGGAAAATCCCATGGATGGAGGAGCCTGGTGGGCTGCAGTCCATGGGGTCGCTAAGAGTTGGACACGACTGAAAGACTTCACTTTCATGCATTGGAGAAGGAAATGGCAACCCACTCCAGTGTTCTTGCCTGGAGAATCCCAGGGACGGCGGAGCCTGGTGGGCTGCTGTCTATGGGGTCACACAGAGTCAGACACGACTGAAGTGACTTAGCAGCCCCAACAGGAGAGTTCCAGGCAGACAGAGTTGCACGTACCTACAGGTGATATGCTTTATGCCTGAGAAGAAGCTGAATTCAGTTGGTGTGAGGAGCGCTAAGAGATGAAAATGGAGACAAGATGGGGCTGGCATGAAGGGTTTTGTGGACCATCATCAAAATCTTGACCTGCATCCTGACGATATCAATGAGCCACTGAAGGTCTGAAAATGGATTGAAATGGTCTTTGGATTGGCTGCCATGGGAAGGAGAGACTGGAGGGCGAAGAGGAGAGGCCGCGGGACCATTGGAAAGCTACTCTCATGCACTTTTTGCCTTGAGTTTCCCTGGCTTCCTCCTCAGGGTGGTGGTGGCCTCTCTCACCTTCTGTGCTCAAGTTCCAGGAAAATAATTCAAGAACTTTGAAAGTTGAATATTACCTTCTGTGTGCCAGGCTCTGCCAGGAGACCCAACCCTGGTCCTCCAGACACCAAAGACCAATAGATGGAACCCGACTGTCAACTGAAAGATAAAGAAAGTGGGGTGTATACATAGAAAGGGACATCATTCAGCCTTAAAAAAATAAAAAGGAGGGAATTTTGACACCTCATACATCATGGTAAAACCTTGAAGATATGCTGAGCAAAACAGGTCAGTCACAAAAGGATAAATACTACGTGATTCCCCGATACAGGTTCCCAGGGTAGTCAAACTTACAGATACGCAACGCGCAATAGTGGTTGCCAGTGGGCCCGGGGGTGAAGGAAGAATGGGAAGTTGGTGTTTAATAGGTACAGTTTTGGTTTGGGAAAATGAAAACATTCCGGAGATAGTTGATGGTGATGGACGCGCACTGTGAATGGACTTAACGCCAGTGAACAGTACACTTAGAGGGTTAAAATGGTAATTTTTATGCTATGTATATTTCACCATAAAAAAGAATGAAATGATGCCATTTGCAGTAACATGGGTGGACCCAGAGATGATTATACTAAGTCAGCCAAATAGAAAGACAAGTATCACATGATACCGTTTATATGTGGAATCTAGAATACGATATTTATACAAATGAACTTGTTGACAAAGCAGAAATAGGCTTACAGACACAGAAGACAGACTTACGGTTACCAAAGGGGAAAGTGGGCGGGGGACAAACAAGGAATTTGGGATTAACAGATAGGAACTGCTTTCTGTGGAATAGATCAACAACAGGGTCTACTACATAGGCAGGGAACTTGGCTTTTGTTAAACGATTATGAGACAATTATACTATATAATCAAACCAACGTTTGATCCCTTGAGGAACAATAGGATTGTCTTCATCTTGTTTTGTTTTGTTGCTTCCATAGTAAGCAAACGATATCCTTGCACAAGTTTCCTTATACACTGATGAGAAAGTGTCTTGATGGACACCTCAAAGTAGAATTGGTAGGTCACATTTTAATGAACATCTTTTTACTTTAGTGAAAGTGAAAGAAAGTGAAGTCGCTCAGTCGTGTCTGACTCTTTGCGACCCCATGGGCTGTAGCCTACCAGGCTCCTCTGTCCGTGGGATTTTCCAGGCAATAGTCCTGGAGTGGATTGCCATTTCCTTCTCCAGGGGATCTTCCCAACCCAGGGATGGAACCCGGGTCTCCTGCATTGTAGACGCTTTACCGTCTCAGCCACCTACTTTAGTAGGTATTGCAAAATCTTCTCTAAAGAGACTGTACCCTTCTTACATACCCACTAGCAAATATTATTAACATTTTTGCTGAATTTTTTAGCATCATTTTTGCTAAATTGATGGATGTGAGTTTTTATTGTTGTTGTAATTTGCATGCTTTCATTTCTAGTAAGGTTGGGCATTTTTTTCTGTAAAGTTGCCAAATAAACCATAGGAAGCCCAGGATGTGGATATACAGGGAGTATAGGAACACAGGACATGCTGCTAAGTCACTTCAGTCGTGTCCGACTCTGTGCAACCCCATAGACGGCAGCCCACCAGGCTCCCCCATCCACGGGATTTTACAGGCGAGAGTACTGGAGTGGAGTGCCATTTCCTTCTCTGAACACAGGACATACTTACACTAAAAACTTGTGTTTTTATGTCTTACATTTTTATCTGTTAAATTCTGTGAACTGCCAACTCAAATACTTTGCTTATTTTTCTGTGGACTTTTTAGAAAATTCACTGGGGGATGGAGTTCATATATTCTGGACCCAAGAGGTCCATTTTATGAGTTCTAAATATTTTGTCCCCATCTGTGGCACATCTTTTACTGGATATATTATGTCTTTGGTCACATAAAGGGTTGGATTTTTTTATATAAATATAATTTCAGTGTAGTCATACAGATGTGAAGGCATTTCTACTATGTTATCTTCTTTTAAAAGAGCCTTAAATCTGTCTGGAATTTATAACTATATGTGGTGTGAGGCAGCAACTTCCACATTTTTCCATACAGATAGCCATCTTCCCCTACAGAATACGTTAAACTGTCCATCTTTTCGTCACTGATTTGTAGGGCTCCTCTGTTTTTTCTATATTTCCATGCTTACTTAGGTCTATTCCTAGGCTCTCAGTCCTGCTGGTCTGTCTGCCTCTGCCCCTCCAAAACACACTGCTTAACTATTACTGATTTAGCAAATAGAAATCACTCCACTTTTCTTCCCAACTGTTTGCTCTTCTAGGCTAAATGTTCTTCAATATGAAAAGTTTCCCCAATGTGACAGCAGAGATTTATTTCCAGAGGAAAAAATATTATCAGCCCATACCAAAAAAAGCCCTTTTCTTTTGTATCAGAGTGTCAAAAAGTGGTCTCACAACATAGCCGTCAGGCACAGAGGCTTTGAAACCAGGTTACAGATTTCAGTTCCTGGCTCTGTTCCTTTCTAGTCCTCTGACCTTGAACTTAACGTGTGTATGCCCCCATTTCCATATCTTAAAATGGGGATGAAAAATAGAATCCACCGCACAGAGCCATCATAAGGGTTAAACTAGTTAACATGTACAAAGAACTTTTTACCTACTCTTATGTAATTTGTAAACACAGAATTAATGTAACTAAGGGCTTATGCTCTGATGTCAGCCTGCCTGGAATAGAACAGCCCTCTTCATTCATTTATTTATTAAAACAACAACAACAACAACAAACAAACAAATTCTTTTGTGAAATATGTCACAGAAGAGGCTATGAAGTTAAGGTACAGTAGATCCTCTAACCAAGAATTATAAAGGGCTTCCCAGGGGGTGCAGTGGTAGAGAATCTGCCTGCCAATGCAGGAGACACAAGAGACACAGTTTGATCCCTGGGTGGGAAAGATCCTCTGGAGAAGGAAATGGCAACCCACTCCTGTGTTCTTGCCTGGGGAATCCCATGGACAGGGGAGTCTGGTGGGCTACAGTCCATGGGGTTACAAAGAGCTGGACACGACTGAGCAACTGAGCACACAACAACTACAAAGCAAACACCCATATAATCACCATCCAGCAAAGAAACTGACCATTGTTAACAACCAGAAGTCCCCCCTATTCCCTAACCACCCTCCTCACCACCACCCAGGCGAGTACCGTGAAGACTCTCAGTATAACCAAAATGCCAGTCACTCTAATTACCCTCTTATCCCTATTAATTTTTTTGCATTAAAACCTACTTTGTCCGCTATATATGCAACCACACCACTACTGTTTTTATTGAGAATATATTTGACATGTTGTGTAAGTTTAAGGTGTAACACATAGAGCTTTGATACATGCTGCAATACGATTGCCATGGGAGCTAATACATCTATCATGACACATAATTATCATTTCTCTTTGTGTTTGGAACAATTAAGATCTAGTCTCTTGCTTCCCTTGTGGCTCAGCTGGTAAAGAATCCGCCTGCAATGTGGGAGACCTGGGTTCGATTCCTGGGTTGGGAAGATCCCCCGCAGAAGGGAAAGGCTACCCACACCAGTATTCTGGCCTTAAGAATTCCATGGACTGAATAGTACATGGGGTCACAAAGAGTCGGACACAACTGAGCGACTTTCACTTTCACTAGTCTCTTAGCAAGCTTTAATATCTATAATACAGTCTTGTCCACTCATTACCTTTGAGGGTTTAATATTTACATAGGACAAGTTGTTTATTCTTGTTTTTTAGTATGACTTTACATTTTAGACGTCTTTTGTAAACAGCCCATATCTTCATTTTAAAAATCTAATCTAAAATCTTTATTTTTTACCTAAAGTAATTGGCCTATTAATTTTAATGCATTTACTAATATATTTGAGTTTAAGTCTACCATCCTTTTTTAATTCTTCTTATTTAGTCTACTTGTTATGTTTCTTTTTATTTTTCTTCTTTTTTCCCCTTGGATGGATTGAACATTTTTATGGTTCCATTTCTCTTCTCCACAATTAGTATCAGGCCTTCCTTATGCACTCCTCAGACTCTCTGAGTTATTATCCTAGAAATTGTTACATGCATCCAAAACTTGCCAGGACCCACTGTAACTTCATATCAGATTCTCTTTCTAGACCATGAAAGAAGCCTAGACCTCTTTAACTCAATTTATTCAATGTTTCAAATACATGCTATTTTTGTGGTGTGTGTTTTTATTCTTTTTATTTTATTCATTTTATTACAATAAAATGTATTTTAAGAATACATTCAGTTCAGTTCAGTCGCTCAGTCGTGTCCGACTCTGTGACCCCATGAACTGCAGCACAACAGGCCTCCCTGTCCATCACCAACTCCCAGAGTTTACCCAAACTCATGTCCATCCAGTCGGTGAAGCCATCCAGCCATCTCATCCTCTGTCATCCCCTTCTTCTGCCCCCAATCCCTCCCAGCATCAGGGTCTTTTCCAATGAGTCAACTCTTCGCATGAGGTGGCCAAAGTATTGGAGTTTCAGCTTCAGTATCAGTCCTTCCAGTGAACACCCAGGACTGATCTCCTTTAGAATAGACTGGTTGGATCTCCTTGCAGTCCAAGGGACTCTCAAGAGTCTCCTCCAACACCACAGTTCAAAAGCATCAATTCTTCGGTGCTCAGCTTTCTTCACAGTCCAACTCTCACATCCATACATGATCACTGGAAAAACCATAGCCTTGACTAGACGGACCTTTGTTAGCAAAGTAATGTCTCTGCTTTTGAATATGCTATCTAGGTTGGTCATAACTTTCCTTCCAAGGAGTAAGTGTCTTTTAATTTCATGGCTGCAGTCACCATCTGTAGTGATTTTGAAGCCCAACAAAATAAAATCTGATGCTGTTTCCACTGTTTCCCCATCTATTTCCCATGAAGTGATAGGCCCAGATGCCATCCATGATCTTAGTTTTCTGAATGTTGAGCTTTAAGCCAACTTTTTCACTCTCCACTTTCACTTTCATCAAGAGGCTTTTGAGTTCCTCTTCACTTTCTGCCATAAGGTTGGTGTCATCTGCATATCTGAGGTTATTGATATTTCTCCTGGCAATTTTGATTCCAGCTTGTGCTTCTTCCAGCCCAGTGTTTCTCATGATGTACTCTGCATAGAGGTTAAATAAGCAGGGTGACAATATACAGCCTTGATGTACTCCTTTTCCTATTTGGAACCAGTCTGTTGTTCCATGTCCAGTTCTAACTGTTGCTTCCTGACCTGAATACAGGTTTCTCAAGAGGCAGGTCAGGTGGTCTGGTACTCCCATCTCTTTCAGAATTTTCCATAGCTTATTGTGATCCACACAGTCAAAGGCTTTGGCATAGTCAATAAAGCAGAAAAAGATGTTTTTCTGGAACTCTCTTGCTTTTTCCATGATCCAGCAGATGTTAGCAATTTGATCTCTGGTTCCTCTGCCTTTTCCAAAACCAGCTTGAACATCTGAAGTTCATGGTTCATGTATTGCTGAAGCCTGGCTTGGAGAATTTTGAGCATTACTTTACTAGCGTGTGAGATGAGTGCAATTGTGAGGTAGTTTGAGCATTCTTTAGCATTGCCTTTCTTTGGGATTGGAATGAAAACTGCCCTTTTCCAGTCCTGTGGCCACTGCTGAGTTTTCCAAATTTGCTGGCATATTGAGTGCAGCACTTTCACAGCATCATCTTTCAGGATTTGAAATAGATCAACTGGAATTTCATCGCCTCCACTAGCTTTGTTTGTAGTGATGCTTTCTAAGGCCCACTTGACTTCACATTCCAGGATGTCTGGCTCTAAGTGAGTGATCACACCATCATGATTATCTGGGTCTTCAAGATCTTTTTTGTACAGTTCTTCTGTGTATTCATTAGGCATTGTTATATTCTCTTTATACATAGTCACTGTTTGTTTTGATTTATCTCTTCTTTACCATTTTCTTTTTCATTCCTTCTTGCATTTCTAACCTTCCAGTTATAATCATCATTCTTTGGCCTGAAATTCCTTTAGAATTTCCTTAATGGCAGAGGGTTTTGTCTGAACAATCTTTATTTTGAGTTTATTCTTTTTAAACAGTAAGAAAAATTTTGGCATAAACAATAGAAAAGAAACTAGTATTATGAAGCTCTCTACCCATCACAAGTTTCATCAATTGACCACCTCAATAACAATCCTATTTTCTTCGTCTCCACCCCCTGCCACATCCTCCTAAATTACTTAGAGGCAAACACCAGACATCATACTACTTCACCTGTGAATATTTCACATGCATATCTTTTAAAATATTTATTTATCTGGCTGTGCTTGGTCTTAGCTGCGGCATGCGGGATCTAATTCCCTGACCAGGGATCAAACCCAGGCCCCCTGCATTGGGAGTGCAGAGTCTTAGCCACTGGACCATGAGGGAAGCCGCTTTATACATATATCTTACCAGAAGGAGACTTTCTATTTTTTAAAATTGGTATTTATGTATTTATTGGCTACATCATGAAGCACGTGGGATCTTAGTTCCCAGATCAGAGATAGAACCTGCACCCCTTGCATTGGAAGCACAGATGGAAACTTAACCACTGAACCAACAGGGAAGTCCCCAAGACTCTCTTTCTAAACACAGTCATCTTATCTACTCCCAAAATATCACTGATGGATATCGACAAAACTTGTGGTAGTCATTTTCCAGTATACATACATATCAAATCAGTGTGTTGTACACCTTAAACTAATACAATGCTGCATGTCAATTATATCTCAACACCAGAAAAAGAAAACAGGGGGAAAATTCAGTAAAAATTCCTTACATCATCTTACATCATCTTACATCATCATACATCATCTTACATCATCATAAATCATCTTACATCATCTTACATCATCATACATCATCTTACATCATCTTACATCATCTTGCCAGTGTGCACGTGCCCCCAGTTGTCCTGTTCATTTTTGTTTTTACAGTTTATCTGTTTGAATGGCAAGTAAACAAGTTCTGTGTATTATTATTGGCCAATTTGTCACTTCAGGGTCTTCTATCCATTTCCTCCTCCATCTTCCTCTTTCTTGCATTTTGTGGCTGTGGTTATTGAAGAAACAGTCTGGATTTTGCTAACTGAACCTCTATTCTGTCATTTAACACATTTCTCTTATTCTCTGTGTTTCCTGTCACTGGATCTGGAGACTTAATCAAACTGAGGTTCAATTATTTGGCAAGACTGCTTCACAGGTGAGCATGGTTTGTCCATTAGGAAGCACATAACGTCCGTGGTTTCTCATGGACACATAACTAGGGACTGAGGGTCACCACCAACATCCATGAATTCCTTAGAGGTTGAAGAATGGTGACATTCTAATGCTAGTCCTACTTCAGTAATTAGCTGGAATACTTTTGTGAAGAAAAACATTTCCTCATCAATCACTGGGCTTCCCTGATAGCTCAGTTGGTAAAGAAACTGTCTGCAATGCGGGAGACCCCAGTTCAATTTCTGGGTCAGGAAGATCCCCTGGAGAAGGGATGGGCTACTCACTCCAGTATTCTTGGGCTTCACTGGTGGCTCAGCTGGTAAAGAATCCACCTGCAATGCGGGAAACCTGGGTCCAATCCCTGGGTTGGGAAGACCCCGTGGAGAAGGGAAAGGCTACCCACTCTAGTATTCTGGCCTGGAGACTTTCATGGACTGTGTAGTCCACAGGGTCGCCAAGAGTCCATGGAGCAACTTTCACTTTCACATCGTTTGGTAATCCTGAAGGCAAAATAATTGATTTCCCCTGCCAGAGTCCAGCTCCAGCAGCCAGGGAATCAGCCTGAAGGGGTGAGCGGTGTCGGTGGATGATGATGTAGTTTCTGACTCATAGTACGGAACTACATGTTTATTTCAAGCTTCAGGTTCTCTTTTATACTTTGACAAAAGCATTAGGTCAGTTTGACATTTTCAGTTTTCCCCACCCAGATTTACTGTCTCCAGAAATCATTATTGTCCTACAAACCGAGTTCCTGCTTCAGCGATTCTCTCAGAATAGGCTTTAACTATCTATTATCTACTTCCTCTTATGTGTCCTATACTTAACTTGTGATTACATTGTAACTCATGCTACATTCCTTAGTTTATTTCTTATCTTCCTAAATCCTGTTTGCCCCTAGCATCTTAAGATCACTATCTCCTAAAAAGTCTTCTAGCTATTCTTAATTATTCCTAAACCCTAAGCTCAGCAAACTTCTTTTTCCATAATCATTCCCCTCACAAACAGGTCTCAGATAACAATCCTTCCCATGGCCTCAAGCTGCGGCCTGTGAGCTCATCCTGGAACATTCTTTGTAAAGATCCTTGAACAAATGTCAATGGTTACTTTATAGATTATTTTCTGGGCACAACAGCAAAAGGCTTTGTGCCTTCTCATGATCCTCTCAAGAACAATAAGCACCTTAACATTCTTTCCAGCCAACTCAACCGAAGAAAGGAAAGAAGTCAGAATCACAAGGCCTAACTCCTTCTTCCCGGGTCCGTGCCTGTGGGACAAGGAGAGGGGGTTGGGGGCCATGCCTCCATTTTGTCCGTAATGCCCAACGCGGCTCCCGACATTTCCCCCTTTATTTAGCATTTCCAAAATAAGTTAGTCCCTTGCTATCTCCCAAAGGTGATTCATGAGATTTTTAAATATCATTATAGATTTATGTATAGTCCATGGGTTCGCAAAGAGTCCATAGGGTTGCAAAGAGTCGAACACGACTGAGCGACTTTCACTCACTCACATAGATTTATGCAATTAAACACATTTGATGTGCTTCACACCACTGCAGTTATAATACATACTGATGCACCAACTGTTCCATCTATGGTCAGTATGAGCTTAAATAAATGGGCATCAGGGACATTTTGAGTTCTTCTTTTTCTCCTTCTCCTTCTCTCCCTCTTTCCCCCCTCCCATCCCCCATCTCCTCCTTCTTCCCTCAGTTGTATCCCACTCTTTGCAACCCCACAGATTGTAGCCCACCAGGCTCCTTGCCTGTCCATGGGATTTTCCAGACAAGAATACTGGAGTGGGTGACCATTTCCTTCTCCAGGGGATCTTCCTGACCCAGAGATAGAACCCAGGTCTCCTGCATTGCAGGCAGACTCTTTACCATCTGAGCTACCAGGGAGTTACCCTAGTAGTCCTTAATAGCTTCTTTGCTTTCTGGTGAGAAAAGATACTCCAGCCCCCCCACTCCCCACCCCCCAGTACATTTCTCAAAAGTTCTATGGTAACTTTCAGTGGCCAGTGGTATTTAAAGACCACAATCTGGGCAGCAGGGGTGCTTCTTACACCTGGGCTAGTCATTGTTTCTGGACTTTTCTGTGGACAGAATTAGGATATCTGTTCTTATTTTTAAGATTAAAAAATATCACAAGAAGAAAAATATTATGAGTTGATGTTCATATTTCCAATTCAAATTTGAGAGTACAGGTTTTCACTTAATCTCATCAAGCATGTTCTCACATCAAAGATCATGGTCCTCCCTGACATCAGCATATTTATTCACTTGCTTTATCCTACATGTGGCCAGGACAAGGGTGAGGCAGGTGAGACACAGATGGTGTAAGATTTAAGGCGGCCTCACTCTCAGGGCTGTGTAGGTGATGGGCGCCTCCTTCTACTGTGAGCCCTAAGGGTCTCACTAACCTCACCCATGGTTCTGGCCCTGATTCCATTCTATACACACAACAGTCTGAGAGCAACAATACCAACATTAGCACCGACAATATGACTAGTAGAAACAGCCTAAGGTGCGGCTGTTGTTCTGGCAGTTCTTTATTCCTTGTCTGTATTCTATTCAGGATGTGTAGCAGATTACTATGCTTAAAATGCTTAGAATAATTCCTTTCTATACCATTGGTCCACTTTGACACACAGTTGGGCTCCTCTGTTTTATTTTACTTTTAATTGGAGGGATTAGTTCTTAAATTTCATTGTGTTCTATAATTATATAAGAGATTTACAAGATAAGTCATATTTACAAGATAAAGGTATTCAAAGACATCTAACTTCCATCCACATCTCTGTTCCTCCTGCCCACATGTAATCTTTTTAAGAAAATACATGGTCGTCCCTTTTTTGTAATATAAACACACACATGCATGTGTGTGTGTCTCACAATTTCAGGTAAGAGGTAGCGTGCCATACACACCTGTACTTAGCACACCTTAGGAATCATTCCAGAGTAGCATTAGAGACAGTCTTCATTCCTTCTTACAGTTGTTCAGGCTTCGTTTGTGGATGTGTCATGATTTATTCAACCAGTTTCCAATGGATGAATTTGGGTTATTTCCGGTCTTTTCTAATACATATAGTATTGCAATAAATAATCTAGTGCTTTTGTCTTTTTGTATTTTTAACTTTGCTTGAAGAATATTCTTCAATATGCTCGAGGGATGTTTTCACTGAGGGTATAATTGTAGCTTGACATTTAATTTCCTTCATCACAGTGAAGAAGTAACTAAAATATCTTCTGTTACAATTATTGCTAACAAGCCAACACTCAGTCTAAATGGCTCCTTTGAAGGTAATCCTTTTTGCCTTTGGCTGCTTTTAATAAACTTTTCTCTTTTTCAGTGGCTTTTTGCAGCTTCACTATAATATTTCCGAGTAGAGATTTCTTTACATTTATCTTGCTTGAGATTATTTTGACTTTTGAGATTGGTAGATGGGTATCTTCCTTCAATTCTGAAAAATCCTCAATCATTATCTCTTCTAATATTGCTTCTTACTCTCTCGTTTTCTTATATTTTATCTCTGATGAAATATAGGTTGAATCTTCCAGCTGCATCCTTTAATATTTATCATTACTTCTATAGTTTTCATTTTTCCTTGCTAAAGATTTCATATTTTTTTATGACTTGTTTTGAATTCACAAATTCCCTATTCTGATGTGGTTAATCTACAATTAAACCACTCACTGAGCTATTCAATTTTAGTTACTGTATTTTTTTCCTCCCTAAAATTCTATTTGGTTCTTTTCCAAGTATTCTATAATACTTTTAGAGTTCTTACCTGGAGTAGGAAGTGGCAACACACTCCAGTATTCTTGCCTGGAAAATTCCATGGACAGAGGAGCCTGGCGGGCTACAGTCCATGGGGTCACAAAGAGTCGGACACGACTGAACACATATATAGTTTTTTGTGTTTTTTTTTTCCACAGATATTTTCAAGCCCACATTTCATTTAAGCACAGCAAGCATCCGTATTTTATTCTCTGGGTCTAATGATATCAATATCTCAAGTCTTTGGGAAATCTCTTTCTATTGGTTCTCACTCCTTTCACATTTCCTTATGCATTTGGTTATCTTGTGCATATGAAAAATTAATCATAGAAATGACTTGAGAACAGTAGGGCAGTGCTCTTCCTCATAAGAGATTTTTTTCCAGAAAATATTTTTGTTTACTTCTACAGAGCACCTGGAGGCACAGATAATCTGAGATTACCCTAATTGAATTCAAGGGTGGAGATTTCCCTGGGCTACCTGCTAAAGCAAATCTGAGTTGCAAGGCTGCTCAGACTACTTTACTTCTTGCTTACCCGTACACTGAAGTTATAGATAATTGAGGTTCCAACTTGGAAGAAAAGAGTTGCCAGTTTTGTAACTGATTCTGCTAGATTAACAAATGACCTCACTGTGAAGATGATTTTGAGTACTGGGTTGATAATACTTCTCTGAGTTTTCACCTTCTAGATTTTGGGTCAGTACTTCATCATTGTCTTGTCAACTTTTTATGCTTTTAACAAAATGAATTTAAATTTCACTCAGCTTTTTTTAAAGTGGTCACCAGTAGGAGGGCGTATCCAAATTATTTAGCTTGCCAATAACAACATTGGAAGTTTATCTGTATTCTCATAAGTTTTAGAGATAGATGTCTACAAGCCAAGGAACTCCAGGGATTTCTGAAAGTCACCAGAAACTAGGAGAGAGGCGTGGAATGGACTCTTGCTTCAGAGCCTTCAGAACGAACCAACCCCGTCAACACATGAACTCCAGGAGCTGGAGGACGCCAGTACCGCCGGCTGCCACGAGAAGTCAGGCCGTCCGTGTGCTCCTCGCTCTAGATTCAGAGGTGCGCGTCTTGAGTCATGCCTCCTCCTCTTTTTACCTTTTGGAATCTCATAATGGCCATTGAACAAATATATAATGAACACCTACCATTTGCCCTGTGCTTGTTCCCAGTGCCGGGCACACACCACAGTGAAAAATGAAGACAAAAATCTCTGCCTTCCTGAAGCTTTCATTCTAGTGAATTTCAGTTCAGTATCTTGGCACTTTGGCTCCTTCAAACCCTCCCCCATTATAATGACCCTAGACATTCCCTGGAGGAAAGCTAAGCGAGTTCCGGGGTGATGGTTTAATAAATGAAGAAAGGCTGAACGCTGTGACACAGCCGGTTCCAAAGGAAACAAGGGGAGTGAATTGTCGTTTAGGACCTCATTCTTTAAGTGAGGACTTAAGGACAGCTGCCTCAACACTCACTGAAACCACTTTAAGCTCCTCCACCTTTTCCCCTGCTTTACATGTTTCTCTTTTCTTTCCTGACCTGGGAGCTCCCTTTTATATCAACTGCAATCAAACAGCTCTACTCCAGTCCACTGCAGGGATTGAAGGCAGACCAAAGTAATATTTTAGACTATTAATAATATGGCGATGGTATTGGATTAAGCATTATTGCTTTGCAAACTATTATTGCATATACCAAGGTTTCTTTTCCAGCATATATATCAAAACCAACCAAAGAACAAGACATCTACATTTATTTTTAAAAACCTCCATGATGTATGCATATGGAATCCATAAATGGAACACTCACACATTAAACCTACCACTCAGAATCGTTTTGTGCATAGAACATGTACAGCAATTACTTAGTGCCCGGGATAAATAGTCTCGGATTATCTCGCAGAATCTGTGTCCACACCCATGTATTTGGCACTGGTTGTATCTCGTTCCAGGTCACCTTGTAGAGTCTTTTCTCTAAGCTGTTGGATCTCAAAGTCCACTGTCATCTAGATCAGTTTAGGTGGGTGCTTTTAAAAGATACAAGTTCTCCTTAGAAGTTGTGATTTAGCATAATTGAGGTTCTGCGTTTAACCAGCTCTCAAAGCGATTCTGCAGAGAAGGCAATGGCACCCCACTCCAGTACTCTTTCCTGGAAAATCCCATGGATGGAGGAGCCTGGTGGGCTGCAGCCCATGGGGTCGCAAAGAGTCGGACACGACTGAGCGACTTCACTTTCACTTTTCACTTTCACGCATTGGACAAGGAAATGGCAACCCACTCCAGTGTTCTTGCCTGGAGAATCCCAGGGACGGGGGAGCCTGGTGGGCTGCCGTCTATGGGGTCGCACAGTCAGACACGACTGAAGCGACTTAGCACCAGCAGCAGCAAAGCGATTCTGATGCAAAGAAGCCCTGCTCCTGGGTGTTCTCCTCAGTCCTGGCTCGTTGTTTGGTCACAAGTGGCCTTTTCCTTTTAATTTACATCTGGTTTGTGCTTGGTCTTTTTGGTAAACCTAATCCAGAAGCTCTTTACTTGCTCCTGTCAGTGACAGCAGCTGTCCTATATCCCGGGGTTTACTCCTAGTCTGCTGAGTTTAGCCCTAACACCTACTATTACCAGCAGAGTGCAGACCTCCTGGAGGCGTGAGATTGTCTTTCCAGAAAGGTCTCTCTGGTCACCTGCAGGACTGCAAAGCCAAGCACAGCCGTCAGTTTGGGATGGGTTCTAAGGTCACTCCTGGTATCGACATAAATCACCAGAAACACCCCGGGCTAAGCCGGCTAAGTTGCTTCAGTCGTGTCCAACTCTGAGACTCTATGTACTGTAGCCTGCCAGGCTCCTCTGTCCATGGGATTCTCCAGGCAAGAATATTGGAGTGGGTTGCCATTTCTTTCTCCAATCATGTAAATTTCAAAACCAAGTATTAAGAATATAAATAACTTCATTTTACTGAGAACTACTTACCAGAGGCCTTCTGCATGGGTTTTTAGACGTCTAGAGCTATTTCCATGGGGCTGGGAACATGAACACTGAGGTGAAGGGGGGTGGGGGACACAAGTCACAAAGGTAGAATGAGCTTGTGCGATTTTGGAAATAGGCCCGTTTCTTCTCAGAACAATCAAGCATACCCTAACTCTTCATAGCTGAGGACACTCTATTGCAAAACTCGAGGGAAAAGTCAATGAAAGCGTTGATAAGAAAGCAAAGAGCTGCAGCCATTCATACATGCCCCGAGGACTTACTGAGTGCCTACTATGTGTCAGGTGGCCCAGGAGATACCACAGTAACAAAACCAGGCATGATGTCTGTTCTCATGAGTCTCCGAGTCTACCAGGGTAGACAGACGTGAACTAACAATTCAAATAAATAAACAGTGATCAATGTCAGCAAGTAGACAGTCAATGGTCAAAGTCATGGACCCTTGGGCAGGGAGCTAACGGCCAAGGAGCACTGATGAGGGATATGACACGGAGCTGCTATATGTGCGACCATGTCCCAGATGGTCCAGAAAATAATAATCATACTGATGTGTGTGTGTGTGTGTATATATATATATATATATATGGATAGATAAATCAATGAATAACATGATAAAGCAAATGATGTAAAACGTGAACATTTGGGGAATCGGGGTTAAGGATGTACAGAAGTTCTTTGTACTATTTTTGCAACTTTTTTCCCCTAAATCTGAAATTATTTAAAAATTAAAAGCTTTCCCAAAAAAATCAAGAAAAACTTCAATGCTCCCCTCATGCCTGTTTTGGGGTAGAGGGTGCTCAGAGGGGAGAGGAAGGAGAGAGATCTGAGGTCAGATCTTAGAATTGGCACACAGACCCAGGGGCTGTGCCTCCATGCAGACAGAGTCGCTTCCGGCTGGCAGGGAAGGGCGCTGACAGCGAGAAACATTATTTCTGGCCCTTTTCCAGCGCGGGTGGAAACAAGAGGAAACAGTGAAAGCTCTGTGAGGCCGAGGAGCTCGTCCCTGAGGACTGGCGCCGGGGAACGGGAAACGAGGCGTGGGCAGGAGGTGGGGTCCTGGCGGCCTCTGTGGACCAGCAGGGCTTGCTGGGCACAGTGGGGGCCACTGCCCAAGGCTCTCCCCCACCACAGGGAGGGGGAAGGGGGCGCTGGAAGGGGCTGGGAAGAAGGGAAGGGGAGAACTAACACTTGCCCGGCACCTCCTTTCTGCCACGCATGGCTCTGGGTGGTTTACCTAGGCTACCTCGCTAATGCTCAAAGTAAGTTTTGAGATAACCTCTGCTATTATCCCTCATCCCATGGAGATGTGGAAATAGAGGTTTAGAGGCGTAAGGAGAGAGATTCTGTTTGGGGCAGTCTAGGGGAATAGATCTACTGACTGACTTTTATGCTCAAAGCAGTTTTAAAAAGCTGGTCAAAATAATAATTTTTTTTTAAAATTAATCAATGATCTCACGAGAAAGTATGGAACACTCAAAAGCCAAAAAAATAAGTGCAATCAGGAATCCAGAGTGGTGGGCAGGGCAGGAGGCTGCCTTTCTCCTTGAGGGCATTCATTTGTCAAGTCATATGAAGCCTAGCTTTGGTTCTCATGGGCTGATAGAGATGAGAAACAAGAGTGAACGCCCAGAGCCCACTGAAGACGGGGCACCGCTAGAAGACCCCAGCCTCACACAAAGCTTGAGCTCCAGTGGCATCTCCACCAGGTTAGGGAGAAACTAAAAGCAGAACTCACCACTCACCATCCCACTAAATCCTGGAAAGAAATCTTAGCACTGAGTGGCGAGGAAAAAGCGTTTTCCAGGAGATAACATAAGCCCAAATTGACGGTAGGTGGTTTTGAAGCTTGAATTCACATTCCCTGGTGAAACTGAAATATTTCAAGCTGAAGTTTTAATGTATCCACCCAGAGATTTGGAAATGAATGGAGAAGCAGGAAGAAGCAAATTTTCTCTTCTTTTCCTGGATATTCAAAAGTGAAAAGGTAAACAGAAAAAAAATAATGTGGACTCTAGGATATTAACCAAGCACTCGAAAATGTAGACTAGCAAATGCAAAGATTTGCAGAAGTTGTGAAGATGAAGTACAGCAGAAATTGCTTGGTGGGGGCTGGCAGAAAGCTGAATAGCAAGCCAGCCCAGGTGTGGCCAATCTCCAAAAAGCCCAGCAAAAATACTTTACCTTTAGTTGAGAGCTCATTTTAAAGAAGAGTTTCTCAACCTCAGCACTACTGACATTCTGGGTACACAATTCTTTGTTATACGGGCCGATGCATTATAAGATGTTTAGCAGCGTCCCTGGGTTCTACACACTAGATGACAGAAGCATCAAGGCCCAAGCCAAATTGTGGCAACCCGAAATGTTTCCAGACATTGCGAAATATCCCCTGAGGGGGAAAATCACCACTGGTTGAGAACCACTGGCCTAAAATAATAAACCTAGATCCCTTGAATTCAACACAAGCTGCATACACATGTGAGAAGCACAGAGGAGAGATGGCGAAGACTCATTGTGGTCTGGTGGGAGGTGGAGGGAGGCAACTAATGCACAGAGAAAACGGCATAATAGCGCAGCAACGGCAGCTCTCAGCAAGAGCGAGCCAAACTACACTGCCGGAAAGAGCCTTCTACACGTAGCTGGGGGCATGAGAATCCAGCTCATTGCAAGGGATGACATTTTTTTTTAATTGAGTGAGCACAGGAACAACACAAAGACCCTTCACAAAAGAATGGGAAATGCCATTAAACCTATCAGTAAAGAACACTGGCCAGGACTTCCCTGGTGTTCCAGTGGTTAGGAGTCTGCCTGCCAATGCAGGGGACGTGGGCTCGATCCCTGGTCCGGGAAGATTCCACAGCTGCGGGGCAACTAGCCCTGCGTACCACAGCTAGAGAGCAGCGCCTACTTGCCGAAACGAGAGAAAGCCCACGCACAGCAGCACACCCAGAGCAACCAAAAATTCATTACCTTTTAAAAGCCGTGTTAACTCTTAAAAAAAAAAAAAAAAAAAAAAGAACATTGGCCAGAAAAAAAATGTTACCACAGAACAGATGAAAAATTTGACCAAACATTGCTTTATGAATAAACAGATCCTATATAACAACCATTCCAACCAGTCCATTCTCCTCACAGAAACCAGAATCATCTTTTAAAAATGCAAATCAGGCCTTGTCACTCCACCAGGTCGGTTTCTCTAAGCTAGGGCCCCCTTGAGCCTACAGAAGGAAGCACCTGACACCCCCATTTCTTCCTGGGGACCCTCCCTCTGCATGGGTCCTGCCTGCTCACAGCGCAGAAGGAACCTTCACACTGAGGGAAGCTACAGAGACCTAGAGCTGGAGATGCGCGTGGGATGGTGGGTGCGGAGCAGGGAGGTGAAGGGCCTTCCGAGGCCCTAACAGTGGTTGTAGAGGCAGGCTTGAGCTCTGCATCTGCAGTGTACGTACACTTAGCAATTTGAGTACATTGAGAACATCTGTGAAGGTCAAGAGCCTGTCTTTTGGACAAGGGGTTTATGAATTGGGGCATTTATTTGTTTCAATTTTTTTTTCCCCTAGATTAGATTTTTAAGTTTATTTTTAATTGAAGTGTCAGGTCACTTTATTTCTCTTCCTTTGTCCTTGTCTTGTTGCAACAAAAATTAAGAATGACGGACTAAAGGGTTTAAAACAAAAGCCAAGTTATAGCTCAGTTCAGCCCAAGGAGACAGATCTTTTATTAGACAGACACTTCAAAGACATGGGAGCAGGCCAACCCCAAAGGAGTCGTCTGTTTTATGAATTAACAAATCTTAATAAAAACCATTGCCTCTGTGAGGGAAGAGCACAAAGCAGACATCTAATCAGGCAGTGAAGAGATGGCAAGACAACGGTGAGAGGCAAGACAAGAGCTGGAGGAACTGAGGGCAGGAGCATAAGGAAAAACAAAATAACTTCAGAGATGAGGAAGCAGTCAGGAGGAGGACCTAGACACAGAAAGTAGAAACAGAGGGTATAAACAGGGAAAGTGAATAGAATAAGACAAAATGTAGAAAGTGTTCTTTTTTAATGAGAGAAAATGATAAATATAGAAAAAGGACATGAGAGAGCCAACATACACATAATTGGAGTCTCTAGACAAGAAAAACAAAACAATAAAATAAAAAAAAATAGAACTAAAGGAAACTTTCTTGAAATAAAAGATATAAATTTATATAAATGATACTATGTATGCCAGAGAAAGTTCACCTAGAACTGAAAATTCCAAAACTCCCTTAATAAGATTATTGGACTTTAAAGATAAAGAAAATATCCTGTGAGCAGACAGGCCCCCCAGAACAACACTCATTAAAGGATAAAATCAGGCTAGCCCCAGCAATTTTCAATGCCAAAACAGTGGCACAATACTCATGGGATATTTAAGGGAAAACGTGTATGCCAAGGATTTTATATGCTGTCAAGCTGTTCCTCAAGTATAAAAGCTCCAAACATTTTTTAGACATGCAGGAACCCAGGGAATACTGTTCCCATGATCCCTTCTTGAGAAAAACATCAGAGAACAAACTGTAGACCACCAAGTGGTGACTAGGGAAACCACAGCAAGAGGACCAGGAGCAAGCATTGAATATATTTAAATGTAGAGCAGCGACAAGAAATGCGGACATCTGAGTGTAAATTCATATATGCCGTGACAACATAGAAATGCCACATCTAATAAAAAATGGGGTGGATGAGAAGAGAGAAGATGAGCATAGACTATGTTCTCTGATGGTCCTGTCTATCTGTAGGAGCTGGGAGTTAAAGATCATCACACACTGAGAAATCGAATAATATATTTAATATATTTATTATAACATTTAATAATACAAATTCAGTTCAGTTGCTCAGTCATGTCCAACTTTTTGCAACCCCATGGACTGTAGCATGTCAAGTTTCCCTGTCCATCACCAACTCCTGGAGCTTGCTTACACTCATGTCCATCAACTCAGTGATGGCATCCAACCATCTCATCCTCTGTCATCGCCTTCTCCTATCCTGCCTTCAGTCTTTGCCAGCATCAGGGTCTTTCCCAATGAATCAGTTCTTCACATCAGGTGGCCAAAGTATTGGAGCTTCAGCTTCTATAATACAAATATAAACATATATAGAGATCATTTTGCATTGTGTTGAGAGAGAAATGGGGAGGTGGGAATTGTACCAATTTTCCATTGTTCATTCTGGGACAGTGATAGATACTGTCTATATAGAACTAAGTGTTCTATATATAACACTATAATTATGAAGGTAAACACTAGAAAAAAAAAGAAGGCTTCCTAAATAAGAATTTTAACTGCTCTGACTGAAACTCCCAGTGCAATACTGAACAGCAAGGACAAAAGTGGGCACCCTTGTCTTGTTTCTGAACCTAGTTAGGGAAACTTTTGGTCTTTCACTGTTGGGAATGATGTGAGCCATGGGCTTTTCATAAATGTCCTTTCCCATGTTGAAGAAATTCCCTTTTATTCTTAGTAACTGCGCGTTTTTATTATAAAAAGCTATTGGATTTGTGGAACTAGCATTGCATTCCTGGGATAAATCCCATTTGGTCATGGTGGTGTTGTTGCTCAGTTGCTCAGTCGCTCAGTCGTGTCCGACTATTTGCAACCCCATGGACTGTAGCACGCCAGGATTCCCTGTCCTTCGGCATCTCCCAGAGCTTGTTCAAACTCATGCCCATTGAGTCGGTGATACCATCCAACCATCTCATCCTCTGTTGTCCCCTTCTTCTCCTGCCTTCAATCATGGTGTATAATCCTTTTAATGGGCTGTTGGATTCAGTTTGCTAGCATTTCATTCAGAATTTTTGCATCGATATTCTTAAGAGATATTGGTATGTAGTTTCCTTTACTTGTGGCATTTTGTCTGGCTTTGGTATCAGGATAATACTGGCCTTATTGAATGAGTTAGATAGTGTTCCCTCCTTTTCTAATTTTTGAAGGTTTGGAGAAGTATTGGTATTAATTCCTCTTTAAATATTTGAAAGAATTCAACCGTGAAGCCATCTGGCTTAAAAATGTTCTTTGTTGGAAGATTTTTGATTACTGATTCAATCTCTAGTTATACGTCTGTATTTAAACTAATTAAAAAATATATATGTATTCAGATTAAATCTTAAAATAAAATTAAAATCAACCCTTCACTGTACGCAAGGGCATATGGGGCTTCCCTGGGGGCTCAGATGGTGAAGGATCGGCCTGCAGTGCAGGAGATCCAGGTTTGATCCCGGGGTCGGGAAGATCCCCTGGAGAAAGGAATGGCAACCTACCCCAGTATTCTTGCCTGGAGAATTCCATAGACAGAGGAGTCTGGCGGGCTCCATGGGGTCATAAAGAGTCAGACTTTTGACTGTTAGTCAGACTGAGTGACTAACACTTTCTTCAGCAGATGCAAGAGATATACCAATAGAAAGAGGTTGAAGCTAAAAGACAAACAAAGGCATTCTAGTCAAATATGTAACAATAATGATGGCTAACAGCAGTCATTATCTCATTGTCAAACAAAGTGCGATTCAGGCCAAAGCATTAAAAACAATGAAAAGGAGTTAAGCTATGTATCAGGGTGCCACTCAAATGCAGATATAACTATTATAAATATCTGTGCAGCAGATAACCCAGCAGCTCCATTCACCAGGACTAGTTACAGCCGCACAAGGAAAATCAGAGCACGTGAGAAGTCGGAGATGGAAATTCATCTCTCTCATGGTGGTCTCGGGGCAGAAAAGCAAAGATCATGTATTCAGTAAGGCAGCTCTGCTCAAGACAAAAGACCTACAGAAGAAACAATTTTGTTTTTCTCACCTGTAACAGTCCAGGATGCTAGAGAGCTCTACTCACTCGATAGTTCATGGACCCACATTCCTTCCACGTTTCCCTAGGACCACAAAGCAACATCAGCTTTGTAGAACTCAAGTTACCACCGTATCTAGGTTGCTTCTGGAGGGAGCAAGGAGAAATTGTGGAGCTGAAATGCTCATAATCTCAGACCTGGGTCTGTAAGTGAGAAATACTACTTATATTCATATTTTATTGGAGGAAACTTGTCACTGGATAAACCTAAAGAGAGTGGGGTGAGCTGGTAGTGGCCTGGCTTCATGCCTAGGAAAGTGGACAGATCTCAGGGGATCACTAGCAATCTGTGCCAAAGCCCATACCTCTGGGTGCCCACTCCCCCGTGAGGAGGACACACTCAACCCTCCTCCATGGGCCACACGCCGAAGTCCATCCAGTTACAATACTGGCGATCCCTCGGTGATACACAGACCTCTCCACCCGGCCCAGATATGGTTCCCTGTGGTCCGACGTCCTGGAAGCCAAAGACAATTTGTTTGTCCCACCCTCCTGACCAATAGGCAGGAATAAAACAGAGAAAGGAAGACCACAATAAACACCTCCATCCAGAGGACAGAGCATGGACAATACACAGTAGTCCCAGGGCGGGAACTGTCAGGACCTTGACCAGGCAGTGGATGCTGTGTCTGCTCTGAGACAGTCTTCCTTCTCTTCTGCCCCCATCGGAAGTGGGTGTCAGAAAACATGTCTTCCTTGAGAACTGGCTTAGGGCCTAAACAACTATGGGGGAAAAAAAAAAAGTTCCCTGAAAGATGTATTAGAACTCAAAGTCTGTTTCCAGGACTTCCCTGGTGGCATAGAGGGTAAGAATCCACCAGCCAATGCAGGGGACCCAGGATCGATCTGTGGTTCGGGAAGATGCCACATGCCACAGAGTAGCTAAGCTTGTGGGCCACAGCTACTGAGCTCACGACCTAGAGCCAGTGAGCCGCAACCAATGAGTCCCTGTGCCGCAGCTCCCGGAGCCCATGTGCCTAGAGCCTGTGCTCTGCAACAAGAGAAGCCACCGCAATGAGAAGCCTGTGCCCCGCAATGCAGAGCAGCCCCTACTCACTGCAACTAGAGAAAGCTTGCTCACGGCAACCGAGACCCAAAACAGTCCAAAATAAGTAAATAAATAAATGTAGCAGTGTGTGCGTGTCGATCTCAGGCAAGGGTTAAAAAAAAAATCTGTTTGTTTCCAGTCATCTCCTAAGCCAGTAACCACACTTGAAGCTATTTTCTCACAGAATTCTCAAGTCGACTTCATCTTTTTGCTTCTGGGCTCTAGCCACACCTCTTTCTTCACATAAAGGCAGCTATTTGGAGTCCTACCGAAATAAGAGGTTTGCTGAGAAGCCTTGGTCTGATCCCTGCCTTGGGGCTGGACGCCTTGAATGAATGTTTTGCTTGACAGACAGTCTGAAAAAGGCTCTGAGCCGTGACTGTCAGATCTCCTGTTGTTTGGGTGACAGAAACAGATGGCTTTTTCAACCCTGTGAAGCCCCTACACTTTTACATGTTTTTCCCTTTCATCTTGGCTTGAAATCTGCCCAATATGTGTGGATGTCATCTCTTTTCTTCGAATATCTTGCTAAAAGTAACAGGGAATGACCAATATTCACTAACAGTCCAGCTCTCTCCAACTTCTTAAGTTACAGCCGTGGCAGGCACAGAACCTGCCTCTCAGACCTGCAGGAAACAAATTCACCGATGATTTGGCCAGGAGGCCCCAGCTTTCCAGCATACAAAACCCACAACATCTGTGTTCCTGCCACCTGCCCACTGGGGTTTCAGTTACGGCAGTGTCCTACCCGTGGTACCAATTTTGATTCTTCATTAGGGTAAGGACTGGGGCTTCTCAGGTGGTGCTAGTGGTCAAGAACCTGCCCGCCAATGCAGAAGATGTAAGGAACGTGGTTCAACCCCTGGGTCAGGAAGATCCTCTGGAGGAGGGCATGGCAACCCACTCCAGTATTCTTGCCTGGAGAGTCCCATGGACAGAGGAGCCTGGCGGGCTACAGTCCATAGGGTCGCACAGAGTTGGACGTGACTGAAGCGACTTAGCACGCCGGCATACACAGGGTAAGGATTGTTGCCTCTGTGGGTATGTGTGTGTGTGAGAGAGAGAGATAGAGAGAGACAGAGACATAGAGAAAAGAAACGATGACTTAAAGAACCAAGTTTCTTTCTCATGTAGTAGAAAAAGGTAAGCATTCCAGGCTGAGGTTCCTTCCAAATGTCTCGTCCGCCACCTCTGGAGCTGTGTCTTCATCAGCATGGTGGAAGCTGAGCCACCACCATATACAGGTTTCAGCTGACAAGTAGAAAACAGAAAATGTGGGAGAGGTGTCAGTCAGTCAGTTCAGCCGCTCAGTCGTGTTCGACTCTTTGCAACCCCATGGACTGCAGCTCGCCAGGCTTCTCTGTCCATCACCAACTTCTGGAGCTTACTCAAACTCATGTCCATTGAGTCGGTGATGCCATCCAACCATCTCATCCTCTGTCGTCCCCTTCTTCTCCTGCCTTCAATCTTTCCCAGCATCAGGGTCTTTTCAAATGAGTCAGTTCTCATCAGATGGCCAAAGTATTGGAGTTTCAGCTTCAGCATCAGTCCTTCCAAAGAACACCCAGGACTGATCTCCTTTACGATGGACTGGTTGTATTTCCTTGCAGTCCAAGGGGCTCTCAAGAGTCTTCTCCAACACCACACTTCAAAAGCATCAATTCTTCGGTGCTCAGCTTTCTTTAGACTCCAACTTTCACATCCATACATGACCACTGGAAAAACCATAGCTTTGACTAGATGGAATTTGTTGGCAAAGTAATGTCTCTACTTTTTAATATGCTGTCTACCTTTGTCATAGCTTTTCTTCCAAGGAGCAAGCATCTTTTAATATATACTGTCATTAGACCTAAATGTAGAAATGGCACAAAAGTTTCTACCTACATTCTATTGGATAGAACTTAGTCTCATGGGCACACCTATCTATAAGAAGATTTGGTAAATGTAGTCTAATCCAGGTAGAATAGTAGAAGAGATTACAGTGAATATCCTATTTGTCTATATCATAGACACATAGTAACATACTAACTTTATAATTTATTGGGCAAATCTGACATGAAAATTGTAAACACGTTGTATTTTCATGTGACCATGGAACTTTCACAAGGCCTTTTTTCACAGATAATCTCAAACTTTCCAGAAAGAGGAATACTATGGAAAGCATTGCCTGGCCACAATGAAATTAAAGAAGAAGAAATTAATAACTATATCTGAAAAAATAAATATTCTTCTGCATGGAAAAATTTTAAAGTGTTAATCACTTGGTCGTGTCCAACTCTTTGTAACCTCATGGACAGTAGCCCTCCAGGCTCCTCTGTCCATGGAATTCTCCAGGGAAGAACACTGGAGTGGGTAGCCATTCCCTTCTCCAGGGGATCTTCTCAATCCAGGGATTGAATCCCCATCTCCTGCATTGCAGGTAGATTCTTTACCATCTGAGCCACAAGGGAAGCCTAATATTAAACTGGTATTTAAACGACTTAGATCAAAAAAGGAAATACAAACTAAAACTACAGTATTCCCATAAAAGAGTAAAAATGAAATACAGTTACAGGAGTAGTTGGAGGAAAATTTATGGCTTTAAAGATCTACATCAATTTTTTTAAAGGGTGGAGGGAAGAAGAGAAGTAAAGTTAGCTTCCAATTCAAAAAATTAGGCAAAAAGTTGAAAAAATGACAATAAATTGAACCAAGGAAAGGAAGAACTATTAGAGATAAAAGCAGGCATTAATAAATGTTATAAAATAGAAAACATTACATAACTAATATATAAACACAAAAGCTAGTTCTTTGAAAAAAAATTCAATAGCAAAAGGCAGGTGAATGCAAATATACACAATATGAAATGACTGGGGGAATCCCACCGAAATGGAAGAGATTAAGAGGTTCACATGAGATTAATTTGTTTACCTTATGTGCATGAACTTGAAAACAGATGAAATGGATAATTTCCTCAGTAAAAACAATAGGTTAAAACTGTCCAAAAGAAATAAAAACATTTAAACAGATCATTTCTAATAAGGAAATGGAGAGCTATGTCAAGAGTTATCAATTTCAGGTAGCACCAAAAAAGGAAAATTCACAGCCTGATGTCATTTGTAAAAAACAACCTAAAATACCTAAAGAAAATATCTAACAGAATCCAGCTGCATATTAAAAGAGCAATACATCATGTTGACATAAAAATATTCCCTTGGACTTTAAGGATGGTTGAGTATCCTTAAAGCAAATCTATTTATGTAATTTATTTTATTAATTGATCTAGGATGGGGAAAAAAAATATGGTCATCTCCATAGATGCCAAAAAGGCATTTAACATTCACCTCCATTATTTATAAAAGCATTCAATAAAATAGAGATTATTGATATTTGCTCTAAAGGATCCTTTTGAGTCTTGCTTTAGGATTTGTTACACAAGACCAGAGCCATGGCTGTTGTTGTTTAGTCGCTGAGTTGAGTCCAACTCTCTTGCTACCCCATGGTCTGGGGCCCACCAGACTCCTCTGTCCAAGGGGTTTCCCAGACAAGAATACTGAAATGGGTTGCCCTTTCCTTCTCCAGGGGATCTTCCCGACCCCAGGATTGAGCCCACGGCTCCCGCACGGGCAGGTGGGTGCTTAACCCGGGCCATCCGGGAAGCCCCATGTTTCAGATCAGATCAGATTAGTCGCTCAGTCGTGTCCGACTCTTTGCGACCCCATGAATCGCAGCACGCCAGGCCTCCCTGTCCATCACCAGCTCCCAGAGTTCACTCAGACTCACGTCCATTGACTCAGTGATGCCATCCAGCCATCTCATCCTCTGTCATCCCCTTCTCCTCCTGCCCCCAATCCCTCCCAGCATCAGAGTCTTTTCCAGTGAGTCAACTCTTTGCATGAGGTGGCCAAAGTACTGCAGTTTCAGCTTTAGCATCATTCCTTCCAAAGAAATCCCAGGGCTGATCTCCTTCAGAATGCACTGGTTGGATCTCCTTGCAGTCCAAGGGACTCTCAAGAGTCTTCTCCAACACCACAGTTCAAAAGCATCAATTCTTCGGCACTCAGCCTTCTTCACAGTCCAACTCTCACATCCATACATGACCACAGGAAAAACCATAGCCTTGACTAGACGAACCTTTGTTGGCAAAGTAATGTCTCTGCTTTTGAACATGCTATCTAGGTTGGTCATAACGTTCCTTCCAAGGAGTAAGCGTCTTTTAGGGTCAGGTTAATTGTCCCTGCTACTGAGGCAAGCCCCTCAGAGTACTCTTCCCAATGCCCTGAAAATTAGGAGGTTTTGCAGTCTGGCTGATAGAACGGGTGTTATTCTCACCTCTGTGTGAGCACCAGGTAGTGTTTCTGCTAATCCTTTCTGGGTGTTTCTCTCCCCAGCCTCACACACATTCACTGATCAGGGCTCTGTTGGATCCTGGAGCCAGACCCTCTGCAGACATCTGGAATTCATTCTTTTGTAGCTCTCTCCTCTCGCACACACTGCCCTGCCAACTCGAGATGCTTTGGTCTGCCCAGGCTGTCAGCTCCCACTTCTCAATTCAGGGAGTGTGCCAGGATCCATCTGAGTTCCTGACGCTTTCTGACCCGCAGTCTTGGAAGTCTTTCAAAACAATGATCCAGAGCGATGCAAGGCTCACATGACTTACTTCCTATGTCAAGAATCACTGTCCTTCACTGCCTGATATCTAGTGACTTGAAAACTGCTTTTTCATAAATATTTTGTCTGACTTTTTTTGGCTGTTTCAGGCAGGAAGTTAAATCCAGTTCCTGCTGCTCCATCCTGGCTGATGGCACCAAAGCTTCGGGTTCTGCTAAGAAGGAAGAGAAGCGCAGGCAGCACCCTCTGTGTAATTTGCATATCATCTGCATAATATGAAATACACAGAAAGACCCCACACCCCTATGTCCGAGTCCCTTGTTCTGTCTTCCCAACTGAGGAGAAACATACGGCAGAGCCAACCCAGAGAAACCAGGGCTCCCCTATAGTACCTGCAACTTAGCCTGTGTCCTCTGGCTTCACCAAGAACGTGGAAACATTTTCTCCAGGCTACTGAGCCAAGTTTGTGCTGGTTTTCAGTTATCTGAACTGTTTGCTTAGACAGCCAGTTCACCAACTGGTGCCTCCACTTCCCATCTTTGCAAGAGGGCTAACTGAGCAGCATTATACAGCCTCAGAGAATAGCATTCCAAAGGCACTCCATGCATATGCAGACTTCTAGATTCTCTAACAGATGTGCTGTTCTTCACCTTGCTTCTTTTACATAAAAATATATCTTAAGGACTTTTCCATATCAGTTCATAACCCTGTTATTTTTTTGCTGTTGCATATTACTCCATTCTTATGAATGCACCACAATTTATTTAACTCTACTGCTAACAGTTCCCAGTCCTTTATTGAAGCAAAACATGCTTCAGTGAGTTACTCTGTAAATACAGCAAGAATTTTTTTTTTAAAAAACCAGGTATTGTGTGGTAGCCAGGCTCCAAGATGGCTCCTTATAATCCTTTTCTGCTGGGATTCATACCCTTGTGTAATCTTCTCACATACAGGCTGGTCACTTGCTCTGGGGAAAGCCAGCCACCATGTCATGAGGACACTCAAGCTGCCCTCTAGAAGAGACCACAGGGAGAGGAGCTGAGGCTTCCAGCCAATGGCAGTACCAATTTGCCAGCTGTGTGAGTATGCCAGCTTGGACCCTCCAGCCCTAGTTAAGACCTCATGTGATTACAGCCCCCAACTAACGTCAGACTTCAGCCTCATAATTGACTCCAAGTCAATACCACCCAGCCAAGATGCTCGCGAACACTGACCAGAGACCTCATGAGAGATATTAAATAATTATGTTGTTTTACACCAACCACCAACCTTGGGAATAGTTATTGCAACAGCAATAAAGATTGGAACTGGAAGTAGGTACTACCATAACAAAGACCTAAACATTTTGGAGTAGTTTCAGGGCTAGGTAGTAGAAGAAGTTGAAAGGATCTTAAGGACAGTCTTAGTAAAAACTTAAAGACTCTGTTAGGAGAAGCCATATTTCAGAAGAGCTACCGACTGATGCCTTGGTGTGCCTTCCATTTTCCTTCTATTTGAACAAAAGGGTCTATATCAATTATCCTATGCTTATTCTACCATTGTATGTTGGATGTGTGATGGACAAATAATTTGAGCCCATGGTCGACATGTCTTCAGATCAAGAGGAACTATAGGTCGGGGAGCTGTACCTCAGGGACTGTACCTAATAAGCCTCATTGAACTTGGATATAATTTAGATGAGATCCCTGAACTTTGAGATGATGCTACAATGGGATAAAAGAGAGTTCTAGGTGAAGGTTCTTTGTTTGCCAGGACCATCCTTCCTGCTAGAAGGCTGATGTGATGCTGGTACTGTGGCAGCCATCTTGTAACCATGAGGTGGTGGGGGGGGGGGGGGGGAGACGTTGTCAAAAATGGCAAAGAACATTGTCAGAATCTGGGTCTCTTATTTCCCCCCTAAGCCTTATTCATCTTTACTGCCCAGTCCCTAACACCTGGCTTTTTCCCCCTCTGGAAATGGAGAAAGTGGCTTAGCTCCAGGTGGCTTTCTGATGATCAGATCTGCCTTTCATTAAGCCGTGTCTGGTTGTATTTCCTATCCTTGAGATACTCTTTGAATCTGGGTCTTTGATGGCATCACTGAGCCATTCAACCCTCCTCTAGATGTCTTTTCTACAAACAGTAACTTTTGTCTTTGTAGTTTGAGCCATCACCACTCTGTGCTACATTTTTTGAAGCCAAATAAAACCTAGGGGACTCAAAGTCAGGATTTAAACCCCCATGGACTATAGTCTGCCAGGCTCCTTTGTCCATGGAATTCTCCAGACAAGAATACTGGAGTGGGTTGCCATTTCCTTCTCCAGGGGTTTGCCTCAACCCAGGGATCAGACCTGGGTCTCCTGCATTGCACGCAGATTCTTTACCATCTGAGCCACCAGAGAAGCCCCTTTAAACCCCCACTTCCACCCCAATTCAAGTTGAGAGCTTCTTCCCCATCCTGAACTGTTTTATAAGTGTGTGTGTGTTTGTGTGTGTGTGTGTGTGTGTGTGTGTGTGTGTGTGTGTGTGTGTGTATGTGTTTGTGTGTGTGTATGTCCCTGTGAGACTTCTTTAGGGCCAGGGACCAAGCCCTGCAGAGGGCTCTGCAAGTCCTGGTCCCACACATGGGCTACTCACTGATGGTCCAAAGAAGACTGGGCATGGCCAGCAGCTTTCTGTGGGATTACATTCCACAGCAGACCAGAGAACAGCTAACCAATAAAGCTCAGAACACATAAAACAGCCAATAAAATGGGTTTTATGGGGCATGGATCTGGGAGTAACAGGCTGACAGGGTCTGGCCTTTCCTGGAATACCTCACAGGTTCAGGACCACGGGGACAGGGGTGGCTCTGTCAGACTCCTCTGCATGAGATCAGAGGGAAGGTCAGAGGTTTCCTAACGGCCAACCAACTCTACCAGAACAAGTCCTGGTGGGGGCAGAGCAGGCCCATGGGGCAGGGCACATTGGCTGGGGTCCCAGCCCACAGTGGGTTGGCTCTCAGGCTCTCATTTTGGGTTTGGCATGAATTATTCTGCACCAAACAGCCCAGCCCAGGGTTTCTGGGACTCTCCCCAAGGCTGGGAGAGAGGAGCTGGAGGGAAGTGCTGTGCCTCTGTCTCCCCATCTTTACGGGACAGGGTTACAGGTCTGGTCTCGGTCCCTGCTGCCTGCCCACACGTCCCCCAGGGTCAGGGTTCTCAGGCTGTCGGTGCTCTAAGGCGATCCATTAGGGTCTTTGATAAACTTCAGCAATCGAAGCTGGGAGGGCTCCAGGGACAGAGGGGAAGTGATCTGCCCGAGGCCACAGGTCAAGGAGCAGAGCTGGGCGAGTGTACGGTGACTCCTGAGCCACTTCCATCTTCCCCGCCCCCACAGCTGGACCACATCAGGGGTGGGAAGATGGGGATTTTTCTACTGTGGAAACACCTGCTCTGATCAATTTGGTGGAGAGCACCCCGCACTCTCACCCCGGCTCTGCTGTGGACTGAGGGAAAGTCCTCTGTATTAGTTAGATGAATCCAAAGAGACTCAAGAGGAAGGCAGTGGTTTAGGGAAGACTGGAGTCCATTTCTCTCTGAGAACAGTTCATCTTGAGTCCACATTCCACCTCCTCAGGCAGCTCCCGGTCCTGTCCTGAGGTGCCCAGCACCTCCCTCATGCTTGGTCACTGGCAGGCCACAAGAACGCCCACATTTATCTTCAGGGGAAGGACAAAAGCCATGTGCCCCCCATCTTAAGGCCCAGGCCCTCTGTGGCACGTGCCATGGGCTTGCTCCTTCTGGAGCACTGGGGCCCTGCTCACCGCAAAAAGGGGAGACTGCAGCCTGGCCCTGTGCCCAGGAAGATGCAGAAACAGATATCATTGGTCTACGGGCAGCCAGTATCCACAGCTCACCTGGCTACTAGGTACCCGTCCTTCCCACAACAGAACACAGGCATGCCCTTTCTGAAGATATGGATCCCAAACTCCCATCTGGTTACACTTTTAGATCAAAGTGCGGGAGACCTGGGGAAAAACGAAATCCTCTCCAGAGCCCCACATGACTCCTCACGGTTCACGACAGAAACTGTGAGATAATTCGTCTGCCCCTTTCCCACCACCCCAGCCGCACCCTCTCCCGGAAACACAGTAGTGGGAAATAGGAAATGGGAAAACCACAACACAAACTCCCATGTGGAAAAGGGAAGAGGGAAACATTCAGAAGTGGCTGGCGTGTGCATGCTTGTGCTAAGTCGCTTCAGTCGTGTCCGACTCTGTGCGACCCCATAGATGGCAGCCCAACAGGCTCCCCTGTCCCTGGGATTCTCCAGGCAAGAACACTGGAGTGGGTGCATGCTTGTGCTAAGTCGCTTCAGTTGTGTCCGACTCTTTGCGACCCCATGGACTGTAGCCCACCAGGCTCCTCTGTCCATGGGATTTCCCAGGCAAGAATACTGGAGTGGGTTGCCACACCCTCCTCCAGGGGATCTTCCCGGACTCAGGGACTGAATCCGCATTTCCTGCATTGCAGGCAGACTCTTTACCGTTTAAGCCACCAGGGCAGCCCTGGCTGGAGCCTGCTGCTGCTGCTGCTGCTAACTCGCTTCAGTCGTGTCCAACTCTATGCGACCCCATAGACGGCAGCCCACCAGGCTCCCCCATCCCTGGGAGTCTCCAGGCAAGAACACTGGAGTGGGTTGCCATTTCCTTCTCCAATGCATGAAAGTGAAAAGTGAAAGTGAAGTTGCTCAGTCGTGTCCAACTCTTAGTGACCCCATGGACTGCAGCCTACCAGGCTCCTCCATCCATGGGATTCTCCAAGCGAGAGTACTAGAATGGGGTGCCACTGCCTTCGAGGGAGGTAAATCCTACTGGCCTGAACTGTTAGGACTTGCTCTGGCAGAGGAAGCTAATCTGGCCAGTCCAGTTCTGGAAAATTCTCTTTTCCCCAATCTTCTGTGGCTACATCTGAAGCAGGTGTTAAATAGTTTGACCTCCTTGAAGGTTTCTTTGGGGCTCAAACAATCTTAATCACTGGCCAACTGCTACTTGCCTTGGCAATTCTCTCAACAAGCTTCTGGTCAAGGTGCTTATAACTGATTCCAGGGGCCAAGAATCATACCCAAAGATGTTTTCTCAACATGATTCTGAAAGCAGTTTTATTTCACCGTCGCCTGCTCTGGCCCAGCCCTCTTGAAACAGGTTGGAACCTGGGACCTGAGACTCTTTGCTGCAGTACTTGCACTTGGACAAATGTTTCCCCAAGTAACAAAATACAAAGAAACTGTAAGGGACTAAAAATAATTGCATGCATGTGCAGTGGGGGCAAATTATGGACAACAAGATACAAAAAGACCAAAAACACCCCCACACTGCCACTTCAGAGGAGCCAGAAGCAAAAGCAGGGTACTACTGCGCATGCCCGCTTCACATAACCAAAGAGGTCATGTGAACCAAAGAGACAGGCAAAACACCTAAGCCACCCCCATCCGGACCTCTGGCCGCATCCCTACCCTCACCCTGTATTAGGAACCAGCTCACCCCACCCCATCAGCCAACAAGAAGGAAGAGAATCTGCCTCTTGCTGCAGAAGGAGCCCCAGTAAAACCTTGCCTGAATTTCTGGTCTGGGCTCTGGTCAATTTCTATGGATTCACAGAGGCCAAGAACCCTCCTCGGTAACACTCTCACTCTAATTTGGGCTGTGTGGGGTGGCGGAGGGGAGGGGCAGGGAGGGGAATGTGGATTCTCCCACAATAAGTTTGAGTGGGCAGATGATATCCTTAGTCTAACCTTGGTCCAGGGCGAGGCTTCCTGGGTGGCCTTGGAGAAAGGCTCTGAGCCTCATCAGCTGATCTCCTTCTGCGTGGGTTACAAAAAGGGGTGGCTCTCGCCCCTGTGAGGTCCCATGTTTCTAGATACTCCCTATTCCTTCCCATCACTCTTGTCTTTCCTGTAATAATTTGCTAAAACCACAAAGCCACAGAGGATAGCAGACCCATGCTAACATTCCGGCTCTTTCCAACCGCTTCTCCTAGAGCTATGCGTTCGGTCAGTACACTATCAGCCTTCCAAAATGTCATAAACGTGATTTTTCCAAATGCTCTTCCAAAGCATAATGAGGGACTCCAACTCTCTAGCCTGCAATATTTATACCCTCCCCACAGGCAGCTAAGTCAAAATCCCTAAGTCAACGCCTGGCGCTGCAGGAGCTTTTTTTAGGACAGCACCCCACTGCCATCACCAGATTTTGTTTATTCAGGGTAAGGTAAGGTTGCCATAATAAAGGGACCCAATAATGATTTACTGGCTCAAAGAAGACGGGAGTGTGTTTCTCTCCTCTGTCATAGTCCGTGGTGATCATTCCAGATGGGCAGACTCTTGAGTTCCACGAGGTCATACAGGGGCCTGGGGTCCTTCCCTCTTGTTTCTCTGCCATTCCCTAGGCCACTGGCCTTGTCGGCTTGATCACAGGGTTGCAGGCACATCCATGGGAGGAGGGTACGTATTAAGGCTGAGGCCTGGGAAGGAACACACTTCTCTTCCCAATCTATGCCATCGGCAAAAACCTACCTCATCGACAGACCTAAGGACAATACCATATGTGACACAGAGACTTCGTGCCTGGGAAAGCGGAAAATCAATGCTGGTGGACAATTAGCAGTCTCCACTGCTAACTGGAGACTGGGAGCTGAATGAGTAGGTGGCTGCTGTGTGAGTCACGTGGCCTTGAGACTAGGCTGAGAGGACTGTCCTCATGGGCCCCCCTTGTCCCCTCAGCGCATACACACACACAGGCCACAACTGTTCTCCACCCAGAACCACAGGGAGAGCAGACCTCCCCACACACCTCTGCTTGGTAAGCTTTGCCATGCCCCTACAGTTCTCTCTCCGATGATGCCTGCCACCCTCCCTTGTGCCAGCAGGGGCTTGAGGGAGACTCAGGGCAGGCCCCGAACCTGCTGGGAGATGGAAGAGAGTGCCTGCCCGGGTTCTCTGGGAAGCAGACGCCAAGCTGGGATTAAGTGTGCAAGGCTTCCATTAGGAGGCGGGCTGGTGTGACATGAAACACAGAGGGAGGTAGAGCGGGCTGGGGACGCCAGCTGGCAGGCTGCAAGGCAAGAATGAACCTGAGAGAAGGAGAGAGAGACAGGGTGTCCGCGGACGGCCCTGCAGTCTGAGAAGGCTTCAGCAGAGCCATTGGGAGATCCTTGAGCTAAAGTCCAGTTCAGTTCAGTCGCTCAGTCATGTCCAAGTCTTTGCAACCCCGAGGACCGCAGCACACCAGGCCTCCCTGTTCATCACCATCTCCTGGAGTTTACTCAAACCCATGTCCATTGAGTTGGTGATGCCATCCAACCATATCAGCCTCTATCATCCCCTTCTCCTCCCGCCCTCAATCTTTCCCAGCATCAAGGTCTTTTCCAATGAGTCAGTTCTTCACATCAGGTGGCCAAAGTATTGGAGTTTCAGCATCAGCATCAGTCCTTCCAATGAATGTTCAGGACTGATCTCCCTTAGGATGGACTGGTTGGATCTCCTTGCAGTCCAAGGGACTCTCCAGAGTCTTCTCCAATGCCACAGTTCAAAAGCATCAATTCTTCAGCACTCAGCTTTCTTTATAGCCCAACTCTCACATCCATACATGACTACTGGAAAAACCATAGCTTTGACTACATAACTTTGTTGGCAAAGTCCACCAACTGAAGTCCACCTACAAAGAAATCTCAGGTCTCCCAGGAACTGGGAGAATTCTGTCTTAGAACCCCAGCCACCCGCGAAGTTGTTGGTGGGGAGCACGTCTAGGGGGAGGGGCCCAGCCTCAGCCAACGAAGGAGACGGATTGCAAAGCCAGAGCTGCTCTGTTCTGTACCCCCGTCCCCAGAGGCTGCCACAGGACAGCACGGTGGGAAGTTGGGGACCTAGGAAGATAACAGGCTTCGGAATAGAAAAGACAAGACATGTCATGATCCAGCTCGCTACTGACTGGCTGTGTGGCGCTGGGCAGGAAACTGAACCCCTCCGATCCTCAGCTCTCTCCTCTGTAAAATGCCTGGGAAAGGATGGATTTAGAGTGCTGGAGGTGCTCACTAAGTGGTGGTCTTTGTCCTCTCCCCTACCGTCTTAGAGAAGGTAGTGGGCCTAGGGGCTACTCTAAATGTGCTCCCTAAGGGAGGACTCCCAAGTCCATGCTGCTGCTGTCTGGTCAGTAGCCGGGTCCAACTCTGTGACCCCATGGACCACAGCCCACCAGGTTCCTCCGTCCATGGGATTTCCCAGGCAAGAACACTGGAGTGGGTTGCCATTTCCTACCTCGGGGCATCTTCCTGACTCAGGGATCAAACCTGTGTCTCCTGCATTGGCGGGCGGATTCTTCACCACTGAGCCATCTGGGAAGCCTCCCAAGCCTATAGCTGGCCTTGATTCCCTGGGATCAGACAACTTTCCCTCTCACCAACACCGCCCCACCTTACCGCCCACCAAGCAGACCTGAAGTGGCACATAGCAGACCACAGAGGCCAATCTGGCTTTTAAACAAGTGCAAGAAAAACACCCTGAGAAATATCGCCCCCAGGGCCAAGAGAAATGTTTAGAAGAGGCTGCCAGCCAGGCCTGGGATGGCAATGTGCTACCTCCTCTGGGCTCCGGCTTGTTTGAAAACTCATCACCCAGGCTAGGGCTGCAGGCTAAAGCCCAGGTGGGGAAGGGAAGGAAGGAGGCGTCTCCTTGGACAAGCTTGTAAACCCAGACGGCTGTAAAGCCAGACGGCTGGGCAGGCTTCCACCCGGCCCTGGCGCACGCAGGCTCCCAGCTCCCAGCGAGGCGCTCTGGCCCTGGTTTTCTCTCTCCTGCAAGGCCCGTACCCAGAGGACTTTGTATGTCACTTTGTACGTCGCCTCTCCTCCCCTCTACTCTCCACGGATCCCGTTCTCTTGCTCTCTCCAAGGCTGGCCCCGCTTCTGCTCAGTCTCGTGACATTTTCTGGCTCCTGACTCTCTATTTCCCCATCTCTCTCTGTCTCTGCGTTTCCCCGAGGGCCTCATTCCTTCCCGTCTTTGTGGTTCTCATGCTCTCCTGCTCCCTCTCATGTCTGCTCTCCTGCCCATGTCTCCCTCTCTTCCCTCCTCTCCAACTATCTGGCTTCCCAGCCCAGCCCCTTGGAGCCGTGTGGTGCTTTGGAGCACACGGGGGGAACTGAGCCCTAGAAGTTGCACAGGCACCTCAGATAAGCCCCTCCTGACTCTCTTCCTTCTTCCCCTGAGCAGAGCAAAGATGTTCGGAATCAGAGAGCATCCCCAGTGTAACGTGGGGGCCCCCAGCACCCCAGACCCAGCCTGCTGCCTGCAATACAACAGCATCCCCATATCCTCCCCTTCTCCCTGTCACTACTGCTTCTAACTTCTTTCTACACTCAGTCCAGGTGGGGCTAGTGGTAAAGAACCCGCCTGCCAGGGCAGGAGAGCAAAGAGACATGGTTTCAATCCCTGGGTCTGGAAGATTCCCTGGAGGAGGCCATGGCAACCCACTCCAGTATTCTTGCCTAGAAAATTTCCATGGACAGAGGAGTCTGGTGGGCTACAGTCCATGGGGTTGCAAAGAGTCGGACACAACTGAAGCGCGTTAGCACACGTGCGTGTATACTCAATCCTTAGAACTAATGTCAGTTATAGGCAAAACTAAGAAACCGGAACAAACAAGACGTCACTTTTATACCAAAGAGTGGGAAAATCGATGTGGGGCATCGATTCAACATACTGTGCTGTGCTAAGTTGCCTCAGTCGTGTCTGACTCTGCGACCCCATGAACTGTAGCCCACCAGGCTCCTCTGTCCACAGGATTCTCGAGGCAGGAATACTGCCTAGGCATGGAGAGTTGTCACGCCCTCCTCCAGGGGAAACTTCTCGACCCAGGGATCAAGCCCTCATCTCACATGTCTCCTGCAGTGGCAAGCAGGTTCTTTACCACTAGCACCACCTGGGAAGCACATCTATTCCATAGGATTTTATTACAAATCATGATATACATCAATACTGATATTAAATACAAATCCAAGTAAGAAAACAAGCAGCTTAAAAAAAAATAGTATTGGGATGCTTCCCTGGCAGTCCAGTGGTTAAGAATCTGCCTTGCAATGCAAGGGACCTTGGTTCGATCCCTGGTGTGGAAGATCCCACATGCCGTGGGGCAGCTGAACCCATGCACCACAACTACTGAGCCTGCGCTCTGGAGCCCGTGAGCTGCAACTCCTGGAGCCTCACGCCTAGAGCCTGTGGTCTGCAAGAGAAGCCACGGCAGTGAGGAGCCTGAGCACCGTAACTACAGAGTCGCCTCTGCTTGCCACAACTAGAGAAAGACCACGAGCAGCAGCAAAGACCCAACACAGCCAAAAAGTAAACAAACATTAAAAAAAAAAGTATTTACAGCATAAGCCCATTTTGTGAAACATGTATATATGTATACATATATATATACACACACACAATAACATAGGCATAACCTCCAAAATGTTGACATATTTATCTCGGGGTGGTAGGAGTATGAGTTACTTGTTTTTATTATAAGGAACAAATAGTTCTTAGGTAATGAAACATTAGAATAATTTTAAAGCAAACCAGGAAGTAGGCAAGATGAACATCAATCTTCCTTCCTGTCCCCTTACTCATTTTAACCCAACAAACTTTTCAGAAGTGACTACTGGGTGTTGGGTCCTGCCAGAGGCTGAGCAAGAACTGGAATAATCACATGTGGTCCCCCCAACATTCCTAGGTCCTGGCCAGGGTGACTCAAGGAGACCCTATAAGTAGGCCTTCAGCTGGGGTATGGGCTGAAGGTGGTGGAGAAGGAGGTTCTTCAGCAGGGAAAAGGGTACTGGCAGGAGCATGGTGCCCAGAGGGAGACACCTAATCGGGATCCCAGGCATTAAGGATGAACCCATGGGAAGGTTGGGGGCGCCTGGCTCTTGAAGAGCAGAAACAGGAACTACGGCTAAAAATGTAAGATAAGATGGGGGTGGGGGTGGAACAGGATGAGGGAACAGAATGGGAGGAGGTTCTAGGAGGGGCTTCTGAGCTTCAGGCACCCTCCTTCCACCCAAGGAGCTCAAACCAGCCTAGCCAGGGCGGCTGCAGAGACTGGAATCAAAACATGGACCCATGGCTGCCTCACCACGCCAAGTGCCTTGTTGATGCATCCCAGCAATGGAACTGGCTGTTGATGGGGCCCACAGAGGCCAGTGAATTCCGGGGGGTAAGGGCAAGGATAGTGCCGAAGACTCCTATCCCCAAGGTCCTGAGCCTGGCCCCGCCTGTGAGCCAGAGGGGAGGACATTCTATTAGACCCCTGTTGTATGCTCAGTCATGTTGGACTCTGCCACCCCATGGACTGCAGCACGCCAGGCTTCCCTTTCAGACCCTGTGTGATCCCTTTTTGTTTCTTTGTTTTGTTTGCTCTGCCTTCTGGTTTTCTGCAGAGCCCAGGGCCGCGACAGGTGAGGTGTGAGGAGTAAAAGGCAGTGCAGATGCCCTGCAGGGCTGGGCTGAGCTAAGCACCAGTGTCCCCTACCACCAGGGGACACCCGAGTACAGACACACGGCGACCTGGAGAGACCCGAGTCGTCAGGGCATCCACCCTCTCCGTGTTCCTAATAACTACGCAGAGGCAAGCCTGGCCCTGGTGGCTCAAGGCTGGCGTGACCCCAGAGGGATGGGCTGGGTGGGAGTCCCAAGTGTGGAGAACTGCTTTCCTCAACCAAATGCTGTTTATTACCCCCATTACCACCTACTGCCAGGGACGCCGGCCGCGGCTGGAAAGCACTGGAAAGACAGAGTCGTGGGACGGAAGGAGCACTGGACGCCGAGTCAGAGCTGGCTGCGCAGCGCCTGCTCTTCATGTGACTTTTCCCTGTCTGCCGGGTTTGTTTTCTCATCTGTAAACAAAGGCGGGGTGGGGGTGCGGGGAGAGACTCCGTGGTACCCAAGCGCCCTTCAGGCTCTGACAAAAGACAGATTCCTTGCCGAACCTTGACGAGGGCAAAGGGAAAAGCTGGAGAAAAGGACCAAACCAAAAGCAGCCGCTGTTCGCTGCCCCAGCGCAGGGGCGCCGGGCGCCCTCAGACGTAGGCGACTTGGAGTGCGCGCGCACACACACACTCTGGCCGGCTCCCAGCCGGCCCTCGGATCCCACCACCCAGAGACCCCCGCCTGGGTCTCTCATTGCTGGCTGGGGCATCTCTCCACCCACTGCCTGGAAAGGGCGCGGGGTGAGTGGGGTCTTCCGTGGTGGGTACGGGGCGGTGACCCTGACCCCGGTCTCCCCGAGAGGCAGGGGCTCTGCGTCCTCACAGCGCCAACCTTGAGCTCCCTAGCGGCTCCACCCCGTCCTGGACACTGGTGACGAAGAACAGACCTGGGAGGCAGGAGAGCTCGGGCCGGCGGGTCCCCTGGGGAGGTAGGTCATGGACCCGCGCACTGGGGCTGCGACTTCGTACCGGTTACCGAAGCTGATGGAATTACTTTCAGCCGGGGATTCCTGTCGCCCCCCCCCCCCCACCCATTCCAGCGAATTAATCCTCCCCACTTCTCCCCTAGTTTTGGGAACCTGGGCACTAAAGGAGTCCAAGAAGTCAAGAGCCTTGAGAAATGCACTGTGCAAATATATTGACTTTATTTGTCTCCGTTCGGGAGCCTCACAGACATATCTAGGTAAAAAGATCGTTAAATAAACGCCGTCAGCCATCGCAATGCAAAAATAAATATCAATCCTCCGGCCACAGCGCCAGCTGCGCTGCGCCCCAAGTCCCATCGGCCGCGCCTAACAATTATAAAAGTGTTCAGCTAGAGTGGGTCGGCGTGAGTGTGAACGGGTGTGCGCGCAGGGGGTGGCGAGGAGGGGTGGGCACGGTGGAGCGGTGTGCAAAAATCGGAGTTTCAGACCATCGGACAAGGGCGTGGAGCGACTCTCCGCGAAGCCCCAGGGACCCGCGGCGACTCTGCGGGTGCGCCTCCCCTCACACACTCACAGCAGAGTTCGTACTGGGAAGAGTTAAAAAATAAACATTTACAAGGGCAAAGAAAGGCGGCACCCCCTTTCCCGGCGCCCCGGCTCCCCCGGCGCGCGCTCCCGCCCGGGGCGAGCTCAGCTCGGGGCGCCCGGACCAGTTTGCAGTCGGGTGAGGGTCCAGGCGGTCCCCCAACCAGGGTGCTCAGCGGATGGGGGACCCGAGTGCAAGGCGCGGGGCCCCCTCGGGGTTCGCACGCTGGTCCGTCACGACGCGCCGCCCGGGCGCGCGAGTCCCGGCTGCGGGCGGCGCCGGTCACAGGGCCGAGTCGGAGTCGCTGGAGTCCAGGCTGTTCCTCAGTTTGCAGCCGCTGAGCGGCTCCCTCTGCAGCGACAGACTCTGCGTGCTGCGGCGCAGGCACTCCAGGCTCTGCAGGAACGACTTCTTGGCCTTCTCCTCCTCCATAGGGGACGCCCCCTCCTCCTCCACCTCCTGGATCTCGTCGAAGGTCACCGGCTGCGTCTTGAAACGGGACTGGCGCGGCCGCCGCAGCCGGCCCTTGCCCTTGGACAGCTTGGCGGGCCGCATGGGCTGCGGGAACTCGTCGGCCAGGCACACGAAGTGCGGCATCACCGCCTGGTAGCTGGAGCAGATGCCCATCAGCTCGCCGGGCTTGGCGGCCGCCATGGCGCGGCCGGCGTCTTCGGGACCGGCCGGCGGGGCGGCGGGGCTCTCCGGGGGCGGCCGCTGCGCCGGGGCCCCCCGGGAGGCAGCAGCCTGGGGCTCGCCGGGCGGGGGATCCAAATCTGCTGCGGGGTGGTGGCGGCCCTCACGGGCCCGGGTCGGCGCTCCTCTGGAGGGCGGGCGGGCCCGTCGGGGGGCGCGGGGCTCCGGGGCTGGGTGGGGTGGGGGGTGTGCTGCTCCGAGGCGCTCGCCGCCGCCGCTGTCGCCGTCTGCCCGGCGGCGGCCGGGCCCGCCGCTTATATAGCCGGCTCCTGCCCACACGGCTGCGAGCTCGGATGACAGCGAATGCCATTTAAAGCGTGCGCGCCCCGCGCCCTTCCGCCTGACGTCGCCCCGCCACTCTGGGAAAGTAGCGGCCCTTTCCCCGCCCCGCGCGGCCCGCCAACCCGGCTCCGGAAGGCAGGCCCCGCCCGCGGGCGTTCCGGGAGCATCCGAGGCTGCGGAGCGGGCGGCGGGGCCCGGGCGCGGGGCGGTCGGGGAGCGAGGCGGTCCTGCCTCCCCTGGGATTCCCCAAGTCTGGACCAACCGTGCTGGCCGCGGGGGCGCAAGTCAGCCCCCTCATCCTTACCCCATCCAGCCGCCTAATCCCCGAAGCACAGAATCGAGACGCTCGGTTGTTTGGCCTCGGGTTCTGGGCTGAGCGCGCGCGGGGCGGAGGCAGCTCCCAGTCTTCCTTGCCGCAGGGAAAGCCAGGCCCCTCGGGCTCCCCAAAACCGAGTTCCGAGGAAAGACCGGATTTCTCCTTTGGATCCATGCCACCTCTCCTCCCCACGCGCGCACACAAACACACGCACACACGCACAGAGGCACTCATGAATACAAACACAGCTGATGACTCCAGTCCACTTCTCTCCCCTAATTGTCTTTATGTCTGTGTCTTCAACTACCTGCACCCTCCAAGTCCCTCGCGCACCCCCATTCATGCTCAGAAGAATGACACTTAGATATGGCACTGACAACAACAATACTGATAACTAACCATCTGGAGAGCTTTACTCCAAGCCAGGCAGGGAGCTGTGTTTTACATATATTATCCCACTTAATCTCCCTAACAGCCCTGTGAGGTAGCTGGTATTCTCCCAGTTTTACATATGAGAAAGTGGAGGCACAGAGAGGATCAGTAGTCCACTAGAGACTGATGGACCGAGCCGTCTCCACTCCAGACTCCAGGCTCTGATTGTCCCCTGCTAAGGGTTGGTGCCCACCAATGCCCCCAGGGCTTCTAAAAGTAGGCCCCCTGCCTGGGGTTCCCAGGCTCCCAAGAAAAAATCCCTGAGCATCGTTTTTGACTCGAGGCCCTGGAGTGCCAGCACCCAGCTCTCAGGGCTGCTGGGAAAGGAGGGAATCAATGGACTTTGGCCTCCATTCCTTCCACAGCCATTCAACAAAGATTTATTGAGAACCTGCAGAATACCAGTTCAGGAAAGTCCTTGCCCTCATGAAAGTTACAGTCTAGGAAAGCAGGCAAAGTAGACCATAAACACCTAAACAAGAAACGTACTGGGGGTGGAGTGACAGGGATGCAGACAGAGAGATGGGGTGGGGGCGGGGTCTGCGGGTGGCCAGGAAAGGCTCCTCAGAGTATTTAAGGTGCTCCCTGCAGGACAGTAAGAGCACTGTGCTGTGCTGTGCTTAGTCGCTCAGTCATGTCCGACTACAGCCCCATGGACTATAACCCACCAGGCTCCTCTGCCCATGGGGATCCTCCAGGCAAGAACACTGGAGTGGGTTGCCACACCCTCCTCAATAATAGCACTACCAAGTGCTTTATAGATGCCACAGCTCTTGAGTCTTTTTTGTACATTAACTCATTTAATGTGATCACTTTTATTTAATCCTCTCAGCAACCTTGGATAACAAGTACTTTTACTATCCCTATTTACAGATAGGAAAATCAAGGCACAGAGGAGCTAAGCACCTTTCCCCAAGGTCACACAGCTAGTAAGCAGCAGAGCTGAGATTCAAACCCAGAAGACTTAGCCCCCAAGACCCCCATTTATGCATTCCGCTGAGGCTCTTTGCCCCGTGGAGGACACAGAAGGAACCAGGGCGTGACAAACGGGAGGCAAGGGTTTCCCACAGAACAGCGCCAAGGCACTGAGGCGGTGAAGAGTGCGGTGTATTCCAGGAAGAGCAAGAAGACTCTTGTGGCTAAAGCAGAGCGGGCAGGGAGCGCGAGAAGTAAGGACAGTCACAGAAGGCCTTGATGATCACGCCGTGGAGATCGCCGTGTTTTTTTTTTTTTTTTTTTAAATAAAAACAACCTAGAGGGATGGGGTGGGAGGTGGGAGGTCTGAGAGCGAAGGGACATCCGCATAACCTATGGCTGATTCGTGTTGATGTGTGGCAGAAACCAACACACTATTGTAAAGCAAGTATCCTCCAATTAAAAATACATTTTAAGATGGGGAAAAAATAAAAGCAGGACTTAAATCTTCAAAAAAACATTCTTATTGGAGTACAGCTGATTGAACAATGTTGTATTAGTGTCTGATGCACAGCAAGTGAACCAGTTATACATACACCCACTCTTTCTCAGATTCTGTTCCCGTACAGGTCATCACGGAGCAGGGTCGAGTTCTCTGGCTGTACAGTAGGTCCCCGCGAGTCACCTGTTTTACATGCAGCAGTGTGTGTCTGTCAGGAGGTTGCATTTTATCCTAAGGCCAGTGGTGAGGCGCTGGAGGGTTCTGAGCAGGGGAGCTACATGCTCCAGTCTGTATTGTTAAAAGCTTACGCTGGCTGCGGAGTGGAGAGTTACTGGAGAGGGTGTGGGGGAAGAAGCAAGGATCCCACATAGAAGATCATCACATGACCCCCAAATATAAGACATGGAAGACTTGGATGAGAGTGAGGAAAATGGAGATGGAGGGAAATGGTTAGATCTGGGATTTGTCTGAAGATAGAGGTGAGAGGACTTGCTGATGGATTGGAGGGAGAGGGAGGGGTTGGGGAAGGGGGCTGGAAATCAAGATTGACATCTTTGCATTTGGCCTGAACAAATGTTAGATGGTGGTGCCGCTGACGGACAAACGCAGGTTGTAGGGAAGAGAAGCTCGCGGAGGGGAGGGCCCTTGTGGGGTCTGCAGGTTATGCATCAGAATCCATTATCCACTGGGGTGAGGCCTGAAATGATCTTATCAGAATTGTATTATGACACAAAGATAAACTCAAAATGGATTAAAGACCTAAATGTCAGACCAGAAACTATAAACCTCTTAGAGGAAAACACAGGCAGGACACTCTATGACAAATCACAGCAGGATCCTCCGTGACCCACCTCCCAGAGAAATGGAAATGAAAACAAAAACAAACACATGGGACCTAATTAAGCTTAAAAGCTTTTGCACAGCAAAGGAAACTATAAACAAGGTGAAAAGGCAACCCTCAGAATGGGAGAAAATAATAGCAAATGCAACAACTGATGAAGGATTACTCTCCAAAATATACAAGAAACTTATGAAACTCAACACCAGAAAAACAAACAACCCAATCAAGAAGTGGGCAGAAGACTCAGACATTTCTCTGAAGAAGACATACAGATGGCCAATAAACACATGAAAAGATGTTCATCATCACTCATTATTCAGTTCAGTTCAGTTCAGTTCAGTCGCTCAGTCGTGTCCGACTCTTTGTGACCCCATGAATTGTAGCACGCCAGGCCTCCCTGTCCATCACCAGCTCCCAGAGTTCACTCAGACTCACTTCCATCGAGTCAGTGATGCCATCCAGCCATCTCATCCTCTGTCATCCCCTTCTCCTCCTGCCCCCAATCCCTCCCAGCATCAGAGTCTTTTCCAGTGAGTCAACTCTTCCCATGAGGTGGCCAAAGTACTGGAGTTTCAGCTTTAGCATCATTCCTTCCAAAGAAATCCCAGGGCTGATCTCCTTCAGAATGCACTGGTTGGATCTCCTTGCAGTCCAAGGGACTCTCAAGAGTCTTTTCCAACACCACAGTTCAAAAGCATCAATTCTTTGGTGCTCAGCCTTCTTCACAGTCCAACTCTCACATCCATACATGACCACAGGAAAAACCATAGCCTTGACTAGACGGACCTTTGTTGGCAAAGCAATGTCTCTGCTTTTCAGTATGCTATCTAGGTTGGTCATAACTTTCCTTCCAAGGAGTAAGCGTCTTTTAATTTCATGGCTGCAATCACCATCTGCAGTGATTTTGGAGCCCCCAGAAATAAAGTCTGACACTGTTTCCAATGTTTCCCCATCTATTTCCCATGAAGTGATGGGACTGGATGCCATGATCTTCGTTTTCTGAATGTTGAGCTTTAAGCCAACTTTTTCACTCTCCTCTTTCACCTTCATCAAGAGGCTTTTTAGTTCCTCTTCACTTTCTGCCATAAGGGTGGTGTCATCTGCATATCTGAGGTTATTGGTATTTCTCCCGGCAATCTTGATTCCAGCTTGTGTTTCTTCCAGTCCAGCGTTTCTCATCATGTACTCTGCATATAAGTTAAATAAGCAGGGTGACAATATACAGCCTTGATGTACTCCTTTTCCTATTTGGAACCAGTCTGTTGTTCCATGTCCAGTTCTAACTGTTGCTTCCTGACCTGCATACAAATTTCTCAAGAGGCAGATCAGGTGGTCTGGTATTCCCATCTCTTGAAGAATTTTCCACAGTTTATTGTGATCCACACAGTCAAAGGCTTTGGCATAGTCAATAAAGCAGAAATAGATGTTTTTCTGGAGCTCTCTTGCTTTTTCCATGATCCAGCAGATGTTGGCAATTTGATCTCTGGTTCCTCTGGCTTTTCTAAAACCAGCTTGAACATCTGGAAGTTCACGGTTCACATATTGCCTGAAGCCTGGCTTGGAGAATTTTGAGCATTACTTTACAAGCGTGTGAGATGAGTGCAATTGTGTGGTAGTTTGAGCATTCTTTGGCATTGCCTTTCTTTGGGATTGGAATGAAAACTGACCTTTTCCAGTCCTGTGGCCACTGCTGAGTTTTCCAAATTTGCTGGCATATTGAGTGCAGCACTTTCACAGCATCATATTTCAGGATTTGGAATAGCTCAACTGGAATTCCATCACCTCCACTAGCTTTGTTCGTAGTGATGCTTTCTAAGGCCCACTTGACTTCACATTCCAGGATGTCTGGCTCTAGGTCAGTGATCACACCATCATGATTATCTGGGTTGTGAAGATCTTTTTTGTACAGTTCTTCTGTGTATTCTTGCCACCTCTTCTTAATATCTTCTGCTTCTGTTAGGTCCATACCATTTCTGTCCTTTATCAAGCCCATCTTTGCATGAAATGTTCCCTTGGTATCTCTAATTTTCTTGAAGAGATCTCTAGTCTTTCCCATTCTGTTGTTTTCCTCTATTTCTTTGCATTGATCGCTGAAGAAGGCTTTCTTATCTCTTCTTGCTATTCTTTGGAACTCTGCATTCAGATGCTTATATCTTTCCTTTTCTCCTTTGCTTTTCGCTTCTCTTCTTTTCACAGCTATTTGTAAGGCCTCCCCAGACAGCTGCAAATCAAAACTACGATGAGGCATCATCTCACACCAGTCCGAATGGCCATCATCACAAAGTCTACAAACAATAAATGTGGGAGAGGGTGTGGGGAAAAGGGAAGCCTCTTGCACTGGTGGGGATGTAAACTGATACAGCCATCATGGAGAACAGTATGGAGATCCCTTAAAAAACTAGGACTAAAACCACCATGTGACCCAGAAATCCCGCTACTGGGCATGTACCCTGAAGAAACTATACTGAAAAAGACACATGCACCCCAAGATTCCTTGCAGCACTATTTACAATAGTGAGGACATGGAAGCAACCAAGATGTCCATTGACAAATGAATGGATAAAGAAGTTGTGGTACATATACACAGTGATTTATTACTCAGCTATTAAAAGGAATGCATTTGAGTCAGTTCTAATGAGGTGGACAAACCTAAAGCCTGATATACAAAGTGTAGTCAGAAAGAGAGAAACAAATATTGTTATACAAAGTGAAATAATTCAGAGAAAAACAAATAGCGTGTATTAACGCATATATATGGAGAAGGCAATGACAACCCACTCCAGTACTCTTGCCTGGAGAATCCCAGGGACGGGGGAGCCTGGTGAGCTGCCGTCTATGGGGTCGCACAGAGTTGGACATGACTGAAGTGACTTAGCAGCAGCAACGCATATATATGAAATCTAGAAGGGCTTCCCAGGTTGCTCAATGGGTAAAGAATCCACCTGCAATGCAGTTGACGCAGGCAGACTCAAATTCCATCTCCGGGTCAGGAAGATTCCCCTGGAGGAGGGCGTGGCAACCCACTCCAGTGTTCTTGTACGGACAGAGGGAGCCTGGTGGGCCACAGTCCACAGTGTCGCAAAGAGTCGGACAGGACTGAAGCGACTGAGCACGCGTGCACGGAATCTAGGAAGATGGTACTGATGAACCTATTTTCAGGGCAGCAATGGATATTCAGACATAGAGAACAGGCTTGTGGACACAGAGCAGGAAGAAGAGCATGGGACGAATGGAGAGCGTAGCGTGGAAACATATACCGTACCATACGGAAAACAGACAGCCAGGGAGAATTTGCTGTGTGACTCAGGGAGCCCAACCTGGCACTCTGTGAAAATCCAGAGGGGTGGTGGAAGTTTCAAGAGGGAGGGGACAAATGTATACCTGTGGCTGATATATGTCATGTATGGCAGAAACCAAGACAATATTATAAAGCAATTATCCTTCAATTAAAAATAAATGTGCTGTGTGCTTAGTCACTCAGTCGTGTCCGACTCTTTTTGACCCCATGGACTGTAGCCCACCAAGTTCCTCTGCCCATGGGGAGTCTCCCAGCAAGAATCCTGGAGTGGGTTGCCATGCCCTCCTCCAGTAAAAATTAAAAAAAAAATTTTTTTAAAAGAACTGTACTATGTGAGAGAAAAATTCATTTCTCTAATCCTAAAGCCACTGTATTTTGGAGTCCTTTTAACAGCAACTTAGCAATACTCTGATACATAAATTGGCACCAGTTATGGACAGGTGCCATGTATAAAAACCTTAAAACATGTGGCACTGACGTGGCCAACAGGTGGTGAGTAACATGGAAACAAATATTGGAGAATGGAAAACTGGTGACCCTTCTTGCTGCTGCTGCTAAGTCGCTTCAGTCGTGTCCAACTCTGTCCGACCCCATAGACGGCAGCCCATCACGCTCCCCCGTCTCTGGGATTCTCCAGGCAAGAACGCTGGAGTAGGTTGCCATTTCCTTCTCCAATGCATGCAAGTGAAAATTGAAACTGCAGCTACTCAATCGTGTCTGACTCTTAGCGACCCCATGGACTGCAGCCTACCAGGCTCCTCCCATGGGATTTTCCAGGCACGAGTACTGGAATGGGTTGCCATTGCCTTCTCCGACCCTTCTTATGCTGTGAAAAACATTTAATAAAAAACATTACCTGTGGTAATTTGGAAGGCAGACCACATGCCTACTTGAGCATCTAATTCTAGAAAAAATGGTTGAAGCGAAGTGAACGTTGCTCAGTTGTGTCTGGCTCTTTGTAACCCCATGGACTATACAGCCCATGAAATTCTCCAGGCCAGAATACTGGAGTGGGTAGCCTTTCTCTTCTCCAGGGGATCTTCCCAACCCAGGGATTGAACCCAGGTCTCCTGAATTGTGGGCAGATTCTTTACCAACTGAGCCACAAGAGAAGCCCAGGAATATTGGAGTCGGTGGCTTACCCCTTTTCCAGCAGATCTTCCCAACCCAGGAATCAAATTGGGGTCTCCTGCATTGCAGGCAGATTCTTTACCAACTGAGCTAAGGTTAGAAAGAGCCAAAAACATTTGCATGTGTTGGCTTCTCAATGTTGCTTTTAGCAAGATATTACAACAGATTGGCTAATTTCGTTTACAATGAGAGATGGACAGAAAAGGAGATAATGTGGAAAATCATCCTATCCTCAGGGTTGGAAAAACCAATTGGGTTTTGTCCAAATGACAGGTGATTAGACCTCAGGGCTCAGAGCCTTTCTCAAAGCCTGTCTATTACAAGGAACAGGAAGCCGAATAACAGAATCACACTTGCGGCCAAGTATTATATTAGGGGGGTTGCCTTGTCATCCCTCCAGGTCTGTTATTTCAGATGTCCTTAGGGTAACTTTCATTTAAAATGGGAGAGAAAGAGACAGGTTGGGCAACACAGACAAAAACTCCATGAAGAACAGAATTTGGGAGAAGGGATACATGTATATGTATGGCTGAATCCTTTCACTGTTCCCTTGAAGCTATCACAACATTGTTAATTGGCTATACTCCAAAACAAAATAAAAAGTTTAAAAAAAAGAACAGAACTTGGGGTATGGTTACTGCACATGGAACTGACTAAGCAGAAAGACCTGAATGAAGCCTACTACATTTTTGAAGGGACTGTTATTATCAACAAAATTGCAAGACCAGACTTGAAGAGCCCATGATGGTCCCAGCCTTAAAAAAAAAAAGCACCCAAGGAGGAAAGACTTTCAACATCCTGTGGGGTGGCAATCGAGAGCCACAGAGAACTGCCAAGGGCAAAGCCAGGGGCCAGGGAGACACAGAGGGGGCCACCCTTCAGAGCACCTCCTCCACCACCAGGGCAGGAACCCCCCTTGCTGCTCGTCCGAGTCACAGGTCTGAGCTTTCATCTGGGGAATGTGAGCAGAAGTCAGACTCCGGTCTCACTTGCTTAAGAGGAAAATCCCGCCCGGGACTTCCATGTTCCTCCCCTCATATTGGCTGTAAGCCCCAGAGGGTTTCGTGTTAAAGACCACAGTGCCAAATCAGCCCGGGTCCCCAAATGACCCTGTGGATTGGAGCTCTTTACTGACCCGAAACACTTCCTGTGGAGCTATTTTGTGAGAGAGCCATCAACTGGACACTTTTAAACTACTCTATGTTGGAGTCTCTCTTACACTGACTTGGATTATCCCAACTAGGAGAGCCATTAGACATCGGGCCGAGAAGTCAAGTGGGACTCTGGAACTTAGAGGAGGGCGGGGGGCAGATGGGGGCAGTTTAGGAGTCATTGGGATGTAGATAGGGAAATGGGTAGAAACCCGCCTTCCAGACGGAGAGGGGCTCGGACGAGCCAACATGGAGAGGAGCGTGAATCGGTCAAGGATTCAGAGAACCAACGTCCATCAGGGTGATAGTGTGGACAGCAGGAGAACGGGTCAGAATCCGGGAGAAGGATGCTTCTAGAAGGAGGGAGATGATGGGAAGGGGAGTAGAGACGGGGCCTAGCCAGGCTCCACCTGAACTTACTGAGAGGCCAGGGCCACGCCGTCTACGTCCCTGCCTTGTGGAGGTCTCAGCTCCGAGGCAGCTTCCTCACAGTAGCCTTCCTGCCTGCCCACTTCAAGGGCCCTGCTCAGTCACTCTGTACCACTCTCTGCAAGGCCTTCTCACGTATTTGTGCTTGTCGGTGTAGCCGGCCTTCCCGGGACAGGCTAGGTTGCCTCCCCAGCCACCCTGGAACACGGGTGGCCCCTCTCCTCAGCAGGCCTGCACCCCAGGACTGCACGGGGGGAGAGACTCACCGGGGCAACACCTACGATGTGCAAGCCGTGCTCTGTGCGTGCCTTATCAAGTCACCCTCACAGCACACCTCGAGGGGGACCCTGCTCTCACTCCATCTTACGGATGAGGGCTGAAGGCACTCGGCAGCTGACTGGGGTCACCTTTGGTGTTCAAGTGCTGAAGCCGGCACTCAAGCCAGGTCTGCCGGACTCAGAAATCAGTGCTCATGGTTTGCAACACCCCATCTCACCATCCCCCCATCTCATCATCCCCCCCCCACCCTTTTTCAGTTTTAGGGGTTTTTTTCTATTTGAAATTTTGTTTCTTTGCTTACATATACATGTATCTATTCTTTTTCAAATTCTTTCCCCAGTTGGGTTGCTACAGAATGTTGAGCCAAGTTCCCTGTGCTATACGGTGGGTCCCCACTAGCTATCCATTCCAAACACCATCCCTTTGATGCCATGGGAACAGCACTGGAGGAGAAGTCAGAAGCCCAGGTTGCAGCCTCAGCTCCATCCTCCACGTATCCTGCGGCCTGGAAACCACAGCTTCCCATCTCTGAGCCTGTTTCCCCATCTGAAGTGAAGAGGCCAGACTCTGCTTTGCTGGGGACCCCTCCAGCTCTGATAGTCTAGAATCCTCAGAAGGAAGTGCCGATGAGGGGACCCAGCTGCAGGAGGGAGATGCTTGCTCTGGGGCCAGAGCATGGCAAGCAACCAGGGCTAAGGCTGCAGGGGGAAAGCTGCCCCCCAGGGAGGGAGCTGCTGGGGAAGCAGATGGGGAGGAAGATGGCAGCAGCCTGGGGAGGGGCTTGTGCCATCACCTCCTCCACCATCCCCACCCACACTCTGGCTTTTGGGCAGAGCCAGGGTTTAAAAATAGCAACCACCAGTTCTTCAGCTATTAGCAGGGCTTCGTATCCAACGGAGCCCGCGGTACCTGATCCAGATCCAAAGGGCCCAGGGACGCTGTGTCTGTCCAGGGATGCAGAGAGGCAGGGAGCCACAGGGGCTACACAGAAAGGTGGGAAGGACCAGGTCAGGGCAGTGCTGGTCACAGGTCCCTTCTCTGCTTCCTGACAAGAGGGCCTGGCCCCTTCCTGTGGCACTGGCAGAGACCCATCGCCGGCTAGAAGCCTGGGTCAGCTGGCTGTGCCCTCAGGCTCAGCCAGAAGTCTCTCCAGGGGGGATCTTGGGCCTCTAAGTGCTGACTGAGATCATGGTTATTCCAGATGTTGCTGTTTGGGTCAGTCTGTACTCTGGGTGTATTCTGGCTCAACTAATACTTGTTCACTTGTGTGTGTGTGTGTACACGAATCCAGGTGGAGATGGGTGATGGAGGTGGATGAATGTGGCACTCGGGTGGGGAGGAGTCAGCTGTGGCAGGCTAGTGACAGGGCCTTCCCCAGGTGGTCCTGCCTCCTGGACCGCTGCGGCCCTTTTTACCCCGCAGAGGGCCCTCTGCACAAAGCCCGTGGCTTCAGCATCCTACCAGCTGCTTCTGCCTCACTCAGAATTAGCACTTGGTCTGGTACGATTGTGAGCATAAAAGTGTCTTGATAATTTCGCTGGAGGGTTGCCATGACAATCCCCAGCAAGCTCTACGGGAGAGGGTGTTGGGTGTGTGCACAGGAGGTGGGGAGAGACAGAGGCAGAGAGTCTGCGAGACAGAGAGAGGAAGGGAGAGGGTCCAGGGAGATCCCCAGTGATATCCCCAAGTCAGATCTTCAGCTGCCAGTGCGCCCGCCCCAGCGGCCCTGTTCACGTCGTGATGAGCTCAGTGTCTAATCTGGGCCTCACTGTACATAGGGCAATGGCATACCAGCTGCTGGCAGGCCGGCTGCCCGAGCTGGCACGGCAGGGCTGGCCCAGCCGGGGGAGGCACCCTGACAACCCCGACTCCCAGGATGAGCCCCAGGGAACACCAGCCTGGAGTTGGGGACGGGGAGAGTCTTGGGCACTCGGAGAGCCGGAGCCCAGGGAAACCTCCCAAGGATTTTGCCCAGATAGTGGGGCCTGGCTACGCTGATGTGAATAATGGGAATGCACTTCCCTGCTGGGGGCTTGCTACCTGACACAGCTTTGGCAGCCCAGGGTGTGTGGCTCAGTCCTTCCCACGCGCTTTTCTTTTTTTTAACTTTTATTTGGTTGCACTGGGTCTTGGTTCTGGCACACAGAATCTTTGATCTCCATGGCAGCAGGCGGGATCTTGAGTTGCGGCGTGTGCATGCTTAGTTGCGGCACTGGGGATCTAGTTCCCTGACCAGGGATCACACTCAGGCCCCTGCCTTGGGAGCTTGGATTCTTAGCCACTGGAGCACCAGAGCAGTGCCCCCCGCCACACACACATGCTTCCTTGCAGGCCTAAGCATAGCCTCCCCTGGGCCCACAAGGCTGGGAATCGCTCCGTGGCTAATGATGAAATAATGCACAATCTGTGGCCTCAGAGCTTGGCCAAGTAGTCTCCCTTCTGTGACCTCAGCAAAGCACCGCTATCTTTGCCGTCTTTTGAGAAGAGAACAGAGGCTCAGAGAGGGGAGGAACCTAGACCAAGGTCACACAGCAAGCAGCAAGGCAGTGGCAGCATAAGGATAGAACCCAGTCCTAAACTTTAGCCCAGCATCGCTGCCCTCTGTGAGGACAGGTTCTCCAGAATGGGTCCAGTGGGCACTGCCCTTGAAGGCAGTGAAGGCAGGGACACTGAGGCCCCGAGACACCCCTCCAGCTAGTAAGCATAAAACTGTGCTGGCAGCCTCAGATCCTGAGAAATTTCACTGCCTCTATTGAACCACGAGCCAGCCCCATGTGCCCCCTAAAACAAGCCCCAGCAACTTATTTATGTTCCAAGGTTAAAGAGCCAGCCACTGCCTTGGAAGGAGATTCTCTGGTTATTGACAAAACAGAGCAGAGGGCAGCAGGAGCTGGCCAGGAGCACAGAGGTAAGGGGGTCAGAGGTTTCCCCAGGCAGTGTCAAGTCCCAGCTGCATATGACAGCCTTGTGAAGGGCCCCAAACCTCTGCTGTTGGAGATGTGTGCCCCCGGGCAAGTCACCTCGGCTGGCAGAGCCCCAGGGTCTATAGCAATCAAGAGCCAGTGCACCCAGGAGCCCTGCGAGGAACAGATTTCCATGTTCTGAGAAGCAGCTGCCTGGGAACAGCAGTCCCGGAAAACAGAGGTACCCTCGTGCCTATCTCCAACGGGGCTCAGAGCCGTGATAAGTTGGATCTGAGCCAAGATGTGGACCTTTCAACAGTTATCACCGTGGGATGGCACCGAAAACAAAGCAAGATGGGCTTTGGAGACAACCCGCAAGGAAGACGTGCATGCTGCCTCACTAACGGGTGACATCAGGGGGACAGGCGAACAACCCGTCAAGACTGCCTGCTTAGACACTGCTTCCAGGGTCTGCTAGAAACTTCTTCTTCCTACCCTGTGAATATGGAAGACTTAGGCCTGCCCCATCCTCTACCTGGGCTTCCCTGGTGGCTCAGCTGGTAAAGAATCTGCCTGCAATGCAGGAAACCCTGATGCGGCTCCTGGGTTGGGAAGATCCCCTGGAGAAGGGATAGGCTACCGACTCCAGTATTCTTGGGCTTCCTTGGTGGAACAGATGGTAAAGAATCCGCCTGCAATACGAGAGACCTGAGTTCGAGCCCTGGGTTGGGAAGATTCTCTGGAGAAGGGCATGGCAACCCACTCCAGTATTCTTGTCCGGAGAATTCCATTGACAGAGAAGCCTGGCAGGCTACAGTCCATGGGGTCGCAAAGAGTTGGACACGACTGAGTGACTAAGCACAGCACAGCACGTCCTTTACCCCAGTTCAGTTCAGTTCAGTCACTCAGTCGTGTCTGACTCTTTGCGACCCCATGAATCCGCAGCACGCCAGGCCTCCCTGTCCATCACCAGCTCCCAGAGTTCACTCAGACTCACGTCCATCGAGTCAGTGATGCCATCCAGCCATCTCATCCTCTGTCGTCCCCTTCTCCTCCTGCCCCCAATCCCTCCCAGCATCAGAGTCTTTTCCAGTGAGTCAACTCTTCGCATGAGGTGGCCAAAGTACTGGAGTTTCAGCTTTAGCATCATTCCTTCCAAAGAAATCCCAGGGCTGATCTCCTTCAGAATGCACTGGTTGGATCTCCTTGCAGTCCAAGGGACTCTCAAGAGTCTTTTCCAACACCACAGTTCAAAAGCATCAATTCTTCGGCACTCAGCCTTCTTCACAGTCCAACTCTCACATCCATACATGACCACTGGAAAAACCATAGCCTTGACTAGACGGACCTTTGTTGGCAAAGCAATGTCTCTGCTTTTCAATATGCTATCTAGGTTGGTCATAACTTTCCTTCCAAGGAGTAAGCGTCTTTTAATTTCATGGCTGCAGTCATCATCTGCAGTGATTTTGGAGCCCCCAGAAATAAAGTCTGACACTGTTTCCAATGTTTCCCCATCTATTTCCCATGAAGTGATGGGACTGGATGCCATGATCTTCGTTTTCTGAATGTTGAGCTTTAAGCCAACTTTTTCACTCTCCTCTTTCACCTTCATCAAGAGGCTTTTTAGTTCCTCTTCACTTTCTGCCATAAGGGTGGTGTCATCTGCATATCTGAGGTTATTGGTATTTCTCCCGGCAATCTTGATTCCAGCTTGTGCTTCTCCCAGCCCAGCGTTTCTCATGATGTACTCTGCATAGAAGTTAAATAAGCAGGGTGACAATATACAGCCTTGATGAACTCCTTTTCCTATTTGGAACCAGTCTGTTGTTCCATGTCCAGTTCTAACTGTTGCTTCCTGACCTGCATACAGGTTTCTCAAGAGGCAGGTCAGGTGGTCTGGTATTCCCATCTCTTGAAGAATTTTCCACAGTTTATTGTGATCCACACAGTCAAAGGCTTTGGCATAGTCAATAAAGCAGAAATAGATGTTTTTCTGGAACTCTCTTGCTTTTTCCATGATCCAGCAGATGTTGGCAATTTGATCTCTGGTTCCTCTGCCTTTTCTAAAACCAGCTTGAACATCAGGAAGTTCACGGTTCACGTATTGCTGAAGCCTGGCTTGGAGAATTTTGAGCATTACTTTACTAGCGTGTGAGATGAGTGCAATTGTGCGGCAGTTTGAGCATTCTTTGGCATTGCCTTTCTTTGGGATTGGAATGAAAACTGACCTTTTCCAGTCCTGTGGCCACTGCTGAGTTTTCCAAATTTGCTGGCATATTGAGGGCAGGTGGCACTCCTTTACCCCAGATGGCAGTTATGAGGATCAAACCAGACTATTCTGAGAGAACATACTATGAGAATCCCTCCTTGACCTGCAGGAGGGTGAATTTTTAAATGGATTCCAAAGAACGAGTATTGGAATGAAGTCCCGTGGTGTGGTGTGCGGCGAGCCTGGCCTTGAGCTGAGAAGCTCCTGACCCCACTCTGGGGGCCCAGAAAGTCCGTTCTCCCCAGCCCCTGCCTGTGTTCCTCCTCAGACACTGTCTTGGGCCACCCAGTGGACACGAGACGCCTGCTGCACCCTCGACTCTGCACACTTGGGGGCTGGGGAGTCACTCCCAGGACTGCCACCTTAAGGCAGCCTCTCTCCGATGTCGCCCCTCCTGTAGCTGACCCTGGAAGGCATCTCCCCTTTCTTTCCTTAGGGCAGCAATAGCCGCCGTTTCTCCAGCCAGTCCCTCACAGAGACACCAAGAGGATGGGATTTAAAAGGACTGAGTTTTCCTCATGCTGGGCACCAACACAAAGCACTCTACCTATCATCTCACCCTTAAGCTTATCCTCCAAGACGGGGGTTGCCATCTCCAAGAGTTAGCTGAGGAAACAAGCTCAGAGACATTAGGGAACTTTCCCAAGGTCACACAGCCAGGCAGAGATGGAGCTAAGGTTTGCACCCAGGTCTGTCAGCCCAAAGCTCATCTCATCCATCAGCAGCTCCCACGATGGGGACTCCTGGACCTTCAGAGAGCAGTTCAGGGCGAGCCGGGTGCAGGGTGAAGAGGAAAAGAGCCTGGAATTCCATCCAGGAGCCAGGTTCCACTTCCCAACAACTTTTCCAGAGAGAAGACGGTGTCCTCTGGCCCCGGGCAGCAGTTGGGTGGGGTGGGGAGAGAAGCGTGGATGCCATTCACACCCACTCCTCTTCCCGTGGTGATGGCACCAGCAACTCTCCCCACCCACAGACACAGAGCAGGCAGCGCCCAGCCAGACAGTGGGCACGCCAGGACCTCCCACGGAGGTGGGGTGGGGGGACTCACATCAGCGCCGTCCGTCCAGGGGCCCTCTCCTGCATCTGAGGTTACTGTTTGAAGATATGAAGAAGGAAACCACAAAGGCTGGGCTGATGGGGGTCATGAGGCCAGAGGAAATGGAACAGAACTGTTGGCTGCCAGAGCAGGAAGGAACCTTCCAGATGAGCTGGGTCAGTGTTCAGAGCATGGAGGGCCATGACCAGCATTTTTTAATGATGCACAACACAAAACATCAGAGGACAGAAGTGTAATAAAGGATTGTTCCACGAAGCTTTAGTTAAATGTGTGTGTAAACCTTTTTCTTTTTTTAACCATGAATTGTGGTCAAAACAGCTACAAAAAATTGAATTGGTTCAACCCTGTATTCTTCAGATGGAAAAACTGGAGCTAAGTGTGGGAAAGGGCTTTGGCCTGGGGGCCAGAGACAGACAAGACTCAGAAAGTCCTGATGCTGCGATGCCCCAGCCCCTGGGGGCCACCTTTCAGAGCACCCCTCCTTACTCACCTTTTGGCCTTAAACACAATCAGCCTCTCCAACTCTTGCCCCAGGTTGCTCCCAGGCTAGAGTGGGAAGAACCCAGTGCTTTGCACTGAGGCACTGGGGTTGGGGTGGGGGGTGAGGTGATGGGGAGGGGCTGTAACAGAACATTCTCCTTCCTCTCACTGTCCCCTCTCAGTCTCTTTCCCTGTCTTCTTTCCCTCCCGGCCCTGCTCCGTGGAAGTGAAGTGAAGTGAAAGTCGCTCAGTTGTGTCTGACTCTTTGTGACCCCATGGACTGTATAGTTCAAGGAATTCTCCAGGCCAGAATACTGGAGTGGGTAGCCTTTCCCTTCTCCTGTGGGTGTTTCCAACCCAGGGATCGAATCCAGGTCTCCCGCATTGTGGGCAGATTCTTTTACCAGCTGAGCCACAAGAGAAGCCCTGGGAACACCCCAGAATCGGGTCCCTTTCCATGCTTCCTCCCACCTGCCCCAACAGTGGCCTCTGTACAGACTCTCCCCTGCCTCTCTTGGCCACGCTGGGCCCTCTCTCCCCCAAGGCCTGCTCCTAGACCCATCTACACAGAAGTCCCTCCGTCTCCATCACAGTGAGGTCGGCCCCAGCCCGCAGGGTGGAGGACCTTGCTCCCGTCTCCATTATTTGATGATGACAGCCACCCAGACGGAGACAGTCACACTGTCACACTCGATATTCACAGTAACCCGATATTCATTAACAACCCTGTTGACAGGTCAGGAAGTTTGCCAAAGGCCGCACAGCAGGAAACGGAGGGGCTAGCTCTAGACCCAGGCAGAGATGGTGCTGGAGCTGACACCTGGACACCCCCCTGCCTGGCCCATTCCTAGCAGCCTTTCCCCCAAGGATCCTGGATGGGGCGGGATGACAGTGTGGGGGACAGCGAGCATCTCCTACCTTAGCGCCAGTGAGGAAAGGAGCGCTCCGACCCCAGGAGGGAAAAACATCGGACGTGTTCTCCGAGGCCCCCTTATTACTCCTCCTGCAGAGGACAGGCGTCTCTGACGGGGGGGACGGGGAGCCCCTTTCTTGCCCGCTTGCAGATCTATGACCCCTGCTTGGGGGTCACAGGCCAGAGGCAATGGAACAGAAGAGTGCGTGTACTGCTTGGCTCCTGGGTCCCTGCCTGGGAGGGAGGGACGCCCGGGAGGTCCAGCGCCCCCTGCTGGAAGCTGGCCCGAGGCCCACCTTCCGGGCTCCCCCTGCGCCAGCGCAGTGGGCTTGGCAGTGACTCTAGGGGCAGCTGGGGGGTCAGAGCCTGCTGTGCTGTCTCCTTGAACAGAGCGCCCCGAGGCCAGGACTTGGTGAGGGGGCATCAGGAGTCTGACTGTGGCCGTGGATAGAAGCCAAGGTCTCCCGTCCAGCTCTGGCAGACACGTTGACCTCATGGCTGAGTCCCACCATGAGGTCATTTTTTTCTTATGTCTGTTTTTCTTATGCTGCATCACTCGAGGCACCAGGAAACCAGACATATTTTCTCCTCACTGCTCCGAGAGTATCTACCCGGTGGCACACCCAGGCCCCTCTGCCTGGGCCGCTGCCCTGGTCTCCCACAGGTCTCCCAACCTCTAGCCCCATCCCCTTGCTCCCTCCTGATAAACATATTTTCCTAAAAGTCTCAGTGCTCAGAGGCTCCGCACCACCAGAGCCTTCTGCCTGGGGCAGCTCCCAGACCTGATCTGGGCCCATCTTCCTCTCTCACTGTCTCTCCTCCAGCTCAACACTCCCTACCTGAGTCCTGGACACAAGCCACCTAGGGCTCTACCGTTCATGAGCCTTCAGGTTGTCACTTCAGGGACTCTGGTCCCATTCTCCGGGCGCCCCCTCTACCGAGAAGCCTTCCAAGACTACTATCCCAAATTACATCCCATAGTCGTCCAACGCCTGGAGCACTCCGTCAGGACCCCTCATTCCACATTCACCTTGTTATTGAGGTTCTTCAAGTATGTGGCTTGTTTGCTCAACAAATGACACATCACCTGACAGCAATGCTAAAATGTACTGCTCTCTGCCGGGCACAGGACAGTCTCTCCTTCATGGACAGAAACTTGCTAGAACACTGGCCTGGCACATTATTGTTGCTCAAAGCATGGCATGAGTTTCTCAAATACACACAAACACACTGTTGGTAGGAGAAGTTGGGGCAACCTTTCTGGAAAGCCATTTACATTATGTATGCGTGCTCAGTTGCTCAGTCGTGTCTGACTCTTTGTAACCCCATTGGCTGTATGGGGTCCTCTGTCCATGGAAGTTTTCAGGCAAGAATACTGGAGTAGGTTGCCATTTACCTACTCCAGGGGATCTTCCCAACCCAGGGATCAAACCCAAATGTCATGTGTCTCCTGCACTGGTAGATATATTCTTTACCACTGAGCCACTTGGAATACACTATGTATTCAAGGCCTTAAAAATATGTATAGCCTGCTGAATCTGGGCCAGGACCCCACTCTCAGGAACGTATTCTAAGAAACATACATGTGCACAAAGGTTTCACCACAGCATGGCTGCATAAGTGGAGGATTAATGCTCTAGTTTCATCAAGTGTAAAATGGAGGTAAAAATAATGCCTAGTCTGTGGCCTGTTTTGTGGATTTACAAGTCATGTGTTAATATATGTAAAGCACTTAACACAATGCCTGGCACAATATTCAGGCACAATATAAAAATGTTACTTATATCTTCTCTTATTATTTGGGGCTATTTTTTCCTGTTTGAACAAACATTTCCTTTCTTTCCTTGCCTGTGCCTTAGCCGCAGCACGGGCGCTCTAGTTCCCTGCCCAGGGATCAAACTCAGGCCCCCTCCATTGGGAGTGCAGAGCCTTAGCCACTGGACCACCAGGGAAGTCCCCTTCTTTTATTATTTCAATTGAGGTCTGATTGAGGCCAAATTCTAGGCTCTTAGCCAGAAGAGCACCACCCCACCATCCATTCTCATGACTTCCAAAATCAACAGAATGGTTACAAATAGCGAAAACAACTCCAACCTCAACAATGACTGAATTATCTAAGACAACAGACTTGTTATATAATGATATATCTATCTTTATATAATGATATATCTATCTTTACAATTTTATGCTGTCACTCCTTAGGGAACAACAGTTAATGTCACACAGCAATTTACAACATAAGTAGAAAAACACACTGATGGGGTCAGTATGAAGTTGCTTTTCTTTTTTTCCAAGGATACAAATATGTAGAGAAAAAAATCCACTGCAAAATGTGAAGAGCTGTCAACTCCAGCGTAAAGTCAGAAATGATTTTCTTTTTTTTCCTTGTATCTTTCTTTGACATTTCTTACCAAGAACACATACTCCTTTTGTAGTTAGGAATAAAAACTAATTTTGAAGGAGAAAATAAAAGCCACTCTGGTTTACTTCTGTCTGTAATAGGAAGGATCGTGTCTCCCTTTTATATGTACCCCACTGCAGCTCACACACAATTTCTGGGCATAAAAGCCCTGTCTTGAGCAGAATTCCTGATTCGAGTCTGCCTGGTAATCTTGTTTACGCTTCCAGGCCAAGGCGTTCTGTACAGAACCCAGAAATGGCCTGCAAGGATAAGCAGACGATGTGACTGGTGGGGTGCGTCACACTGACCTGTGACCTGCTCGCCAGGCTGGGAAACATCAGGAACTGACCTGGGGGTGGGGCGAGGGTGCGGAGGGGGGCGGGGGCACCAGGCCAGCGCGGGGGCACCAGGCCAGCACGGGGGCATCAGGAGACCCATCACCTGGGGAGCATGTGGTGAGGCTGCCGAGAGCCTCGATGCGGGGCCACTTGAGCATCTGGGAGGGCTCTTCGGCTCGGGCTAAAGACCGTCCCAGGAGACACCAGGAGGCGCAGCTGGACCCTAACAGGCTCAGCTTCCTTGCGCACAAGTTCCCCTTTGCCCTTCATCCCCGAAGCCGCCGGGCCTCCCCTCGCTGAGTGCAGCGGAGATGCAGGCACCCAGGGAGCCTGGCAAGGGGAAAGGCAGGGTCGCAGGGCCATCCGTCAGGTACAGCGGGACTGCCCGCCCAGCACAGGGGTCAGGGTCGGGGCTAGCAGGGCATGGGGGGCGTTCTACGCAAAGCGATGACACTGCTAGGCGCATGCCTATCGGGCACGTCACGCTCAGGACCTCGCCCCTCACAAGACCGCGGAGAGGTGGCTGCTACGATGTCCATTTCACAGGTGAGGAGACTGAGGCTCGGGGGCTGATGGACGGGGTCCAAGCTGGCTCACTGGGAAGGAGAGACGGGACTCAAGGCCACATCAGCCTGGCTCAAGCTCAACCAGCAACGGCTCTGCAGTGTGTCTGACAGAAGTGGAGGCTGGGACACAGGGGGTGTGTCAAAGTGAAAGTGAAAGTAGCTCAGTCGTGTCCGACTCTTTGCCACCCCGTGGGCTATACAGTCCACAAAATTCTCCAGGCCAGAGTACTGGAATGGGTTGCCATTTCCTCCTCCAGGGGATCTTCCCAACCCAGGGATCGAACCCAGGTCTCCTGCATTGTAGGCAGATTCTTTACCAGCTGAGCTACAAGGGAAGCCCCCGGTGTGTCAAAGCTCTTTCCTAATCCCACCCTCCCAGGCAACACAGTGACACTCAGCGGGGCTTGGGCCCGATGCAAAGGTGACTCGGAGGCAGTCTTGCCTGAAGTTGTCCAGCCAGCTCCCTGGAGCCACTGGTGCAGACTTCGGCTGGCTCTGTCTTCGGCAGCAGGATGCTACCTGGGGCTGCGGCAGGCATCCTCACCACGTACCCAGACACCTGGCTGGTGTGACATGGGAGACCTTCCGTATCAGTCCTCCGAGGGCTGCCCCCACAGGCACTGCGACCTTCTGGGGCTGTCTGTGCCCAGGTTCCCTCTTGTCACCAGGTTCTGCTTTTAGCTGGGAATCTCAGAAGAGGTCAGAGAACCCCAGAGAGATGCAAAGGACACTGGCCTAGGCATTTGTGGGTGTTCACGCTGGTTCTGCCAACATGGCCCTGGGTGGCCATCAGAGGAGCATCTGTCCAATAGGGACAGTGGTTCCTAACCACCCTCGCAGGACTTCCGGAGACAAGGGGCAAGGTGTGGAAGACTGCGCCAGCCCTTCTCTCTGCCCCCTCTCCCCGCAGGCAGAGGAGGCCTCCAGGAGGCAGACTGGGGGCCCGGTAGGGTCGCAAAGGGAAGCCACACATTCAGACTCCTCTTCATCCACTCCCCAACTCCCCTACCCCCAATTTTTGCCTCTAGGCTAACTGTCCTCCTTTCCATCTTCACACCAGGTGAAGAGGGGCTAACAGCTACCATCAGAGACAGGGTGCAGGGAAAAAATTATTGCCTAATCCCTTGATACATTTTCAGAGAAAACATTCCAGCAAAGCTGTTCTCTAAGCAACAAGGGCCTGGGGGAGACCCTTCCAGGGGGCCCTCCTCCTCTCCAGGACTCTCCTGAGATCTGGCTGGATGCTCAGCTGGCCTGAATGGTCTGGGCCAGAGTTAGGGAGGCCCCCAGGGCATCCTTCATCCGCCCACCCGCCCCACAAACGTTCTCCAGGAAGAGAGGATACAGCCCTCCACCCAGAATGGCTTTTTGGAGGGTGTGGATTCCCTTCCCAGATGGTCCCATCCACGTGCAGATGGGGGCAGGGGGAGCAGGGAGGGACCTGGCAGGCAGAGCCTCCTGGGGAGGGCCTTCCTGCCACAGCGTCTGAGAAAGGCGAGGCTGCTCCTGCAGGCTGCCGCTAGCCTTCCTTCCCAGGGGCGCCTGGAGCATCAGAGGTGCGGCTCGGCAGGCGGCAGGCGCTTGTCACAGCGCTCGCCCACACCCTTCCTGCAGTGGGCGGCTAATTGCAACCCGATCACGCGGCCCTCGAGAGCCCCGCGCCTGGCCCACCACTTCCTCCTGCTCACCCCCCCTCTCCAGGGGGAGAAGCTTCGTGGTTCCAGGCGTGGACCCAAGGTTTTGCCGGCTGGTGAAGGGGCTGAGAATGCGTAGTTCCTCCAGCCCCAGCCCAGCATGGGGAGAGGGGGCATGGGGATGGGGGGTGCGTGGCGGTGGGGGTGCAGAGACCACCCCAAACATCAGGGATACCCAATCTCAGGATCTGAGCTACCCTCTAGTACCTCAGTTTCCTCATCTGTTTAAAAAAAACTAAGCAATCAAATTCAGAGAAGGCAATGGCACCCCACTCCAGTACTCTTGCCTGGAGAATCCCATGGACGGAGGAGCCTGGTAGGCTATAGTCCATGGGGTCGCTAAGAGTTGGACACAACTTCACTTTCACTTTCACTTTTCACTTTCATGCATTAGAGAAAGAAATGGCAACCCACTCCAGTATTCTTGCCTGGAGAATCCCAGGGACAGAGGAGCCTGTTGGGCTGCCGTCTATGGGGTCAAACAGAGTCGGACACAACTGAAGCGACTTAGCAGCAGCAGCAAGCAATCAAATTTTGTGGTAACTCAGCGGTAAAAAAAAAAAAAAAAAAAAATTAGCCTGCAATGCAGATGCAGGATCTATCTCTGGGTCAGGAGACCCCCTGGAGGAGAAAACGGCAACCCACTCCAGCATTCTTGCCTGGAGAATCCCATGGACACGAGCCTGGTGGACTACAGTCCATGGGGTCACGAAGAGTGGGACACGACTGAGCAGGTGTGTAATAGGTCCAGTAAATACTCAATGCTTTCTTCTGGCTTTCACCTTTCCTTCCCTTTTAGAAACCTAGCATTTGTGTCCAGAGTTAAAAACGAGTGGGGTCAGAGGCCAGGATCCTGCCTGAGCACGTCCACACTTGCGGAGCCCACATGAGAACAGGGACTGTTGTCCATTCTATGATTGGTGTGATGACATCACCATTCCACAGGGGGCGCGAGAGCGACCATTAGCGTATTATCTGAATAACTGCGCTGATGACACTCACACAGGCCTTGGTCAGCTCCAAGCGGGCTCATCTGAGAAAACGCTCTTTCGGGTAATGCTGGCTACAGAAACACTACCTAAGTTACGCTGAAGGCCCAGCCCAGCATGGGGCTCTGGCCACAGGCTGAGAAAGGCTTTTCTAATTTGGCACAGGAGCACCAAGCCAGCTGGAAAAGGCACCATTAGCCTGTGTTCCACTCTCATGAATAAACATCAGGATAATTTCCTTTCTGACCCCCTGACACAGGAATCATTGTATCTAAGAGCGGATTCCAACAGCACAAAACTAACAGGCTCTCATACAGGGGTTCCTTGAAAAAGAGAAAATGGGAGGGGGGGCATGGGGATGGGGGGTGCGTGGCGGTGGGGGTGCAGTTGGGGACAGTTGTAGACTAGGTCCCTCTGAGGAGAGCATGTGGGTGGAACCACATACATGTAAAGATTTCAACGAAAAGAATGCATCACTATGGAAACATTCAGCTTTTTCAAAGAAATAGTTAAGAAAATAAAGCAATCAAGACTTCAGATTCAACACTACAAGTGTTTATGACCAGAAAAGGCAAATGGGTCTCAGATATTCTGCAGCCAAGTAAAAGCTGCCAGAACTCAAGGAAGAAATATTCCCAGTGGGGCAGGGACCCATCACGTGTCAGGGCTTTCTCTGAAGGCCTCCAACTAGTCTTCTGCTCACTGCAGGGCCCACTTAACTCTTCTGGGGTTGCCATGACACGGTCCAGGAGATGGTGCCACTTACTGGCCAGGCCTAGACAGGTCTGCCACTCGCGGGGGCAGGTCACACCAGCCATGGAGGCAGCAGGGAGTGTGTCACAAGAAAATAGCAGGTTAATTAATGAGCTGTGACCCCGATTTAACAGGAATCATCGATGCCACGTGAGTTAGTGGTTTAGCTGACAACTACTTGGAACCTGATTCCAGCACTAAGGACCCTGATGGTGCGTGTCAGCCTGCTCCGAGGCCTGCTGCCTGTGGCCCGCGTCTTCAGTGTGCAGCCTGCCCTGCGTCTTGGGCTCTGCTGACTGACCGGAGTCGTGGTGCCGGCCAGCACCATGAGGAAGCCTGATGCTGAATCTAGGCATTAGGGTGCCGAAATGGACTCACAGGTAAGAATGGAGGGAAGAAGGGACCACCCGCCTACGACAGAAGGGTTGCTTGGATTGGTCAGGAAACAGTCACCTGCCAGGAAGGCTGGAGGAGAATTTGTCTAATTCATCATAAATTGGATTGTATCCCCCCACAATGAGCCTCCTCTGTTAAAATGGACAATTCTAGCCCAGTTGGCAGCAGAGTTTCTGACTAGGAGATGCCAGTGTTGATTAAGGAGGTGCAGACATGTGCCCTGGTGCACAGGAGAGCCAGGGGACCAACAGGGTGGCATGGCAGTCAGCCCAGCTAGCAGGGCACTGGGGTGAGCTTGGGCTGCCAGCCCTGCAGGGGCAAGCCCTGAGGCTTGGGCCTGGAGGTGCCCACTAGACCATTCTGCCTAAATTCTGCATGGCAGGAGAAGCACAGTTAGGGGATTACCTGTCCTTTATGTTCTGGTTCTGCCATTCACAAGTCCCGTGAAATGACTTCACCTCTTGGAGACTCGGTTGCCTCATCTCTACAATGGGAACAGCAGCTGGTTCTGGCAGGGCTTCAGGGAGGGTTAGGGATTACATATAAGAAGCTCCCATGTTAGTCGCTCAGTCGTGTCTAGCTCTTTGCGACCCCATGGACTGCAGCCCACTGGGCTCCTCTGTCCATGGGATTTCCCAGGCAAGAATACTGGAGTGGGTTGCCATTTCCTCCTTCAGGGATCTTCCTGACCCAGGGATTGAATCGAGTTCTCCTGCATTGCAGGCAGATTCTTTACTGTCTGAGCCACCAGGGAAGCTCCTAGCATGGTTACTAAATTGTCCTGGCAGGTTATTAAAGTTCAAAAACAGGGCAGCTAAAAAACCAGACTTGTTTTTTCCTTCATGCTACAGCTACTTTATTTGCTCCCTCAACTTTAACAAGTAATGCTGGCAAAAAGAGCTTTGGCCTGAATTGTTAGTTAAGATCTACAATCAGCGAGACACAGCAACAGGCTGGTGCAGTCTCTGAGCACGGGTATCCTTTGCCAGGGCCCTTTTACTCTACAGCAACCACCTCCTCGACATTTCAGAAGGACATTACCTTAGTAGTAGGAAGAGTGGCTGTTCTGCCATCGGACAGCCAGAAACAAGACCTCAGACCGCTGCTCTCAGATGAAGAAACCCAGGTGGTGGGCCAGGCGGTCAGGAACTTGTTTCCCTGACAGACACAGCCGTGATGAGGGAAGAGATCAAATCTGCAGCTGACGCAATGCACTGCCCGAATTGGGAGGGATGTGGTAACAAGACTTGGAGTTATCTCTTGGCTCTTTCACTTGTGGGAATGGAAGAGGAATTTCCCCGGGGTCACGCATCCAAATCACAGCCAAAGCTGGCGGCACCTCCCTGGCCAGGTTGTGTGTGTCTGAACTGCAGGAAAGCTAGGAATTAAATAGGCTTTGTTTTTTTGTTGTGGTAATTTGTATCTCTCTCACAGGAAGGCTTACTGTGACACTCAGATTTTATAAAGCATTTGGTATTTTTTAGACAAAGGAGCTACACACAGGAAACAACATTTAAAAGAAGAGACTCTGGTTCAAGAAGTCACAGAGCTCGACAGAAGAATAGCGCCTGGCAAAGCAAGGTGTTCATCTGCCTCTGGCCTCTTCTCATGATCCTGGGGCTCATCAGTCTTACAGCATGGAATGGAAACAAAAAAAAGCACGAAGGCTGGGTAAATTTTCCCCATGGGGCGCGAGGGAAACTCTAACTCCCTCGCCCTACTTTCAGCTGTTTAAATCCATCCTCCTTCTCTCTGCTTTTCTCTATCTTGGTTTGGAACTGATCCAGCATGCTGCTCCTAAGTCTAGGGGTCAGGAAGACACGTGCTTTTATGATGCAACAAGGGGCAGCCGCTTTGTCTGTTTTGGGAACCTTGGTGACATCAGAGACTAACCCTTGAATCTCGGGAGCGTGTACCGAAGACAACACTGAGTCAGAAGAAAGCCTTAGTCACGGGGCTACTGAGCTCTACAGGGAAAAGCACTATTAAGGTAACTGAGTCTGTTCCCTGCAGGACGGCTCCCGCTCCTATCTGGCTTGGGTTTAAGTGACTCAAGTAATTCTCCGGGGGAAACTAATCTACGCGGAACAGCTGCCACTAGCACGGCATTTGCCGCTCTTCAGCTGAAATTTCTCATGACATCACTCAATTCCTCCTCCCTTTGAGAGGACAGTTTCCTCTTGTATTACGAGCAGTCCAGGGGGCAGCTTGGAGATACACTGGAGAGAGAATACCCCCTCTGCTTTTCACTCAGAGGCCTGAAACCTGTCTACGTGTCTCCCAGGAAATGGACAGGCAAGGAGACTCGGTTAAATAAAGTGCTCCCAGAGTATGCAGCTTTCCATTACCATAGCACACAAGCCAACATGTTCAGGAGTCGAGGCAGACTTCAACAAAACTCTGTTTGGGTTGCAGCAGCTGTCTGCCTGCGGAAGGCTCCCGAGTCACTGATGTGTATTACTATCTCCACTTTGCTACAGGCACAAGGAACAAAGATGTAGGTTTACCCTCCCCCGGAGGCAAAGTCCATTCATATTTCTTCAACCGAAACCGGAGATGGCAGCGAGGAGGGGGGGAAACGGCTTATGGGCAAAATCATTGGTAAACACAGCCACATCGGTTTTTAATCTGCCTAAAGAAAATATGTGATTTCACAATGTGATTCGGGATTACTGTTCTCACAGTAAACGTATTTTGAACACGAACTGCAGGCTGTCATTTAATAGGACTCCAAGCTGGAAAGTAAATCCCATCCTCATCCTCCAGACAGCCACGAGAGCAGCTGGACCAGCCTCCGGAAGTGTCTTCATGGAGGAAGGTTTGCTCAGCCTCAGCGCGGCTTCCCTCTCCAGGATCTCACATCACCAGTGCGCCCCTCGAGGGTCAGGATAAACTGTCCGAAAGGTCAAGTTTATTCTTGGTTCTCTGGAGTGGTACTCTTTGGGCACTCGATGCTAAATGGAAATATGAATAACTCTGACATAAACACACTTACACTTTTACTCCAAAGCCATTTAAAACTTATGAGGACACAAACATATTTCAATTTTATCTCCCTTCAATGAGCAGCAATAGCTCTTCAAAGTCTTGTGGAGAAAGGTTGTCTTCTCGGAAACAAATCCCCACCCCCACCCTCACAGGGAGATCTTTTCATTTTCTTCTAAGTGCTGTTCTTCCTCGCGGCCTCCTGCCATTTCTCCAAAGCTCAAAAGACAACACACAAATGACTGAGACCACAGAGAGGCACAAGGTGCTCTCCCATGCTAGGTATTCTTACATTAATTTGCACACCTTAAAAATGGCTTGGCCGAAGCTGCGGAGCTATGCAGCCCCATATGAGAGCCATTGGCTGCCTGAAGCTCTAGCTTAATTGAAAATGCAGTTCTTCAGCACTCGAGGCATATCTCAAGGGATCAAGAGTCATGTGTCTGGTGGCGAGTGCACTGGGTTGCACAGATACAGAACACTTCCTTCATCACAGGAAGTTCCACTGGACAACGCTGCTCGAGAGGGCCATTCTGTCAGCAGTATCAAAACTTCTTGGAAATGAGGTCAGTTTATTGCCTCGTGCTCCTTATAAAAGCAACTTGCTATCGCCACATTTAATACAGAAATTAATCATCGTGAGCCCGTCGGCAAACTGCCTCCCCATGACAGCGAGTCCGTGTTACCCGCACGTCCTCACCTGCCAGTCCGCCTGCGTGGCCCCTTCCATGATTAACAGGGTCCCATGATCCAAGGGTATCTTCACTCTCTCCACATACGTGTAGTCTCCATTGTCTTCCTAGAAAACAGCATTCATGGCACTGAATTTCTTTTTTTCACTTGTGTGATCAAGATGCAACAGAACATGACACTGGTCAGAGAAATGGCAACTCCACCTCAGCCAGGCGGCAGGGCTTCGTTTACCAGCTCTGTCACTTGGCAGCTGGCTGGCCGTGGGCAGGTTATTTCACCTCTCTGTGCCTGAATTCACTCATCTGTAAGAGGAAGATGTGGTATTACCTGCCTCACAGTGCTGCTGTGAGCCTCAGCTGATGCATGTGTGAATCACCTGGAGCCCAGCGGGTACTAGGTACAGTGTAATAGCTATTAGTATTCATATTATCAGCATCCAAACTGCAGAAAAGTACATTCTGGCCTATGAAGGAATTCAAAGTCATTTATACAATAATTCTTTACATCTGCCTTATTCTGCGCCCTGTGTTTTGACATAGTGTTAGGAGAACAGGCTTTCAAACAAGATGTGGTGTGATGAGCTTTGACCACCTTTCACAGTTTATGCTAATTCACTAATTAATATCTATGTTAAAACTGATCATAATTCTCCCTATAGCTACTTTGGTATTTTGGAGATACATTCTCATTTCTTTCCAGAACAGTCAACAGCCAGATTTTCTCAAAGAAGGGGACTCTGCCGTGATCAGAACAGTGTTGCTAAACTGAGCCTGGCTGTGTAAGCCTTTGAGAAAGGATGGCAACTTGTGAGCACCTAGAATACAGATGCCCATATTTACACTGCCCTTTCTTCCAGAGCTCAAAGTCAATCCACAGACAACATCATAATGAAGCTTCCCAGCACGGGCTGCGATACGGCCCACAGGCGGTGCCACTCCTCCGCCACCGCTGACAAAGGGGCACATTAAACAACTTCCTTCCTCACGCAAGAGAGAGCACGTGGAGAGCTGAGACTGGGACAGACCCGAGTGTCCTGACTTCTTCACTCCATTCTGAGCAGATCCATCCATTCATCTGCTTCACTTCCAATGCAAGAGATTACATTTAAATTACTGCAGGACTGATTTTGCTGCAATGCTGTGTTTATGTTTATCATTGCAGGGGTGCTTCTGAGAATGTAACTGTTTACAGTGATTTCCCCCAGGAAAATCAAAACCAAAGCAATAATGAACTTTTGTAACAGTCTAGCTTCCAGGCCCAGCCCTTGGCAGTGACTTTGCCAAGCACTGTCACAACTTTCGTAAGCAGAAGACACAAGCAATGTTTGAAATAGCTTTCAGTCTCAGTGACTGATTTTGTGTCTGCCACCTTCTGCTTTCCAGTAGCAAGCACCAAAACATTTACCTCTGACCCCCAGCCAACCACAGAGGACTGGGAAGGTGACCTTGTCTGCAGGTGGGCCAGTTCCAGCTCAGAAAAGCAAAAGGGTGCTCTCTGAAAAAAGGACTGCAGACAGATGCACGTCCTACTGAAGAAAAGGTATCAGAAGGCAGCGCGCTGCTCGTGATCAGAGGGTCCAGGGCTCCTTGATTTAGGCTGTAAGTCAGTCACCAGATCAAGGTTCGACACAGCTACAGACAGAACTGCTGCTGCCCTCTGCATAACCCAGAAGTACAACGGGGCTTTAATCTATAAATCGAGCACTGGGACAGGAGAGTACAGCAGACAGGAAAGACACTTAACATAACAGGAAGACAAGCCTGAGACGATCTCCTAGAACATTAAAGCATTATTGAGATAATATTGTACATCAACTATACTTTAATTAAAAAAAACAAAACACTAAGAAAGAAAAGCATGTCCTAGGAAGAAGGAGTTGTATATGCGACAGCCAGAGGCCAAGAAGCCAAGGCCCATCATGCATACACAGGTCTGTGAGACCAGAGGGCAGGTCTAAGGAGTGATTTGGAGAAGAAGTTAGGAGAGTCAAGAGTCAGCACTTTCTAATCCAGGGTTGCTCTGTCAGAGCCACTGTAATGAAATGCAAATCTGATCTCAGAATTCCCCTCCCTTGTTTAAAATACATTAATGACATCCCAAAGGTTTCAGGATGGAGTTCAAATCCATTAGCCTGGCACCCAAGGCCCTTGATGACCTGCCTGCTTCCTTCTCTTTAGCTTCGTCTCCTACATCCCTTTCACGGGCACCCTGTGCTCCAAATAAATGGAACTCCTTAACAGTGTTCCAAACGTGAAAAAAAAAAAAAAAGTCATTATTGGGGAGGAGGAGGTGCTAAGGCCAGCGGAAGAGAAGAGGTGAGCACTGTAACCCTATCTGGAAACATGAAGCAGGGAGAGAGGATTCCAAACCCAGGAGGGGTATATCAGCACGGACTGAAAGTGATGCTCAGCAGAGCCACGTCTCCCTCTCCAATTCTAAGATCTGAGTTCTTCAAATGAGAGAAAGCCTCAGGGTGGTTTGAAACACATCACATCCAGTATAACCCTTAGTTGTACCAAACAGCAAAAGAGGGTGAGCCTTTTCTTGGCAGGGAGCTACCTTGATCTGTCCCCGAAGGAGATGGTAATACCAGCACACCCACAGGGAGAGGTGAGGTCATTACTCTGCTGCTCGTCATTCGTTCCTTCAAACACCCTTGGCTCAGCAAATGCATTCCTCGTTTCCTTCTCAGGGGAACTTCCCGACCCAGGGATCGAACCCAGGTCTCCTGCACTGCAGGAGGATTCTTGACTAAGCCACCAGGGAAGCCCCCCATAATTCGCAGAAGGACACAGACGGGAAAGAGGACAGGGGATTCTACCAAGGCAGCACTGGGCTCACAGACGCTTCCTTCTCCTGAGACTGGGGCAGCAAAAGACCACACAGCCACCCTTCAACGCAACCAAGATCCACAGAGACTTTTTCCACCAAGGAATCAGATAAAGGGCCAGAGGAGCTCACGTGGCTGAGCATAAGAGCTCAGTTGATAAATGGATAAGCAACAGTGGAAGCATGGGTCTGACTGTTTAGAGGAGCAAGCTCACGGCTATTAAGCACGGTTGTTACCCAAACATGGCTCTGAAACCCTTTTGATTTACTCAGGTCCTTCTGCAAAACAAAACAAAACAAAACACATCCTCTAAAAAGCCCTGGCTTAGGATAAAATTTTCCATTCCTGATCCCCATTCAAAGAAACTTGTAGGGCCAGAGTCAGTCTACAGGGTGGGTTTTGCTACTGATATTCTTGGTTTCCCACATACTTGAAAACTCACAAGTAGATGGAAAAAGAAAAAGAAAAAAAAATTTTTTTTCACATTAATGCTAATCAACATTCTCACTCCCTCCTCAAACACAGCCAATTCATTTGAATGCTTAATTATACTTTTCAATGAATGCTGGGATTTTCCAAAGTTTCACAACTCTTACCAAGATCTGAGTCTATGCAGTTTCCTTTAGAAAAATGCTATTTAGGGGGGGGAAAAAAAGCCTGGATGTATTTATTGTCATATCATTACAGATATCTGTAAGATAAGATATAAGAAATCTAAACATTCTTCATTCCCTTGGAAAGGAAATCTTCACACTGTATGAGATCGATGCAGATCTTTCATGTAATTATGGCTTTCTTGTCCTAAAAAGGTGTCTTAGAAATTACAAACATCAGTGCTTAAAAACCATCATTGGCATAGTTTTTTTCCCTACTATAAGAGTTCACTAGAGTAAATGATACGCTTGTAATTACCTGTTCAATGTCTGCCTTTTTGATCTCTGATAAACTCCATGAGGGGAAGATGATGCTGTCTTTCCCTTTTGAAATATGCTCAATGCCTATCACATATATCAATAAATATGTCCTGAATGACTGAAGAAAAGCACCAAGAAGAAATAAAAATCACCTTTAATCCCATCATCCAGAATTCGTACAACACAAACACCAGGAATATTCTATACATACAATCTTGCACTCATTTTTAACACTCTCCTGTGAGCATTTCCTACATCTTAGATGTACAGTATTTCTTAAAAATGGTTATATAATATTCCTTTGCATGAACATATCCTTCCTCCTTTAAACTCATAAACTATTTTTTGACCACCTGGATATGTCAGGCACTGTGCTGAGGATACAGCAGTGAGGTATGCGTGGTTGGAAATAGATTTTAATATACCACTAATACTTTAAAAAAAAAAAAAGGAAAAAGAAAGAAAAAGCTACTGCAAGTAGATTCTGGGCAAAACATCTCTGAGTGTATTTCTAGGCTACATTCTTTTCTTTTTTTTGGCCATGCTGTGTGGCATGTGGGTTCTTAGTTCCCAGACCAGGGATCAAACTCATGCCCCTACATTGGGACCACAGAGTCTTAACCACTGGAAGTCCCTAGAATAAATCCTTTAAAATGGAAAAACTGGGTCTAAGGGCATGAACTTAAAGGCACTTTGATTTATAGTATCAAACCGCTTTAAGCAGATTGTGGCAATTTATAATTCCATCTGGAAAATATGATAGTACCTACCTTCTGAGAACATCACCAATATAGAACATTATCAATTGACAATGATGAAAAAAGTTTAGGGAAAAATGGCAGCTCATTCTTCAGACATAAAGTTCTTTAATTACTAACCAAGTTCACCATTTTCTCATATGCTTATCTGCTGTTTGCATTTCTTCTACTGCAAACTCTGTTCATGTCTTTTGTCCATTTTTCTACAGGATGTTCACGTTTTTATTGATCTGCAACCATATATAGTAAGATATTTCCCCTTTGTTATATTTTCTGTAAATATTTTTCTAACTTGCTATTTGACTTTTAACTGTGTTTATGATGTTTAACACAGAATAGTCAAAAACTTTTACAATCAACTCTGCTGATCTTTCTTTGATTCCCTTCATGGTTTTTATGCTTAGAAAGCCTTTTTCCCATTCTCAGGAAACCTAAATATACAACTGCATTTCCTTTCAGTAAAAAAAAAAATTCTGTATTTTTTAGATTTAACTCTTTAATCCACCTGGAGTTGGCTCCCCACTCCCCTGGGTCCAAGTGTTTTTTCCTAACAATTTCCAGGTACTTAAACCAAGTCATCCCACTAGACCTTCTGGACACCATCAACCATGGTGTAAGCTGCTAAAATGCCAGGCATGTTAGGGACCGTATGTACCCAGCACTGCTAATTCTCACCACAACCCTGCAGGGGACGTGATATTCTTCATTTTATTATAAGCAAACAAAGCTGGAGGGAAAGTACATTTCTAAGGCAAAAGGCTGGCAGGAGACATGGAGGCAAGTATTTGAACTAAGACCTGCCTGGTTTTAAAGTCTGTATTTTTTTTTTTTTCCACCTTACTGTGCTCTCCAAAGTGCTTTCTTTCTTCTGAAATCCTGTAATACTTCCTGTCTGAATGACACGGCACCCTGTCTCTTCTGTAAGGGTCACAATTACCAGCAGGTGGCATAAGCAAGGGGCGTGGGGCAGGTGCAACACAGTGGGGAGTGGGGACCATGGACACCAGGCAGCTCGGGACTTGTGTACCCTCTGCGGCTTCCTCGTTATTCCCCGGGTGTTGCCTGATCTGGATTTTCTAGGGAAGCTGATAAATGGGATTTTTATGTGATCTCTCCTGAGTTATAAATTTTGCCAACTAACTTGGTTTCTTTAAAAATACTGGGAAGTATATACACAAGTCTGAGGACCAGTTTCTGCTTAAGAGCTGCCCAACTGAGCTGCTGGTGGACCTATCACAACTGCTTCTCTTATGCTCACCTCTGGTCATCCCACATAAGCTCCCAAGCAAGCCCAGATGTTACCTGCCCAGCTTCTTTGATGACCCTTTGCCATTCCACGTGATAGTGCCTGAAACAAAGCTCAGTACACATATGCTGCTTCAAGTATCGTATTCTTAATCTCAGTGATCCCAACACAATCAGAAAAGGCCATGGATGCAAAATATGCTTCCAAATTAATGATCTTAGTCAACAGTGAGACATCTGGTTTTCCAAGTCATCTCTGATCTCCTGGATAAGCTACTTACCTAGAAATTCTTCCATCTTTTTATTAATAAGATGCTTATAATAAGAAAACAAATGAACAGAAAGGTCAAAACAAAGTAGAAGCCTGCTACCTGTTTCTCATTTCCAAAGCTCAGGAAGCACCCGACATGCAGTAACTATTATTGCTTTGTTCACTGAAAGGCTTCAAGGCTACAGGGGCCCTTGAAGGCTGGAGAGGACTTAAGTTCATGAGAAGCTGGTGTGTATGTGTGCTAAGTCGGTTCAGTCACGTCCAGCTCTTTGCAACCCTATGGACTGGGGCCCACCAGGTTCCTCTGTCCATGGAATTCTCCAGGCAAGAATACTGGGGTGGGTTGCTAGGCCCTCCTCCAGGGGATCTTCCTGACCCAGGGGTCGAACCTGTGTCTTTTACGTCTCCTGCATTGGCAGGCGGGTTCTTTACCACTAGCGCCACCCAGGAAGCCCAGTGAGAAGGTGGAGAGCACGTCTAAGGAGCAAAGAGATAAGTCAGCAGTATGGTGCAATCACACAGGGACATCAAAGTCGGTTGGGCATAGATTTGGTGAAGATTTGACAATCTGGCTGGAAGAGTTTACATTTTATACCCTGTGTTCCAGCAGGAGCAAGTAAAGACTTCTAAGTTGGAAAACAAACTGATGAAAGCAGTGAGCTCAGTCTTGGCTTTCTGCTCCTCTTTCTCTATTCTTCTGCTCTGAATTGATAATGGGCAATTCCATAGCTTTACATACTATCTAGATTATTAGTTTCAACTCAGTTCAACAACCGATTGTCCATGCCATGTGGAGCAAGTGCCTTAACACAGGGCCTCAGCCACCTCACCCGTGCGATGGAGATGCCAGCAGCGTCGACTTCGTAAGATTCCCGGAGGCTGCGAGGGAAGCACTGAGAACAGAGCCGGGCACGGACTCCGCACGAGGCACCCGCTGTCCATCACTGTCCTTCACTGTCGTTACTGTTGTTATCCTGACAATTCCCAAAGGACACCTCTAGCACAGGCCTGTCATCTGAAGCCCTGGCGCCATAGCCAATTTGGGAGTCTCAAGAATCTTGAATCTAGCATGTAGAAGAAGGATCTCTTGATTCCTCCACAATCCTCCCTAAACAAGAGCAAAACAAAATGCAAACCCCCTGCTCCTCTTCCATCTGAGTAAATAGCACCTCCATCTACCAACTGATTGAGCAAGAAACCTGGTTCACCCTCAAAAATACACCTCAAATTCATCTACTGTGTTCCTCCTCACTGTCACCATCTGAGTGCAAATCAGCAGTCTCCCAGTAAAAACACTGGAACAACCTTTTAGTCTCCTATTCTTGCCTCTCCCCGAATTATTCTTCACACAGCAGCCAGAGTGTTCTTTTTAAAATATAAACCAGAGCATGTCACAACCTCATTCATTCCCATTGCGCTTGGAGTAAAATCTAAATTCAGAGCCATAACTCCAAGTCGTAATTACGCCTCTCCATTGAATCAACAGTTCTCTAGCTCCCGTGACATCCAGGAAGGCACGGTCCGTGTCTGCCACATTTACGCTATTTCTCCAGAGTTGAGCATTGTGCCCGACACATAGTGGGTGCTCAATTAATATTTGTGAGCAGGAGGAAAGAGAAGAAAGAACAAATAGAGAAAATAAACTGTTCCTGAAAATATCTGGCATCTGGTTATCAGAACTGAAGGAGAAGAGATTAGAATTATGGATATCAGAGTGGAAAAAGGCATTTTAGTATTTTAGGCATGTGGTAAAGAGAGCCTGAAATGAAGCCACTATTAGAAGGATGAGTTTTTCGGACCTTTCAAGAAAGAATTAAGAAGATTTGGAACTAAAACAATTGAAATGAGAGAATGGGGAAGAACTGAAAATAATTTACGATTAAACCTGTCCAAGAGAGTAGTGACATCATGAACATAATGCTACTTATGAGCAGGCAGAATTGTGGAGTTTTCTGAGAGAATAACAGTAAGTCTACAGTCTCAGGTTACAAGTCATGTGCTGTTGTAAGTAGAAATGTCTCATGACAAAGTGATGACTAGACTGTGAGATAAAAGTCAAAGCTGGAATTGAGATTCACAAGTTGCTCCACCAAAGAAGAAATGGTTGAAGCCATAACAATAAATGAAATCCATTTATGTATTCAATCAAAACACACATATACACACAGTGCTAAACGCTGGGGATGTAACAATAAAGGAGACAGAAATGGACCTTGCCTACATGGCATTTACAATCTACTCCTATTTCATAATTTCCTTAAAAGTTATGTAGACAAAGATGACAGAATCAAAGACAATCCTGAATATCTATATTTAAAGGGGTTGAATGCAAAGGGAAGAAAACACCGAAGGAGGCAGAAACGTAACAGTGAGAAAAGTGTGAGAACAGCTAAGATAATACAGTATTTCAGAAGCCAGGAGGAGCAAGAAAGGGCAGCTAATAGACGGCTGAGTTTCAGGGAGAGAGATGCTGGATGCGGGTGAGCAGCATCACAAGGAGGAAGGCAGTGACGACTGAGGAAAGGCCAGACTACTTGCTCTTCAGGACGATGGTATCACCGTATCACCAGCACGGTGAGATGGAGCTAGAGAGCAGCTTCCAAAAGTGAGTTAAGCTGTAGGAGAGGGAACCTGCAGATGCAGACAACTGATCCCAGAATCTGTGCTTCAAAAATCAAGAAAAAACCAAGATGTTGGAGCGTCTGCAGAATCAAGCAAAGGGTTTTCACAAGATGGTAACAGACAGAATAGGAATTTCCCTTGCTCTCTGGTCCAAGAATCAGATACATAGTCGAGCTGCTTGACAAGTATGGTTAAGGCTTTACCGCAGATTAAAATGATAATTGAAAACTAAATGCCAGCATGTGCTACAGCTGCTTAGACTGCTGGAGCCAAGTGTCCCTTCGCTGGCCCTGCTTCCTGAGTTAGGACTATGCCAAAATGTCTCCTCTCCTCTCTTTCAGTCTTTTCTTTCCAGCTTGTGTTCCCAATCAAACTATGGTGTGGCCTTGCCCTTGAGAACCTGGCTGGCTTCTAGACAGACTGATGGATTATCAAAGTCTGCAGCTATATTTGGACAGTAAAGTTGTTTCTACAACACCAATATAAGAACACAGCTGGACCCGTTGTTCATAGCGGTAATATATTTTTTAAATTTGACATAAACAAAACATATTAGTTATGGAAATCATGGAAACAAAATAAAGCTAGGACCCCACAAAGTCATCTCCACAGCTAGTCTGCTGACTCAGACCAAACACTTTCAGAGATGGCATCTTCAACATGATCTGAAAAACATTACTTTAAAAAAAAAAGCAGCTGGTTTTGAAATAAGATCTGATAAAGTAGGAAACTAGATGGGATAGCATAGACTTTTTTTTTAGGCCTCGCCATGCAGCATGCAGGATCTTAGTTCCCTGACCAGGGACTGAACCTGTGCCCACTGCAGTGGGAACACAAGAGTCTTAACCACTGGACTACCAGGGAAACCCTTGGGAAACCATAGATTTAAAGTGACTTGAGGTTATCCGTTCGAAACAGTTTTGAACTCTCTTGGCACACAGAAATATTTGGGCTTTTATCAAACTCTTTTCCTGATTTTTGACGTGGATTTGGCAGGGAAGGTTCCAGTGAGGTGAGTGAGAACGCTAGGCATGAGGGCCTGGCATGTGCAGTCGGCCAGCCCAGCCCAGGCACATCCAGTGATCGTAAGAGGCAAGTGCAGTTTACACTGCTACACCTGCCACCACTGTCTGTTGCTGAGAGAGTGCTGGGGGTAGGAGGGTTGAAAAGTTACCGAATTACGCAAAAACAAGGCTGGCTTTACCCTTACTGCTACAGTCACTCTAGCTATACTAAATGTGCATTTAAAACCAGAAGATTTAATGTAATGAAGATGCTGTTCTTGGTGATATAATATTTCTAAGAAATGCAACTTAAAGGAATTGCTATTTTGAAAGAGCTTCTACTCAAGACTGCAGCACCAGAAATAAATGCTCTCCTTCCTCAAAGAGCGTACAGGACAACTTCCATGAAGCCTGACATCCAGCTGACCCCAGTTACCAGGAAAAGTGCAGGGTTCTCCAGTCATCCATTACATCAGAACACTTATTCCCAAACCATCCCAGGACATAACCTGATTAAACACAATCCCCCACACCTACCCCTGGCCCTGCCACTGTGTCTGCTGGAATTCTCATTCAGGGATGAGCAAACGCCCCCAGATCCTCAACCTCGTGCTCTGAAGGTTCCCTCTACCTCCTTGTCCTAATCAAAACCTGGCTCTCTCCAGAAGACTCCAAACTCTCAGGAACTCTCTCTCCTGTGGAAGGTGATCATGTCACACATCGACAGAGTGAGGGGATACTCCTCATTAACACCTTCAGACCATAATTCCCAGGCATGTCTTAAAAATGCTTGCTCCTTTGAGCTCATGTCATTGAAGCTGTCCACCTCTCTCCTTCTCTGCCTTGGTCCCAGGAGGTATAACAATCTCTTAATTGGTCTCCTGGCTCCCACTCTTGCTCTTGTCTAGTCTGAGCTCCACGCAGTAGCAACTGACCTTGTAAAATTTCAATCAGATCATGTCACTCTTCCGCCTAACACATTTCAATGGCTTCCTGATGTACTTAAAACCCACTCCTTCCTGAGGATCCTGAGTCCTTGTGTCATCTGGCCCCACCCACCCCTTCCATCTCATCACATGCTCCTCTCTGCACTTGCTCACTCTGCTCCTCTGTTGGGCCTCCTTCTCCTTCCTCAAACTCACTACGCTCTTTTCTGCCTCAGCTAAGCAGTCATCCACCAGGAAAATGTGGCTTCTTAAAGAAAATTACCAGAAGGCTCAGGAATAGTTTTTCAGAGCATGGCAAAGTGGAGGGGGAGGGGAAACTACCATTAAGGCAAGGTTTTAAAAAAAGTTTGTAAGCAGACCTCATACCTAGTCAGGACACACACGAATTTGACAAATCACTTTGGAAAACGCTGTTCTCCCAAGATTAAAAGTGCTCTCAGTGGCAAAACCAGGAGGTTCTTTGCAAAGATTAGTTATTCCCAGTGGCAGTCAGGACACGGACTCTAGCTTGAGACAGCCCCCAAAGAAGCAAATGGCGATCCCAACTCCCCAAAGACCTCGTCTGTAGAGAACTGAGGTCCTACGAGGACTACTTATCTTTATCCACTTACACATGTACCAATTTATCCCCCACTCACTGACTCACACTCTCCAAACACTGCATGACCCTAAAGACAGGAGCTCAAAAACTCAGTCGCCATTCCTGATCCACAGGCCACTTGACCCTCCCCGAGTCTCCCCTGCACCCCCTCAATGAATGCCATTCACAGGGTGAGGCAACCCTGGAGGTTAGCCTCACTGCCGTTCATTTTCTTTTTCAATTTCCACAACTGAAAAGTCACTGTAGCATCCACCATTTATAACAGCTTAAAAATTCACTGATCACTGCACCAACTTTCATAGTGCCTTTCATGGGAAAACTTTCCTATTACTCCCATAAAGTTGCTACCAATTATCATCCCATTTACAAAAATGGAATGAGTATAAATGAAGCAGATAAGTGCTTTTTACAGGCATCAGTAACAGAAACAGGAAACGAAACCTGATATTTTAAATTTCATTAGGGACTGTACTAAAAAGATGATGATTATCAACAGTTCCTTTTGAGTAGTTCTTGTAATTTCTCAGAACAGATGCAGTAATCAGAAGATGGACTAAGAAGAAGTATGGATGCCTGGAAGAGCAGCAGTGGGCGTGGTGGCTGAGGCTGCGGCTCAGTCACCACCCCACGAAACACTGTACAGTCTAGTCTACCCGATTTTCAAATTTAAGCTAGTCAGCTTATATTATTTTGGATTCCAATATCCTCAATTCTTCTAAAGCCCTGGAAAAAATACTGATATTTATGATTAAAATGACCTTTTTAATATCCCACTCTTCCCAGTTGTGTGTAAACAGGGAGGTACTAGGAACTCGAATGCACTGGCAACTCTCAACCTCTCCCATCACAAGTGGTTTTACAAACATCTCTTTTGGTATTATGAACAGAGCTCTCATTCTTCAGAAGGTGCTAGAGAAAGGAATGGTTGGAGAAATTTCCCAACTTGCCTCAACTCAATCATCTTGAGGTAGATAGAAGCCCCTCACATTTTCAGGATTCAGCTGATAAAGGATAGTGCTTATGCATGGGTAATTTTCTAGAAAACAAGGCTTTTGGCATCTAAACCTCCAGTGCATCACAAACTTCCTATTATCTAATACTCACCCCCCTCCCCAACTCAGCCATCACTGTTTCTATGGTAACCGACAGAGAAATAGCAGCCTGCCAAATGGCTTTTGTAGTTCCTTTTCCAGCCTGTTTTTCAGTATAGAATTAAAGCTATACTGGGAAAAGAACCAGACTAATCTTTATAACAGGGACACGATGCAGCCTGAAAAGTACAACTGGGTTTGGGACACAAACGTAGAAAAGCTTTAATGAGCCTACCTTGGGAGAATAAAAGAGGTTTTTGGTTTCTTAAAAAAAAATGTCTACAGAGGTATAGTTGGTAAGCTTTACTTTTGTCTTAAGATAGTATATTCTGATGTTGGCCAGAAGATAGATACAATGCTGTTCACTCAGGTTTAACTGAATTAACAAAAGAAGGGATGGGTGAATGAAGGAAAGGCTACCATGTCTCCAAGTAGCTTATTATCATTAAAGGAAGTGGTAATTGACTATAAAATCAAAACAAATGAGCAGAGTTGACAGACTTGGACAGGGAGATGAGGATCAAGGATTGGCATCTTGGAGGAGTGAATGTTTAATCCTAGGGATGATGCATGCGCGAAGCCGCCTGAGCCAACTGCATGAATCAGAGAGACACTGACGCTTAGGGAAACAAAGATCTCCTTACCATCTCAGCACAGCAAGAAATTGTTAGGAATGCGATGTGTGGAACTGGGGCAGCTTTCAGAAGATCAGCGGCTACAGAGAACTACTCAAGGTGCCAGACTGCAAAACAGACAGCTGCCGCAGGGGTGGGGGAGTTCGAATGTTAAAAAAAAAAAAAAAAAGGCTAATTCCCTTTGAAAGTGGCCCCAAACAGATGCTTTTCTGTCTCAGATCTGCATACTTGAATCAAATACAGGAAATCTCATGATTCCCCTATGTCAGCTTTAGATGAGAAACTTTGACTCAAGTCAAACAGGTATTAACTTCTTCTCCTTTGATAGGTTAAAACTAACTGGCTTTTGAAAAAGATGCCCTCCCACGATCTCTAGCACACTCCAAATGTCTTGTTGACAGACATGAAAATTACAATCTTTAGTGGCATAGCGAGACAGGTTCCTAGGAGCTACAGAAAGTCAGACTCCTACAAATTCCACACAGAAGACTAACTTGAATTACACTTTTTATTTTATGCTTTTAGCTTGAGTTATATGAATCATGAGTCATGTTCTCAAAGCTATCACCATAGTTAAGGAAGAAAAGTAGACAGATTTGCAATAACCATTTTCCTTTCAATCCTTCAGAAAAGGGATAAGATAAAGATGATGTGCCCTACGATACATTCCCAAAGATGTCAACTCAGAGAAAGGCTTCTGTAGTTCAAGTTTAGCTAGATTTGTAAAGCCCAAGATGTTTTAAATCTGTTAAAGAAACTTGAAGAAATTTTTCCAAAAGTTTAAACCTGGGTTTTGTTTATCCAAGAATGGAGTTTATAGGTTCTTGGAGAGGGGCGAGGTGGGGAGGTGGTGGGGAGGGGAAGTAATTTTAAAACTGTATTCACTAATGCGTGATTATAATTTCAAATATATTAACCTTCAATTTCCCCATCTTAAGCAAAAGTCAGAATTGAAGGAATATACAACTGCATCAAATTCAATCACAGTTAAGACTATGCCAGAAGCAAAAACTTATTAATCAGTAACCCAACATACTGACGGAGAAGGCGATGGCACCCACTCCAGTACTCTTGCCTGGAAAACCCCATGGGCGGAGGGGCCTGGTGGGGTGCAGTCCGTGGGGTCGCTGAGGGTCGGACACGACTGAGCAACTTCACTTTCACTTTTCACTTTCACGCATTGGAGAAGGAAATGGCAACCCACTCCAGTGTTCTTGCCTGGAGAATCCCAGGGACGGGGGAGCCTGGTGGGCTGCCGTCTGTGGGGTCGCACAGAGTCGGACACGACTAAGCCACTTAGCAGCAGCAGCAACATACTGACACATTTGCATTTCTTCCCATATCTGTTTCCTCAGCCAACTTTGTTTCAAGATCTCAGACAAATTTTCTTACTTATCAGATAGGTATTTTCATCAAATCAGCTACTACAGTTATAGTGCAAATTCCCCTGCTATTGACAGATAATTAAAGGGATTGAACCACATTTTCGGTGTTTCACGGCCTGTGCTTTCACTCTTGTTCATCAAAATAGACTCTAAGAAGCCTTGAGAAGACAGTTTCAGTAAGTATGGTCAGTGTCTCTTTTAGAGATTTTGTTCCAAATGGTTGCCCTCAGACACAATGCTAAGTGGTAGTTACATTTTCTATCCACCCATTAACCTATAATATAACTGAATTATATTTCCAAGAAATAATTCTTGATCACCATGAATATGTTCTCATATGAGAAAATGACCTTCAGCTGCCTAGAGGGGAAAAGGAATAGAGGTATTCTGGGCACCAGAACACTGTTAATGCTTCAGTTCAGTTCAGTCGCTCAGTTGCGTCCGACTCTTTGCAACCCCGTGGACCGCAGCACGCCAGGCTTCCCTGTCCTTCACCAACTCCCGGAGCTTGCTCAAACTCATGTCCATTGAGTCGGTGATGCCATCCAACCATTCCATCCTCTGCCATCCCCTTCTCCTCCCGCCTTCAATCTTTTTCAGCATCAGGGTCTTTTCAAATGAGTCAGCTCTTCGCATCAGGTACTTCGCATCAAGTATTGGAGTTTCAGCTTCAACATCAGTCCTTCCAATGACTAATGCTTAACAGTTGGAAATTGCTTGTACAGTAAAACTAATTATCCTACAAAGCATGCTTCAGGAATTCTTAACCTTAAAATCTGGAAATAGGCCAAAAAATGTTTTTTAAAAAGGGTGATGGTGGTGGTGGTGGTGAATGTATGTGTAGAGAAAAACGATAACTGAATACTTAAATACTTGGCAACAAAGAAAGTCACTGCAAAGAACCAGAGACTCAGCTTACACCAAAGATTATCCTGGATCCACCAGAGTTTGCTGTCCACTCAGAAAGCTGGAAGGATAACCCTGGAAGGGAGACGGAGCACTAACAGGGGCCAGATCATCAGCTCCAGGAGGGGAAGGATGACTTCATCTCACTTACTCATGGCTATAATCCCAGCTCCCAAGACCAGGCCTGGCAAAAAGGTGGTGTTCCGTATGTCTGGCTTGAGGGTCTGAACTTTAAAATAAGACACCTGGTGTTTCTCTGCCATTCACACAGCAGAGGACTTATGAAGGGCAGGATGAACTCCTCATATGTGCGAACGTAGGATTTAACCAAGTGGAAGCCTGCATATAAAAGCTAACTGTGCCTGAAAGGAACATGGCAAAGGCTGGGGAGCCTGCTTCTTAGGCGGTTCTCCCTGGTACACTGAGACTGTGAAGCTAGTCAGAGTGCCCAGGGAGCAAGTTCACTCAGGAAGTCACCGGCAACTGACAACTACCCCCAATCCCTGCCAACACAGACCAAAGCTTCTGTGTAAACAAAAGCAAATACAACCCCATCGATGGAAGATATGCCAAGGAAAGGTGCTTAATGGAGTAAGTGCAAAACAACACAATATGCTTCAAAATACCATGTTTGGAAACCCAAATACATGTCAGGAAAACAGCCCAAGAAGTATATCTGATGAAGAACAGACACAAGCACTGACTGCCTGATAATTACACGGTCTGGATTAGGTCATACTCAAAACACAGCCCTGTAGGCCGTCCACACTGACTATGTCTGGTTTAATGTTATAAGCTAAATGATTGGGAGCCTTGGTTTAAAAAAAACACCCACATGCAAATCCTGGAAATAAGATAATTTGGTAGAGCTTTGCTCTTTTCTTAGAGTTCCTAGTATCTTTCTATCTATTTCAGTCCTAAAGTTCTACACTTCTTGATTAAAAACACACACACACACACACACACACACACACACAAAGAGCCCTCATACCCCTCCAACGTATTAAAATATAGGTAAGAGCTGGGCTGAACAACTGAAGTTATTCTACAGTTTAGTCACTGCTTGTCTAGTCACCTGGCTGGAACTTCCTCTCTGAAAGAGGTACCGTTCATCTGGATTTTAGGAACTGGCTAAGAAGGAATGGGGATGAGTGCGGTTCAGTTCAGTTCAGTTCAGTTCAGTCGCTCAGCTGTGTCCGACTCTTTGTGACCCAATGAATCGCAGCACCCGGGGCCTCCCTGCCATCACCAACTCCCGGAGTCCACCCAAACCCATGTCCATTGAGTCGGTGATGCCATCCAACCATCTCATCCTCTGCTGTCCCCTTCTCCTCCTGCCCTCAATCTTTCCCAGCATCAGGGTCTTTTCTAATGAGTCAGCTCTTCGCAACAGATGGCCAAAGTATTGGAGTTTCAGCTTCAACATCAGTCCTTCCAATGAACACCCAGGACTGATCTCCTTTAGGATGGACTGCAGTACTTCCTTTCAAAGAGGACAGGCAACACTGCCATGAAGAACACTTAGTTAAAATAAAGGCTCCTGAAGAAGGGCATCTTCCCTGAGCCTCCTTCCTTTCCCTTCTTGCCCCTACTCACTCGAGCTCTGCCTTCCAATTACTTGAGTAATGAATAATGTCTGTCTACCCCCATTTCCATGAGGACGGTGACTGTGTCTGTCCTTTCCACCAATGGAAATAAGCCTCTGACACCTGGCACACGGCAGGCAATTTCTGTTGCAGAAATGAATGAATGGCTTCTTTGGAAGTCAAAAGTTATCCACAGGATATAAGCCATCAGTTGAAAACATTTCATCAACCAGACACATACTGCAATCCCCTAAATCTGAAAATAGGAGCCTTTTAGGAGCCCGGCTTTTTTCCCACAGATCATTAGATAGCGGGAGGAAAAGAAAATAATAAAGGGGCTACTCACTGGCGGGGGCTTCTTTCTCATCTCAAACATGCGTGTGGCACCAAAACTGAGTGAAGCGATGGTGGGGCACCTCCCCAGTGAAGGTTCGTCATCGCTGTGCCAGTCCACGCTGTCCTTCTCATTTCGGTAAAGATTGCAAAGCAAGGAGTTGAAGGTGTGGCCAGTGTTCTCTTCAATTTGGTTCTTCAGCGTGAGCAGCACAGGATGCCACTGCAATCAACAGGTCAAGAGAAGGGGCAGAGACAGTTTACATGAGATACAAGGTGGCAGTCACAGGGAAAAACAGGAAGTGCAAAATCAGTCACGCTATAAACAGGGGCTTGGAATAAGCAAACCATTTGAAACGTAATAAGGCCAGAAGAGAAGTCGCATTCTCTCCCATTATGTCTATTCTGAAGGAAGCTGACCTCTGCGGTTCTATTAAGGTGCTAAATTTGGTGTAGCAATGTCATGAAGACCAGGCCTATCCTCCCATCTCATCCTTTCCATGTTAAACGTATGACCCTCCAGAGAAGTAACTGTCCGTGCACTCTGGGCGGTCGCCTCCGTAAGGCATGGAGGTGGCACGTGGAGCAGGAAGCCTGCTTTGTCACCACAGCTGAGGAGCCATCAGGAGTCAGCAGATAAAGACTCAAGTCTGAGGGTGAAAGAGCTCTCCTTCAGGGTGGCCCTCTGTTCCATTCCTGTGCTGTGCATAGTCACTCAGTTGTGTCTGACTCTTTGTGACCCCATGAACTGTAGCCCGCCAGGCTCCTCTGTCCATGGGGATTTCTCCAGGCAAGAATACTGGAGTGGGTTGCCATGCCCTCTTCCAGGGGATCTTCCTGACCCAGGTCTCGAACCCAGGTCTCCCACATTGCAGGCAGATTCTTTACCGCCTGAGCCACCAGGATTCCATTCCCATTTTATCACAAGTGGCAAAATTGCTCTTTGAAAGGATATTCAATATTTCTAGAGTGGCAAACTTCCTAAGACCAGAACCCAGAGGGGAAAAACATTCTACAGAATGGAGTCATGAAATGGCTGTGAACTACAAAAGATTTAAACAGTCCACAGCCCTGCCTCCTGAGCACCGAGTTCATATCTGTAGTTTATATTCAGAACTCACCATCTTGCCATACATGCTTTAGGAAACTGTGACGCTTGACCTTAGGTTGCACTAGGGAGCTATAATCAGGGCAGCTCTTATGGTTCTGGTTAGAATTCTGTGTGTCTTGCCTTCCAAGAAACCTCAAGTGCTTTACGGAAGCTTCCTGTAGGACAGGGCTTCTCGCTCCACTACCAAAATGACTGAGGAGGGAACTCCCTGGCAGTCCAGAGGTTAGGACTCAGCACGTTCACTACTGAGGGCCCGGGTTCAACCCTTGGTTGGGGAACTAAGATGCTGCAAGCTACGCAGCACAGCCAAAAAAAATTACTGAGGACCCCAAAGAACTTCTACGTGTTTGAGTTATAGCTGTGACAGCTACCATGTTAAAAATTAGAACTAAAAAATTTTTAATTTTTGGTTAATTCGTTTAAAAAATAACAGCCCCATTACATGCTAACCCAAGTAGTATTTTATGAAAATCAGCTTTTTTCCAATACAAAAAAATTAGTGAGAAGAGTGGCACTCTTTTGCAAATCTCTTCAATGTCTGATTTAACAGAAGAGAGTTGGTTCTAATATCTGCTTCTGCATTCAATCTGTTAAAATGTTTTTGTTGACACATACAAAGAAAACTGCCTTCACACAGACATGTAGTTTGAAAAAGTTAGAAAAAAATCTTTTCAAATAACCATAGATATTCTTTGCTATTAAACCAAAGCTCAACTGTACTGATTTCTTAAAGGTTAGAGGCATTGTGGAATCTGAAACGACATCAACACACTTTTTATGTTATTACATCCAAATCCATTGGTCCAACTTGCACTTTGGATGGATCGTTTAATCTTGCAGGATTCTGTAACATCAAGCACTGGTCATTTGGAAAATACTGGCTCACTGAGTCATGTAGATGCTCTTACTGCTGACGAGTTTCATTATACACCATAAAAAAGTCATCTCCATTAACATTACCACTGATCTCTTCAGAAAAAGCTAAGTAATGGGAAGGATACGAGTTTTTCCAGAATTCCTCACATTTCCTTGAAACTTCAACTTTTATTAGTGTCAAACTTTTATTAAATCCTGTCCATTGTTTTCCTAGAAGTGACACTTCACTCACTTATGAGAAAATGTCTGCTGAATACTCAAGTCTGAATAGTGTGTGTGCACCAGTTGCTCTTCCAAGTAAAATGGTCCAGGATAAAAGTAGCTAGTTCAGCTTCTACCGTAAACAATCACACACAACCATCATAAATCATTTGTAGCAGAAATGCCTTATGCATACTTTCCATTTCATGAAACAATTTTAAAAGATCAAGATTTAATAAAATAACGCTTATCACTTCTTCAAAGGACACCCTTGAATGAAACCATCTTTTTTTTTTTTTTTTTTTTTTACTGGACGTGCACGTGGTAAAGAAAACAATGATTACTAGTACGGTCTGGTGGCAATGCCTTGCTTCATACTGCTGCTGCTGCTGCTGCTAAGTCGCTTCAGTCGTGTCCGACTCTGTGCGACCCCATAGATGGCAGCCCACCAGGCTCCCCCGTCCCTGGGATTCTCCAGGCAAGAACACTGGAGTGGGTCGCCATTTCCTTCTCCAATGCATGAAGTGAAAGGGAAAGTGAAGCCGCTCAGTCGTGTCCGACTCTTAGCGACCCCAAGGCACCACAATTTTAGTCACCATTGTTTTTGTCTAGTGCAAACTCAACACAGTGAAAAATGTCACCTAGTCTTAGTAATCTCATAAAAATAATTTTGACCCTGTGGATTCCCAAAAAGAATTTCGTGGACTCCCTCCAGGGATCCACAGATTCTACTTTAAGGACTGCCACTCTAGGGTTTCCCTGGTGGCTCAGTGGTAAATAATGTGCCTGCCAATGTAGGGGATGTGGGTTCGACCCCTGGTTCGGGACGATCCCACAGGCTGCAGAACAACTAGGCCCATGTGCCACAAGCCACTGAGCCTGTCTCTAAGCCCAGGAGCCGCAACTCCTGCAGCCCATGCACCCGAGAGCCGAGCTCTGCAACAAGAGATGCCGCCACAGTGAGAAGCCTGTGCGCCGCAACCAGAGAGAGGCCCCCACTCTCTGCAACTAGAGGAGAGCCTGCGCAGCAACAAAGACCCAGCACAGCCAAAAATAAATAAATATTTTAAATTATTAAAAAAAAAGAACTGCCACTTCAGAGAACCCCTTCAGAGTTCATGTTCTGTGTTTTGAAGTGAAGAAATGTATGTTCAGCAAAGGAAAGCATAATATCATTCTTAGGTATATACCATGACTATTATCAGGTAAAACTTCCAGGGAGCATATGTGGGACTCAGCTTCACTGTCTTGTGGAAATCATGTTAAAAGCTGGCATTCCGTGTTACGGATAGCGGCATTACATTCTTAGCAGAGGACTTTCTTTATTTTACTGAAGTAACCCTGGTTTTTAACATCATATTTCGACCATGCACATGCGTGTGTGCTCAGTCGCTCAGTAGTGTCCGACTTTTGGTGACGCTAAGGACTGTAGCCCGCCAGGCCCCTCTGTCCATGGAATTCTCCAGGCAAGAATACTGGAGTGGGTTGCCATGTCCTTCTCCAGCCATACAGCACGTTCAGCTCCACCAAACACTCAGTTTCCATCCGTCACCACACAGGTGACCTCCACCTGTTGTGCCCTCCATTCTGTCCCCTCCCCTTCGGTAACCACTACTCTGCTCCTTGTACCTGCATGTTTGGTTTGTTCATTTATATTATTGATTTTTTATATTCCACACATAAATAAAATCATACAGAATCTGTCCCTCTCCACCTGACTTATTTAACATAATATCCTCAAGGTCCATCCGTGGTCTCACAAAAGGTAAGATTTCATCTTTTTTAAAATGGCTGGACCATGAAGAAGGTTGAGCACCAAAGAACTGATGCTTTCAAACTGTGGTGCTAGAGAAGACTCTGGAAAGTCTGTTGGACTGTGAGGAGATCAAACCAGTCCATCCTGAAGGAAATCAGCCCTGAATATTCATTGAAAGGACTGATGCTAAAGCTGAAGCTCCAATAATTTGGCCACCTGATTCGAAGAGCCAACTCACTGGAAAAGACCCTGATGCTGGTAAAGAATGAAGGCAAAAGGAGAAGAGGGCAGTAGGGGATGAGGTGGTTAGATAGCATCACCAACTCAATGGATATGAACTTGAACAAACTCCGGGAGACAGTGGAGGATAGGGAAGCCTGGCGTGCTGCAGTCCATGGGGCTGCATAGAGTTGGACACGATTTAGTGACTGAACAACAACATATATATAGACACACACACGCCCCCCACATCTTCTTTATCCATTCACCTGTTGATGGGCACTTAGGTTGTTTCTGTATCTTGGTTATTAGGAAAAATGCTGTGATGAACACAGGGGTGCACATATATTTTCAAATTAGTGTTTGCATATTCTTTGGATAAATAACCAGAAGTGGGATAGCTGGATCATACGGTATCTCTATTTTTAATTTTCTGAGAAATTTCCATAATGGCTGCACCAATTAAATTCCCATCAACAGGGTATGAAAGCTCTCTTTTCTCCATATCCTCACCAGCACTTGTTATTTCTTGCCTTTTTGATAGCAGCCTTTCTAGCAGGTATGAGGGGATGATATCTTACTATGGTTTGGACTTGCATTTCCCTAATTAGTGATGCTGAGCATCTTATCACATGCCTATTGTCCATTTGCCCTGGAGAAGGACATGGCAACCCACTTCAGTATTCTTGCCTGGAGAATCCCATGGACAGAGAAGTCTGGCAGGCTACAGTCTCCGGGATCACAAGAGTCAGACACGACTTAGCAACTAAACCACCAACACCACCACCATTATCCATTTGTATGTCTTCTTTGGAAAAATATCTATTCAGCTCCTCTAAGGCAGAGGATTTTAAGAAGTAAACTACAATAACAACAAACAAAACTTAGATCATTAAATAAATGTTATTAAACTAACCTACATTCAAGAGTGAAATTCCATAATAATGTTATTAAGCTGTATTTCCTATTTATTTTATGGCTTTAAGCTATCTTTAACCTGTATGTGGGTCAAGGAGTAACACTTTCATGGAACAACTGACTGGTTTGAAATTGAGAAAGGAGTACGACAAGGCTGTATATTGTCACTGTTGATTTAATGTATATGCAGAGTACATTATGTGAAATGCCGGGCTGGATGAAGCTCAAGCTGGAATCAAGATTGCTGGGAGAAATATCAACAACCTCAGATATGTAGATGATAACTCTCTAATGGCAGAAAATGTAGAGGAACTAAAGAGCCTCTTGATGAAAGTGAAAGAGGAGAGTGAAAAAGCTGGCTTTAAACTCAACATTCAGAAAACTAAGATCATGGCATCTGGTCCCATCACTTCATGGCAAACAGAAGAAGAAAAAGTGGAAGCAGTGACAGATTTTTTCTCCTTGGACTCCAAAATCACTAGATGGTAACTGCAGCCTTGAAATTAGAAGACACTTGCTTCTTGGAAGGAAGGCTATGACAAACCTAGACAGCATGTTAACTTTGCTGACAAAGGTCTGTATATTTAAAGCTATGATTTCTCCAGTAGTCATATATGGATGTGAAAGTTGGACCATAAGGAAGGCTGAATGCCGAAGAATTGATGCTTTCAAATTGTGGTGATGGAGAAGATTCTTGAGAGTCCCTTGGACTGCAAGGAGATCAAACCAGTCAATCCTAAGGGAAATCAAACCTGAATACTCATTGGATGGATGAATGCTGAAGCAGAAGCTACAATACTTTGGCCACCTGATGTGAACAGCTGACTCACTGGAAAAGACCCTGATGCGGGGAAAGTCATTAGTAGTCATTAAGCATAGTCAAGGATATTTAGTTCTTTCTCAAGGGCTATAGATAACAGTTTAGCCCCTAAGTCATATCTGACTCTTTTTGTGACCCCATGAACTGTAGCCCACCAAGCTCCTCTGTCCATGGGATTCTCCAGGCAAGAATACTACAGTGGGTTGCCATTTCCTTCTCTAGGGGATCTTCCCAACCCAGGGATTGAACCTGTGTATCTTAAGTCTCCTGCATTGGCAGGCCATTCTTTACCACTAGGACCACCTGGGAAGCTCGATACTGGGAAAGACTGAAGGCAAAAGGAGAAGAGGGCAGCAGAAGATGAGACGGTTGGACAGAATCACTGATTCAGTGACATGAACTTGGGTGAACTCTGGAAGGTGGTGAGGGACAGGGAGGCCTAGCATGCTCCAGTCCACGCGGTCGCAAAGAATCGGCCATGACTGAATGACAACAAGAAGCAGCTTATCTTCGTGGGGATAAAGATCAGATGTTAGAATCATACGCTTAACAAGAAACACAAGAACGTAAAGGAGGATGATAGCTTTTCGGCAATGTAACTGAGAAACTAATTAGCACTTCCTTGACTTGCTTAGGGACTGAGCTAACACCAAGTCTGCATTATGTTTCTAAGTGAATATATTTTTTTTTCTTGGTTATTTTTGGTGGTGAAGTAAGTAGAAAAGGAGAAAACAAGGAATAATGAACTAGGGGATTAATTTAGACTCTCCAACCAATACGCTATATACAGATCCCGCAGAACTGAAAGTCTAAATTAAAATCCAGCGTCATCTCACTGTTCAGTGAAGACATTCTATCCTTAAAAGACATTTGAGGAAAAGAGTATGAGAAAATACAAGGACCTATTTGGTGGACTTCAAACAGTGTTTTGCAGAGACCCAGGTACCACAGAGACGCCTCTGGGACCACAGGAGAAGAAAGGAGGAGAGGTCAAGCTGGTGGGAATACCAGACAGTGTGGGTCCTCTTTTATTTCCACACAGTGGATTCATATAAGATTTAACTTGGAAAAAAGACTAAAAGGGACTTCCCTAGTGGTCCACTGGTTAAGAATCCACCTTCCAGTGTAGGGAACATGGATTTGATCCCTGGTTGGGGGATAAGATCCCACATGCCGCAGGGCAACTAGCGAGCCCGCAAGCAGCAACTACTGACCCCATGCGCTCTAGAAGCCACCCACCCACGCTCCACAATGACGGAAGCCTGCAAGTCACAACCAGAGAAGCCCCCACGTGCTGCAACTAGAGAGAGCCTGCATGCCGCAATGAAAACCCAGTGCTGCCAAAAAAAAGACTAAAAGATGTTTAAGTACCTATGACTGAACCTCCTCCTGTGCTATGGAATACTAAGCTTGAGGTAAAAATAACTTTAAAATTAAACTAATATCCCCAACACATATATACACATTAGGGAATCTTCCCTTAAAAAATCTGAGAAAGGGACGTCTGTTTTGCTTTTGTTCCAGATGGTATACAAACTAAATCTATTAGCAATAAATACAAAGTTATGAGCCAGTCAAATTCAAATTAAAGAATTCTAATATGACATTATACTAGAATATGTTAATAATACAGCAAAATTAAATGTAAGTATATGAATAACTGATTTTATTTTTATAGAAAAATTCTCTACATATATTTGATTAAAAAGAAAAAAAAGACTAGAACCAAATCATCAGATGGAAGCACTATCCAAAATTTTAATATTCTTCATATTTATCTGCAGTTTCTAAATTTTCAGTAATAAACACATATTACTTACGATATAAGAAAAGGGTTGTCATTTAAACAATTCTTTTGAAGAGTTGTCAAAATGTCCCCAAGCATAAGTGGTCACTCTATCTCAGCAGACCTTACATGTCTTATGTTTAATCTAAAGCAGTGGTTCTCAAGCAAGGTCAATTTGGAACCCCAACAGATGTTTAGCAATGTCCAGAGTCATTTTTGGTTGCCTTGACTGGGTAGGGGGTGCCTCTGGCATCCAGGGGGCAGAAGTCACAGATACTGCTAACCATCCTACAATGCACAGGACAACCTAACAACAAATAGTTATTGTGCTTGAAATGTCAGTGATACCAAGGTTGAGAAATCCTGTTCTGAAAGATTAGCTAGAATGAAAGAACTTCTTTCCCACAGGCTATTTAATCCTCAACTTCTCTGCTATAACTGTTGATAAGAAGATACACTAATTCTGACAGAAACATAGCCAGCAGTTTATGCTGGACTGGCCTAGCTCAATTCTCCTCATGTTTCCAAGTCAATTTCAGATATAAAGGGTCTCTCAGTACTTCCCTGGGTTACATTCTAAATGCAGCCTTAGAAACCAGAGCACCCATCCATCTCTTCATGTGAAAAAGTCATGTTCCCTTCAGTCAATATTTTATCCCTGAACATTTTAGTAAAATGCTAGTTTATGATAAGAAATTACTAGAAGTTCTAAATGTGTCACATTTCTCTTTATTCCAAGGCCATAAGCAAAAACTCCCTTTTCTTCAAAGTCTCCTTCAAAAAAAAAAAACCCCACAAAAACCATATTATTATTTGCCAAAGGCAAGATTCCAAGGACTAAACAGAGAGCTATTTCTTGGATCTTAATTCCATCATCTGGATAAGCTTAATTTATACATTAGAATCTCTTTGTCTTTCATGGACATTTTTAAAAACACAAGAAGCAGAAGAGACAAGCCAAAGCAATGATAAATATGAGAACTGCAGCCACAGAATGAATACAAAGTCAACAAGAAAAGCAACAGATTTTTCTCACAAATGGGAAAAGAGCCTGAGACATGGAAGGAAACATTCTGACTTCACTGGTCAGTCGTAAGGATTTGGGACCAGAGCAAATGTGTACCAGAGACACACAAGGGCTATGGCGGAAAAGCTTGGGGAAGGGGGAGATCAGGAAAAGAGACCATTCATTTCTCTGAAATCCTTGCGTCTGGCTCTAGTTTACTCTAGTTCCAGTTTTTTCCTCATCCTCTGACTTCACCTGTGGATCAAAAGCACACCAATGGTGATAAGCACAAAGACTCAGTGTTTGAACTCGGAGGATTTTTTGAACTAGGATCCACCGCACAGCTCTGCAAGGTCATTTATTGTTATTTCACAGTACTCTACAGTCACAGTATATCGTCTATAAAACCATACCAATAACAACATTCCAACATACGTGAGGATTTGGTTCCATAGTGATTCTTGAATAAGTGTAAGGAAGTTCTCCATACCATGCTGTAAGTCTTGGTTGCTGGTAAGTTACATCTAAGAAAGAAAATACAGGGCCTTTGAAAGGGTTCAATGCTATTTTAGGTGTACCTACCGAGTGCCAACACCCTGCCTAGTAATGGATAAGAAGCTATGAGAAATACAAAGGAAGAGGCAGGATGGGCTCCGACCCAAGGTTCCACCTTCATAAAGGGCATGGGACTTCAGGAGTGGCATGGCGACAGCTAAAAGGATGGCAAGAGAGGGTATATGGCAGAACCAGTACGGGTACAGCTCTGGGGTGAGAATGGGTGTGACCCATTCGTGTCAGTGGTGACACAAACCAGAGTGAAGGAGTCACACCGCAGGACAGAAGGATTCACATTAGGGAGGGTCTAAGATGCAGGCCATGGAGTCTGAACCCTGGTAGGCAGGAGACTGTGGCATGAACGTCCATACAGGAAACAAAACCAACTGTTCACCCACGTGCCACCACTATCTAAGCCCTTTTAATTCCAAATAAAGAACAAGGTGGTCTGACCCACCGCAGCACATAGTTAATTTTAGTCAGAAGTTTTTGATGTCCACTTTATAATTAGAGAAGCAGCTACCCGCAGATTTGCTATTCTTCCCTACAATTGACTTCACACCACAATAACAATAATAATAAACGCAGTTAACATTCACTGAAGGCTTACTATGTGCCAAGCATTCTGTTAAGTACGTTGTTAGGCACTGTCTCATTTAATTATCACCACAACCTTGCAAGATAGGTATTATTATTAGCTCTATTTTCTTGATCAGAAAAATTAAGAATCAGAAAATTATTTAACTATCATTTGTCTAAAATAAACAATCACTTTGAAAGAGCCAGCAGTTGAAGCCAAGTCTGTCACCAAAAGCCCTGCTATAGAAACTGCTGGGAATTAAAAGCCTGCCCTGAAAGAGCCGACTCTCCTTATGATGCCTGTTACAAAAGTGATGCCAGTATACTTTGCCTCTTTCTCCACAGAAAATTTAAAATCACTCAATGTGCCAGGAAAAAAAAAGGAAAGATTCTATGCTAGAGCACCGACGCCCCCCAGTGACCACCTTTGGTATAGCAGGTACTGTTGCTTGTGTGGTACCCACTCCAAGCCAGGTAATCTTGACAAGCTCAGGAGAATACTACAAATGCTGGAGCTAAAGGAGACTTCTAGTGAAACTAGAGTGACAATAAAAAGATGATAAAAAGAATGTATGCCAAACAGAATCAGAAAAAAACAAGTTCTGGAAGCTTCTATGAAGAAAGAGGGAAGCTGGCACTGTCTGAAGTAATGAACAGTGATCAAACACCAAAGGAGATAAGCATGTCAACCACAGCTCAGCCAAACCAAACTTCCTTCCTCTCCTTGAAGGCCCACCTTCCGCTACACACTGAGAACCACGTGCTGTCTCTTCTGTGAGGAACACGCTTCCCTGTCCCCTTGGGCAAGTTCCTGCCCATGCTTAGGGTTCCAGTTAGGCTTTGAAAATCGTGTACGTCTGGCTGCGATGCCAAGAAGCAAGGGGACTGGAAAACAATCTGGAAAGGAGGGCCAAACACCAACAACTGTGATCCCAAGATATCCGCTTACCGTCTCTGATGCCGGTCCTCTGCTTCCAGGGAACATCCCGACAAAGCTGTTCAAACACTGAGTCGGCCTCTTTCAAGTCAACAAAACCAGGACACAAACACACCCTGGATGCAGAAAGAACAGTTACTAACTAAAGAACACAGAAGATGGGGTGGACTCCAACCATCAGCGGAGTAAATGAATCTGGACGAAGCTTCCTTTCATGGGTAGATGAAATCATCTTACCACACCCCCAGAGGGTGGTATCACCCAGATCATGATGCTCCAGATGAAAAACCAATCTCTGCCAAGTTAAGACAGGCAATAAAACAGGCAGTGAAGGATGAGGAGGTACATGACGGCTTTCACAGACATGGTTCAAATACTACCCCAGCACTGCTGGGCTGTGACACCTTGGACAGGTTACTTAAGCTCTCGGAACCTTGGCTTTTCTCATCTGTAACACAAAGAAGATCACCTGACAGCGCCACTGCGAAAAGCAGAATAATACAATGCGCGGCCCTGTGTTGCTCTAGCAATTGAGAGTCTTCCGGGACTATGCCCACCGTAGGGAAAGCGATCATTCATAACTATAACAAACTAAAGATATCCAAGAGAGGATTTTTTATCTCACTGAATATACACTTATTTCAACAATGCCAAGTCAGCTCAGAATTGATTTGGATACCTTTTTTTTCCTCTCCTTTACTAAGGTATAATATAATATACTGTAAAATTCAACGTAGTGTAATGTCTTCAAGATTTACCCATGTGGTAGCACATTATCAAAGCAACATTTCTTTTTATGGTGGAATAAAATATTCCATTATATAGATATAACACCTTTTGTTTGTCCATTCACCAACTGATGGAGATTTGAGTTGTTCCTACTTTTGTCTGTTTTGAATGCTGCTATGAACCTTCACACACTAGTCTTTGTATGGATGTATGTTTTCATTTCTCTTGAATAAGATACCTAAGCCTGAAACTGCTGGGTCATATGATAAAGGTATGCTTAACTTTTTAAGAAACCAACAAACTTTTAAGTGGATTGTACTATTTTACATTCCACCAGGAATACAGGAAGGCTCTAGTTTTTCCACATTCTCTCTTATAATAACACTTATTACTGTCTTTTTGACTGTGGAAATTCTAGTGAATATAAAGTGGTATATCATTGTGGTTTTGATTTCAATGTCCCTAATATACTATTTCATTTTAACAATGCATTTGGATTTCTGGATAACTTTCTTAAGAAATGTTCTGAAAGACAGGAACATGCTCTTCAACAGCCTTGCTGGTAATAAATTTTCACTCTTTGAAGGTATGTTTGATTTTTTTTTTTTAACAGTTTAACAAGGAATTTATTAATTTTAACCAGCTGTACAATTTACAATGTTTGATCTGAATTATTATTTTTTCCAGTTTTACTGAGATATAATGGACATACAGCTCTATATCCGTTTTCAGTGTAAAGCATAATAATTTGGCTTACACATACTGGGAGTTGATATTTTGAAAGAGCCAAAGCTCACCTGAAGCCATACCAGGTTAACAATGACATGTAACAAAAAGAATGCAACTGGTTTTCTTGCGTGACTATTAAACTTGCTCTAAAAGGGAAGTTCTGAAAACGGAAGTTCTGAAAAGGGTTGTAACAATGGCAGTGCCATTGGACTAACTATAGAGACTTGCAAATCCAAAAGCAACTCTTTCTAAGCAATTCACTTACATACACAAATTCTGATTTATTTAAACATCTCATTAATTTACAGTAACGTGGAAAAGGTCAGTTTTCATTCCAATCCCAAAGAAAGGCAATGCCAAAGAATGCTCAAACTACCGCACAATTGCACTCATCTCACACGCTTGTAAAGTAATGCTCAAAATTCTCCAAGCCAGGCTTCAGCAATACGTGAACCGTGAACTTCCTGATGTTCAAGCTGGTTTTAGAAAAGCCAGAGGAACCAGAGATCAAATTGCCAACATCCGCTGGATCATGGAAAAAGCAAGAGAGTTCCAGAAAAACATCTACTTCTGCTTTACTGACTATGCCAAAGCCTTTGACTGTGTGGATCACAATAAACTGTGGAAAATTCTTCAAGAGATGGGAATACCAGACCACCTGACCTGCCTCTTGAGAAATCTGCATGCAGGTCAGGAAGCAACAGTTAGAACTGGACATGGAACAACAGACTGGTTCCAAATCAGAAAAGGAGTACGTCAAGGCTGTATATTGTCACCCTGCTTATTTAACTTATATGCAGAGTACATCATGAGAAACCCTGGGCTGGAAGAAACACAAGCTGGAATCAAGATTGCCGGGAGAAATATCAATAACCTCAGATATGTAGATGACACCACCCTCATGGCAGAAAGGGAAGAGGAACTCAAAAGCCTCTTGATGAAAGTGGAGAGTGAAAAAGTTGGCTTAAAGCTCAACATTCAGAAAATGAAGATCATGGCATCTGGTCCCATCATTTCATGGGAAATAGATGGGGAAACAGTGGAAACAGTGTCAGACTTTATTTTGGGGGACTCCAAAATCACTGCAGATGGTGACTGTGGCCACGAAATTAAAAGACGCTTACTCCTTGGAAGGAAAGTTATGACCAACCTAGATAGCATATTCAAAAGCAGAGACATTACTTTACCAACAAAGGTCCGTCTAGTCAAGGCTATGGTTTTTCCTGTGGTCATGTATGGATGTGAGAGTTGGACTGTGAAGAAGGCTGAGCACTGAAGAATTGATGCTTTTGAACTGTGGTGTTGGAGAAGACTCTTGAGAGTCCCTTGGACTGCAAGGAGATCCAACCAGTCCGTTCTGAAGGAGATCAGCCCTGGGATTTCTTTGGAGGGAATGATGCTAAAGCTGAAACTCCAGTACTTTGGCCACCTCATGCAAAGAGTTGACTCATTGGAAAAGACTCTGATGCTGGGAGGGATTGGGGGCAGGAGGAGAAGGGGATGACAGAGGATGAGATGGCTGGATGGCATCACTGACTTGATGGACGTGAGTCTGAGTGAACTCCGGGAGTTGGTGATGGACAGGGAGGTCTGGCATGCTGTGATTCATGGGGTCGCAAAGAGTCGGACATGACTGAGCGACTGATCTGAACTGAACATGCACTGAGGTGATGCTTTCAAAATGAAATAATGACTACCGCCTAACATACCCTAAATCGCATATGCTTTAATGTTATTGAAATCTACCTTTATATAGCAATACAATATAACTTAACATCAGAGAAGGCAATGGCACCCCACTCCAGTACTCTTGCCTGGAAAATCCCATGGACGGAGGAGCCTGGTAGGCTGCAGTCCTTGGGGTCACTAAGAGTCAGACACGACTGAGCGACTTCACTTTCTCTTTTCACTTTCATGCATTGGAGAAGGAAATGGCAACCCACTCCAGTGTTCTTGCCTGGAGAATCCCAGGGACAGGGAAGCCTGGTGGGCTGCCGTCTATGGGGTCACACAGAGCCGGACACGACTGAAGTGACTTAGCATAGCATAACTTAACATATATTATATATAATAATGCATGATTAACATAATAATGCATGCAATAATAAGCAATCCCCTTCGTGGATCACAGTCTTGTCATGGTGAAGGGGTTTGTGTAACTCAATGAAGCTATAAGCCATGCTGTGCAGGGCCACCCAAGACAGATGGGACATAGTGAAGAGGTGTGACAAAACACGGTGCACTGGAGGAGGGAACGGCAACCCACCCTAGGCTTCCTGCTGCAGGAACCCAGTAGGCAGTATGAAAAGACAAAAAGACAGGACACCAGGAGATGAGCCTCCACCCCCTGCCCAGGTCTGAAGGTATCCAATATGCTACTGGAGAAGAGCAGAGGGCAATTACTAATAGCTCCAGAGAGAATGAAGTGGTTGGGCAAAAGCAGACATGTCACTCAGTTGCAGATGTGTCTGGTGGGGAAAGTAAAGTCCAATGATGTAAAGAATGGTATTTCATAGGAACCTGGAATGTTAGATCCATGAATCAAGGTATACTGGACATGGTCAAGCTGGAGATAGTAAGACTGAACATTGACATCTTACAGATCAGTGAACCAAAATGGATCAGTGAACTAAAATGAATTAAATTCACGAACAGGTGAATTAAGTTCAGATGATCATTATATCTACTACTGTGGACAAGAATCCTTTAGAAGAAGTGAAGTAGCCCTCACAGTCAACAGAAGAGTCCCAAATGCAGTACTTGAGTCCAACCTCAAAAATGACGGAATGATCTTGGTTCATTTCCAAGGCAAACCATTCAACAATACAGTCATCCAAGTCTATGCCCCAACAACTGATGCCGAAGAATCTGAAGTTGACTGGTTCTATGAAGGTCTACACCACCTTCTAGAACTAACACACAAAAAAGATGTTCTTTTCATCATAGGGGATTGAAATGCAAATGTAGGAAGTCAAGAAATATCCAAAAGTGAAAGTCAGTCAGCTGTGTCCGACTTTTTGTGACCCTATGGACTATACAGTCCATGGAATCCTCCAGGCCAGAATACTGAAGTGGGCAGTCTTTCCCTTCTTCAGGAGATCTTCCCAACCCAGGGATCAAACTCAGGTCTTCCGCATTGCAGGCAGATGCTTATCAGCTGAGCCACCAGGGAAGCCCAAGAATACTGGAGTGGGTAGCCTATCCCTTCTCCAGCAGATCTTCCCAACCCAGGAATCAAACTGGGGTCTCCTGCATTGCAGGCAGATTCTTTACCAGCTGAGCTACCAGAGAATTCCACAAAAAATACCCAAAATAACAGGCAAGTTTGGCCTTAGAGTACAAAACGAAGCAGGGCAAAGGCTATTAGTTTTGTCAAGAGAACATGCTGGTCATAGCAAACACCCTTTTCTAACAACCTCAAAGATGACTTTATACATGGACCTCACCAGATGGTCAAAACTGAAATCAGATTGTGTTCTTTACAGCTGAAGATGGAGAAATTCTATACAGTTAGCAAGAACAAGACCTGGAGCTGACTGTGGCTCAGATCATGAGCTCCTTATTGCAAAATTCAGGCTTAAATTGAAGATAGTAGTGAAAACCACTATACCATTCAGGTATGACCTAAGTCAAACCCCTTATGATTGTACAGTGGAGTGATGAATAGATTCAAGGCATTAGATCTGGTAGACACAGTGCCTGCAGAGCTACAGACTCTATATAGTAGGTAGTGACCAAAACCATCCAAAGAAAAAGAAATGCAAGAAGGCAGCGGTTGTCTGAGGAGGCTTTACAAAGAGCTGAGGAAAGAAGAGAAGCAAAAGGCAAGGGAGAAAGGGGAAGACACACCTAACTGAATGCAGAGTTCCAGAGAACAGCAGAGATAAGAAGGCCTTCTTCAATGAACAATGCAAAGAAAGAGAGGAAAACAATAGAAGGGGAAAGACTACAGATCTCTTCAAGAAAATTGAGATACCAAGGGAACATTTCATACAAAGATGGGCACAAGAAAGGACAGAAACAGTAAGGATCTAACGGAAGCAGCAGAGATTAAGAAGAGGTGGCAAGAATACACAGAAGAACTATACAAAAAAAGTCTTAATGACCGGGATAACCATGATGGTGTGGTCATTCACCTAGAGCCAGACATCCTGGAGTGTGAAGTCAAGTGGGCCTTAGGAAGCATTACTGCAAACAAAGCTAGTGCAGGTGATGGAATTTCAGCTGAGCCGTTTAAAATCCTAAAAGATGATGCTGTTAAAGTGCTGCACTCAGTATGTCAGCGAATTTGGAAAACTCAGCAGTGACCACAGGACTGGAAAAGGTCAGTTTTCATTCCAATCCCAAAGAAGGGCAATGTCAAAGAATGTTCAGACTATCATACAATTGCACTCATTTCACATGATAACAACAACATTATACTCAAAATCTTTCAAGTAGGCTTCAGCAGTATATGAAATAAGAACGTCCAGATGTACAAGCTGGGTTTTGAAGAGGCAGAGGAACCAGAGATCAAATTGCCAACATTCACTGGATCATGGAGAAAGCAAGGGAATTTCAGAAAAATATCTACCGCTGATTCATTGATTATGCTTGCTAAAGCCTGTGACTCTGTGGATCACAACAAACTATGGAAAATTCTTCAAGAGATGGGAGTACCAGACCACCTTACCTGTCTCCTGAGAAACCTGTATGGGCATCAAGAAGCAACAGTTAGAACCAGACATGGAACAATGGACTGGTTCGAAATTGGGAAAGGAGTACATCAAGACTGTATATTGTCACCCTGCTTATTAAGAGTACATCAGGTGAAATGTCGGGCTGGATGAAGCTCAAGCTGGAATCAAGATTGCCACAAGAAATATCAACAACTTCGGATATTCAGATGATACCACTCTACTGGAAGAAACTGAAGAGGAACTAAAGGGCCTCTTGGTGAAGGTGAAAGAGGAGAGTGAAAAAGCTGGCTTGAAACTCAACATTCAAAAGACTAAGATCATGGCATCTGGTCTCATCACTTCACGGCAAATAGAAGGGGAAAAAGCGGAAGCAGTAACAGATTTTTTTTCTTGGACTCCAAAAATCACTGCGGATGGTTGACTGTAGCCATGAAATTATAAGACGCCGGCTCCTTGGAAGGAAAGCTATGACAAACCTAAACAGCATATTAGAAAGCAGGACTACGACTTTGCTGATAAAGGCCCATATAGTCAAAGCTATGGTTTTTCCAGTACTCATTACAGATGTGAGAGCTGGACCACAGAGAAAGCTGAGCACCAAAGAACTGATCCTTTCAAATTGTGAGGCTGGAGAAGACTCTTGAAAGTCCCTTGGAATGAAAGGAGATCAAACCAGTCAATTCTAAAGGAAATCATTCCTGAATATTCATTGGGAGGACTGACGCTGAAGTTGAAGCTCCAATACTTTGGCCATGTGATGTGAAGAGCTGACTTGTTGGAAAAGACCCTGATGCTGGGAAAGACTGAAGGCAAAAGGAAAAGCAGGTGACAGAGGATGAGATGGTTAGACAGCATCACCAGCTCAACAGACATGAGTTTGAGCAAACTCCGGGAAACAGTGGAAGACAAAGGAGACCAGTGTGCTACAGTCCATGGGTTCTAAGGAGTCGGACCTGACTTAGTGACTGAACAACCATGACACTCTAACAATAATATAGCACTCACAGCACAGAAGTTGAGACCAGGCTCAACTTTAATATTAAACTGCTATGTAGCACCAGGACAAAGTATTGAATCTCCCTGGACCTCATTTCCTCACGTGAAAAACTGGAGAAGTAATAGTTATACTATACCTGACAGAGAGGTTATGAAAATGTTTTGAAGCTAGTATAAAAGGAGATATTACTACATATTTGCTCTCCAGGAATTTAAGGGGCAGATGTTACCTACTTTAATCAAGGTTAACACTCTACAAGGAAAACATTCTAAATATTTCAAAAGGCTTGAAGTAAGTGATTAATTATAGTCCCTTTCTAGTGAGGATTCACTTACCTAGATATGCCTGTGGGTGACACGCTGATTTCATATACACCCTCTTTTCTAAAGAAACCAAGAAAACAAAGGCTTATTAGTACCAAGTTAAACAACATACTGCACGTAGTGGAAGGAAGAGTTGTCTTCGGAGTGCACAAAGTTCCAGCTCACCAAAACCACTTCCCGATGAGGGTGCATGATGAGGGAAATATAGCCCCACCTTCTTCTACCACTGAGATAAAGGGTAAGATGGTGGTAACCATTACTGGCCTTGGGTATAGAATCCTGACAAAATCAGGCCATGAAGACAAAGGCCACAATAAAGTAAATTCTTATTCTGTACCTTCATATTTCACCCATAATTCAGGTTGATGTGTCATAGGAATCTATCACACAAAGGGGTGCCAAATTGAGCATCCCCTTGGAATCTGGAATAGAGATACATGGAACAAAAGTAGAAGGTCCCCATGATAGAGCTCCACCTCCTAGAAGTTGCCACAGACTCAGCATCCTCCAGGGTAATTACTGCTTGGAATCCCCTGAATACATCACCACATGTCTGATCCTATGCTTTTCTACATGCTGGCATGTGTCCCCACTATCTAGCACCCCCAATCCAAATTGCCCCCGGCTTTGGTCCAGTGGAAAATTCTAATTCATCCTTCAAAATCTCAGCTCAGTATTACTTTGTCTAAGCCTTTCCTAACCTGTTACATATCTCAACCTCTGTGACCACTGCACCTCACCTAGAAGTATACTGTTCCAAGATAGTCAGGATCACAATTTGTCAGACTACATGTCTATTTCATTTACTAGACTATGAGCTGCTGAAGGGCTGGGATGGGCGACTTTTCTGTCTCCTAGTGCCTAGCACACAACAGATGAACAGTAGAAAGTTAATTGAACTTAATCCAATGTATGAAAGTACAAAACTGTCACAGAAGGGCACGTCATGGTAAGAAATGTGATCCAGACTGGATAGGTGTTTCCGTCCAGATAGCTGTGTCAGATGCTTCTCACAGAGATAAGTTATGGAGAATAATATAAAGGGACAGTATTTACGTCATCTTTTTCCAGGTGACTTAGCAGTTCATAATCTCTGACCTGGGCCCTTAGGTGGATGTGTAAGCCACTCTGAGTCAAAATGTAGGCAGTTATTATCATAAACATATAGCATGTTTCACAATATTAGTTGGCTATAAAATTTCCTAGAGTGCTCATATTCTCAGTGCTATATTTTGGGCCATATTTAGAAAATGGTTCATTCTAAATATGAGGGATATTTCTGGCTATTAAAAAAATCTAGCATAGCTAATTTTAGATAAACAGAATTAACAAACCCTATGGTCAAGTAGGAATGCGTACCATCATTTTTTGTCTCTGTCTGGGAAATTCACAATTGTCCCTTTTTTTCAACCTGAATGTCCCATTTGTAGCTTAACAGGTTTCTTGGCTTTGCTTCTTTTCCTTACCATCGATGGAGGCAGTATCACATTTGTATTTGCAAAACAAAGACTGTTAAAGCTACCAGTCTGGGTCTTAAGTGATTATATAGTCCAATCCCTTAATATTACAGGCAAGGAAACACAAGTCCAGAGAGACAGTAATAACTTACCTAAGGACTAGTTACATAGCTGACTAGTGGCCAGGCCACAACTACACACCTCTCTGAAAATATGATGATACTTGTGTTAGTTTCAAACTTTTCTAAAATATACAAGTTGACCTGCAAATAGCCAAACAGCTGAACACTTGCTCATGAGCAACAGTACACATTTAATGTTAATTTGCTAAAATAAAAGCATGCTTTCTACAGATAATTGATCTGCATTAGATGGAAATTGAGAAGCAGGACAAGAGAAATCAAAGCATCTTTCATCATTTTGAAAAAGAATATTTTTAGACACAGATCAGTATAAGAGAAATGTTTATTATCATTTAATTGCTCTGGAACAATTCTGTGGTTTTAATAAATGAACTGTAAAAGCTTCTAGATTTCTAGCAGTTTTCATAGCACTGCTAGTTAATTGATACTAAAAGGTTTTTTGAAGAATCATGTTTCAATGACTCAGGAAAAAAATTCCTCTGTGTCTTTACCTAAGAGATATTTTAGCTGCTATCTGCATATATGTTAGTCAAACAGAGTCAGGAAATCTACACCAGTCAGAGTTTAGGGAACAGATATCTGGTTGCATTTTCCACACCATCAGCAAATTCGGAAAGGCTTCTCAAAAGACCGGGTTTAAAGATATCTGAGACAGGGATATCCCAGCTTAAAATTTAAGACACTAATTGACCATTATCTTTTCCAGATGGAAACACCAGGCCAAGGGAGAGATCTGGGGCTCTCCATTCACCGTGGGCAACAGTCCCAGGAGGGCAGCAGTGTACTTACTCAATCACTCGTGGCTCTGGGGCTCTGCGCGCCACCTGAAGAGAAACAGTCAGGTATTATTTTTGAATGATTCCTGATCCCCAGGGAGGTTTCCTTGCAGAATTGTGGTATCCTGCAGAATTGTGGTATCCTCTCATTCCTAGTTAAAATAAAGCAGGTTTAAAACTACCCCTGTTTTATTCTAAGCTCTTAGTATCCCACCAGAAACTTCTGGTTCTACTCTTCTTAGAACTACTCCAGAGCGACTAGTAGGCAGTAAAGGATGACAAAACTAGAATTAATATGTTTCCTAGCAGTAAGCATTCTGAAAAAAAAAACATTCTTTTCAAGGGATTTTTAAAAACAGAAGACATACTAGGAAATAGGAGGTTTTAATCATTATTTATGCAATCATTACTACAGGAGGATACCTGATTTTTAGCGCCTTTTCCCCATGTTATTAAAAACAGCAACTCTTCCCCGTTTCTTACATTTTTCCCAGCGGGATTAAGCAATGCAATAGCTAAAATTTCAATCCAATTCCACAGATATTTGACACACTAGCATTTTTAGGACTGTTAGAACTTAGATAACTAATGCAAACTCTAGTCATGGTATAACCTCTAGTCACAGTACATCTCTTTGGCAAAAAAAAAGGGAATTATATATGCCTATAAATTGGGCGAAGACTACTAAGAATTCTCAGACATACTAAGAAACTAATATTCCACATTTCATTATTATTACAGGCCTTTCAGTTCTCTATTAGTGAGCTTATTCAATCACCATTTATTTGCGTGTCTGCTATGTGACTGTTGCTTTTATAAATAAATCTTTGTGACTGTTGAAGAAGAAACAAGAATTTACCTCCTGGGGTTCTTTGAACACAAACTGTCTGTCAGACAGATGCTGCTCCTTGTTCATCCAGGTTTTACCAGGTCTCTGTTGGAAATTGTTCTCAGCAGTGGGAGCTGAAAAGAGAGAAGATTCAAACCTTAACATCAATTAAAAGAGAAGGATACTGGTCCACACACATATACACACAAAAACAGGAGATCCCCCCAGGTCCTTGCCTGGCTGAACAGTGGCCTGGTTCTTAGCAGGACCAGCCCAGGCTCCCTGCACTCGGGCTCGCCGTCTTTTGTCCTCCATGCTGACCAAGACTTTTACGCTTAGCTTTCAGAAAATTTCATTCCTGATTCAAACTACACAATGGTATCTGTTTAAAGAGGAAAAAAAAAAAAAGATGCTTTAAGTTGGGGTTGTGAAAGCTTTGACTACCAAGCTTTGACTATAATCCTGTTTCAAGTAGATGAGATGACTCAATAGCAATCAGTGCGTCTACATAAAATCAACTCTGAGATCACAACATCTCAATCAGGAGCCTACTAAGTTACTCGGGGATGCTGCTTTTAATGCTTATCTTTTAATGATTTAGCTTATCGCATTACTTTCACTTTATTCACAAGAAAGTAGATACTAAGAAATTCTATAACCAGGATCTACCATAAACCCCATTACTCTTATTAGTCCCCCAAGACGACAACACAACGGAACTGTGATATGCCACCTCCATGAAGATTCAGAAATAGGCTAAAACTCAGTTTCCCCGGGGCATTTCCGTACTCCATCATCACAGGCTGCATCAAACTTCCCTTGAAGCTTGATAAAAACATCTATGGCCCGTCTCAGAAGATTTAATGTTGGATGGATACACGTGTCTGTCATTGAAACAAGCATTGTAGGAGGTGATGATAAACAGGTATGTAAGGGCCACGAGGTTAAGTGGTTCACCCACTGTCACTCAGGAAATCAACAGGTAATTAACGTTCAGATTTTACCACATTCCGGTCTTAAGTAAAAAATCCACACCATAATGACCAGGAATATTAATTTGACATTTTTGCCAATAAAAGTCTAGCCCACATCAAATACAGAGCATACACACCCGCAAAACAAAACCAAACAAAACGAAACGGGAACGTTGGGGGCACGTACGGACTTATAGTCCATTTTCTCATAGGTCCAAGACTACTTCACTCCAAAGTTCTCAAAGGTTAACAGGCTCTTTTTAACAGCTTGTTTAGCCTACAAATTCCCAGCCCCACCCCCGGACTTTCTGATTCAGTAGAACTAAGCTGGTCCTGGGAATCTGTATGTTTAACAAATTCTCCCAAGTGATAAGCACGTAAGTTTTCCTATTTAATAAGTGGGCAGAGGACAGAGGCTGCCATCTGCCCACAGAGTTAACGGCAGAACCAAATATCTACTCTCCAGTTCCACATGATTTGTAGAGGAAGCTCTCGTATGATATTTTCTCTCCGTTGAGGCCTTAAAACCGTAACGCGACAACCAGCTCTCATTCTTGCTGTGTTCACAGGGGAGCGATGTGTTACGTGCACCGCACGGCTGCTGAAAAGACAGATTCCAGAAATCTGCGGAGTCTCGGAAACTATTAACTAACTCCTACCTTCCACGCCGAGATTCTTTACCCGAATTAAGCACGAGAACCCCGCTTCCAGGGCCAGGAGCGAGCGCTCCTGCGGCAGCCCAAGGACTCGCTTTGAATCCGAATCTGACCCTTCCCAGCGGCGTGGCCTGAGGCAAATGCCTTCCCCTTTCCAAGTCTGTTTCCTCCTCTGTCAACAGAGGAGCCAGTACCTCTCTCATGGTCCGAGCGAGAATTAAGCGATGCTCGAAGGTGAAAGAGCCTGGTCCTCTCAATAAGGCTTAAGCAACTTTACTTTAGACCCGTTCCGCCCCACCCCCGGGAGGCCCTGAATGAAGTCCCCTGAGGAAGGGACCTCAGGAAGGTCCCCACAAGTCGCAGCGACAGGCCGGGAGGCCGCACCTGCCAGCGGAGCCGGGCGCGCAGGTTTTAAAGCCGCTCTTCCGAAAGCAAACCCCGCGCTGCCTCGGGCCTGCTCTGCCGCAGGCGGTCTGCGGGGAGTCTCTGAACCCCGGCCTGACACCAGCACTTCCCACCCGCAGGCCCACGGCGGCAGGCACGTCCCCTGACGTCACGCGCCGCCGCCGCCTCCGCCTCTTCCGGCGCCACAGCCCGGATCTCCGGGCGGCTCGGTGTCCCTCGAGCCAAAAGGGCCGTGTCTCTGACGGTGAAGACGGCAGCGCCGGGGTTCTAGGGTAGCACAGAGATTAAGGGTGCGGTGGAGCCCCGTTAAGGGTCGGCTGTGGCGATGGTGGGGATGAAGACGTTTCCTCGGCCGAAGTCCCACACCCCTAAGCAAAGACGAGAGACATCCAAGGGCCGCTTCTTTGGTCCGTGCCGGAAGAGCGACCGAGCCCCAGCGGAAGGGCGAAGGCGTTGGGGAACCTGGTATTGATGCGCTGAGCAACAGGGTTTGACTCTTATCCTGAACTCCACTGAGAGTCTGAGATGCACCTCGTTTGTTTTCCCTGCAGCCGGTGCAGACTTCTGTCATAGCACTGAGAATAGGACCGCGCCCTATTTGCAAACAAAGTTTGCTTGAGAGAAGAGATCTGAGTTTCACGCTATACACCTTTTTACTTGGTGTATAATCTCGGTCGGGTATCCTCCTTTTTTTATGAAATGGGCATAGCTTTTCTGTCGGGAGGATTACATGAGATAATGTATTTACAGAATTTAGCACGAGGCCTGGAACACAGTAGAAAATAAATGTTAAGTGTCTTCAATCTGTCTGAGTTCTTGAGACACATCTTTAAGTGGCCGTGTTAAATCATGTACCTTACAGTGTGAAAATAGCAGAAGTAGTGCTAAATTAACTACACCCGGTGCAATTTATACTGTGGAAGTATTTAAAATAAACTTTGTGTTATATAGTGCTTAACCTGCTGGAAGCTCAGTATACCCCATCAACAACCCTACGTTGTTGCTACTATCAAATCTAATTTCACAGCATTCGTTACAGTTTATTATACTTTGTGACATTGAAGGAGAAAGGATTTATCCTTGAACTGAGAGGAGAGAAAGGTGGTAAGGGCAGACTATAATTTTTATCTTTCCCCCCATCCCATAAACTAAGGCTTCAGATCAGATCAGTCGCTCAGTCGTGTCCAACTCTTTGCGACCCCATGAATTGCAGCACGCCAGGCCTCCCTGTCCATCACCAACTCCCAGAGTTCACCCAGGGAGTTCACCCAGGGAGTTCACCCAGACTCACGTCCATCGAGTCAGTGATGCCATCCAGCCATCTCATCCTCTGTCATCCCCTTCTCCTCTTGCCCCCAATCCCTCCCAGCATCAGAGTCTTTTCCAATGAGTCACGAGGTAGCCAAAGTACTGGAGTTTCAGCTTTAGCATCATTCCTTCCAAAGAAATCCCAGGGCTGATCTCCTTCAGAATGCACTGGTTGGATCTCTTTGCAGTCCAAGGGACTCTCAAGAGTCTTCTCCAACACCACAGTTTAAAAGCATCAATTCTTTGGCACTCAGCCTTCTTCACAGTCCAACTCTCACATCCATACATGACCACAGGAAAAACCATAGCCTTGACTAGACGGACCTTTGTTGGCAAAGTAATGTCTCTGCTTTTGAATATGCTATCTAGGTTGGTGATAACTTTCCTTCCAAGGAGTAAGCGTCTTTTAATTTCATGGCTGCAGTCACCATCTGCGGTGATGTTGAAGCCCAGAAAAATAAAGTCTGACACTGTTTCCAGTGTTTCCCCATCTATTTCCCATGAAGTGATGGGACCAGATGCCATTAGTTTACCCATAAACTAAGGTTCTTAGTGGTAAAGAACCCGCTTGCCAATGCAGGAGACATGAGACATGTGGGTCTGATCCCTGGGTCAGGAAGATCCCCTGGAGAAGGAAATGGCAAACCGCTCCAGTATTCTTGCCTGGAGAATTGCATGGACAGAGGCGCCTGGCGGTCTGTAGTCCATAGGGTCACAAAGAATCAGATGCAATTGTAGCGACAGTCCTGTCAACAAACAACTTGTCAGTGTCTTCTTCTGGCTCAGGAACCTTGCCTCTAATCCCAAAGGACGTCATTTCTTTCTTTTCAATGATCGTGGTTTTAGAATGGAAAGAAGTCCTGGACTGTCCTCCAAGTAAAAGTTCTTAAAAATCACTCCATGGTCCGCTTGCACCCAAAATAACCTTTAACAGATTTAATAGAATCACCTGTATTTTTACCAAGTGCCCAAGGCAATTCTGATGCACAGAATGTTTGAAAACCTTTGGGATGCATGTAGGGTGACAAATATGTTCCAGGTTTTCTGGGACTGAGGGGTGCCCCTAGGATGCAGGACTTTAAGTGCTAAGGTTGGGCAAAGAGCCCTGGGCAAACAAATGGTAGGTCACCCTAGATACATGTGAGTATATAGCTTTCAAAAGATGTTCTTGATGGCTGTTGGCATCCTGGGTTTCCTCATTTCTATTTGTAGTATTTGTGTTTTTGTTTTCGTGGGTGGTAGTGGAGACTGTGGGAGAGACAATAAAGGTAGGGGTGCATTGCCAGTCACCAGTGTTGATCTCAGCCCCAATCCTTTTCTGCCTTGCTTGCAATACTGGAACCTTTCTTTCTTGCCATTTGGCCCGGTGTTAAGCTTCATCAGTAGAGGATGCTAGAGGGACATTAGAATGAGAAGGAGCTCTTTCCCCTGATTTCAGGGTGCTCCTCTTAGCTAGCTCTTCAGTATATGGTAGCCTGATGTGATTGGCACCTCTCTGCACTGAATTAGTTGAATTTACAGCCTTGTTAACTCTTGTGAAGTTGACATCATCTTCGACTGGAAGAAATGGGATCCCAAAACTTGAAATAGGGAACATCAGCTTGGACCCAGGTAAAACTGACCACATGGAACTCCCAAGCCACCCTGAGCCTCCCTTGGCAATGGCAGCAGTTTGCCTTCCTGTGTGTGAGGAGCCTGGTCATCCTCTGCTTAAAAGCCCCCTAAAACCCTCAGCTGGAGCAGACGACGTGAAAAGTACAGCGCCGGTCTGTGCTTCCTGATGGGTTGGGAGTGCTCCCGTATTTGTGCCTGGCTTCGTGTTCTCCTTAACATCAAGGTAGGTAGTGGCTATATGTTAGAGTTTTCCTTTACCCCTTGTAAGTGAAGAAAGTGAAAGTGAAGTTGCTCAGTCATGTCCAACTCTTTGGGACCCCATGGACTGTAGCCTACCACGCTCCTCCATCCATGGGATTTTCCAGGCAAGAATACTGGAGTGGATTGCCATTTCCCTCTTCAGAGGATCTTCCCAACCCAGGGATTGAACCCGGGTCTTCTGCATTGTAAGCAGACGCTTTCCCATCTGAGCCACCGGGGAAGTCTTACCCCTTGTAGGTAATACCCAGTTTCCCTCTCCAAATCACTGTATGATTTCTGTCTCCTCTTTGAGTCCTGACTGTTACGGTGTGCTTGTGATAGCAGGGGTGGGAGCAATAGCTAGCAAGTGGCTGGCTCCATGGTGGGCCTTCCACTGTAAGGGCAGACCTTAAAACTGCCTCTGATTTGGATCCTTGTCATCCCTGACCCTTTACTCTTGCACTACCCTTCTTGAGTCTCTTCACCTGAGATAACCCTCCTGAAGCCCCAGTAGGTTTTTGCAGAATCCACTGGCTTGCCTGAACTCCAAAACCAGCATTTCTCAGCATGTGGTTAGACGACCATTTGCTCTGAAGTCAGTAGGGGATGCTTATAAATATGAAGATTATAAATATGCTTATATATATGAAGATCCCAGGCCCCCTGCAATAAGATCCAGAGTTCGTGGATCTGGGGCAGGGCCCAACAATTTGCACTTTCAACAGTGCCTTGTCTCATTTTGTAATAATTTTCAAAAATTCTCTTTACCCTTTGCTGCTGCATGCTCTCTTCAAGTGATTAGTTTTCTGCCCAACATTTATCTTCACCTCGGGATGGAAAAACTGATAGGTACTTTAAACACTGGCCAGTATTCTTGCCTGGAGAATCCCAGGGATGGCGGAACCTGGTGAGCTGCCATCTATGGGGTTGCACAGAGTCGGACACGACTAAAGTGACTTAGCAGCAGCAGCTCTTAAGAAATCATTCTGGGTAAGCCGCACACCACAGCTTATTTTCAGTTGCTGATTGTTACCCCAGACTCTTGCCAAACATTTAGTCCTGTGCTGCCTGTAGAGTACCTGCTGCTGAATTCTGTGAAAATCCAGTCCAAGGCAAATGATGGCCAACACACTAATAGCTCTCAGTGAAGATATCATAAAGATGTTCCCAGCTCCTGTCTCCGCTGCCAGAGGCTCAGCATTTCCCGGCTGGAGGCCGGAGGGTGTGCGCATGGAGGTTTTCGGGTCTCTGCCAACTTTACACCATGATGAGGGAGAGAGGATGTTTCCTCAAACTCTAGACAGGAACGCCTCCTGTTCAGTGCCCAGCATGATTGTGGATACCTCCGGAGATGAACCACAGTGTAAATGATTTGTTGCTGTTGTTCAGTCGCTACATTGTGTCTGGCTCTTGCGACCCCATGGATTGTGGCCTGCCAGGCCCCTCTGTCCATGGCACTTTCCCAGGCCAGAATGGGTTGCCATTCCCTTCTGCAGGGGATCTTCCCAACCCAGGGATCAACACCAGGCCTCCCACATTGCAGGAGGGTTCTTTACCAGCTGAGCCAGCAGGGAAGAGCAAGAATGCTGGAGTGGGTAGTCTATTCTGTCTCCAGGTGATCTTCTGACCCAGGAATCAAACCAGGGTCTGCATTGCAGGTGGATTCTTTACCAGCTGAGCTACCAGGGAAGCCCCTCTTTGTTATTAAATAGTAGCAAATAATATTATTTGTTGACATTTCTTGAGAGGTTCTTTTTTAAAAAACACATTTATTTTTATTGTAACAAAGTGACTTGTACACTTTTAAAGCTGAAAACTGAGAAACATCTTTCCAGTGAAACAAGAAAAAATTTAAAACAGGAAAAAAATTACAATTTTGTTGTAGAGAATGTCAATTGCAAATAAGATACTACAGGTTCTGCTGATTCTCCCATTGAGTGGCAAGGCTCCAGGCATCTTTAGAAGAGAATTCTATTTTAACAGTGCCATCTTAAGCTGCAAAGATGGCCATTATCCATCACAATTAAATATGCCAAAGGAGAAGCCATGTCATCAAAGTGCCCACTTAACCCACCCAAACATCTTACGAGCTTCTTGCACGTCAAGTGCCACACCAATTATTTTCATGCTTACACCAGTATACTTTTCAGAACACTCTTAGGATGTAGGTAATATATATATTATAATATTTCTTATATATAATATAATACGAAATACTACCAAATAGTCCCATTTTCAAAGGAGAAAACTGAACCATCATGCTTCCTGATGCCACCATGCTGCTTCTGTACAGATGTACAGTAGAATGAAAGCCAAATAGCAAAGGCATGACTGTTCCCAAATGATACATGGAGCTGTTTCCCAGGACCTTGTAGCTGGTTTCGTTCAGTGATTACAAAACTGAAGGGTTGGTAGCAATATTTCCCAGCAGACCCTGGGTTATGGGTCATTCTTAATGGCTTTATCTAGATGGCTTAGCAGATTCCTCTTTAAAGTTATCTAGTCTTCAGAACTGGAGAAGGCAATGGTACCCCACTCCAGTACTCTTGCCTGGAAAATCCCATGGACAGAGGAGCCTGGTTGGCTCCATGGGGTCGCGAAGAGTCGGACACGACTGAGCAACTTCACTTTCACATTTCACTTTCATGCATTGGAGAAGGAAATGGCAACCCACTCCAGTGTTCTTGCCTGGAGAATCCCAGGGATGGGGGAGCCTGGTGGGCTACCGTCCATTGGGTAGCACAGAGTCGAACACGACTGAAGCGACTTAGCAGCAGCAGCAGTCTCCAGAACTGTGTGAACTGTATTATTTCAAGTGCATGAACTGTGTCTCAGCCTCACTATTTCCTTGTTGAGTAACTTCAGAAAGGTTATTTAAGCCCTTCCGACCTTAGTTTCCTCATCTGTTAGACTGTGTGAAGATTTGCTCATATGTTCACTAATACACTCATTTAATCAACTAATAACGAGTGCTGACTATAGCCAGCACCATGCTAGATGCGAGGGACAAAGTTGTGGTCAAGATAGACCTGATTCCTCCCCTCATGGAGGTAAGAGTCTAGCAGGGGAGGTAGACATTTAAAAAACAGATATTGCAATTGTCGTATATGAGACATGGGGGACCTAACCTAGTCAGTAGTGTCTGCATTGTATGCTGAGTCCTGGGTTGATAGGGAGTTCTGATTTGGATCTGATTCAGCAGTTGGTGCTTGGCTGGTCCAGATTAGTTCTGGCTCCACGTGGTCGCTCATCCTTGAACAAGCTCACTAGGCATGATCTAATAGTGGTGTCAGAGGAGGTGTATGTAAACAGACACAGTTCAGTTCAGTTCAGTCACTCAGTTGTGTCTGATTCTTTGCAACCCCATGAATTGCAGCACGCCAGGACTCCCTGTCCATCACCAACTCCCAGAGTTCACTCAGACTCACATTCATTGAGTAGGCGATGCCATCCAGCCATCTCATCCTCTGTTATCCCCTTTTCCTCCTGCCCCCAATCCCTCCCAGCATCAGAGTCTTCCAATGAGTCAACTCTTCACATGAGGTGGCCAAAGTACTGGAGTTTCAGCTTCAGCATCAGTCCTTCCATTGAACACCCAGGACTGATCTCCTTTAGAATGGACTGGTTGGATCTCCTTGCAGTCCAAGGGACTCTCAAGAGTCTTTTCCAACACCACAGTTCAAAAGCATCAATTCTTCGGCACTCAGCCTTCTTCACAGTCCAACTCTCACATCCATACATGACCACAGGAAAAACCATAGCCTTGACTAGACAGACCTTTGTTGGCAAAGTAATGCCTCTGCTTTTCAATATGCTATCTAGGTTGGCCATAACTTTCCTTCCAAGGAGTAAGCGTCTTTTAATTTCATGGCTGCAATCACCATCTGCAGTGATTTTGGAGCCCCCCAAAATAAAGTCTGACACTGTTTCCACTGTTTCTCCATCTATTTGCCATGAAGTGATGGGACCAGATGCCATGATCTTTGTTTTCTGAACGTTGAACTTCAAGCCAACTTTTTGACTCTCCTCTTTCACTTTCATCAAGAGGCTTTTGAGTTCCTCTTCACTTTCTGCCATAAGGGTGGTGTCATCTGCATATCTGAGGTTATTGATATTTCTCCTGGAAATCTTGATTCCAGCTTGTGTTTCTTCCAGCCCAGCGTTTCTCATGATGTACTCTGCATAGAAGTTAAATAAATAGGGTGACAATATACAGCCTTGACGTACTCCTTTTCCCATTTGGAAAATGGAACTGTTGTTCCATATCCAGTTCTAACTGTTGCTTCTTGCCCTGCATATAGGTTTCTCAAGAGGCAGGTCAGGTGGTCTGGTATTCCCATCTCTTGAAGAATTTTCCACAGTTTATTGTGATCCACACAGTCAAAGGCTTTGGCATAGTCAATAAAGCAGAAATAGATGTTTTTCTGGAACTCTCTTGCTTTTTTCCATGATCCAGCGGATCTTGGCAATTTGATCTCTGGTTCCTCTGCCTTTCCTAAACCCAGCTTGAATATCCGGAAGTTCCTGGTTCATGTATTGCTGAAGCCTGGCTTGGAGAATTTTGAGCATTACTTTACTAGCGTGTGAGATGAGTGCAATTGTGCGGTAGTTTGAGCATTCTTTGGCATTGCCTTTCTTTGGGATTGGAATGAAAATTGACCTTTTGCAGTCCTGTGGCCACTGCTGAGTTTTCCAAATATGCTGGCATATTGAGTGCAACACTTTCATAGCATCATCTTTCAGGATTTGAAAGAGCTCCACTGGAATTCCATCACCTCCTCTAGCTTTGTTCATAGTGATGCTTTCTAAGGCTCACTTGACTTCACATTCCAGGATGTCTGGCTCTAGGTCAGTGATCACACCATCGTGATTAACTTGGTCATGAAGATCTTTTTTGTACAGTTCTTCTGTGCATTCTTGCCATCTCTTCTTAATATCTTCTGCCTCTGTTAGGTCCATACCATTTCTGTCCTTTATCGAGCCCACCTTTGCATGAAATGTTCCCTTGGTATCTCTAATTTTCTTGAAGAGATCTCTAGTCTTTCCCATTCTGTTGTTTTCCTCTATTTCTTTGCATTGAGGGCTGAGGAAGGCTTTCTTATCTCTCCTTGCTATTCTTTGGATCTCTGCATTCAGATGCTTATATCTTTCCTTTTCTCCTTTGCTTTTTGCTTCTCCTCTTTTCAAAGCTATTTGTAAGGCCTCCCCAGACAGCCATTTGCTTTTTTGCATTTCTTTTCCACGGGGATGGTCTTGATCCCCCTCCTGTACAATGTCACGAACCTCCGTCCATAGTTCATCAGGCACTCTATCTATCAGATCTAGTCCCTTAAATCTATTTCTCACTTCCACTGTATAATCATAAGGGATTTGATTTAGGTCAGAAATATCAATAACCTCAGATATGCAGATGACACCACCCTTATGGCAGAAAGTGAAGAGGAACACAAAAGCCTCTTGATGAAAGTGAAAGTGGAGAGTGAAAAAGTTGGCTTAAAGCTCAACATTCAGAAAACGAAGATCATGGCATCTGGTCCCATCACTTCATGGCAATAGATGGAGAAACAGTGGAAACAGTGTCAGACTTTATTTTTGGGGGCTCCAAAATCACTGCGGATGGTGACTGCAGCCATGAAATTAAAAGATGCTTACTCCTTGGAAGGAAAGTTATGACCAACCTAGACAGCATATTCAAAAGCAGAGACATTACTTTGCCAACAAAGGTCCATCTAGTCAAGGCTATGGTTTTTCCTGTGGTCATGTATGCACGTGAGAGTTGGACTGTGAAGAAGGCTGAGTGCCGAAGAATTGATGCTTTTAAACTGTGGTGTTGGAGAAGACTCTTGAGAGTCCCTTGGACTGCAAGGAGATCCAACCAGTGCATTCTGAAGGAGATCAGCCCTGGGATTTCTTTGGAAGGAATGATGCTAAAGCTGAAACTCCAGTACTTTGGCCACCTCATGCGAAGAGTTGACTCATTGGAAGACTCTGATGCTGGGAGGGATTGGGGGCAGGAGGAGAAGGGGATGACAGAGGATGAGATGGCTGGATGGCATCACTGACTTGATGGACGTGTGTCTGAGTGAACTCCGGGAGTTGGTGATGGACAGGGAGGCCTGACATGCTGCAATTCATGGGGTTGCAAAGAGTTGGACACGACTGAGTGACTGATCTGATCTGATCTGATCTGAATGGTCTAGTGGTTTTTCCTACTTTCTTCAATTTCAGTCTGAATTTGGCAATAAGGAGTTCATGGTCTGAGCCACAGGCAGCTCCCGGTCTTGGTTTTGCTGACTTATAGAGCTTCTCCATCTTTGGCTGCAAAGAATATAATCAATCTAATTTCGGTGTTGACCATCTGGTGATGTCCATGTGTAGAGTCTTCTCTTATGTTGTTGGAAGAGGGTGTTTGCTATGACCAGTGCGTTCTCTTGGCAAAACTCTATTCGTCTTTGCCCTGCTTCATTCCATATTTCAAGGCCAAATTTGCCTGTTACTCCAGGTGTTTCTTGACTTCCAACTTTTGCATTCCAGTCCCCTATAATGAAAAGGACATCTTTTGTGGGTGTTAGTTCTAAAAGGTCTTGTAGGTCTTCACAGAACTGTTCAACTTCAGCTTCTTCAGCATTACTGGTTGGGGCATAGACTTGGGTTACTGTGATATTGAATGGTTTGCCTTGGAAATGAACAGAGATCATTCTGTTGTTTTTGAGATTGCATCCAAGTACTGCATTTTTGACTCTTTTGTTGACCATGATGGCTACTCCAGTTCTTCTAAGGGATTCCTGCCCACAGTAGTAGATATAATGGTCATCTGAGTTAAATTCACCCATTCCAGTCCATTTTAGTTCGCTGATTCCTAGAATGTTGACTTTCACGCTTGTCATCTCCTGTTTGACCACTTCCAATTTGCTTTGATTCATGGACCTGACATTCCAGGTTCCTATGCAATATTGCTCTTTACAGCATCAGACCTTGCTTCTATCACCAGTCACATACACAGCTGGGTATTCTTTTTGCTTTGGCTCCATCCCTTCATTCTTTCTGGAGTTATTTCTCCACTGATCTCCAGTAGCATATAGCAGGTCAGGAGGGGCCGCAGTGAGGAGATACCCCTCGTCCAACGTGAGAAACCCAAGTAAGATGGTAGGTGTTGCGAGAGGGCATCAGAGGGCAGACACACTGAAACCATAATCACAGAAAACTAGTCAATCTAATTACACCGACCACAGCCTTGTCTAACTCAATGAAACTAAGCCATGCCGGGTGGGGCCACCCAAGACAGTCGGGTCATGGTGGAGAGGTCTGACAGAATGTGGTCCACTGGAGAAGGGAATGGCAAACCACTTCAGTATTCTTGCCTTGAGAACCCCACGAACAGTATGAAACACACACAAGACTTCTCCAGTCCCAGGCTTGGAACCACTTCTTCATTTATTGGCTAAAGCAAGTTAGCCCAGGTTCAAAGAGTGGGGAAATAGACTTTACCTCTTGATTGGAGTTGTAAAGTCACATCCCAAAGGGTATGGAAAATGGGAGGAAAAGAGTGCTGAAGCATTTTTGCAACCATTCTACCACACTCCATGATGGGGAATATTGGAGAAACAGAAAGTTGCTGCAGGAGTAGAGGGTGAGGGAAGCAGTTTTTTGAGATGAGGTAGTGGCTCCAGTGGTCAAGAATCCACCTGCAATGCAGGAGACCTGGGTTCGATCCCTGGGTTGGGAAGATCCCCTGGAAGAGGGCATGGCAACCCATTTCAGTATTCTTGCCTGGAGAATCCCCATGGACAGAGGAGCCTGGTGGGCTACAGTCCTTAGGGTCGCAAAGAGTTGGACACGACTGAGCAACTAAGCACAGCACAGAAAGGAGTCAGATTGTGCAGGCCTTGAGAGGCATAATAAACTCTGAACATTAATTTATATATGGTATGAAGTATATGATTAACATTAAATGTTCAAGGGCCCTTCCTCCCTTACTTTCCATCTCATAGAAAACTTTGAAATGGTTGTCAAGTCCACATGTTTTAAGAAGGTGAAAGATTTATACAATCTAAAGAGAAACCAGAATATTGGCCCTTTTGTTTCTAGATGTGTCCCAAAGCAGGGACTGTTTTCTTTCAAGTGATTAGGATTCTGGTCAGAAAATAGTCAATAAAAGCTTATTACTGAATAAATTAAAAGTACCTGAAATTATTAAGTTAATGATTAGAGGACTAAGTCCCTTAATGCTTTAGAAATAAATTATCCACTTTGTAGAAGCAAATCCATTATGTAGAGAAGCACAAAAGTTAAATTGATCTGCCTAGGTCTTTTTCCTGGAAAGAACCAGAGATGACATAGCTTTAAATAGAGTATTCATCCAAGGTTTCACTTATAACTTTCCCATAGGTTGTGTAGTGCTTGCCAGTCACAGTAGGCTTGTCCAATTGTCAAATGCAGCCAACATCTGCACCAGGGTGGATGCATGAATGAAAAAAACATAGTAAGCTATCAGCATGGGGTGTGTTAAAAGTGGCCTTGTATTTTTCATCCTTCTAGTACCACTTGCTGGGCAGAAACTACATTTATAAGGTATGAGTCTGCAAGGATTCTTCCAGGCCTTGCCCCATTGTCCTCTCAGGGGCAGGGCAGTGGCTCCGGGGAGATGAGCTAGTCGGTAGAATGTTAGGTAGGAGAATCTGGCTCTATGCGGTGAAAGTATGTAGAGATTGTTTTTAGAAATTAGTCTGGAGATCCTGAGGGATATCTGCTATAAAACACTAATAAAAGATAAAATGCTTTTCAATAAATGAATTAGCTTGTGCAAAAAAAGATTTCTTCTGAGACCAGGTGGAGAAGGCAATGGCAACCCACTCCAGTACTCTCGCCTGGAAAATCCCATGGACAGAGGAGCCTGGTGGGCTGCAGTCCATGGGGTCGCTAAGACTCAGACATAACTGAGCCACTTCACTTTCACTCTTCCTTTCATGCACTGGAGAAGGAAATGGCAACCCACTCCAGTGTTCTTGCCTGGAGAATTCCAGGGATGGCGGAGCCTGGTGGGCTGCCGTCTATGGGGTCGCACAGAGTCGGACACAACTGAAGTGACTTAGCAGCAGCAGCAGCTGAGACCAGGAATAATGTGGGAATCTGAGTCCAGAGAGATGAGTAAGCTGGGACATACACACTCCTGGGTGGCCAACTGCTTGTATATTCCTGGGGAAGGGGGCAGATGGGTTGGGACAGGAGGGAGACCAAGCGCAGGAAGGAGGGTTATAGCAGAGACCCACGTAAAGCTGGGACCCAGGAAGGAGTCAGTACTGGAAAGGGGTGCAGAAATCTCACAGAGGCCAACAGCAAGAAAACCTTTTTGTCTTGGCATTAACTAAGGGTAGGAAGAACTCTTCCCTGAGAACTCATGGCCACTAGCCTAATTTTCCATGGGTTTAATTGGCAACCCACTCCAGGACTCTTGTCTGGAAAATCCCATGGATGGACAGAGGAGCCTGGTAGGCTACAGTCCATGGGGTAACAAAGAGTTGGACACGACTGAGTGATTTCACTTTTCTTTCTGTAAGGATGAATTAATACCATTTGTACAAATTCCCTGTCCCCTCCCCCACACCCAGGAACAGAAACTCAACAGCTGCAAAGCTGAGAATTTTAATATAAAGCAGGTGAAAATCAGTAATGCCCCCATACCTGATGAAAATAAACACAAGTCTCCAGGAAAATTTACAGTCAATAAGATTCTGAATAATTTCAATATAGGTCTAATGAAAAACTCACAAGAATCATGAAAAATATGGGGTAAGTCAGCAGAAACAACATCTACCAAAAATACTGGATTATTGGAACTATAAGAAACACAACATAATGGTGTTTAATATGTTGAAATAAATAAAACAATTAAAGACATAAGTATAGTTGAAACCATAAAAAATTCAAAGCTTTTTTTTTTTTTATAAAGAACCAAATGCAACAATTAAATTTAAAAACTCAGTGAAGTCCCTATTTTTCAGTGGGACATGGTAGTAGCAAGCAGTCACTATTAGAGCAGGAAAAATAAACAATTATAAATAACTTTTCTTTGAAGACCCTGGAGATATTTGGATGCAATGAGGACTAGCTTAACTAAAATTCTAAAGAAAGAGCCCTCCCTAGGTGAGCTGGCTATGTTCTTCCCCTGGGACATTTTCCAAGCATGACAACTGATGACTGGCATTGCCAAAGATAGTGGCATCTCTACAAGGGGAGAGGCTCCAGCAGATCTTTTGACAGCCACTGGGGTGGCGTGACAGCCTGGATCTAGAAGCACTCTCAGATGCGCGACCAGTTCCCCTGACAAGGCATCTGCTGAGTACTAGGGCTGCACAGAAGAGTAGAGGTGTGGGGTGAAAAGACAAGGTGAAACCTCTCATGGTCTTATTTTGCTTGAGAAGCTAAATTTTCAGAAAGATGAGCCCACAAGAAACACACGCCAGGTTTCTTTCTGCTGACATGTCAAATGCCAGTGGCAATGAGTATAAGGAAAGTGGCAACCTAACCCCAGCTCAGCTCAGGACTCATCTGGGCTGAAGTGATCGGTCTCCATCCTATCTACTAGGCAGGAGGCAAAGGCTGCCTAAAGAAAGACAGCGTTGACCTCAGCCTTGGTTCTTTTATATAGAATCTCTGGCATGCAGTATTTAAAAATTGTGGGACATGTGAGGAGGCAGAAAAATGTGACCTCTTCTCAAAAGAAAAAAATAAGTAGATCCACAGATGATCCAAATGTAGGAGTAAGCACACAAGGACTTTAAAACAATTATAATATATATAAAAATAGAGTGGGCAAAACATGAAAAAGGGAGTATTTAAATAGATGACTAGAAATTACCTTAAAGAATCAAATGAACATTCCAGAGGTGAAATGTATTAATACCTGATATTACATGGATTTAACAGCACAAAGTACCTTCAATATGGTAGGATTAGTGAACTTAAAAGATAGTTGATAGAAAAGAAGCTAAGCAGAAGTAACCTGAACACTCTTACTATATAATCCAGTAATCATGCTCCACGGTATTTACCCCAAATGAGTTGAAAACTTTTGTTCACATAAAACCCTGCACACAGATGGTTATAGTGGTTTTATTCATAATTGTCCAAACCAGAAGCAACCAGTATGCCCTTCAATAGGTGAATGGATAAACAAACTGTGGTGCATCTGTACAATGGGATATTACTCAGCAATAAAAAGAATAGAGTTACTAAGCCTTGAAAAGTCATAGAGGAAACTTAAATGCATGTGAAGTGAAAAAAAAACCAGTCTGAAAAGTCTGTGTACTATAGTGATTTCAACTATAGAATTTTGGAAAAGGCAAAACTATCGAGACAAAGATCACAGATGCAGGGGTCTGGAGGTGGAGGAAAAGGGAGGGATAAATAAGCGGAACATGGGGTTTTTAGGGCAGTGAAACTGTTCTTTATGATACTGTAGTGACGGTCACATCACACACATTGTTAAAAGGTCCGGGAAACCCTAATGTGAACTGTGGACTTTAGTTGATAATCACATGTAACAATATTGGTTTATCAGTTGCAAAAAAACAAACCACACTGATGCAGGATGTTAATAAGAGGGGATATATATACATATATGTATAATAATACATATAATTTTGGCTGTACTGGGTGGCATGTGGGATCTTAATTCCCAGACCAGGGATGGAACCCACACTCCCTGCAGTAAAGTGTTGAGTCTTAGCCACTGGGCCACCAGGGAAATCTCTCCAGATAAGTTTAAATTGCATTGTGCATGCACTGAAAATGTTCAAGAGTAAAGACAACGAAGATAAAGAATGTAAAACTTCCAAACTAGTACAGGAGGAAAAATGAAGTAAAAGAAAAAAGAATTTAGCCAATCAAAAAGTGAGAAAAAAAGAAGCATAAAAGAAACAAAGAGAACAAAATAACATTATAGAAGTCTTCATGTTTTAAGAATCATAAGTTATACATGAAATAAACTTGCCTGTAAAAAAGCAGAGACTACCAAATTAAAAGAAAACTATCCCCCCAACCCAGGTTTATTTTGCTTACAAAACATAAATATGTAGAAAGATAGAGGTACTTACTTTGATATCACAGAAAAGAGATTTTAAGGCAAAAGCATTAGCAATAAGTATGTTAGTACATGACCAAAAAGTTCAACCCACCACAAAGTCAAAATTCTAAAATTTATTCACCTAAAAAGATAGCCTCAAAATGTATAAAATAAAAATGGATAAAACAGGGGAATTTGACAAATTCATTACAGTGAGAGAATTCAAAACACTTCTCTCAATTACTGACAGATCAGGCAGATAAAAGTTAGTAAAGAGATGGAAGATTTGAATACAATTAACAAACAACTTAAAGGACATATATCGAAAAATAACTATTAGAAAATAGACATTCTTCTTAAGCATACTTGGCACATTTAAAGTATTGGCTATACCTAGACACAAGTCCCTTCTGAGACTAGGTAATAAGTTTACATTTGTTAGGGATTAGTTTCCTACAGTTGTGTGACACACTCAGTGGCTGACATTAAGACCATCCTCTCACATTTCAGGAGGCCAGAGGTCCAAATTCAGTTACTAATCCAAAGACTGGGCCCTGCATCTTCCAGAACTAGGGGAGAATCCATTCCCGGCTCCTAAGAACACTGGGTGGCCGATGGCACTCCTTGGCTCGTGGCTGCATTATTCCAATCTCTGTGCTCGTGGTCACACTACTTTCTCCTCTTCTGGTTGTGTGTGTGCTCAGTCGTGTCCAACTCTGTGACCCCATGGATTACAGCCTGCCAGGCTCGTCTGTCCATGGAATTTTCCAGGCAAGAATACTAGAGTGGGTTGCCATCTCCTACTTCAGTAATCTTTCTCTGCTACTCTCTTATTACAAAGAGTGATTCCATTTAGGGTCCATCTGGATATCCTAAGAAAATCTCATCTCAAGATCCCTAACTTAATCATACCTGCCCCTTTTCCATATAAGGTAACACTTACAGATACAGGGATTAAGACCTGATACCTTTGGGTACCCTTCTTTACCATACACTCGCTCCTTGGAAGACAAACCTAGACAGCGTATTAAAAAGCAGAGACACCACTTTGCCAACAAAGGTCTATGTAATCAAAAAGTGTTACTTGCTCAGTCCTGCCTGACTCCAGATGTGAGAGTTGGACCACAAAGAAGGCTGAGTGCCGAAGAATTGATGCTTTTGAATTGTGCTGCAGAAGACTCTTAAGATTCCCTTGGACAGCAATGAGATCAAACCAGTCAATCCTAAAGGAAATCAACCCTGAATATTCATTGGAAGGACTCATGCTAAAGCTGAAGCTCCAATACTTTAGCCACCTGGTGGGAAAAGCTGACTCACTAGAAAAAGACCCTGATGCTGGGAAAGATTGAAGGCAAAAGGAGAAGGAGGCAGCAGAGGATGGGATGGTTAGACAGCATCACCAGCTCAATGGACATGATTTGAGTAAACTCCAGGAGTAGTGGAAAACAGAGGAGCCTGGCGTGCTGCAGTCCATGGGGTCGCAATGAACTGGACATGCCTTAACATATATATATATATGTTGAAGCTATACAGGCTGGATTCTTATGCTAGGCTGGATTCTGAGCAGTTTAAAATATTAATTTGTGCTCAAAACAATCTATGAGCTAGGCACTATTATTCCCATTTTTCAGAACACAAAACTGAAGTGGAGAAAGGTTAAAACTATGTCATATTCACATGTTCTTTGATTACAGTGCAATTATTTAGAAATCAACAACAAAAGATTTAACTTTTTATTTTGAAATAACTTTAGATTTACAGAAAATTTGCAAAATAGCACAAAGAATTTCCATTTGCCTTTTGCTTAGATTCTCTAAATGTTAACATACTAATGCATTTGCTTTATCATTTTCTGTATACATATTTTTTCTGAATCTTTTTCGATTAAGTTGCATATATAATGTCCCATTATCCATAAATGCTATAGTGTGTGTTTCCTAAAAAGCAAGAACTTTTTCTTAAGTAACCACAGTACAATGATCAAACTCAGGAAATTAACATTGATATAATGGTATTATCTAATCTTCAGACTACTCAAATTTCACAAATTGTCTCAAAATTGTCCTTTGTAGAAGAAAAAAAAAATTTTTTTTCAACCAGAATCCAACCCAAGATCATATCTTTTGCATGTTTCTTTTGTCTTCTTTAATCTGAAAGTTTTGACAAGTATAAGGTGGCAAAGTATAAGAAAGGCAAAGTGTTTTTTGTAAAGCTAAATTTATTCAATTTAAATGACTTTTTTATTCTGAGATTACGCTCTTCCTATTTTAAGGGTACTAAAGTTTCTTTACTTTTATATAATGATGCCAATGGCAGATGGTGATTTGGGTTTTTCTGGGTTTATTTTCTTTCCAATGTCCTTGGCTGGCAAGTTTAAAAGCTAGAAACACTTTTAAATATGCCAATTAAAATGGCTGTTTGTTTTGTTTTGTTTTGCAAATTTCCTGGTGCTTAAAACTCAGAATCTGGGAACCACAGCCTAGGTAAAGATCCACCTTCTTGCATATTCCACAACACTGAATTAATTTCTTAGCAAGTTCTCCAAACAAGTTAGGTACGTAACAGGATAAAAGTCTTAATTTATATTAAACCAGTGCAAAAATGGCCTTAATTTCAAGCACCAAAGAAATACATTTTCAATCAACATCACGGTTATATCATCTTTCATTAAAACTAATTGTATCAGTACCTATAGGGTACCTATTTAAAAGTGTAATACCACTTCCCTAATATCATCACTGCCCTAGGAGCGGCCTGGTGTCAGCCACGTGAGCGGGATTGGTGCGGTGCAGAAACAAAGAACCTGGGGTCCAAGAAGGCCACCTTCCTGGGTCAGGGTTTTAGCAGCACTGGAAGGGCTGCCCATTGGTGTACATTTTGGCCTGTTTACCTTTAGAAATCATACCAGAGAGCATTCAGTGTTTACATACATTTAAACTGAGAAGACATCTGTATTAGAGGAAAGCATATTTTAGTGGGCATCATGTGTCAAAAATAACTCCATTATTTTTACGTCATTAGCTACCCTTGCGAAAGGAAAGTTCTACATAAATGTACAAATATACTTTTAGAAAACCTTACAGCGTGCTCTGCAGATTTCAGTGTGTCTTCCCATATCAATGAATCCCCACTCCCTTAAAAAGTTAAAAACAAAACCAAAAAAAAAAGTAGCTGGGCATTTAAAAAAAAGTACATTTCAGCACAAATACAAGAATCATCATCACTGGCATTTTCGACCAGATGAAACTGTTAAGCCTTATGTCTGACTCTATCATTCACTGATTTGCTATAATCATTAATAGTATTAATATTAATAATAATAATAGTACTTCTATTAATAGTAAGCAGTTCTTGCTAATGTTAGTTCTATATCCATTTGATATGAGCATTTATGTTAAACTTCAAAATAACTCCCGGTGGCATCCAGAACATGTCAGGAACTCCTGAAAGCAACCTCTGTTTTCCTCCTAATTATGACAACATTTAGCTTTATCAGTAACTGTTAATAAGCATGACAACTGAAGATTTGGAACTGGTGGGTGCCTTGCAGAACCACGCTTAGGCGGCGCATCTGCTGAGTTACTCGAAGGTGTTACCAGTGCTCAGTTCTTCTTCATTTTTTTAAAATAGCGAGCCCGGAGGGATTTGTTCACATTCATGACCATTTTAAAACACAACCAGGAAGGCAGGATTGAGGCTACTGAGGCCTAGGGAAAGAAACGAAGAGATATGCAATTAAGGCCTGCAATCTGAATTCATTCGACACATAGGATCTTATGTCTTACTATATTACTATTTTATTTATAGATAGATTTAAGAGTTCTTGGATGTACAGTGGAGAACATGGAGGCCTTGCTAGTAAGTCTAAACAATGTATATATGCTAATGTATCACATACTAATTTTGTGACTCGAAGGGAAAGAAAACCCCAAACCAAAGTACTAATTCGGGACTTAAAAATCGACATACCATAAGATAATGGATGAAGTATCCATTGGTCCGGGATTGCACGCCAACGGTTTTAATGGCAGACTTCACAAACATCTCCGAAGAGGGCTTATCCAAAGTTGGCTTTCCGATTTTAGCCAGTTTGGTTGCAACAAAGAAGGGCAGGACACTCTAGAAAGGCAATATACCCCACAAAAAACACGCCATTGGTTAGCAAGGCCATAAACTCAGAATTCACTGTGATGCTTGATTGCTCTTAACGGCAGAAACATTCTGAAAAAGTATAAAGTTTGTATCTTTAGAGAGAGACAGAAGAAAAAAAGAAGCAGCTATCTAAAGCTACCTTGATAGAAGAAATGACTGCATAAAACAAGTTTAAAAAACAAAACAAAACAAAATCTATCACTTCCCCGGTGGCGCAGTGGATAAGGATCCGCCTGCCAATGCAGGGGACACAGAAAGCTGCAGAGCAACCAAGCCCGTGAACCGTAACTACTGAGCCTGCACTGTAGAGCCTGGGAGCTGCGACTACCAGCCCACACGCTGCGACTGCTGAAGTCCAAGCGCCTGGAGCCTGTGCTCCACGAGAGGAGACACAGCAGTGAGAAACCTGGATGCTGCAGTGAAGAGTAGCCCCTGCTCACTGCAAGTAGAGAAAGCCCGAGCGTGGCAATGAAGACCTAGCACAAATAAATAAATAAAACAAATATCAAAAAAACCAAAAAGCTTTCCCTAAAAAAAAGAAAAATTTCTTCATTGCCGTGCGCATCCACATCCACGGGGTCACAAAGAGGCGGATGCAACTGAGCGACTGAACTGAACTGACCGATCAATACAACAGAGTTCGAGACTAGAGAAAGTGTTAAAAAATAAGCAGAAACACACTTTTTTGGGTCTTTAAAAAGGATCATTATACAAATCTAGAGCAGAGATTTGGAATAGGATGCTTTCTACTCTGATTAAACAGCATGCTTACAGAACCACCACACAGGAGTTTTTTGACATTTTATGCCCCTATAGAGATAATATTAACTTTCTCCCTGCTTTAAGCTTGTTCTATCAGCTTTGGCCCATCTAAAATAAAAAGACATTTCACACTCTCAGCTTTGGGCTACCCACTTTTCTCCCCTAGTTTCTTACCATTCTGCTTCTGAGTTTTATGAACTTTGCTGTTGATGAGCTAGGACCACCATCTGTCTTTGTGTTTTTCCTCTTTTCTTTGTTGTGGGGGAGACAGGATAACGTTATGGAAACAGCTCGGGCAACTAATAGACACTTGACAGAGCTAGTGTGGGATGACAAACCTGGACGTCACCTTTCAGGAGAATTAATTTTTTATTATTATTCATTATTTAGGGGAATTCATTCTTTCTGATGCTTGCTATATTTTAGATATGCTTCAACACAGAACGCAAGGAAACCCTACTACAGTGACTCTTGAGTCATGGAACAAGAGGTCCCTTCTATACTTTGAAATTACTTGGGCATGCTTGTATACCAAGGAGTGAATGTACTCTCTTTATTTGAAATGTGTGAAAGGAAAGGGTATAAATTGCAATGAAACTTCTATTAAGGAAGTGGATATATTTCAGCACATGGTGGTCAAAATCAAAAACGTCATTACTAAAGGCAGAAACAAAACTGAAATGTGCTCCAGTCTCTAGATTTTCTTTCTGCTAAGAGCGGGGAGTTCCTATATCTGTCTTTTGTTATTTTTTGTCACTCCCAAGTATGAGTCACCCTCCTTAACAGGTGAGCCGAAACTGCAACCCACCTAACAGAACCATGACGCCAAGGGCCTAACCACTGTCCCTCGCCAGCTTTTTCTTACTCCCTGCTGTCACAAACCTGACACTGAGCAAAGTAACTTCCCAAAGTGCTTCAATACCTGGGCCAACTCTGATTAGGTGACCTTTTGGTGTTTGACAGTTTGTTTACTGGAATTAGGTTTCCGTGGTGGCTCAGATGGTAAAGAATCCGCTTGCAGTGCAGGAGGCCTAGGTTTGATCCCTGGATAGGGAAGACCCCCTGGAGAAGGGAATGGCTACCCACTGCAGTATTCTTGCCTGGAGAATTCCATGGACAGAGGAGCCTGGTGGACCATAGTCCATGGGGTCACAAAGAGTCGGACACAACTGAGTGATTAACACACACACTTACTGAAATTATTACTCTACACTTATTCTTCACTTAAAAAGCATTTTTTGGGGGGTCAAATAGATCGTTATTTTTAACACCATGTTGCTAGAAGGATCCAGTATATGACAGTACAAACCAAAGAGAGATCTCAGGCTAACACACCGCACGAAATGCAGAGCTCATGAGGCTCTGACAATGGGTAGGGAAAGAAAGCTTGTTCATCAAGCTGAGTAGCAAACAGCAGCGAGAATGTATGCGTGTACTCTGACTCAATAGTGAAGGACCTCCAGCAAACGCCGTCACACCTCTGTGCCTTGGGTTTCTTGGTTACAAAAAAGGAAAGATTAAAAAACAAAACCAAAACCCTTTCTCATATACAGATCACAAACCTATCAAGAGTGAAGTTTCGAGCCTCTCAGTATAAAGGTGGTCTACTAATGATATGTTTCAATTACATCATTCTATCCTAATCCTCCCTGCCTCCCTCCTCTTGGGGCAGCATAAATCAGACTGTTCTGATCTTAAATTAAGTCGCACTGCCTGGGTGAACCACCTGATGGTGCCAAATGTTAACTCATCATTCAGTTAAAGCTCCAGCTTGTCTGGAGGAGGTCCTGGCTCTGGAGGTGGGGACAAGAGACACAAATTCTACTCTGGGAAGGGTATTTATTTCTACAAAGGTTTAAAATCGAAGCAGTTCACATGGCCTAGCAGAGGATGGAAAGGATTAGGAGATGGGAGTTTGTCAGGTAAACGAATAAGTGAAGAACATTTTGAGTAATGGAAACAGCAGGAGCAAAGAAAAGGAGACACAGGGAGCAGGACATTCTCAGGGACCTGCAACAATTCACTACGGTCCACACATCGGAAAGGCACGAAGCGGTGGCAGGAGGAAGGCGAAAGAGTACAGAAAACGAAGTCCAATCACCAACGGTATTGATTTCCAGAGCGGAAGTTCTGTGATGGCACGGTCTTATTCACCATTATATGCTCAGACACCGCCAGTGCCACACATGTGCGAAGAGTGCCAAGAATATCTACTGAATGAATCAGCAGCAGAGCTCTCGGGACAGCCCTGAATATACTACTGGGGTCCCTTTCTACTGCTGCAGTCCAGAAAATTAATGACACCAGAAAGCTGACAACACGATATGAGATTTTAAACCACAACTTTAGATATTCTGACACTTAAGATTATCTATCTATCTATCTAAACAAAAGCAAATGTATAGCTTTTGCTATAGCTCACCTAGGGTTTAAAAAGCAGTATTTCAAATCACATAAAAGTTTCCCTGGTGGCTCAGATGGTAAAGAATCCACCTGCAATGTGGGAGACCTGGGTTTGATCCCTGGGTTGGGAAGATCCCCTGGAGGAGATCATGGGAATCCACTCCAGTATTCTTGCCTGGGGAATCCCATGGACAGAGGAGCCTGGCAGGCTGCAGTCCATGGGGTCACAAGGAATCGGACACAACAGAGTGACTAAGCATAGGACAGTATAAGGAAATACCTAAAGGAAGTCAACCCTGAATATTCACTGGAAGGACTGATGCTGAAGCTGAAGCTCCAATACTTTGGCCACCTGATGAGAAAAGCTGACTCACTGGAAAAAAACCCTGATGCTGGGAAAGATTGAAGGTAGGAGGAGAAGGGGACGACAGAGGATGAGCTGGATGGATGCCATCACTGGATCAATGGGCATGAGTTTGAGTAAACTCCAGGAGATAGTGAAGGATGAAGGACAGGGAAGCCTGGCGTGCTGCAGTCCACGGGGTCGCAAAGAGTTGGACATGACTTAGTGACTGAACAACAACAAGTAAATATCTTATAGGTCAAAATGTCATCTAAACAGTTAAACTAAAACCCAATAAATGATCATTAATCCACCTTTCCTGTCTTTCCTGTCTATACAAGGAAACATTATAGTGAACAGGTCAAGAAGATACCCATACTTTCATAGGAAGTATTTTGGGCAGAACACAACAAATTTTAAAAGTTGCTTAAGCTCAATCAACAATTTGCTGTGATAAATACAGTCAGCCTGGAAACAGCTTGATCCTTGACAGCTACAGATGCAGGCACATGCCCTGGTCTTTAAACCAAAAATCATTAACTAGGCCATAAAGCAAAACTGTTGATGTTTATCCTTGCATCAGCCTACTTAAAAAAAAAAAAAAATCCCTGGAGATAAATTTGATATCCTTTTTCTCACCCACTGAGTAGCCTGCTGAGGTATCTGGTCTTTAGGGAACAGTTTAGGGGGCCCTCGATTCAGAACTGGAAGTTTAAATACAACAATGTCATAGAATAGGAGAAAGATGGATGACCAGCTCTGCACGGCAAGTGTTCAAGAATCAAACACCAAATCTTCTAACTTCACATGGTAGTGATCTTTCATGTCGTCATCTATGTCCTGAACATGCCTTCTCAAATTTAAAGATGACTACAAAAACCCCCAACTATGCTTTGGGAAACAAGGATCCAGAGAATACCAGGCTCCAGTCTGTTTGTACAATATGGAATTCTCAATATGGGGTCTGATCTCAATATGGCCTTTTATGAGCATTACGTTTACCAGGGAAGCTGGCACTCATTCTCAAGGCAGAGGCTGCAGCTCCTAGGAGGCGTTTCAGGGAATCTCTTCCCTTAAGTCTGTGTACTCATCCTCCATCGCAGGATCTGATATCCTCCAGAAAATCTGAATGATCACATACCTAGATCCTAGTTTTGGAAAGGAAAGTGAAGTCGCTCGGTCATGTCTGACTCTTTGCAATTCCATGGACTGCAGCCTGCCAGGCTCCTCCATCCATGGGATTCTCCAGGCAAGCATACTGGAGTGGGTTGTAATTTCCTTCTCTAGGGGATCTTCCTGACCGAGGGATCGAACCCAGGTCTCCTACATTGCAGGCAGACTCTTTGCTGTCTGAGATTGGGCTATTTCACTTGCAGACCATGAGATAAGCATTTTCACCAAAGAGCCCTTGATTATCTCATTGGCAGAAACAAATCCTTGGACTTTCTAGAAAATGTTAGGAAAAAGGAATCATTCTGATGGAGCAGAGATCCCTGATTCCACGCCAACAAGCAAAGGCCCTGCAGTAACATTAGCTACAAAGGACCTAAGCACAAAAGAAAGGAGTTGAAGTGTTGTGCTCTGCACAAAGATGATCCTTGATCAATTCTGGCTGGCTGATAATCTTACAAATGACCTACTTCCATATATGTGGAATTTGTACATTAAAATGCAGAGAACCAAAGGACAAACAGTGTAATCTCACCCAAAAAAAGCATGTATTCAACAACAAGCGCTTCCTAAGCACCTACTAGAACACTGATTTAGGCCCTCGGAATTCAGTTATGAACAAAGACAGAATCCCTGACCTTACTGAGCTTACATCTTAGTTGGGGGAAGGCCTGATGCGTAGAATCTACAAACAGATGGTAAAAGAATGTCTATAACACTGGCAGGTGATGATAAAAAAGGAAGAAGGGAAATAAACCTGAGTGAAGGATGGAGGTGATGGGGGCTGTTACTGCAGGTGATCAAGAAGGGCCCTCTGTGATATGGTAACATATATGTGATATGATCACATATAAACAAAGATTACAATGAAGGGAGAGAGCGAGCCAAAAGGATACCTGGATAAAGAGCCCTAGACTGGAAGAACAGCAACTGCAAAGGTCCTGAGTGTGCTTGGAGCATCTGAGGGACTGCAAGGAGGTTATACAGAAATAGCAGGGGTGGGGGCAAGCTAATGTGAAATGCTTGCAATCAGAACAACGTAGGTCATAAGAACTCATGATTTTACTCTGAAAGAGATGAAAAACCACAGGACAATTTTGAGCAGAGGAGTACAACGACCTGGATTATGCTTTGAACAGATCACTCTGCAGGAGCGGACTGTGGGGCTGGCAGGGGAGGGAGTGGGGAGGCCACACAGGAAGAGACTGCAAAAGGCCCAGCCAAGAGGTCATGGCGGCTCAGACTAGGAGCAGTGGCGGGTCATGAGAAGTGGTCAGGTAGTGGATGTGTTTAAAGGGTCAACTCAAGTCAGGAGGATTTCCTGATGGATGGAATTTCGGGTGTAAAAGAAAGAATAAGCTAGATACAGGGGGCAGAACATCAGCTCTGAAATCAATAGACCTGGATTCAAATTCCACTTGACCACTTACTAGTCCTGAGATTTTGAGCAAAATATTGAGCTTTTTTTTTTGAGGTTTCTTTCTTGGGGTATACAGCATCTTCCTTATTGCATTATTACAAGGATTAAATAAAACATTGTCAGTTAGAAAGTGTGGGACTTGAACTCTCGTATGTATTAGCAATTATTTTCCAAGTTTTCTAATATTTATATTTTTCATAATGGATTTAGAAAGAAAAACTTAGCTAACATTTAATAATAAGTAAGAGGTATAAGAACACCATTTGCTATAGAAAAATGACTCCGATAACCACCTGGATATCTGAGTCCTTTATGGATACAGATTTAATGTGTTTGAAGAAGGGCTTCCCTGGTGACTCAGGCGGTAAAGACTCTGTCTACAATGCAGGAGACCTGGGTTCAATTCCTGGGTCAGGAAGATCCCCTGGAGAAGGGAATGGTATCCCACTCCAGTATTCTTGCCTGGAGAATTCCATGGACGGAGGAACCTGGTGCGCTACAGTTCATGGTGTCGCGAAGAGTCGGACATAACTGAGCGACTAACACTATCACTAAAGGACGCTTTAGGTTTTTAGTTGTTGTGGTGCAACGTTACTAAAAAAGCCAAGGAAAAACAGCCATGATCACCGACAAAAATAAGGATTCACCTGGTTGGAAGGGGTCTGGGTCCAAAGATCCCAACAGGACTAATTTTATTATTCTTAAAGATATTTCTCAAAGTTGGTGCAGTTGACCAGATATACCTATCTCCTGTGAGACTCTTTCTGCTGCTTCATTGTTCTCTGTATTTAGACTCCATTTGCACTAAAGACATACACCATTGCCTTCTTTTACTGTCATTGGCAATTAACAAGAAGAATGTATGAGGACTTACATTTTCATTCCCAACACCTATTTCTCCACGTTGAGCTTTCTAGCTCGTTGAAGGCTCGTAGATCTGTCTGATTACGCTAAGCAATAAAATGCTTTAACAAAATATACACAAAGAATATCTTCTTTCATTAACAAAATAAACTGGAATCTTGTTTGCTCCCTCACTTCAATTTGTCTGACTTGTTTTCTAAATTTATTCTAAAAACTATGTTTTTTAAAGAATTAGCAAAACTGCCAACTCTCATCACCGAGGAGAAACAAAGAACTGGAAGGCAGGATTCTAAGAGAATGGAGCACCGAGATTTTCTCCATTATGATAAATTCACATTTAAATGGAGCATTCTTTTGTAATCTCGTGCTAAGTGCGACAAGCCCCCCCTTTGTTTTTAGGCCAGACTGGCTGAAACCTACACCTACCTTCTTCGGGTCTGGATGGTCTCCACCTGCATCCTCACCTTTCCTCTGGTAAAGAGTCAGGTAAACTAAACCTGGGCTTCCCTGGTGGCTCAGACGGTAAAGAATCCGCCTGCAATGAGGGAGACCCTGGTTCGATCCTTGGGTAGGGAAGATTCCCCTGGAGAAGGGAATGGCAACCCACTCCAGTATTCTTGGCTGGGAAATCCCATGGACAGAGGAAACTACAGGATTGCAAAGAGTCGGACGTGACTGAGCAACTGACTTTCCCTTTCAAACTAAACCTAATGGGTGGTTTCAGTTAGCAAATGATCCCCGTGTTGAGAACACTTCCAGAGACCTGGCTTTCCAGCTCCAAGCAAGAAGACTATGGTGCAGGATAACACCCCAGGGAGAAGCACGGGGACCTGGCAGAAAGAGCACAGACCTAGGCGTTACTCAAACCCATGCGGCCAATCTGGAGGGGGAAATTCCTAAATTCCCTATACCTCCCCCACGCCCCCAACACAGCATCCTCCTTTAGAGTCTTCATAGAACGGACCACTATGTGAAACCATCTCATTCATGTGTGTGTTTGCTTGCTTATTGTCTGTCTCCTTCCCACTAAATATAAACTCTGCCACAGCAAGGACTCCATCTGTCTTTTTGCTATGGCAGCCCCACCTCCCCAGCAGTTCCCTCTCAGTATTTTGAGAGTAATATTATGAGAAAGAGTTCCCTGATGGCCTAATGGTTAGGATTTGGGGCTTTCACTGCCATGGCCTGGGTTCAGTTTCTGGTCGGGGAATTCAGATCCCATAAGCCACGCAGCTCAGCCAAGATGAGAGATACTGTGAGGTCAAAAATTAGAATGCAGGTGGTAAGTTAGATAGGAATACTACATCAAAAAAAAAAAAAAAAGAATACTACATCAATGTTAATGGTAAAGTTGGTAACTGTATTGTGATTAGTTATTAAGGGTATCCTTATTCTTTGAAAATACATTGAAGGATCTGGAGGTAAAGAAACATGATACACACAGCTCACCTCTCAATGATGAAACAAATGGAACAAAATATTAACCACAAGTGAATCTGCATAAAGAATACTGGGGTGTTCTTTGTACTATTCTTACAAGCTTTCTACAGATTTGAAATTACTTCCAAAGTAAAAAACACACACACAAGAAAGCCTGTGAAAGTTTTACAGAATAAGTGTTCAAGAAGTACAGTTTAAGGATGTCATCTTAGTCTCAGCTCTTTCTTACTTGCTTGGCATTAAGAGATGGAGCCTGGTACTGGGGCCCACCAACTGGCCAGTTAGATCACTTACGACTTTGCCCTCTGAAAGAGTTAAGTATAATTTTGACTGGGATTTAGTTATAGTGTAATAATGAGAACAGATCATTCTTACTGACAGAGCAACTTTCAATGAGATTTACAAGAATGTATTTCTTAGCCTCTATTCTAACGTCAACAGAGTCAAAATGCACCTCTAAGATGTTTCTTATCACTTGTTGTTGCTATTGTTTGTGTTTCCAGGAAATGCTTTGCCAAATCTATTGGCAAATCTGAATTCATGAAGGAAATGTTAAATGCTCTTACAAAATTATAGGAAAGAAGTTGAAGGAAAGATGAGGAGAGCAAAGCAAAGAAAAAAAAATATAACAAAGGAATGAATAGAAAACATTTCAGAATCTGAAAAACATTCTCTCTCCCTCTCTCCAGAGAGCAGTCTGTCATATTTCCACATGGACACAGACCTAGAAAGCGAACTTGTCTTCCAAAGATTAGAAGAAACTGAAATGTGACATCATATCATTAGCCTGGAAACCCTCTAGATAGAGAATTTGAAAATTCAAGACCAGAGACCTATGTGAGCAACGGAAGAAGCTCAAAAGGCCTTAAAAACAGAGGACCGTGCATCACCATGCATCGCCATGCACAGCCAGGGTCTTGCATGAGGCCAGCAGAGGGCAGCTCTCTCGTGTGCCCCACACTAAGGTGCCATAACAGAGACAGGATAAAAAGCCCCAACACACTGGATACAGTGTATCCAAGAAAACACTGGTTGGGAGGGGATAGGGGGAGTTTGGGGCCAGAGAGTATCAGACACAGATATGTAATAAGAAATGAGAGAGGGGCTTCCCTGGAGGCTCAGGGGTAAAGACTCCACCTGCCAATGCAGGAGACACAGGTTCCACCCCCGGACCGGGAAGGTCCTGCATGCCGCAGAGCAACTAAGCCCGTGCACCGCAACGATACAGCCTGTGCTCCAGCGCCCAGGAGCCGCACCTACTGAGCCCATGGGCCGCAATTACTGGAGTGCGAATGCTCTAGAGCCCGTGCTCCGCAGAGAGACAGCAGCCCCTCTCACCACAGCGAGAGAGAAGCCCGCACATCAGCGGAGACCCAGGACAGCCAAATAAATCCACTTTTTAAAAAGGAAAGAAAGAAGACAGCAAAAGGTTTCCCAGGTGAAGTGAGGCCGAAGCCCTGAAAGATGGGCAGGGAGAAGGTGTGAAGAGGAGACTGGCAGAGGAGTCGGGGTGAGGGCGTGCCGGCAGCGGAGGAGCCAGTCACGGGCACCGCTGAGCGCGCAGCACGTGCCAGACGTGACAGGGTCCGCTCTGGCTGGAATTCAGGGTGGGATGATGGACCGGTCAGAGGCGACGGCCTCATGGGGTCTGAATCCAACCCTGAACTTGATGGGCAGCCACCGGAGGACTCTGAAGGAAGGCTACACATCTCGGTTGTTTTGAATCAGATCACCCAGGGAACGGGATGTGGGAAGGAGTGGAAGGGCAACCAGCTGATGAATACTCCTCACCTGAAAGACTGCCCAGACCACACAGCACCAGAGAAAAACCAATACTCTGTAACGGAGTTGCATTTAGACTGGATTTTTTTTTCTTATCCCTTTAGTCAGAGTTAACATAAGAGTCTCTTCTAATTCAGCATTCTGATGTGTTCATGCAGAAATGACTACTTTTCCTCACAAACATTGCGGGTTTTGGTTTTTCACCAAGTTCACCCTAAGTCTAAACTTTGAGTGAATTCTCATGAAGGAACACAGGGGTCAATGAAATCACATCATTGATAATTCATCTTTAGGAAAAAGAAACATGTATCAAAGTAAAATATTTCCGAAACAAATGCTAATGTGTTTCTATAGTAGCTGCTGGTCACAACAGATCAACAGGCAGAGAATATGCAGAAAAGATCTTTGAGGGAAATCAGACCTGGAAATAAGAGAAGAAAGAGCCTTGTCTGTTCACGGAATTTTGGAAATTGCTCGTCTGCGCTCACAAGGCCTAAGACTGCCTTTTGTCACTGAAACACTTGGCAGCTTCTGGTCACACTGCCTCCAGGTCACTCACCAGTGGGCCTTTAAGATTCCTACTGGGTCTCCATAGTGTTTAAAAATTATTAGTTAATAGCTTGAATATAATTGATTCATCAGAATGAGAAGATGGCATGACACAGTGAGGCACGTGAGGCCTGACCTCCCCGAGTGTTTTACTGATCTCTTGTTACCAAAATACAACACATTCTGTGTAGCAGGTTCAGACTATTAGCATTAAAATAACTGGTGTCAAGAGACGGGGAAGTGGGGAGCATATAGTAAAAACCCTGACCTCCCAGGGTACCCTGTATTCATGGGGAGCTGCAGACTGGAATAACACCAAAGGACTATGATATGGAAGGATCCCTTCAAAGGATCCCTTGAGGGAGACATTTAGAGGAACAGGCTCTAAACTGACCCTGGAAGATGAGGAAATATTTACCCTAAAGATATACGGGAGGAAATGGAACTAAGCAGTCCAGCACCTTCTGCCTGACCAGATGGATCCAATAAATGTTCAGTGGGCTTCCCAGGTGGTGCTAGTGGTAAAGAACCTTCCTGAAAAGCAGGAGACATAGGAGATGTGGGTTCGATCCCTGGGTGAGGAAGACCCCCTGGAGGAGGTCATGGCAGCACACTCTAGGACTCCTGCCTGGAGAAGTCCATGGACAGAGGAGCTGGGCAGGCTCCAGTCCGTAGGGTCACAAAGAGTCGGACACGAATGAGTGACTAACACTGAGATCATCAGGAGATGCCGTGAACCACACAGAGACATATGAAGTGCCTAGCACAGTGCCTGAAAAGTATTCCCTCTGACATTAGCTATTTGTATTGTGATTGATCGTCTGGGGCTTCAGGGTGCAAAAAGGAAAATACTAGGCTCACAAAATGGAAAACTATAATGAACACTGGATGTGTGAAGAGGTGGGCGCAGGCTGTGGGCAGGAGCAGGAACGAGATAAGGATTGCAATCTCCCAAGACATTGATAAAAATGTGCCTAACCATGGAAATACTGTGAGCCTTCATTTCTTTGTGTTGAGCGATAGCTGATTTGAGACTGATAGCCATAAAACCCCCTTCACTGGATTCGTTTTGTATTTTCACAGCATTGTATCTGTTAGCTACATAATAAAACCAAAGGTCTCTCTAAAAATTAAGTCAAAATAGATCAAAGGCCTAAATATTAGAGCTAAAACTGTAAAACTCTTAGAGGAAAACATAAAGGGGAAAATCAACTATACTTCAATAAAATTTTTTTTAAAAAACCCAGCCGGAAAGCCTCACGACATTTGATTTGGCAATGGTTTCTTGGCTAGGACACCAAAAGCACAGGTAACAGGAATGAAAAATAAGTTGGACTGCATCAAACTTTAACACTTTTGAAAATCAAAGGAGACTACCCATAGAGTGAACAGGTAACCTACAGACTGGGAGAAAATGTTTGTAAACCATATATCTAATAAAGGGTTAATGTCCAGAATATCTAGAAATCCTACAATTCAAAAATAAAAAAGCAAACAACCTAATGAAATAATGGGTGGAAAACTTGGATACTTCTCCAAAGAAGATAGACAAATGGCCAGTATACACTTGAAAAGATGCTCAACATCATTAATCCTTAAGGAAATGCAAATCAAAATCAAAACCACAATGTGATACCACTCCATACACGTAAGCATCAGCTCAGATCAGTCGCTCAGTTGTGTCTGAATCTGTGACCCCATGGACTATAGCCTGCCAGGCTCCTCTGTCCATGGAATTCTCCAGGCAACAGTACTGGAGTGAGTTGCCATTTCCTCCACCAGAGGATCTTCTGGACCCAGGGATCAAACCCACGTCTCTTGAGTCTCCTGCATTGGCAGGCAGATTCCTTACCACGGTGCCATCTGGGAAGCAGTCATAAGAATGGCTATTACTAAAAACAAACAAAAAGAAAATACCAAATATTGGTGAGGATGTGGAGAAATTGGAACCCTTATATATTGCTGGTAGGAATATAAAATAGGGCAGCTACTATACTGTGGAAAACAGTAAGGTGATTCTTCCAAAAAAGAATTATCATATGATCCAGCAATTGCATCTGTGTACATATCCAAAAGAACTGAAAGCAGGGTCTCAAAGAGATGGGTGTAAACCCACGTTCAAAGCAGCATTATTCACAGCAGCCAAGAGGTGGAAGCACCCCAATGTCCATCAACAGATGAATGGATAAACACACGTGACATATACCAGTAACAGAATTACATTAAGCCTTAAAAAGGAAATTCTGACACATGCTATAACATGGATGAACCCTGAAGACATGTTAAGTGAAATAAGCCAGTCACAAAAAGACAAATACTGTAGGATTCCACTCCTATGAAGTACCTGGTGTAGTCAAATTCGGAGAGAAGAAGTAGAATGGTGGTTGTCAGAGGCTGGGGGAGGGTAAATGGAGAGTGACTGTTTAAAGGATACAAAGTTTCTGTTTGGGGCAACTGCAAAAAAATCCTGGAGATGGAAGGTAGTGATGGTTGTAGACAATGTGAATGTACTTAATGACACTGAACTGAATACTTAAAAGCTACAGAAATGGTGTTTTTGGTGTATATTTTACCACAATTTTAAAAAAGTAAAAAAATCACTACCATACCTATATTAACCTGGTAAATGCAGTCATCCTCACTTTAGTAAAAAGTTAGCTTTATTCAGCACTTTCCTCTCCTATCATTAATAAACAGTGGCACTCCTTGCACACTTGGCAGCTACGAGATACTGATGGTCTAATTCTTTCAAAATAAAATCATAAGCACTTACAATTACTATGCACCAACTGTTTATGCTGCATAGTTCTACTTTAGGGGTCATTGATTTAAAATTCTAGAGAATAACTGTTTTAAATCTAGACTTAAGGGCATAAAGGAAAAGAAACCATCTCTTTAATGATGTGCTAACGTCACATTCACTTACCCAGGAATGTGATTTTCTTTCGTTGCCAAGACAGCAACAGTTGCTGTGGAAACCACACAAAAACAGGGATACTTAACTGAAACGAACTCTACTCACCTGCACAAAGATGCCCTTGCTCTTATATTCCTCATGGAGGCATTGAGAGAAGAAATCTACAAAAGCCTGGGAGGGGGTGGGAGTAAGAACACACACATTACATCAATCGGCCTGATCTGTAGCCATGGAAACAAAAATAATCAACTAACCATTTAACACTATAATTTCTAATCATTCTTTTCACTTCAAATGAAGATGAGACCTTAAAAAAAAAAAAAACAAAACTCAAAACCTCACGTTTTCTTTATTTGCCACTTAATTAAGTATTCTTTCACCAAATATAATATCTAATTCTGACTGAACTGGAAAAGGCTCTTCTTTTCTTTTCTGTTTTCAGAAAATTACTTTCCAAGAAAAAAAACCTCTTATTATATAACAAAGGATACGTTCCTCTTCCCCACCTGCCATTCGAACAGAAACACAGGATGAATTCTGTTCAAGTCTGTTCTATGGGGATTTTGTTGTCAGTAAAGAGAAGAAAAGAGCAAGCATTCTCTTTGTCCTTTGGGATGGCAAGATCCAAGAGGTGCAGAGATGAACGTGACAGCCCATCTTCTTCCAACAGAACAACTCTAAATCTATTTGTAAAATATACCATTTTTTCAAATGTGGACTCAATCTCAGGCTTGAAATGTATCGGTGATGACCCTACCAGAGCCCCTGTTAATAATATTAATAGTCTTGTGCCTGTGGAGCAGAACAGGCAAGAAGAAGTGCACCAGTCACTTCAAGAAACATGGTGTTCATTTTAAACATGCCTACTGTATGTTTCAGAGATATGGAAAGCAGGTAGATTCCAGGGTGGGGGGTGGGGCCAAGCTTTTTCAAAATACATGACTTTTCAGTTTTTCCAGGGGCTGAAAGGCAAGGGAAAAGAGGGCAGGTATTTTGCTCTTTTTTACCCCCTGCACAATGCAAGTTCTTACTGTGCATTTTATTTTGCTCATTTTCCTCTAAAAGCAGCATCTCAGTGGTCACCTTTACTTCAGAGATGTATCCTATGCTTCAACAATGTATTTGAGAATCATGCTATTGACCTGCAGGCAGTATAAAATGCATTCTAAATCACTGTCCGCAGTGTGGTGTGAAGAGGTGAATGGTGGTGTGGTATAGAATTATGGAATCTTACAGAGAGCTCTGGAAATTCTTACCTCACTCCAGAAGTGGCAGTAAATATCTCTGAATTTTGAATAATGTTGCCAAACATTCACAGTTCCCCATCTATCTTGTGTCTGCCATGTTTACCTATGTGCTGACTAGCTGCAATCCTGCTATTCAGTTCTGCGGACTTGGCACTCAAGCTGTATGCTGAGTCATTCATGAACCAAATCCCCAGTCTTAGACTCACTAACACCATGTTCTGATCAGCTGAGCTAACTGGCTCAGACTAGGTCTCTATTGGAAAGTACAAATACCAATTTTAAAACCAGTGAACTGTGAGGAAAAAAAAAATATCATCTGCAGATCTGAGATCTTGGCGCCTCAGTTCGGTTGTAAAGTTGATACCAAGCAGTCTATCTCCAGCTCCGGCTCTTCTGAAACTAGGGTTGGCTATTTTCCTTTTCTTCTCAGTCCATTTGAAAATGGCTAGAGAGAGAACTTCAAGAAAGTCCATCTCTTATTTTTCAAACTGAAAACGATTCTTTATTCTTCTTCTGACACCATTTACTAAAAAATTGTTCACCTTGGTTGCAGAGTAGATGGTCAACAGTGGGACTGGGTACATGCCAGTGGCAGAGGAGATGTTCAGAATTATGCCTTTAGATCTAAAAAAAGAAGATGCAAGTGAACAGAGTGAAATCAAATATACAATTCTAAGTTACAGATTGAGATATATAAAACTATTTGAAATAGAACAACCTGGCTGTTTTTCTAACCCACCTCTCTCCTTGCCTTTCATCAGCAAGTGCTGTGCTTGGTCAGTGAATGAGACATAACTCAATCAACTAAAAACAGCTCTTCTTTGCAATTAGCTCACTTCTCAGTTTTAGTAATCTGGGGCATGACCAGATTAGATCTTTGGTCTTCTTGAGTTGATGTCTATCCTCTGAGGTCTTCTCTGGCCATAGCACCAAGAATTATCACCCTTAAAAACACTCTCATACTCCTGGTATGCTTTTAATTTGGCACATTATCACATACTATCATGCTGCAGCACTTAATCACTCTATGATTATCAGCATTTTTATCCCTCATAAAACCCATCAGCTTCTGGACATCAGAACTCTTAACTTACGCTTTTCCTCAAAATACTCTGCCTGTGGTGAGCATGTAACAGGTACTTACATGAATGAATGGCTACGCCCCGCCTTCTTATCTTCCCCAGGTGGTAGGCATTCAGGTGCTAAATGAAGAGCTGACTCTAAAGTCATGCTACTCCATAGTTCACCAAATCATATTCTTTTGCCAAAAGGCAAAGCTCAAATACTACTGTAACTTTTAGAAACTAGTGAGATTTCAGAGTCAGAAAGTTACCAGGAACGACTTGTTCTACAAATAAGTAAAAATTAGTTTGAGAAAAGCAATGCTGCAAATACCCATGTTGTTAGCAGTTGTATATGGCTTGAGTAAAGTGTGAAATTAGGGTTTTAGAAATTTTAGACAGAATTAACAACCAACTTTTGGTCCTCAAATCCATTCTCCCTGGGGAATTGGTCCCCTTATTCAGCTACGTCAACTTGGCCCTGCCTGTCTCCTGCCCTCTAGACCAGGTTGCTGTCCTTCATCTTTCATGCTCAGTCGCTCAGCTGTGTCCAACTGTGTGTGACCCCACGGACTGCAATCCACCAGGCTCCTCTGTCCATGGGATTCTCCAGGCAAGAATACTGGAGTGGGTTGCCATTTCCTTCACAGGGAATCTTCCCTACCCAGGGATCAAACCCGGGTCTCTTGCATCTCTTGAGTTGGCAGATGGATTCTTTACCACTGTGCTACCTGGGAAGCCTTTCTTTCAACTTGAAAGTGAAAGTTGCTCAGTCGTGTCCAACTGTTTGTGACCCCGTGGACTATACCATCCATGGAATTCTCCAGGCCAGAATACTGGAGTGGGTAGCCTTTCCCTTTTCTAGGGGATCTCACCAGCCCAGGGATTGAACCCAGGTCTCCCTCATTGTGGGTGGATTCTTTACCAGATGAGCCACAAGGGAAGCTCCAGAATACTGGAGTGGGTAGCCTATCCCTTCTCCAGGGGATCTTCCCTACCCAGGAATAGAACCGGGGTCTTCTGCATTGCAGAAGGATTCTTTACCAATTGAGCTATCAGGGAGGCTTGCTGCTGCTGCTAAGTCACTTCAGTTGTGTCCGACTCTGTGAGACCCCATAGACAGCAGCCCACCAGGCTCTGCCGTCCCTTGGATTCTCCAGGCAAGAACACTGGAGTGGGTTGCCATTTCCTTCTCCAATGCATGAAAGTAAAAAGTAAAAGTGAAGTCGCTCAGTCGTGTCTGACTCTTCTCGACCCCATGGACTGAAGCCTACCAGGCTCCTCCGTCCACGGGATTTACCAGGCAAGAGTACTGGAGTGGGTTGCCACTGCCTTCTCCAATCAGGGAGGCTTACTTTCTCATTATTCTTGGCCTGAAATTTACTTCCCAAGGCCTTTTTTTTTTTTTTTCGTATTTTTTAAAAGGACTATATAGGCCCTTCTTATGCAAACTAATAAAAGAAACAAGATCAAATGGCTTCTAAGTTATTTTAGACATAAATCTGAGAAGAAATAATCCCCAAAGGTCATTCAGTCCATCTGCCAGCCCCTAGGCGAGATGCCACTTCAACCATCAAATGGAAGTCTGGACCCTCCACTTAATGAGTCACTGAAAATGAGTTGTTTTTCTGCTTCTGTTTTTTTGAACTGAAGTCTTTATTAGTAATATACACTTTCCTAAGTGGTGACTCAATTAACAGGTTGGACATAGAAATCAAATCTCAAATTTTCTGAAGAAAGTTCGAAATATTTGGTCAACGTATTAATTATACTATTCTTGTAGTTTTTGCCTGTGTCTCTCACACAGACAGAAAAGGCTTTTCTTTTTAAATTTTAAGAGTAAGAATGTCTATCAGGACTTAGAACCCAATTATTCTAAGATAAAAACAGGTGAATTAGCAATTAGTTATCTAGTAATTTCATTTTATCTATATTTGTGAGAAATTCCTTTGATTAAAAGGGGTTAAAAACCACCTTTGTTACTCAGACTTTTAATACAGTATTAATTTATGATGTTTAAAATATCTTTATATTATATATTATAATATATATTATATATATAATATATATATATTAGGGTGTTAAAAATATTCTGAAATTAGACTGTGGTGATGATACACTCTGTAAATATACTAGAAATCACCAAATTGTACACTTTAAATGAGTGGATTTTAGGACATGTGAAATATAGCTCAATAAATCTATATATAAAGAGAGTGAAATATATTTATAATTTATTGGAATGTGTTGCCTTTGAGTTAAAAGCAGATCCCAATCAAGTAGAAGCTATCTCCTGCAGTACAATCTGCTTTCTGAGAATAAGCCCGAATCTTTGCACCTCGTCCTGAGCCCCAAGCACCCATGCAAGTTTAGGTGGTGTTTATTTTAACATTTTCTCAAATAACCAGGAACTGCTATATCCTCACTCATCACAGCAAGTGAAGAAAACCCATTCTGAAGTGGTTGTAGAAGATGATGTTTTTCACTGTGGCTGATCACTGCTGGCTCAATCAGTGGGACTCTGGGCTAGATAATACTCAATTTGGCTAAAAGGGCGGCATGTGCCCTCAAACAAAAATCTTACATTCTGTTTCTTTCCTTTCTCACAAGTGAAATACAATTTAAAAGTCTTCCAAAAGTTAAAGTATAAAAGTTATTAAAAACATTTTTGGGGAGTTGCCCGTGGTCCAGTGGCTAAGACTCTGAGCTCCTAATGCAGGGAGCCTAGGGTTCAATTCCTGCCCAGGGAACCAGATCCCACATGCTGCCATGAAGACTGAAGATCCTGTGTGCTGCAACTAAGACCCAATGCAACCAAATAAATAAATATTAAAAAAAAACAACCCATTTTTAAAAAGGAAATCTTGACCTCACCAAAATGGATTCCTAAAATGCCACTCACCAAAGCAATGATTTCAATACAGGAAAGTTCATTGCAAGATAATAAAAACCTTGTTTCTGCTTGCAAAATTAATACAGACCAATAGTCAAATATGATCTGCTACAATTCTGCAAGCATGTGCTTTGAATTGTTTACTCTTTGAGGGAAGTGAGATTTTTGTTTCCCAAATATTCTACCTTAATTTAAAAATTTTCAGAGGGTAGAGTTAGTTTGACTTAAGTGAAAAGTCGGAATTGAAAGATACTTCATTCAAAACACAATATTTGTGCTCTAAAATGCATTAAAAAGTATATGGAGAGAATGCACTAGATCTAAGTAAACATGAAACAGACAGCATTTATCACTGGACCAAAATGACAAGGGAGAAAAAAACACCCTTTCTACAAAAACACTGTGCTGCAAAGCAGCACACGTTATTTGTTTGTCTTGCAAAAGCCCTCCCACACACAAGTCTCTCTTTCTCTCCAAGGATAATGATATTCAACTTAGTTTTGTCTGGATCACAAATAACACCTTTGCAGAGTGGTCTTACTCTCTGTACTGTATACAGTATCTATTCTTTACGTAGAGATGGGGATGCACATTTGGGACCGAGAGACACAAAGGACCAGCCTCTAAAATCAGCTACTCTATCTAGTGCTAATCCCCCATCTAAGCAGAATTAGTGACGTCAAACTAGTTTCCATGGCACAGCCAGACTCAGGACAACTCTGTTATATCAAGCAGAAGAACAAAATGGGCTGCGCTTAATTGCACACAGAAACAAACATAAAACCAAACCCTGGCTAATCTCTCATTTTCTGGGGAATTGGGGAACAATTCTAAGATTGGAAGGTACATTAAGAATATTTGCTGAAGTTCCATAATGAAGACTCCCAATGCTCATATTTCTGAACATTTCCAGTCTGTTATGACAAATATCCAAATAAACAAGTCCAGTAATATTTTCTGTGATACAACCTTCTTAATTCATCATGCTGCTTACTTGCTAACAGCCACACGATGGTGTCTCAGTGGCATAAGTTATTGAGGATCTGCTAGAATTAAAATACTGCAAAGACAAAGCAGAAACCACGACTTCTGATAAGGAAGCACTTTTTCATCTAAAAATATTCTCTTCAATGACTAGCCCTCCCACCAGCCAGACATTAAACACATATAACCCTATGAAATTCAGTTCCTTGCATTTATAGCTTTCTATCGTTATGCTATCTAGAATTTCCTAAGTTCGGTAAAATTCCCAATTAGAAAACTCTCCTTAATGATCACTTGGATGAAAGAGTTACCAAGCCTCTTTTCTTCTACACATGCCCCACTATTCTATCAGATAGCTGTAGCATCCTTGTGCACAGCTCTTAAACAGTATTGTCATGGAGGAAGTGACAGGTCTCCCATGAAATAAGTCTCTGATTTCCACCTTCCTTAGGACTCTCATCATTGCTCCACGCTGCACGTGAGGAGGGAGGCTTAAATGTTGCTGTGAAGCACTGGAACACAGGGTTGGTCCTGTGGACAGCTTATAGGATACAGAGAGTGATGGCAGAAAAAGGAGGGTTGGGCAAAAAAGACTACATCCCAGTTCTTCATATTTTTACTTCTTATCAGGGAGCACTTAAGTCTGCTCTTGGAGGGTCATTACTTTTTTTTTTTTTTAAGCTGAAACATAACACTGAATATTGGTACAGATAGTTCTCTAACAGGTTCTCAAAAAGAGAAACATATCAAAACAGAGTTCCATGTCAGAAAAGAATCCTGGATCACGGGGGTCAGGTATATAATTAGAACCAGCAATCCAAATACATTATACAAATATTGCTTTGTTGAAGAAAGTTTGCAAACATTTCCCACATGAAAGAGAACTGCCTGCCCTAAAACACCATAACATGTCATAATTCCACCCTAAGTAATACAGTATGAAAGGGGCTATTTTTAGCTTTTCCATGGTTGTTATGGCAACCACCTCCTGGCTCCAGCTGTACACAATGTTTATAATTCCAGGGAAGTGGAAAGAGCAAGGTTCCTCCATAACATAATTTTGTAGTTTCTACTTCTATGGTAATAATAATACCTTAGTTTGATTATAGAGACTTGTTTAGTGATAGTCAGTTGGCCCTAGGCTAGAGTTCTAGAGAGTGTGGGAAGCCACATACATCAGAAGCAGCATCAGTGAAAGGAAAAAAAAAAACCAAAACAAACCCACCACAACAAAGAACTCTGCTATTCCTCAATGGAGATACGAAACCTACAGCAACCAGCCATAGGAAATAAATCATTTGGGGATGGCTCACAGGGCAGGCTATGATCAAATCACTTATAATGTGTAAGTAAGAAGGCTTTGAGATGATCTGTGAACTTGGAGTCTTTCTTCCCTCTTGGGCACACAGAAGACAACGCTTCTGGTCTCCCCTGTGGTTAGCTGTAGCCTGTGACTGAGTTCTAGACCATGGAACGAGCGTAGAAGACAGGGACACCACTTGCAGGCCTGACCCATGAAACTCTGTAAAATCATCCTTCCTGTCTCTTCTCTCATTTGCTAGCTGGGTGCAGATATTTCTGCAGAGAACTGCAAGGCCTATGGAAAGAGTACCATGCTGTGCTTAGTCGCTCAGTTGTGTCCAGCTCTATGCGACTCCATGGACTGTAGCCCACCAGGCTCCTCTGTCCATGGGATTCTCTGGGCAAGAATACTGAAGTGGACTGCCATGCTCTCCTCCAGGGGATCTTCCCCACCCAGGGATCAAACCTTGGTCTTCCGCATTGCAGGCAAATTCTTTACCGTATGAGCCACCAGGGAAACCCAAGGGAAGAGTAGGCCCCCCTCAACTCCAGATGGAAGGAGCCTGAGATCCCTGAGTTGACTGTGTAGAGCAGAGTCCTGACCACTGATCCACACCAGACTGTGATGTGAGGGGAGGATCAACCTTTAGAATTTTAAGTCATTGAGATTCTGGGGTGGTCCGTTACAGCAGTTAGCCTGCCTGGACTAATACAACAAGTAACTCCTTTAATTCAAACAGACAGACCTGTTCCTTCTCCTATCCCAAAAGTACCAATTCATAAAACCCCCTTACATTTCTGACTAGATCTTCAGCCGTGATAGCTTTCCACAAGATCATTTCACAACCTCAGTGTAAAATCAATCTGATTTCTTAAAGACAAGGATCCAATTCATCTTCCATATGATGAACTTTACTCAGTGAACTGGATGGATCCTTTCTTTAGCATTCTTTATCTAAGGCTTCAGCTACAACTGTGATGTTGGCTTCTAGGTCTGCAGAGACGTGTGAGCACGTTGTATCATGTATTAGCTCATTATGTAGCCTCATGGCACTCAGGTTCTTTGAATCTCACTTTTTATGTCAAATGAGGGGGGATTGGTTTCAATTAAAGTACTGAAATTCCATGATTCAATTCAAGTCTGATTCGTCATAACCAGTATCTCTCTGGATATGGTTTTTAACAACACACTTAAAAATTCCTCTGTGGAATGTATTTTCTTTTTTAATGGGTAGAATACTACCCTGAATTTATTCTGTGTCACTTGTAGATATCCAACTAGAATTAAGCTTTGGACCCAAATTTCATGCATCTTGAGTTCTACTATGTCTGCCCTAATTCTCTATAATCTTTCAGGATTCTGGTCTGGTTTGACCATCTTCACTTTCATATCATCACCATCAGGGGCATGCTCGACCATCAGTAAGTAGTTAAAAGGTTTTAAAGGGAAAGTTTACTAAAATAAAGCAATTGAGACATTAAAAAATCACACATAAAATGGAATTACAAACAAAGAGCCTTACTAAAAAGTAGCTACCAACCAAATGGATTCCGAACTTCAGTTTCCTCATCTGTACAATGGTGGGAGGCTATCAAAGTTATATAAGCAAACACTTATCGGGTTCTCAGCCTGACACCTGGCAAAGAATACGTAATCGACAAACATAAGCTGTAAATCCTTGCCTGAAGCTGGTCATGGAGACTCCTTCACGGAAGTAGGGTCCCTGGCTCTTTGCAAAGGTGTGATTCCTGTGGCTCTCTCCCAAACTCAAAGCCATTTTGCACAGCAAGGATGACTGTGAAACCCTAAATTTAGCAAATGACCAAGCCAGCCCATCCCTTTGCAACAGGTTTGCTTTGAAAGCTTAGCCATCACTCAGACTTCTCCAAGGGAGGAACAGAATTTAATTCCCATCTTATACTTCCTGCTATTCCTAATGTAAGGACTTAGCAACACATTTCTCAAGAGAAATGAAGACATCTAGCAAATCCTAGTGGAACCCAATACAAATACAGCTGAAGCTAGAGGACATAGCCTTTTTTCTCCAAGGGCAGGGGTAGGGGAGGCTGACCCCTTAAGATGACTTTATAACATGCCTAAGTTCCTCATACATCCTTTCTCCCATAACAGAAAAACCAGAGGATGGGGGGTCTTGCTTCACAAAACTCCACTGAGCTGGGCTCTGACAGCGTATCGCTTTAAGAAGGCATTCCCGGGAATATCCCAGGAACTCCATCCACCCCCTCAGAAGAGCAGGCAATTGAGTTAGTGACGGTGACTCAGGCAGGCTTTTTAATCCTGATGTAAAGGAAGCACCACCACCCTGGTGAGGGAAATAAGAAGGGAATCGAGGGGAAAAGGCCTCCACCACCGGATGACTCATGCCCTACCGTGTGACTCGCCTGGCACATTACTCTGTCACCAAGACATGGAAGGGAGGTTCATTAGTCACTTTAATGAAATTTTCAAAGAAAGGATTCTCCCTATAAATAATCATGAGCTTGAGTGTTTGTGTGTGAGCTTATGACTCACCTTTCTACCATGCCAGGCAGGACCAGCTGTGTCATCTGTGAAAGAGAAAAACAAAACATCCATGGTGACTGAGGATGCAGGCCACTGAGAGTGGAGAGAACTTGCCCACACAAACAAGGGGGGAATTGCCGAGCTGCTCGCCACTTCTACAGACAGCAGTTTATTTTATAGACTTTATATATTGGGTTGGCTAAAAATTTCAATTGGGTTTTGCCATACCTTCTTATGGAAAAACCTGAATGAACTTTTCTTTTCTCTTTGATAGATAAGAGATGGATTTATTTACAGAGAAACACACTCCACAGACAGAGTATGGGCCATGCAGAAGGCGAGAGCGACCTCGGGGGAAACACACTCCACAGAAGTACGGGCCGTTGCAGAAGGCAACAGCGCCCTGACTGAATGTTACGAGTGCGCAAAAAGGAATCTGAGGAAATTACTGGAGATAACACTGGAAACACTTTCAGTGAACCTGGCTAAAGTTAGTCTTGCCTGAAATGTAATACTGGCATGGAGATCTTCAAATAAGTAAGGACTTATGGTGAAATCCATGTCTCCCAAAATACATTCTCAGTAAAAAGACATACATTACAAGAAATATCCTGCCTACCAAACTTACTTAAGCTTTCTAATCTTAACAGATCAAATAATTTTTTTTCCAATCAAAAAACCTTTAGGAGAATGCCATAAAGTGACATGTAGGCAAATATTAAGTCTATCTTCACATGCATTTCTTCTCCTGCTCAAGCTAATTGTGAGTAAAATGCATCCTTGAAGAAAGTTGATATTATCTGTCATCTTAAGTAACCAACAATGAAAAAAGGGGCACCAGCATTTTTATTTTTTATTGGCCGAGCCAAGCAATATGCAGGATCTTAGTTCCCTGATCAGGGCTTGAACCTTGGCCCTCTGCCGTGGAAGCACAGAGTCCTAACTGCTGGGCTACCAAGGAATTCCATGGACACCTCATTTTTAAAGGACTTCATGACTGTTGCCTAAATATATATACTATGACGAGAGAAACTATTAATACTTCTAAACTCTATTTTAAGATATTATTAACTCAGAAAAGTTAAGACATCCACTGGTTTAGTCAAGGCCACATCACAGTTACGCACCTAAGTTGGAACATGAACTCTGGATTCCTGCACACCATCAGTTCAGGAAAAAACAAATGCTGTTTTGTTACAGAGAAGTTTGCATGTATGCCAGGCACAGGAATCTCAAACTTTCTATCTTGAATAACATTATGCCTTAATTAAAATAGCATTCTGACAAAGAGAGCATTCTTTTCCTAGAAACACTTCAAAGAAAGAAAAAGCATCCAGACTTCACCAACATAGAACCTGCCCTGCAGAGCTCTCAACTCAGAGGTCAACTTTGGAGCTGCTGCATACACTTTTCCAGGAAAGATGTGAATTTGAACCGACACCATGTCATAATAGGAGAACACACTGCCAGCTTCTAAACAGACAAAGTGGTGTCTTCAAAGCCTAGGAGGATCATTTCACCAGAAGTATCTGATGTGGCCAAATCTTCCAGGTGAAAAAAAGGAGACACTGTAAGAAAAGAGTTTGGCCTGAAGCATCTCCAGTCTTCCTCCTTCTGTAATGCTGTAATCTCATATAGTTCAGTTCAGCCACTCAGTTGTGTCCGACTCTTTGAGATCCCATGGACTGCAGCACACCAGGCTTCCCTGTCCATCACCAACTCCTGGAGCTTGCTCAAACTCATGTCCATCGATTCAGTGATGCCATCCAACCATTTCATCTTCTGTCATCCCCTTCTCTTCCTGCCTTCAATCTTTCCCAGCATCACGGTCTTTTCCAATGAGTCAGTTCTTCGCCTCAGGTGGCCAAAGTATTAGAGTTTCAGCTTCAGCATCAGTTCTTCCAATGAATAATCAGGACTGATTTCCTTTGGGGTGGACTGGTTGGATCTCCGTGCGGTCCAAGGGACTGCAGTCTCATATAAGGTGATATAGATAATGAACCTAGCACAGACAGCCAGCACAGAGTAGGCCCTGAAACGAAACTGTGGCCCTTGTTGCCAGTGTGTACTCTTCTTTCAGGACACAGCACCACTAAGTACCCAGGACCCCCTTAAGCTTGCTGTGCTTGACAGTTGAGAGCAAAAAATGGTAACACATTTTGAGGTCATCCAGTTCAACTCACCACACAGAAGTTTCTGGACTGCTGCTGCTTCTGCTGCTAAGTCACTTCAGTCGTGTCCAACTCTTTGCAACCCCATAGACGGCAGCCCACCAGGCTCCCCCATCCCTGGGATTCTCCAGGCAAGAACACTGGAGTGGGTTGCCATTTCCTTCTCCAATGCATGAAAGTGAAAAGTGAAAGTGAAGTGGCTCAGTCGTTTCCGACTCCTAGCGACCGCATGGACTGCAGCCTACCAGCTCCTCCATCCATGGGATTTTCTAGGCAAGAGTACTGGAGTGGGGTGCCATTGCCTTCTCCAGTTTCTGGACAGTTTCAGCAATATTGTCCTGCAATCTGCATATCATACTACATCACAGATAGCTTCCCATGCTAGTACAGACAGACATCAGGCATGGTAACAGTTGTGGGGGATTTTTCTTTGTAGGGATAGACTATATGCATTTTTAGCAGTATCTGAACACATACTTTATTTAATACATTTCATCAGGGGACCTTAATGCTTAGGCTCATATATTATAAGGAGGTTCCCAGCATTTTGTGAGAAGTTGTTAAACAGTTCCCCCAATGTCCTGAGATCCCCAGAAACCAGATGAGGAAGAAGAAGACTGATAATAAAAAATTTTCTCACCCAGGGGTCGGGGTGTGTGCATGCACACGTGCATTTGGGGTGAGGAGTGAAACTTGTTATGTGTGAAGTAGCGAAGTGGAGTTGACAGGGGGCGCCACTGACCACCTACCTTTCCCGCACAAAAGGAGAGGAGGAGAGATGGGATTTGCAGGCAGTGATCAATCTGGAGAACTACCAGGAAAGTCTACAAGATCTGCTGATGGAGTCCTTTATTCTGACCAGGGATCTAAGTACCACTTGAATATTTAATAACTGGTTGTGCAGAGTTTTAAAGTTCAATTCAGAGTTTTTTTTTCCCCCCAAGACATAAATGTACACACTTAAATACAGTCCAATAAGAAATAGCACTTTAAGCTGGGCTATTAAGGACATACAAATGCACACTTTGGGAGCTATTTTTTTCCTTATACTGTGTGCATGTCATCTATGAAATGTCTACTTTCTGAATGGTAAAAATTACCCAGGAAACAATCAGAGACAAAATAAAACCTTGTAAGATATTATCTTATTTAAAAAATTATATCAACAGCACGCTAAACATTAAGTCAGTCCTGATGGTTGTTAATGTGTAGATAGCTTCAAAATATATTCACTTTTTCTCCCAGTTTCATTTGAGATATAATCTACATAACTTTTTTACTAGTTTAAGGTACATATCGTGAAAGTGAAGGAGGAGAGGGAAAAAAGTGGCTTAAAACTCAACATTCAAAAAACAAAGATCATGGCATCTGGTCCCACTACTTCATGGCAAATAGATGGGGAAACAGTGGAAACAGTGACATGCTTTATTTTTGTGGGCTCCAAAATCACTGCAGCTGGTGACTGCAGCCATGAAATTAACAGACACTTGCTCCTTGGAAGAAAAGCTATGACAAACCCAGACAGCATATTAAAAAGCAGAGACATTACTTTGCCAACAAAAGTCCGTCTAGTCAAAGCTATGGTTTTTCCAGTAGTCATGTATGGATGTAAGAGTTGTACCATAAAGAAAGCTGAGCGCCAAAGAATTGACGCTTTTAAACTGTGGTGTTGGAGAAGACTCTTGCAAGTCCCCTGGACAGCATGGAGATCAAACCAGTTAATCCTAAAGGAAATCAGTCCTGAATATTCACTGGATGGACTGATGCTAAAGCTGAAACTCCAATACTTTGGCCACCTGATGTGAAGAACTGACTCCTTGAAAAAGACCCTGATGCTGGGAAAGATTGAAGGCAGGAGGACAAGGGGACAACAGAGGATGAGATGGTTGGATAGCATCACCGACTCGATGGACATGAGTTTGAGCAAGCTCCGAGAAGCCTAGTGTGCTGCAGTCCATGGGGTTGCAAACAGTCGGACACAACTGAACGACTGAAATGAACTGAACTGAAGGTATACATCATAAGGATATATGTATATATTGTAAGATGATTACCACAATGAAGTTTAGTTAACATCAAAAATACAGAATGCTTTACTATCTGTGTGTCATCCTTGCACAGGGGCCATGCTACTCTTCCCGTATCATTTCAATTCAAGTATCTCTGCTGCTGAAATAAGTCTTTCTGTTCTTGTTACTCAGTCACTAAGTTGTGTCCGATACTGTGGACTGTAGCCCATCAGGCTCCTCTGTCCCTGGGATTTCCCAGGCAAGAATACTGGAATGGGAAGCTACTTCCTTCTCCATAGTATTTATACAAGTGAATTAAAACTCAAGAAGTTTTAATAACACAAAGGAAGAAGCAGTGTTTTCAATGCCTGACTATTAAAGGGCCAGAAATACTTGTTGCAATCCTCATTTGAACAAATGATTCATCATCAAAGATGGAAATTCATGCATGAAAATGTTAAATTCTTTTGTATTGGTCATTGGTTTCTCCTCTTAAATTCTGTTTCTAAATTATTTCTCCTTGCCATAAAATAGAGTATCTTCTTGGATTTGTCAGATATAACAACACTAAAAAGCCTAGGAAGAGTTAACCTGAAATCCGCAGGCTTTTATAAGGCGGATTAATGCCTTCGTCTATACTTAAATTATCTTTCTTTCTACTCAGAATACACGTCATAATAAATTCAATTTCAAGTGTTCTTTGTTGGGGTATGTGCATACAAATAATTCTTAATATTCTGTGTGTAAGTAGAGAGGCTTCACTACGTTAACATCAAATTAAATTCTCTTTAACGTCAAGTCTTACATAGGATATTTAAATTAAGCTATTAGTAGTCTCATTTTACTTTATATGCATCAATTGGTATCTTGATGGCTGGTTATTTATACCATATACCAAGGGTTTCTGTGAAATCTCACTATCTGAACTCCATCTCACAGCTTACAAGCTGTTTCTGGAGTTAACTCAATATGCTAATTTTAGGCCATCTGCAGGTGATAATTGCTGTACCAGGAAAAATTTTGTTCCTCTTAAGATACTGCTAAAATAAGGTTACCATAACTTGTAAGTTCAGCGGTTAAAAATATCAAAAATAGTAGTAAACATGACTTCTATACTTGTTTTCTTCTACGGTATTTCCAAAAGTATACAGCAGACGATATAAATTTAATTCTTTCCTCAAAAGTAAATAAAAGTCCTATAATAGCACCTCTACAACAATGGCAGCTTCAAATTCTTGCAGAAAAAAAACAAATGTTTCCTATTTATAGAGACATATTTTTTAGGGACAGTTTCATCAATCCTTACCACAAAAAAGTCCTAGAAGCCTAACTCAAAGGGAGAAAGGCCGATACATGCTATTTCACACCAAGATATTATATCACTCTGCATGCAAGCCTGGCATAGTCTTCACCAATGATAGCTCAATTGAGAATTCCTCTTGGGGACACCACATATTCTATTTCAAGAGTTATATATTTACTGCCACAGCTATGTATGTTCTGGCTGGGAAATAAGTAAGAGGCTGATGTAGCTCATACAAAAATAAAAATCAGTACTATTAGATCATTCAGTTGAGATAACCTGACTTAAAAATGCACTGGCTGACCTAGAAAGTCCTTTAAAATGTTATATTCAAGTGTATCCATCTTAGTATTCTGAAATATTTCTTCTATTTTTGCAACTGCTTGCATTGCTTTTGCAATCAGAAGAGCCCCCACAACTAATGTTAGTTCTAAAAGAAATTAACACGAATAAATTTTTTTCTTTTTCATTTCTCTGGCATCAGTAATCAAGAATTTGTAGAAAGAATCTCATTTTATACTCAAAAGCCAATCCAAGTTTCCCACTTTTTTAGTTTGGTATGAAAACCGATGCCTACACAAGTGAATCATGCATATTATTGTACAAGCAAATTACTTTTATATCATGTAACCTCTTGTGTTTCATCATTTTTTTGGAGAGAACAGTATAAAGAAAACATTATTGCATAATGCTTAAGAGATAACTAAAAACCCAAATGAAAAGATTAAAATTCAAGATACTTTAGTTAAAATAAGAAAACAATATTGACACCTGTATCACCATTATATATAAATAGGAGGTAAAGTAACAACTTGTTCTAGAATCTGGGCAGAGCCCCAGGAATCCAGGCTTCTTGTACAAATAGTTAGGACACCACAAATAGCCACTTTGTCCACTGCTGCCCTGCCCTCTACCCTAGAGAAACCTGCATAGAGTAAACAGCATCTGAATTCAAGCAACTGAAAAATGAACCCACACAAATGAAAAGGAAATAGATACAAATGCCTGAAGCAAATTTTTAGTTGGAATCATTAACAATAACTTTTTAAAACCACAATATAATAGTGCAAAGACTTACATAAAGTAACAACGATGTTACACAATGCCTGTTTTGGAGAAATTGGGTGGTAACTCCACTGGAAGTCATACTAGAATGACACAGCACACATTTCCTTTGGTGAAATGTATAATTTGAGCTCTGGTACCAAGAATACAGCTTAATTATAAATTCTTAGAATCTCATATGTATGGCTAACAGAATACTTACCTTGCAGGGGGTGAGAAGCTTAATGAGACTTAAGTTTTTAGACGGCTTTGAGATCTGAGTATAATTTGCCTCTCCTCTACCAATGTTTAGGTCTTTGTAAAGTTATCAGCTCTTCTTGTCAAAGTTATCAACCCTCTTTTGCCATTTCCCCCATCCCATATTACTGGACTTGAAATTCAACCCCATACTATAAAAAACAATACTTTTCTTTGATAATAAATTCTAGTTTAATTTTTTTTTTAATGACTTAACAAAAGAAAAAGAAAAGAACTTTCCAGAACAGAGAACTGGATGCCAACTAATAATGAAGAATCTAAAGCCATAATTTTTAAACTCTGAACAACAATGAAAATAAAAAGAACATATATACCATCACACACTGTTTTTCCAAGTTTGTTGTTCAGTCATTAAGTTGTGTCCGACTCTTTGTGACCCCATGGACTGCAGGTCACCAGGCTTCCCTATCCTTCACTATCTCCCGGAATTCGCTCAAACTCATGTCCATTGAGTTGGTGATACTATTCAACCAACATACTGAGAGTTTCTATTACTGACCTTTTCTCCAAATTAGCTGACTTCTCCAAAAGTGATAGATTTGGAGGAGAAAAGAAGCCCTAAGTTTCTCACAGAGATTTTTACACATTCACTCATTTATAATGCATTTCTTCTTTAAACAAACTTTACTTGGAGCTACAAAGAACCTTGGAATCTCCAACTACTTCCTCATTTTGTAAAGATGAAAATCGTGGAAAGAGTGGTGGTCCTGTATTTTGGCAAACCCATTATTTTGTATTTGTGCCTGAAGCAGCCCATTACTCTGAGACTCTTAGGGCTAAATATGCTCCCCAATTTGGAAATTGTTAAGAGCTTAATGATAACTGCTTTCAAATGGATTTAAAGGCTCTAGATATTAACCTGGAATGTGTTTCTTCTGAAAAGCCCTGGGCAGGGGCAGTGGTAAGAAGCATACTCTCCTTCCTACAATTGATTAATTTCCTATTGTGTTAACTTGAATTCTTGGGGCAGAGTCGGAGGATAACTTCTTAGCATAATCCCTAAATTAAATACAACTAGACTGCTAAACAGACTTCCCTAGTGGCTCAGACGGTAAAGTGTCTGCCTACAACGCGGGAGAGCTGGGTTCGATCCCTGGGTCAGGAAGATCCCCTGGAGAAGGAAATGGCAACCCACCCCAGTACTCTTGCCTGGAAAATCCCATGGATGGAGGAGCATGGTGGGCTACAGTCCATGGGGTCGCAAAGAGTCAGACACAACTGAGCGACTTCACTTCGCTTCAGACTGCTGAACAGATTCTCCTGATTGTTTTCCAAATTAATAGAGGGCTCCCCCTACTGGTACTATGTGACATACCAGAGGCAAATACATGTTTTTTAGAAAAGTAAACAAATATTTTTCTTGTGTGTTTTCATCTGTCCATCCATCCAAACATTTATTACTATTATCTACTCCATGGGCAGGACATAGCATTATGGCTAAAGTGATATTCAGTGAATACATAGTTGTATCATGAGAAAAAAAAAATTGGCTTTTCAAAAGCAGGCAAAGGGTCTCACATTCCAAGTGATTTGATTTCAGACAATCACAGGGATGGAAGAGATGGATTTAAGTCAAAGCCATTCTAATACTTCAAGTCCTCCAAGCAAGCAATGATTCAGTTTGAGTAGGCTGAATACTTAGAGTTACTGAACAGGGGGGAACCATGAACTCAAAAGCCTAAAAGGGCCAAGTGGGTGACACAGAACAGTGCGGTGGATCAGACAATAGGGGCTCGTGGGGACTGCAGTGATCTGGAGAGTGCAAGAGTGCAGGCCCAACTATGGAGCACACTCCGCTGTTTTTCAGCTCTGATCACTTGCTGCCAAGCAGCAGTTCAGGTCTGTGTCACCCTCGTTTCAAAATTTTCTCAAGAGAAGCTAGAGAGCTGGGAAATGTCCTAATTTTGAACACACTGCTGGAACCAACCAAAATGTATTAGTAGCCCACATCCAGCCCACAGACTATGGATTTGTAACCTCTGACCCAGAATCAGAAAGAACTCACCTTCCACCCACTCCCCTTCTGGCAGATCCAAAGCTTAGGAAGTTCTCACAGCTCATTTCAGGGTAAATATCAGCAACCAATCTAAGGCCAACCTTGCAGAGCCCCACAAAGTAAGTGTGATGCTTATTTCCAAAGGACTAGAATTCTCTGTTTTTAAATGTATTCACTGATTTATTCAAAAAGCATTTGCTGTACACCTGCCACATGTGAGAGCTAGGGCTGGGAAATGGCAGAGAACGAAAAGGACCTGGTCCCAGACCTTACAAAGTCTACAGACACTCGACGAAGAAAGAAATGCTAAGGGAAAGGGAAACACACAGCGTGCAATGAAATAGCACAGCTGAGAGACTTCATCGAGCCTGGGAGGCTCCCTGCCCTTTCCCCAACACTAAGTGTGTAATGCTTTAGCTGAGAACTGAAGAGTGAGGAGAACTAGTAAAGCAGGAGACAAGCGAGTCTTCTATGCAGGGGGCCAGCTGGAGGAGATGCTAGACTGAGACTAGTTCAAGAGACGGAGCACAGCACTTGCAGGAGAGACCTGAGTTGAAAGGGAGACGTGGTGAGGAGCCAGATCAATGCAGGCCCTTCCCAACAGGTCACGTTAAAGGTTCTGGACTTGAGGGAAAGAAGTCATGGAGGGGTTTAACAGTGGTGTGATACGACCCAGAGTACAATAGTAACACTTTGGCTGGAGCACGGAGACTGGACTGGAGAAAGATAACCTGGCTGGTTAGGGTACTTGAGTGGTTCTCACTGAGAAATGTAAGGCGCTTGGAATCTGGAACGAATAACTGGGTGACTTGATTTGCAAAACAGTTAGGAGGCTGAGCTAACTGGCCTTGATTGGGTGTGTGTGTGTGTGTGTGTGTGAGAGAGAGAGAGAGAGATGTCTGGAAGGAATCATTGGCTGAGCTGATTTACAAAACAGTTAGGAGGTAGAGTTAACTGGTCTTGATTGTGTGTGCTTGTGTGTGTGATGTCATGCTTCCCTTCTCCACACTAAACATCTCTACTTCTTTCAACTACTCCACTTTGGCTGATTATCTGATGAAGGAAGAATTAAATTTTGATCCCCTGCTTAAGACTCTTCCTCCCCATTCCCAAATAAAACAAAACTGAGTGGTACTTCACTGTAAGTGGAAATCGTTAATAAATTTTACCTTGGATCCCCACCCACCTATTTCTCTGCTCGGAGAAAGGTAATAAAGAAAGTAGGACAGCCCCTGTATTTGTCAGCATGATAGTCTGGAAATTTCCTAAGGGATCTGAGTATAGGTAGGGCCACTCCCTATTGTCCAGCATATTCACCAAGCCCAGCAGCAGCTTCAGGGCCCAGCACCTTCAGAAGGGATGGCTTTCACATTCTTAGATAAGCTATGGAAAGGGCTTGGGCTGTGTTCATTTGAAAAGGAGTGAAGAGTCTATGGTGTCCTTGAGGTTCTTATACTGTCTTTAAAGGAATCAAAGAACCATCAGGCCTAGAGAAGGAAGGCAATTCTCAGTTTGGCAGATGTTACAACAAGTGATCTCAAATCAGTGACAAACAGCACGGAGAAGATCCATTTCGGAACTAGTCTTTGGATTTGGTGCTGAGTGTGCTACCTGATTGAAAGTGGACTTGGATCGATATATACCTGCCTCTGGAGTTGTGGCGTGTTCCCCCTTTTCTATGATTTCTCTAATAATAACCAATAGCAATATCACAATTTCATCTGCAAACTCTTTCAGTATTCCGAAATGGAAACTTCTTCCAGGGATAGTGAAGTGAAAGCCACTCAGTCATGTCCGACTCTTTGCGACCCCATGGACTGTAGGCTGCCCAGCTCCTCTATCCAAAGGATTCTCCAGGCAAGAATAATGGAGCGGGTAGCCATCTCCCTTCTCCCGGGAACCTTGCCAACCCAGGGATCGAAACCAGGTCTCCTGCATTGCAGGCAGATTCTTTACCGTCTGAGCCACCAGGGAAGCCCCTCCAGGCATAAAACCCAAACTACAGTAGAAGTGTGTGGTTTACTATTTGGAGGTTTAATTATCTCTAAACTCTTACCATTTCTGGTCTGAAGGTCATTGATCTTGAGGAGAAATGAGCCTTAACCTTAGATTTTAGTCACAGAATATGTGAAACCAAAGAAAGCCCTGGCCAGGAGGACCTTTCTTCCAGTTGAAGGCTGAAAGGCTTCTGAATACCTCTTGGATTACTTCAACTACCCTGGTAAAGGGAAAGCCCAGTTAAGCAAGTCACTGAGAGAGAAAAAAAGCAGTAATTCTAAATTATTGAATAAGATGAAAAGTGAAACGATCAGACGGGACTGGAGGGGTCTAGAGTCACCACTATTTTTATTAACATTTCTTCCTCCATATTCTGTGGACCACTAATCGCCACTTCATCCGGCGATGACCTGTAAACCTTTTGGCCAGGATATTGCAGTTTTATTATTCCTCTGTTGGAATGGGGGACTTCGATGATTTTTATCATCATCTGACCTATTGATACAGGGACAGGAACACATGGACCAGGCACTAATCCTGCAATGTCAAGCCAGGTCATTCAATGCTCATGGTACAGCACAAGACTTCCAACCAGATGCTGGGCCCTACCCAGCAAATATCTCCAAATTAGGGGCACAAACCCAAGGTCACAGGGCAAGCTCATCTCTCTGACCTTTCCTGGCATGTTTCTCAGCCAGTCAGCCCCTAGCATGTGGTTTGCTAGGAGATATAACTTGAACCATCCCTGATGGACAGAAGATGTCATTCTCTTTCATATATAAACCTTTTTCAACACACTTATTAAGGCTTTAGGCCATAGACATCCATGCCCTGGGTCCTCTGATGTCCAACCACCAGAAAACCTTATAAGATTCTAGACCAATTTTCATCTCTAAGTTAACTTGGAGATCCAAACAGCCACTGCTACTGAAAACATAGTCCTGGACCTGCAACATAACACAGTCAACTGAAGGACAACAGAAACAATTCATCAAAATACACTATAGGGCAAATCACAGCAGCATGAAAGAACACTAAACCTGGGAGCTTCAGACACACGACTCCATCAAGGTGAATGCCCCTTCTCAGTATAAACAAGATCAAAACACATGCCTTTAAATACACACTGCCATGCCACTCTGCCACTAGAATTGTCTTTCTAAAATGTACACCAGATCACACCTTATTTCTACTTTAAGGCTCTCTGGCCCTCTTGAGCACAGCACTCAAGGACCTGAACAATCATGTCCTAACTTACTTTCCTGGCCTCTGGTAAGCCACTGCACACCACTCACCTCCTGCTGTTTGAGTCAAACTATGGCCATACTTGAACATTCAGTCAAATGTGCTACATTTGTGCTACGTTTGTGCTACAAACGACCCAGATACTGCCTACAGTACAGTGAAAACCGATTGGCTGTCTTGTAGATGGTACTAATTCCATGATAGATAAATCAAGCATTTTGAACTGTTTTTCCACTAAAAGCACCCATCACAAACGGACAGGAAAATACATATTTACATGAAAGATAAATTAAAAGATTCTTCATTCTTTGGCTGAACAAAGAAGTGTTTCTGAATAGCAAACTCCCTTAGTGCTTTGCAAATGGGATTTGACGTGCAAAAAGAGGTTAACAGACAAATTTTTAAAGCATATATCCATCTCTTCTGCTGGTGATACTTCTCGTCAGTATGGCTCACAATATGATAGGGTATGATGTTTAGTAAGTTTGGCGTTTGTCTCCACTGACTCCTTTCGTGGGAAAAAGCATCTATGCCCGTGGGAAAAATAAAGTGGAAGAAGAATGGAGAGGTGGGAGGAGTATTTTATCATCTGTCAAGATACCAGGACTGATGTCTTGTTATTATTTCATCACTATGGTAAAGAAAACTGAGGATCCTCTCCAGTGCGGTGGACTGGTGGTGCTTCATCCACACTTCCTGCCCCTACGCTACTCATCTGTAAGTAGGGCCATGAGGTGACCACCACCAGTACATGTTGATCGGTGCTCAGACGCTGCTCAAAGGATGAGGTGTGTGACCACAGAGCACAGCAAGCTGACCAGTTCTCAGAGATCAAGGTCAGGACCTTGGCCTTTTTATCACTACTACTCCGTAGACTGACAGCCCAAAGTGTATGCTTTGGGAGACAGAAGCAGCCAGGGTTTCTTTTTCTTTTTTGTACAATTTTTTTTCTCTTTTACATCGGAGTGTAATTGTTTTACAATGCTGTGTTAGTTTCTGCAGTGCAATGAAGTGAATCAGCTGCTGCTGCTGCTGCTAAGTCGCTTCAGTCATGTCCAACTCTGTGCGACCCCATAGACGGCAGCCCACCAGGCTCCGCTGTCCCTGGGATTCTCCAGGCAAGAACACTGGAGTGGGTTGCCATTTCCTTCTCCAATGCATGAAAGTGAAAAGTGAAAGTGAAGTTGCTCAGTTGTGCCCGACTCTTAGCGATCCCATGGACTGTAGCCCACCAGGCTCCTCCGTCCATGGGATTTTCCAGGCAAGAGTACTGGAGTGGGTTGCCATTGCCTTCTCCAAGTGAATCAGCTACAGGTATACATATATCCCCTCTCTTTTGAACCTCCCTCCTTTCCCCCGGCCCTGTCATCCCACCCATCTAGGTCATCACAGAGCATCACAGGTAGGTCATCGTATAGCTCGCTGTGCTATATGGCAGCTTCCCACTACCTGTTTTACAGCTGGTAGTGTGTTTATGTCAAACCGAGTCTCCCAGTTCAGCTGACCCTCTCCATCCCCCACCATGCCCACACGTCCGTGCTCTTCAACTGTGTCTCGATCCCTGCTGGGGAACTAGGTTCATCTGTACCATTTTTCTAGATTGCACACACATGTGGTTAATATGTGATACTTGTTTTTCTCTTTCTGACTTCAGTCTGTATGGAGATTGCAGGAGAAGATACTAATTAATGGATATAGAGCAAAAACTTTACACTGTTTCTCTGACAGAGGAATTAAAATGATCAGGAGACTAATGTGGAGCTAGCACTAACAATTCTATAAAATACAATTTAGAAACACTTGAACATATTTTTCATCATTACTTCATTATGATACATTATGAAACACATGTACATAATATAACTCATTATTTTTTTAAATTAATTGATTTATTTTAATTGGAGACTAATTACTTTCCAATATTGTAGTGGTTTTCGCCATATATTGACATGAATCAGCAATGGGTATACATATGTTCCCCATCCTGACCCTCCCTCCTAACTCCCTCCCCATCCCATCCCTCAGGGTCATCCCAGTGCACTGGCCCTGAACACCCTGTCTCATGCATCTAACCTGGACTGGCAATCCATTCCACATACGGTAATATACATGTTTCAATGCTATTCTCTCAAATCATCCCACCCTCGCCTTCTCCCACACAGTCCAAAAGTCTCTTCTTTACATCTGTGTCTCTTGCTGTCTCGCATATAGGGTCATCATTACCATCTTTCTAAATTCCATATATATGTGTTAATATACTGTATTGGTGTTTTTCTTTCTGACTTACTTCACTCTGTATAATAGGCTGCAGTTTCACCCACCTCATTAGAACTGATTCAATGCATTCTTTTTAATAGCTGAGTAATATTCCATTGTGTATATGTACCACAGCTTTCTTATCCATTCATCTGTCAATGGACATCTAGGTTGCTTCCATGTCCTAACTATTGTAAACAGTGTTGCGATGAACATTGGGGTACACATGTCTCTTTCACTTCTGGTTTCCTCAGTGTGTATGCCCAGCAGTGGGATTGCTGGGTCATATGGCAGTTCTATTTCCAGTTTTTTAAGGAATCTCCACACTGTTCTCCATAGTGAGTGTACTAGTTTGCATTCCCATCAACAGTGTAAGAGGGTTCCCTTTTCTCCACACCCTCTCCAGTATTTATTGTTTGTAGATTTTTTGATAGCAGCCATTTTGGCTGGCATGAGATGGTACCTCATTGTGGTTTTGATTTGCATTTCTCTGATAATGAGTGATGTTGAGCATCTTTTCATGTTTTTGTTAGCCATCTGTATGTCTTCTTTGGAGAAATGTCTGTTTAGTTCTTTGGCCCATTTTTTGATTGGGTCATTTATTTTTCTGGAATTGAGCTGCAGGCATTGCTTGTATGTTTTTGAGATTAATTGTCAGTTGCTTCTTTTGCTATTATTTTCTCCCATTCTGAAGGCTGTCTTTTCACCTTGCTTATAGTTTCCTTCATTATGCAAAAGCTTTTAAGTTTAATTAGGTCCCATTTGTTTATTTTTGCTTTTATTTCCAGTATTCTGGGAGGTGAGTCATAGAGGATCCTGCTGTGACTTATGTTAGAGTGTTTTACCTATGTTTTCCTCTAGGAGTTTTATAGTTTCTGGTCTTACATTTAGATATTTAATCCATTTTGAGTTTATTTTTGTGTATGGTGTTAGAAAGTGTTCTAGTTTCATTCTTTTACAAGTGGGTGACCAGTTTTCCCAGCACCACTTGTTAAAGAGATTGTCTTTAATCCATTGTATATTCTTGCCTCCTTTGTCAAAGATAAGGTGTTCATAGGTGTGTGGATTTATCTCTGGGCTTTCTTTTTGTTCCACTGATCTATAATTCCGTCTTTTTGCCAGTATCATACTGTCTTGATGACTGTGGCTTTGTAGCATAGCCTGAAGTCAGGCAGGTGATTCCTCCAGTTCCATTCTTCTTTCTCAAGATTGCTTTGGCTATTTGAGGTTTTTTGTATTTCCATACAAATTGTGAAATTACTTGTTCTAGTTCTCTGAAAAATACCATTGGTAGCTTGATAGGGATTGCATTGAATCTATAGATTGCTTTGGGCAGTATACTCATTTTCACTATATTGATTCTTCTGATCCATGAACATGGTATATTTCTCCATCTATTTGTGTCATCTTTGATTTCTTTCATCAGTGTTTTATAGTTTTCTATATATAGGTCTTTTGTTTCTTTAGATAGATTTATTCCTAAGTATTTTATTATTTTCATTGCAATGGTGAATGGAATTGTTTCCTTAATTTCTCTGTTTTCTCATTATTAGTGTATAGGAATGCAAGGGATTTCTGTTTGTTAATTTTATATCTTGAAACATATTATATTCATTGAAATATTATTATATTCATTATATATATAGTTAGCTCTAGTAATTTTCTGGTAGAGTCTTTAGGGTTTTCTATGTAGAGGCTCATGTCATCTACAAACAGTGAGAGTTTTACTTCTTCTTTTCCAATCTGAATTCTTTTTATTTCTTTTTCTTCTCTTATTGCTGTGGCTAAAACTTCCAAAACTACATTGAATAGTAGCAGTGAGGGTGGGCACCTTTGTCTGGTTCCTGACTTCAGAGGAAATGCTTTCAATTTTTCACCATTGAGGATAATGTTTGCTGTGGAATTATCATATATGGCTTTTATTATGTTGAGGTATGTTCTTTCTGTGCCTGCTTTCTGGAAACTTTTTATCATAAATGGATGTTGAATTTTGTCAAAGGTTTTCTTTGCATCTACTGAGAAAATCATATGGTTTTTATCTTTCAATTTGTTAATGTGGTGTATCACATTGATTGATTTGCAAATATTGAAGAATCCTTGCATCTCTGGGATAAAGCCCACTTGGTCATAATGTATGATCTTTTTAATATATTGTTGGGTTCTGTTTGCTAGAATTTTGTTAAGGATTTTTGCACCTATGTTCATCAGTGATACTGGCCTGTAGTTTTCTTTTCTTGTGGCATCTTTGTCTGGTTTTGGTATTAGGGTGATGGTGGCCTCATAGAATGAGTTTGGAAGTTTACCTTCTGCAATTTTCTGAAAGAGTTTGAGTAGGATAGGTGTTAGCGCGTCTCTAAATTTTTGGTAGAATTCACCTGTGAAGCCATCTGGTCCTGGGCTTTTGTTTGTTGGAAGATTTTTTATTACAGTTTCAATTTCCATGCTTGTGATGGGTCTGATAAGATTTTCTATTTCTTCCTGGTTCAGTTTTGGAAGGTTATACTTTTCTAAGAATTCATCCATTTCTTCTCCGTTGTCCATTTTATTGGCATATAGTTGCTGATAGTAGTCTCTTATGATCCTTTGTATTTCTGTGCTGTCTGTTGTGATTTCTCCATTTTCATTTCTAATTTTGTTGATTTGATTCTTCTCCCTTTTTTCTTGATGAGTCTGGCTAACAGTTTATCTATTTTATCTTCTCAAAGAACCAGCTTTTTAGTTTTGTTGATTTTTGCTATAGTCTCCTTTGCTTCTTTTTCATTTATTTCTGCCCTCATTTTTATGATTTCTTTCCTTCTACTAACCCTGGGGTTCTTCATTTCTTCTTTTTCTAGGTGTAAATTTAGGTTAGGTTTTTCTTTTTTCCTCTCTGCTTCATTTATTTCCACCATTCTATCTTCCATCTCACTTATCCTCTCTTCTGCCTCAGTTACTGTTGGTTCCCTACTGTTGGTTCCCTCCAGAGTGCTTTTGATCTCAGTTATAGCATTATGCATTATTGACTGACCCTTTTTTAATTTCTTCTTCTGCTGTTGCTAAGTTGCTCAGTCATGTCCAACTCTGTGCGACCCCATAGACGGCAGCCCACCAGGCTCCGCTGTCCCCGGGATTCTCCAGGCAAGAACACTGGAGTGGGTTGCCATTTCCTTCTCCAACGCATGAAAGTGAAAAGTGAAAGGGGAAGACGCTCAGTCGTGTCTGACTCTTAGCGACCCCATGGACTGCAGCCCCCTAGACTTCTCCATCCATGGGATTTTCCAGGCGAGAGTACTGGAGTGGGGTGCCATTGCCTTCTCTGAATTTCTTCCAGGTCCTTGTTAAACATTTCTTGCATCTTCTCAATCCTTGTCTTCAGTCTATTCATCTGTTACTCCCTTGTGTTTTCAAGATTTTGGATCATCTTTACTATCATTGTTCTGAATTCTTTTTCAGGTAGACTCCCTATATCCTCCTATTTTGTTTGATTTGGTGGGCATTTATCATGTTCCTTTACCTGCAGAATATTTCTCTGCCTTTTCATCTTGTTTAGATTGCTGTGTTTGGGGCGGCTCTTATGTAGGCTGGAAGTTTGTGGTTCCTCTTTACTGTGGAGGTTCCTCCCTGTGGGTGGGGTTGGACAAGTGGTTTGTCAAGGTTTCCTGGTTAGGGAAGCCTGTGTCAGTGTTCTGGTGGGTGGAGCTGAATCTCTTCTCTATGGAGTGTCAAATAGTGAGTTTTGAGGTGTCTGTGGGTTTGGTGTGACTTTTGGCTGCCTGAATTTTAATGCTCAGGGTTATGTTCCTGTGTTGCTGGAGAATTAGCTTGGTATGTCTTGCTCTGAAACTTGTTGGCTCTTGGGTAGAGCTTGGTTTCAGTGTAGGTATGGAGGCTTTTGGATGAGCTCTTGTCAATTAATGTTCCCTGGAGTCAGGAGTTTTCTGGTGTTCTCAAGTTTTGGATTTAAGCCTCCTGCCTCTGACTTTCAGTCTTTTTCTTAAAGTAGCCTCAAGACTTCTCCATCCATACAGTACTGATGAAAAAACATCTAGGTTAATGGTGAAAAGATTCTCCACAGTGAGGGACACCCAGAGAGGTTCACAGAGTTGCATGGAGAAGAGAAGAGGAAGGAGGGAGATAGAGGTGACCAGGAGAAGAGGGGGAATCAAAAGGGGAGAAGCAATTTAGCCAGTAATCAATTCCCTATGTGCTCTCCACAGTCAGGAACACTCAGAGAGGTTCAGAGAATTACATAGAGAAGAGAAGAGGGAGGAAGGCAATAGAAGTGACCAGGAGGAGAAGAGGGGGAGTCAAAAGGAGAGAGACAAATCTAGCCAGTAATCAGTTCCCTAAGTGTTATCCACAGCCCAGAACACCCAGAGAGATTCACAGAGTCAAGTAGAGAAGATAAGGGGGAGGGAGGAGATAGAGGTGACCTGGGGGAGAAAAAGGAGAGTCAAAAGGGGAGAGAGCAATCAAGCCAGTAATCACACCCCTAAATAAAAATAGGTACTGAAGATTAGATTCTTAAAAGTACAGAACTGATAACAAACACCAAAAAGCAAAGATTAAAAATCTAGAGTAGAGGTTAGACTCTCAAAAATACAATATTAAAAATACAAAACAAATCACAAAAATTATAAAAAAAATACATATATATATATAATTTGTTTTAAAAATAGGGTCTTTTTTGCAAGGTAATAGTAGGTTATAAAAATGAAAATTAAAGGAGTAATAAAGAACTTTAAAAAATTAAAAGAATTTAAAAATGATAATAGTAAAATATATCTAGGAATTTCTCTGGAGCTGTTGAAGGCAGTGTAGGGTAAGTTCAGTTTCAGATAGTTCCTTGTTCCAGCTTATACTTCTCAAGGTCTATAGGCCCCTTTCAATGCTTAATCAATGCTAACTACAGGGTTTTAATCTGTTGCACCTGTTCCCTCTTCTTTGTTTATTTTGGCTTCCTCTGTTTGCAAGTCTCTTCAGTGTCTAATTTCCACCCTGACACAAGGAGGCAAAGGTGGTCACTTATTTAGGCTCACTTGTTCAGTTGTGCTGTGGGGAGGGAGGGACACTGCAAACAAATATCACTGGCACGTGTGGCAAGTGCTCGCAGTGTAGGGACCACACTGGTTTTGCCCCAGCTCACAGCACGTGTGCTCTCCCGGTCTACATTGCTCAGCCTCCAGGTTGCTCTGCAGGGGAACTGTCCAAAGCAGGCCCTGGGTTTCGTGCGCTTCCCAGGTCTAAGCTGCTCAGGTTCAGGTTCTCGGGTACTCCACAAAGACACAGATTCGACTGCGCATGCGTTTTGTGCCCTTCCCAGGTCCGAGCAGCTCAGGTGACCGACCAGGTGCTTGGCGCGCACACTGTCCCAGGTGGTCTGTGCATCTTATCACCTCCCCAGTCCCAGCCACTCAGTTTCCCGGGTGTGTCGCAAGAGCACCATCTCAGGTGTGCTGTGTGTGTCCTCTGTGACCCTCCTGGCAGATGTCAACCGTCCAGGATCCCAGGAAGACTTGGTTAGCAACTGGGAGCCTGCTCGCAGTTTGGTGGAGGATGCCATCTCTGGGGCTGAGATTGCCCCTCGCCTTCTGGCTCTGGCTGTTGCCCACCTGCCTCTCTGCCTCTGGGTAGGGGGGAGGTGCCGGTCTGCAGCTGACTAGCTCTCCTCTGGTATTCGCTCAGTCCTTTGTTCTGTGAGCAGGCCAGGCTGTGCCTTAGGTTAGAGCTTTTCACAGGAAAGTTCTCTCTCTCTCTCTTTTTTCTCTCTGGTTATCCCACAGTTCGGGTTACTATCTCACATTAGCTCCCTCAGATTGTCCTCAGAGCATTCAGGCCCAGTTCTCAATGCCACCCACACCTCCCTGTTCAGCCCCGGCTCGCTGGTGGCAGATGCGAACGTCTGGGCTACTTCTCTGCTGGGAGTTGCAGTTAGGAACGTATTCTGTGGGTTTTTTTTTTTTTCCTCCCAGTTATGTTGTCCTCTGAGATTCCAAAACTCCCCACAGACCCGCCGGTGAGAGTGTTTCCTGGTGTTTGGAAACATCTCCTCCTTCAAGACTCCCTCCCCGGGATGGTCTCCATCCCTAACTCTTTTGTCTCTCTTTTTGTCTTTTATATTTTGTCCTACCTCCTTTTGAAGAGAATGGACTGCCTTTCTGGGGGCCCAGGTGTCCTTCGCCAGTGTTCAGAAGTTGTTTTGTGGAAGCTGCTTAGCATTCAAATGATCTTTTGATCTTTTGAATTTGTGGGGGAGAAAGTGGTCTCCCTGTCCTATTCCTCTGCCATCTTCAGACCGCCTCTCCAACACTCATTATTTTTAAGCATTTGGCCAAATATATTAGAAAGGATTATCAAAACCATATTACACAGTCATTTCAAAAGGCAAAAACCATAAAACAAATTATAGACCACAGTGATCTTAATTTTGATCAAAAAATTTGCTTGCTAAAAAAGTAATAGCTGCATACATTTAATCAACATCTTCACCATCTCTGAGTTTAACAAAGTAATAGAAACATTTTTTAGAGCCTTTAGTATGCTCAGGGCACTATTCTAAGAGATTTACACATATTACCTTGTTTAATTCCCAAAACAACTCTGTAAGGTAAAGAGAATTATCCTCAATTTATAGATGAAAAACTGAAGCACAGAGGGTAAGTAATTCACTCAAGGCTGTATTACTAGTAAATGATGGAGTTATTTAATTAACTTGAAATCTTACACAGGTTATTGAAGAATGATTACATTTACATAGCATGCCAAGGGAAATACCTTTAAGACTATACAGATATACGCACATTAACCACGTTTTACAAGCATTAATTTTGTGCACGTGTGTCTTGAGCCAAAGCTACTCACAGATCCACTTGTTTGTAGTTTGCCTCACATTGAATCTTACTTGAGAAAAAATCTTGGTTAACCACAACAAAAAACATAGAGCAACTATTTGTTTTATAAAATTGTCATCTTACAATGTAATTCATTTGAGGTGCCTTTAGGTAACAAGCTGCCAGATGTCACATGGTGTGCATGCATCAACGATGTGGCTTTCCTTTTGGTAGACCTGCTTTACCTGAATCAACTATATTGCTAAAATTACATAAAGACTAAATTAACTACATGCTTTAAAAGCAACATATATATTACACAGGGAGAAGCACAGCTATCCATATATGAAAAGTTGAACAAGGCATAATAAGATTTTAGGGTCTCTGAACTTGGAATAAGATTTTAGGGTCCTTGAATTTGAAATCAACTGTGTAAGGGGTTATGATTTCTCAGGACATGAAGACCCAAGGAGAACTTTTCTTTAAATATTCACAATTAAAAAAAAAAAGACTATGCCATATATATAATTACATTCTTATTTATATTTATCTGGTCAGTCCAAATAGTTTTGAGCTTTTTTGTTGGGGGGGGGTTTCTTAAATTAGTATATGAGTTAATGAAAATATCAATAATTTTGCTGTTCCATTAGTATGTTCAAATTTAAACTACCTGACATTACGTATGGAAATTCTGCCTTAAGCAGTATTTTCTGCTGGTCTGGTATGTATAATCAAGGTATGCTATCTCATTGTAGTTACTGTTAGAATAAAAGGGGAAATGGAAATTTTCTGGTGGTCCAGTGGTTAGGACTCCAAGCTTCCACTACAGGGGGCACAGGTTCAATCCCAGATTGGGAAAATAAGATTCCTCATCCTAAGAGAGGTAGGGAGGGATGGTTCTGAGATGCTCATACTTGCTAGCTATTCTTCCTTTTAGCATATATTAGCTGTGGTGTCTTTTGTTGGCATATACAAGTAACATGGCTATAATGGATGTCTAGCAACTAGAAATGAGAGTAATTTTCATGTGTGGCTAATAAAAATCATTCTCATTACTCTGGGGTCCCACATACAATGCTTTTCCACAACATTTAGCTCATCAGCTTACGTGGACCACAGGAGATATGGACTAGAAACAGTAGATTAGCAATGAATTATTCATAGGTGAAAGCTTTGTAAAAGAATCAATCTTTAGTCTGAGTTAGTCTGCATATTCCAAGGACTCACTATGTTTTTGTAGAAGTGTTTGTATATAAGAGGCATTTAATAAATGTTCAGTTGCTAAAAAGGAGAACTATATAGATATCTGTTCGGTATTTAGTTCTTTCTGAAAATGTAAGGAAATAAATTGTTTTCATCTGGAATACATACTTGAATCAAAATAAGAGCTGACTGAAGTGAACAAACTGATTCAGTGTTTTTAAATAGAAAGATCTGGAAAAAGGTGATATACTTATAAAGAAGCTATTTATAAGGATGACATATTTATTATAAGTTTCCTTACCTTGCAAACAGAAAGGACATTAACACTTATCAGTTTCTTGATGGTCTGCAAAAGAAATATTGATCATTTTATATAGATTTGATCATGGAAGTGACCATATTATACATAAGATAGATAGAGATATATAAATAATCCAGAGATGCACTGAAAGTTTCCCCAGATATAATATAGACCTTGGAAACTGACAGGATTTGGGGTAAAGAGGCAGCTTATATTTTACTCTCAGTATTACAGTATTTTTCAACAATGCAGCAATTCATGCTAGTATACAAAATCCAAAGTATACGTACAAGTGAAATCTGCAAGCGAAAAAATCACACTAAACCTAAAATAAATATGCAATTTCCTCTCTGCTAACATGGAAAGATGCAACTATTGAATCTAATATTTTCAACAATTTTTAAAAATTTACATATTCTTTCAATAATATGTTTTCTAGTTTTTATTAAAGAATTAGACATGCATCAAGTATATAGCTTTCATTTTGGTAGAGCTAGTTTACCTGAATCCACTATATTGCTGTATACTATTAACATGATTATGGCTTTTAAATTGGTGTTTACAATCCTGATACTTAAACAGAGCTGCTCTGATGTAATAAAAATGATAATAATAAAACTGGAGCTATTATTGAATGTAGCATTGTGCAGATGAGATGATAAATATTTTCTCATTCAATCCTTCTAACATCTCTGTAAAGCTGCCTATATTATAGGCAAGGGAACGGAGACTAAGGATGGTTGGGTCATTCCCTGGGGATCTCAGGCAGTGAGTAGAAGGACCAGGGTGTGACTCTCAGCTGTTAGATGGACTCCAGCGCTCAGTCTCAACATTAGACCATATTGCCTCACCTATGCCTGCATGCATTCTTTCTATGACCACAATCTACAAAAAACAACTTACATTGTCCAAGTCAGGAATATCCAAAAAGTATTCCGGATACTCATATGACATTCCCACATTGTTCACTGAAATAAAACAAGATCATTAGCTAGCTACTATACATTTTGTAGATTTGACATAAAGAGATGAAAAATAATGAGATTAAAATGATACATATAATTACATAAAACGTTGTTTATGTCTTGAGTGATCTCTCTATCCATAATCTACCTGTATGGACAGTTCAAATGTCTTCTCTTTCACTAAGCCTTTCTGGATCCAACCCCTGGCAAAAGGACTTTTTATTGGCCTCCCAATTTCCATAGCCCATTGGAGTATGTGTGCATTCCGCCTCTGTAATACATCTGTAGATGTTGCTTAACCTCTCTCTCCGTGTGTGTGTGTTCAGTCGTGTCTGACTCTTTGTGACCTCATGGACTGTAGCCCACCAGGCTCCTTTGTCTGTGGGATCATCCTGGCAGGAATACTGGAGTGGGTTGCCATTTCCTCCTCCAGGGGATCTTCCTGATCTGGGGATCGAACCTGCATCTCCCACAGCTTCTACGTTGGCAAGCAGATTTTTCACCTCTGAGCCACCTGGGAAGCCCAGAGTACAGTAGAAAGAGCGGAGGATACAGTTATATAGGAGACTAAAAACTTGAGTTCTACTTACAACTGTTTCAGAAAATATGTGACTTGGGATAAGTCACGCATGATATGCATCTCAGTGTCTTCACCTCTTAAATGAGAGCACATTTTAATCATTCAACAAACATTTGCCATTCACTTGTGTGCAAGACACGTGTGAAGAACCAGAAAAACCATAAACAATAGTTTGCATCATGGAGCAAATTATCCAGTAGAAAGAGAAAGACACTAAACAAAAAGAATTAAACAACTATTTCATTACAAAGTACAGAGTGCCATGGGGTCTGTCCCAGACCTCATCTGGGAGGTGAGGGAAGGTTTGATGTTCACAGAGGTCAAATAACTTGCACAAGATCATAGAGCAAAGTAAGGCTAGGATTCATACTGAGAATATTTGACTTCAGAGGTGTCTTAACCACTTCTTAAAGCCATCCTATGACTTCATTCCTTATTCAGCTCAGGGGAAAAAAAAGTCAGTAATAATTGGATAATAAACAGAAATCTGATAGCAATGTTTAATAAAACTGTAAGGTATCAGAAAAGAAAGGTTTCAGTAGCAAAAAGATAACAAAATTCTGATCATTCTGCTCAAGCATATAAGGAATTATGCCAGATAAACCTGAGAGTAGTAACAGTAACTTTTTCAACAGACTAACAAAATTAGTGGCTCAAAGGAACTCAGCAAAGGTTCTATATTTAGCAGCAAGTCAGTCACTTGAGGCTGTGACTCTCAAGATTTTACTGGTACAGTTCGGTCAGGATGGCTTGAACAAGATCACTGAAACCTGTCTGAAAAATCTGTAAGCAAAGGACAGTAGCAAAGAAAACTGTATTTAATTAAGATTCATGACCATCTGAATAGGGATGGTATCCAAACAGAAAAATAATAGCAGGTTCAAATCCATTTTTATTTTATTCAAAATGTTCTCCACCCACCAGGGGTTCCAGGAATCAATTCTTTAAAGATCAGCAGAACTAGTTGAAGGTGCGGGTTTGTGTTCATTCGACTTTGCCTTAACCATCCACAAGGTTATAAAGGATGAATGACTTATTTACAGAGAAATAGCAACAACCAAAATATCTGTTAAAATGTTAAACTATTCTTTAGAAAGTCAGTGTAAGATTACAGGAGTCCTCAAGGAAAGGGTTTTGCCGAATTATAATGTTCTTTGGGAAAGAAGATTCCATCACACACTGCGAACTCCATCTTTCTTCACTCTCTTGTATCTAGAAAACTTTCTAGCTGTAGGTCTCTGGATCTAGAATCTAGACCTAGATTCTAGGTCTCTTTCTAGCCCGTGGAAATACTAACGTTCCTTTTCAAACTGCTGAAGAAAACCGAACAGTGTTACTATAAATCTTTTACAGTCCCGATTTGGATTTAGAAGGAAAACAAAACCAGGAACTTTGTAAGCAGCACCATTAACTTTTGCCATCTTGCCAACTTGTGTTACAAGGGCCAAAGTCAAGCTAAAGATGCCAATACATGACTAATTAAGCAACGAAGTGATACTCTGGGTAAGGTTGTATCTACAACACAAAGACTTCAGATCTGTCTTGCTAATTGAGCAAAGGAAAGACATCACAGCTATCTACTCACATGGTGAAAATGTGATCATCTATTTAACACAATTCTAAAAGAAAACACAGTCAACACCGAGACCTTTAATCCAAAGCAATAAATGGTATTATGTACAAGGGCTATGCCTTTATAATCAAAAATAAACACAGGGGAAAAAAAGGTGTTAAAACTGGAATAGATCTGTCAGAGCACTGAGCCTGACTTTATGAGGGGAAATACATGCCAAGGTCACACTGGCCAAGTGGTCCTTTACTCTTAAATCTCTTGCTATCTTATTAGTCGGACCTTTCGCTGGTGGAAGATATGCTACCTGTATTCTCTCCACAGTAAGTAATCACTTCAGAGTGCTATTATTTAAGAGTTCAAGAAAAACAACTGTTGCTCTCAAATGTTATTTCCATAAACTTGCACAACGGTGAGAATCTTTTGGAAAAAGTAAACTCATTGCAATTTTATTTTGAGACGTCAGGTGGCAGCAACAACCAAACAGCAGGCAGAAAAGGCAACCAAACAAGCAGGGACTTGGAAAAGGAAGAAAACAGGCTTTGGGTAGGAGGGAAGGGTGGAAATATTTACATTATAATTTAATCTCATTAAGAATGGCTACATGCAATACCATCTTCTTATATTACAGGATTCATTACAGGATTCGCCAAACCAAACAATGCCACAAGTTGTTCCACCATCATTCAGATAATTGAAAATCCCTTTTAAACGGTAGTGTTTTAAATTAGCATTAAATATCTGTTCATTAGTGAGTTTCCTTGAATTCTTCAAGTCAGGCACCAGAGGCAGATTGAACATTTTTGTTCAATGACCTGAAAAATCCTTTTAACCCATGTAACACACCATGTCTTTCAGAAAACAAGGTGTTGTATGTACATGTAACCTCAGAATGCCGAGCACTACCCCGACAATCATCACAGGACCATGAACAGATAGAAACTCTTTCCCATCCATTTCTCAGTGGAGTTCTGAGATTGGGAAGAGCTCAACGGAAGAGATGAGGCAGATGGAGAACAGAGGTGAAGACAGGCCAAGAACAAGGACAAGGCAAGTGGAAAGAGAAGGAGGTGGCGGATCCCTGCAGAGGAGCTGTTCGTGTGCCGGGCTCAACAGTGCTCTCTCCACGTCTGCTACCCAGAACTTTCAAAAACACCGAAACCACAAACCATTATATTTTAAAGACTCGGAAAATCCACAGAGTATTTCTGAATGTTATATAAATATTCTAAATTACACCACACTGCTGCTTAAAAATCATTTCCACCTATCATACTTTTAAAAAATGATGAGAACATACACAAGATTTGCTTCTTCTGAATTCATTTTCTGCTGCTTCTACCCTTACTGGACTTAGCATCCTTTATTAAAACCAGCTGCTGTAGAGATAATGATGTCATTAGGAAATTCGATTTCTGGCATCTGGGTTGGGCATGAGGGAGGAGCAAATGACAATAAATTGCTAGAGAATAAAAGTCCATCTGAACGAACACAATAATAACAGATATGGGTAACCACACACAGACCACCTTCAACCTGCTGCCTCTTCCAGATTAATCACACATAAGACATTAAGGCAGTTTAAAAACACACTGCCTAATGATGGGGTTTCCTAATATATAACAAGTAATGCAGTCTTCTCTATTTCTCTCTCATCACATCAAAGTAGAAAACATGATACTAAGTTTACATTTTGGTCACATTTGTAGTTGGATACACTAATGCAGTTCATTCATAAAAAACTGAATTTTAAAAAATCCTGCCACCTCTCTTTACTGCAAAAGATACTGAATTTTTTAAAATGCAGACCCAAGTAACACCATGAGTGGAGAGAAACTTCTCTTATTTTAAGCTTTCAAACCAGGAGGGGATGGATCTCAGAGTCCAACAGACCCTGATTTCAGTCTGCAGCTACCAGGTCCTAACAAGATGCAGGTGATTTCACTCCAGTAAGCCTCAGTTTCCTCATCACCTTTATATATAAAATAGGCATAACAATTTAAGCATTAAATGGGATAATACACATAAAATGTTTAACCCAATGCCTGGAACATACTCTGTCCATGGAATTGTCCAGGTTACCCACCCATACTAGAGTGGGTAGCCATTCCCTTCTCCAGGAGATCTTCCTGTCCCAGGGACCAAACCCAGCTCTTCTGCATTGCAAGCAGATTCTTTACTATCTGAGCCACCAGAGAATCCCAAGTGAAGCCCCTCAAAAGTGTGGCAGTGGTGGGCTTCCTTGGTAGCTTCCCTCATGGCTCAGATGGTAAAGAATTTGCCCTCGATGCAGGAGACCTGGGTTGGATCCCTGAGTTGGGAAGATACCCTGGAGGAGGGCGTGGCAACCCACTCTAGTATTCTTGATTCTCCAGACTGGAGAATTCCATGGACAGAGAAGCCTGGCAGCCTACAGTCCATGGGGTCACAAAGAGTTGGACACAACTCTGGGTGAGCGACTAACACTTGGAATATACTAGTCTGTTAATAAGTGGGGAGAAAGAGTTGTTATTGCTGTGTGGTCACTTATTCAACAAGTGTTTATTGAACTCCTATTTTGCACCCAACGCTAGGGTAGGTGCTGGGGCTGCAGCACAATAGCCAGGGTCTCTGTTTTTATTGTACGTAACCAGCACTGAAGTGGAAGATCCATCTAAAAGAGAGCTCTAGGCAAGAGTTAACCAGAATAACTTTACACGGATTGAATTTATCCTAACTGCTCCTGTTCTCTCTTTACTTCATTCAAGTAATCTAATCTTACAGTCTGCGGAGTTTGGAAAGTGATGCAAAGAAAATTCCTTCTTTGCCTTATTTAACATATTGCTGTAGCTAGCACATGTTCAGACTCTGACAGATGATATTTGGAACAGCAAGTAAAACATTTTGCAAACTTTACAGTTTTCCTACACTTGTGAGTAGCAATTTCTAAATAAAAGAGAGTTTACAGGGCTTTAAATCTACAGTGCTTTTACTCAGAAATTGAAAAATTAAGATTGAGTCAGAAGCAACACAACAGAACATTTCAGCTCCACTGTTTAATTACAAACTGCTACGTGATGCTCATTACAAAACCATGTAAGATTTGCCATCCATCAAGTTGGAAGAGAGAATGAGGACAGAAGGATGGGAGAGGGTTGGTAGTTAAAGCTCAGTGAACGAGAGGAATGTGTGTCAGTTTCATGAATGATGGTTCTGCTTACATTTCTGAAATCACAGATAATTGCCCAGTTTTAAGCTAAAGGTTTTGCTTTAATTAATACCACTAGTGGGTTTTGAGTAAAAGGAAATACATTTGAATTCAACTTTATTCTCACTTTAGAAATCCAATCTCGTTCAATGCATCTGATGGAACTATAAGGCACTATGAAAGTGAAAGTCACTCAGTCGTGTCCTACTCTTTGGGACCGTATGGACTCTACCCACCAGGCTACTCTATCTATGGGATTCTCCAGGCACAAATACTGAAGTAGCTTGCCATTTCCTTCTCCAGGGGATCTTCCCGACCCAAGAATCGAACCGGGGCCTCCTGCATTGCAGCCAGATTCTTTACCAATTGAGCTACGGAGGGAAGCCCATAAGGCACTATACTAGTCTCCTAAAAATTCCATGTACCTGTTCTGCTTGCCATGATTGGCTGCATCAGGCTTCTGCTTCACTCAGCCCAAAGGAGGGCATTTACACAAGATCCCACTGTCTACTTGAATCTCCACTTTGCTTTCTCACAGCCTTCGCAAGTTTAACATAACTCAAAATGAAATCGTCATTGTTTTCTACAGAATTGCTCCTGGTCCAAGGTCTCTTGTCTTAGAGAAATAGCCCCAGCTACTCAAGTCGACCTGAAAGTTGCTAATTAGTAACTGTATAATCTTGGACTGCTTTTGAATGACTTTGGCTACCTGATGCAAAGAGCTGACTCATCGGACAAGACTGATGCTGGGAAAGACTGAAGGCAAAAGGAGAAGGGGACAACAGAGAATGAGATGGTCAGGTAACATCACTGACTCAATGGACATGAATCTGAGCAAACTCCAGGAGACAGTGGAGGACAGAGTAGCCAGGCATGCTGCAGTCCATGGGGTCACAAAGAGTCTGACACGACTTAGCGACTAAACAACAAAATAATCCTGGACAATGCATTTAATCACTGTAAGTCTGTTTCTTGTCTGTTAAGTGGGCTAGAAATATTAATATCTATCTTATAGGATTGTTGGGGATTGAATGAGATTCATTAGCTTGGTGCATGGCATATAAAAACACTTAATGAATCTCGGCAATAATAATTAAAAGCAAACTGCTACTATTCTTGACTCCTCAGTCAGGCAAGACCTCTGATAAGGACCTCATCAGAAATTAGTCCTATTTCTATTAAAACATCTCTCCAGTCAATTCACTTCTATCCATTCCCACCGCCATCATTCTAATATAAGCCACCCTTATCTTATATTTCATTGCTGCAGTAGCCTTATCAGTCTCCTTGCATCAATTCTTGCCTCTTCTACTTGGGAGTCAGAATGATCTAAAATGCTGGAATGATATCAATTTACTGCTTACTCTACAATCTCTACACTGTCCTGCCAAGAAAGTTGTGGCATCACTTAATCTCCAGACTCTAGCAGTATAATCTGTGCTCTGGATTTACAGACCTTCTGTCAGCTCCTCAAACCTGCCAAGCACATTCACCTCAGGGTTTTTATACATCCTGTTTCTTCTACCTGGAAATGTCTTTTCTTGCAGGATTAATCAGCTTTCAGGTCTCAACTTAAATATTACTTTCTTGGAGAGATCCTCTCTGACACTCTTAGCCTTCTCAGCAATTTACTCTTTCATTACATGAAACCTATTCCTAATTACTTGCTCAGTGGCTGTCTTCCATGAAAGCAAAAACAGTATCAGTTTTGCTTACTGCTATCTCTCCGCAATTTTACTTGTTGAATGAGTTGGGGCATGACTATCAACAAACAGGAAGGGACTTCCCTGATGACACAGTGGATGGGACTCCGCCTGCCAATGCAGGAGACAAGGATTCAATCCTTGGTCCAGAGGCCTCCACATGCCATGGAGTAACCAGATCTGTGAGCCACGACTACTGAGCCCACGTGCCACAGCTACGGAAGCCTGTGCACCTAGAGCCTGTGCTCTGCATGAGGAGAAGCCACCGCAGTGAACAGCATCGCAGCAAAGAGGAGAAGCCCCTGCTCACCACAACTGGAGAAACGGTGCACACAGCAGCAAAAGACCCAGTGCAGCCAGAAATAAATAAATAAGTAAATAAAATTATTTTTTAAAATTAGGATCTGCCTGTAGCAGGGGGGTGGGGAGGGTGGGGTGTGAGAGGAAGACAAACAATTAAGAAAGAAAAAAATGCTGTATTAAAAAGAATGCTGTATAATATAGTTTGCCTGGTCCTTGTCCCAGATTCCTGAATGGAAATGTCTAAACCCTTGGGATGTCTTTGTTATTCATGGCGGGGCCTTTGGATCACATCTGAGTTTAAGCTAACCAGACAAGAAACCTGGGGCTAGTCACTGGTGACTAGAGCTGGGGCTTTGAGCCAGCCCCGCCTGTGGAAAAGGGATGGGGGCTGGAAATTGAGTTGAATCACTTGGCCAAAGGTTTGATTAATCGTGCCTAAATAATGAAACCCCAATAAAAACTCTGGCCCTGAGGTCAATGGAGCTTCCCGGTGGGTGAACACACCAATGTGTGGAAAGGGTGACGAGTCCTGACCCCACAAGGCGAGGGCACAGAAACTCTGCGTCTGGACCCCTCTCAGATTTGCCCTTTGTGTCTCTTCGTTTGGCTGGTCCTGACTTTTAAGTATAGCAAGTTGCTGAACCTGAAAGGGTCACGGGAAACCACAAATCTGTGGCCAGTTGGTCAGAACTGCAGGTGGCCTGGGGACCTTCAAACTTACAGCTTGTGTCTGAAGTGAGTGCAGTCTATTTGGGGACCGTGTCATCGTACCTGTGGGATCTACACTAACTGGTGGTTTGGGACATAACTTGATTGTATTAGAAAAGAGAAGTTTTGGAAATGTCCTAAACCCCAAGAAGGCATGAAAATTATATCCTGGCATAATAGAGTAAATTCACCCTCTCTACAAACTATCATCCTACCATCCTACCATGCTCCTCTAATCCTTTCTTGCAGACTAAAACAATAGCCTCTGTCCTTTCTTGAGCCAGAGTCATTTTATACCTGGGCTACAGGGCAAGGAAAAAAAAAGGAAAAGGAAGACGGGTGTTTCCAGACATCCAAAGTTTATCACTGGTGCTCTCTCAACTAGCCTTATCTTGCCCTTCTATTTTTCGTTCCCTCTCTAGGCTCCCTTGGGCTTCCCAGGTAGCTCAGTCAGTAAGAATCCACCTGCAAGTCAGGAGACTGGAAAGATCCCCTGGAGAGCAAAACGGCAAGCCACTCCAGTACTCTTGTCTGGGAAATCCCATGGACAGAGGAGCCTGGTGGGCTACGGTCCATTGGGTCAGAAGACTTGGACACGACTTGGCAACTAAATCACCACCAGCACATAAGCACCCCCACTGTTCATCAGCCTACCACTACAGTTTCCTCTTTAAGCCTCGCTGCTCCATTTCAAAATGATTTCTCCACATCTTTCATTAACTAAAATAGTCATTCCTCAAGGTGACTCATCCAGCAAGTAGATAGTAAACTGAATACACTAATACCAATAAGATGTAAATGAAGATGTCACTGCTCTTTCAGAGATATTTACATTTCAAAAGAAGGCACTTTAAAACTAATTTCTAAATAGTAAAGTTCCTGAGAATGGCAAGAAGATCATCTGTAGCTTTACATATTTTAAAACCTTCTGAAAAAGCAGCAAGACTCTTCTTGTAATTTCCTTCATCAACTGGGAACTGAGAGGCCACATAACAACTTCCCAAAGTGCTTAAGATTTCTCCCCTCCCAGGGTTCCTAGAAAAGTTTTCCTCAGCCCAGTTCCTACCTCCCTGTGGTCCCCACCCTCAGCCATCTGTTTCCTTTTCCTCTGACACTTTGGGGACTGAAGTATAATGAAGCCTTCTAGAGATCTCAACCAAACTAATTCCCTGGGAGTTTGCCATTTTGAAGCTAACTGGTCCTTTCCCCCAAGTAGCTAATAATATTTTTGGTCTTTTGCTTTGAAAATTAAATATAAACAGTTACAGAGTTACAGGACTGATCTTAACTATTAATCTCTGCTCCAACTATTTTTTAAGATACTTAATTCCCAACACTCAACTATTTTCTATCCCAGAACAAATACTAAGTTGTAGGGGGGAAAACAGAACACAAATGCTTCTGATGTTTTTCCCATAATCCATAAGGCTGCATAGGTAAGGATAATCAAGAGATATTTTTGCATTCAGCTGAGAAGGGAAGATACCAATTAAAAAATAACCCACCAAATACATTAATAGAACAATTATTTATTTATGAAAGGTACAGGAAGAAAAGAGAATAACATCTATCTCAGATTTTGCAATCAACTGACTTTTATTGTCTATATATGCTGTTGTTATTTAAATGCTGCCTCTTAATATAATTACGGGCACTGTGTAGAGACAGAAAAAAGTTGATGGGTAATCAACAGGTCTAAGACACTAAGCCATTACAGATCGACACCCGGTACCAACCGATTTTCTGGACTCTACAAGTTACATAAATAATGACATATGGGTGGAGAGGACCTTAATAGCACTTAGCATAGGGAAACTCTTGGTCCAGGATGCATCAAAAGCTTGAAAAAAGCTATGGTTGATTTTTTTTTAATGAATCACAAACTAAGCATCTTTTTCCAGAAGGACCTTTCTATTTTTGCCTCTAGAATAAAGAATGCCACTGTTTAAAAGTAAAAAAAAAAGTCAGAGTGGAATTTGAAACAAGTATTGTCTGTGGCATACTTCAAAACCAAGTCTACTCCCCTGGCCTTGGTAAAGTACGCCGACTGAGATGCAGTGCATGAAGTCCTCCAAACCGACCTGGAACACACATGAGCATCGCTCTTGAGGAATCATCTGAGCATTATAACAGTCACATTCTGCTAACCAACTGTTTGCTTGCTGAAAGCAGGACTGATGTCATTTTCTCTAAATAGCTGGAGTTTGTTTTTAAGTTTTCTTAAATCTGTGTTTCTTGCCATTTGCCTGACAGAAGACAGGAGATGTTTGCTTATTTTACACAACAGAGTAAAGAGTTCATCGTCTCAACCTTACACATTTGCAGTCTGATCAAGCTATGGTGAGCTTTCAGTACGAATTCACAGAATTCATGGCCATTTTTTTCCCACTTATCTTATTGAAAAATTAATATTTCTTTCCTAACACATAGCATTTATTTTCTATTGCAATTCTGAAAATAGAAATTCTCTATTAAGCACTGACTATGCTTTTAGTGGCCAATGCTATTCAAACAAATGGAATATACCTTGGTGATTTTTATTTCTTTTTATCATTACTGGTTTCATTAAAATTTTTCCAGTAGAAAAAAAAATCTTTCTCATGACTTAATATGGATTGATTGCTAAATCTTACTAGAAATCAATGTATATGTTTGTTATTTTAGGTAATATTATAAAGGTGAGACTGACGTTAAGCAGAGGAGGAAGGAGAATAAATTATTTTATCCTTCTTAGACAGAGATGGGGGTATAATGGGATCTGGACTTGGGTGGGGGAAGAGGGAAGAAAGTGAAAGGGCTATATGTTCAGGTAATAATAATAATATAAAAAATCAACACCAGACCCCTCCCACAAGTTCTAGATGGTTACACCCACACTAGAGAAAGAACTATAAGATCTAGGTTGAAATATGACCTAGTAGTAAGATAAAATTTAGCTCATAAGGACATTTTAATATTTTCCTCAAAACTCTTGGCAAATTAAAATTACAATGCAATATATCTGCTAATAAATGTCAATAATAATTATACAAAGCTTATGATTAAGGAGATAGTTCTGACAGAGTAGGAAGAAAACAAAGTGTATAGCCAATTAATAGTATAATGAATGTGAAAGTGCTGCTATAAACTTTAAAGGAGCATTAGCTCTAATTATTTTTATTATTGAGCTGTAACCAACCTAGAAATCAAAACTCAAGTTGTCTGTGTATGTGTGTGGGGGCCTAAGTAAGTATTCAATCAAATCGTTTAATTACAGTGTAACTTCAAAGCCACACTGTTAAGATTTTAACCTCAACCTCAGCACTGCTGAGATTTCAGCCTGATCATCCTTTGCGGAGGGAGTCTATCTGAGCATTTGAGCATGTTTACCACCATTACCTCCCGCCCTGTACAGGGGCCAACAGAGCTTCCTCCTCTCTCCTCAATTAGTGACAACCAGAAATGTGTCTGGATATTGCCAGATACTGCAAAACTGCCCAGGTTAAAAGCCATGTCAAAGCGTAAGGAAAACCTCACAGTTATATTTATGGCTCGCCCACACAAACTGAGGATGAGAAACAGCCAAGATGAACTGGAAATAGATGTCTATCACTAGGCATGTGTGTGGCTCAGATGGTGAAGAATCTGCATGCAATGCAGGAGACCAGGGTTCGATCCCTGGATCAGGAAGATCCCCTGGAGAGGAGGGAATGGCTACCCACTCCAGTGTTCTTGCCTGGAGAACTCCACGGATAGAGAAGCCTAGCAGGCTAGAGCCACCAGGTCGCAAGCAGTCAGACACTACTGAGCGACTGACACTTTAACTAGGTGTGGGTGGCTCCCAAACATCTAAAATGTAGCTAGTCTGAACTGAGATAATGTTATAAATGTAAAACACACCCTATGACCTGAAGACTTGGTATGAGAAAAAGAATAGAAAATGTTTCCAAAAGTGTTGTGTGGATTACTTGGTAAAGTGATAATACTTTGGATACAGTGGGTTAAAATAAAATACATTACTAAAATTAGTTTTGTTTGTTCCTTTTCATTTATTAAAAATGTGGCTACAAGACAGGTTAAAATCACATACCTGGCTTGCATTATATTTCCAGTGGACAGTGCTGAACTTGTGCAAAAAACTACCCCTCCTCCACACTAGTTCCAGGCAGCCCGTGATGACACAGAGCTCTGTCCCAGTTTTCCTCTTTACTTTCTCTCCATTCTCCTTGGATTAGCTCCAGTCTCCTTTCTCCAATGAGATGACTACTCAGAGATGACTGACCTCTAAGCTCTCTCTCTAGTTCAGAGGTCTACTGACAACTAGACCCATATGTCCAACTCTCAACTTGACAACCCCACCTGGTGGGGAGGGGATGAATTGGGAGATTGGGATTGACATAAATACACTTCTGTTGTGGTGGTTTTGTTACTAAATTGTGTCTGACTCTTTTGCCACCCAATGGACTGTAGCCCACCAGGCTCCTCTGTCCATGGGATTTCCCAGGCAAGAATACTGGAGTGGGTTGCCATTTCCTTCTCCAGGGGATCTTTCTGACCCAGGGATTGAACCCTGGGTTGGCACTGGCAGGTAATTTCCTGCATTGGCAGGTGTATTTTTTTTACCACTGAGCCATCAGGGAAGCCCATATATACAGTACTATATATAAAAGAGATAACTAATGAGAACCTACTGTATACCATGGGGAACTCTACTCAGTGCTCTGTGGTGACCTAAATGGGAAGGAAATCCAAAAAAAAGGAGATACATGTATATATATGGCTGATTCACTTCGCTGTACAGTAGAAACTAACGCAGTATTTAAAGCACCTATATTCCAATAAAAATTAATTAAAAAAGAACACATTTGGGCATCCTGGAAGAACCCCAAATTTAAACGATCCTCATTCCCAAAAGGCTTCCTTTTCTAGGATTCCTCATTTTATTAGATGGTATTACTGACACAGATGTTCAACCCAGAAACCTGAAGGTCATCAAGAATTCTCTTGCGTCGCTCACATGTAGCGTCCTGCTTCCTCTACTCCCTTCGTATTTCTGGAATCATCCTTTTTCCTACCCTACCGGCTAGGCCAAGTCACCATTATTTCTTCCCTTATCAACTCCGCCATTCCTTTTATCCTCTTTATTACACCCTGCCCTCCCTGTCTCAACACTTCTCCCATAGATAACTATTTTTGATCAGGGTTGTCTTTCCATTCAGAACATTATATTAAATAAAGCGGGGTGCTTCCTTGTTCATTGTTGTATCTCCAGTTCACTGACTGGTGAATGAATAAAGAAGGGTGGGAACTGCTGACTCGCAGGCTGCAGTTTACTAAGGGGCTGGACTACAAAAGCAGTGGTTCTGTTAGCATACATGGCCAGGAAAATATCAATTCTTATGTCTAAATATCAATGCTTATGTACCGACACAAGTCCTAGGATTTTGGAAGTGGGTACCCTGTACCTCATCCTTCATAGAGCTACCTATTGTGCCTCAACTCACGCTGTAGACTTTCTATATCTGGGTCAGGAAAGAACAGCTGAAGAAAGCCTTCTATAACACTCCAGCCCTAAAGGAAATCAACCCTGAATATTCATTGGGAGGACTGATGCTGAAGCTCCAATACTTTGTCCACCTGATGCAAACAGCTGACTCACTGGAAAAGACCCTGATGCTGGGAAAGATTGAAGGTGGGAGGAGAAGGGGCTGATAGAGGATGAGATGGTTGGATGGCATCATCGACTCAATGGACCTGAGTCTGAGCAAACTCCAGGAGACAGTGAAGGACAGAGAAGCTTGGCATGCGGCAGTTCACGGGGTTGCAAAGAGTCAGCTACGACTGGGCGACTGAACAACAACAACACTGCACAGAGTGCAGTCGTGCAGTATCTTTATTTTAAGCCCAGGATGTCCGGCAGCAAGCTTAAAGCAGCAGTGACGTGGCTGGTACATCACTGCTGAGAAGGACGACAGTACTTTTAGTACACTGTTGAAAAGTACCAAAGTACAACAGTACTCAGTAGAGCTTTTCAGGGTACTGTATGTACTGTATAAGATTAAAAACATGTTCTTTGTTTTTTGTGTGTTATTTGTGTGAAAAATATTATAAACCTATTACAGTACAGTATCACATAGCCAGCTGTGTTAGCTGGGACCTAGGCTAACTTTGCGGGACTTACTAACTGGACTTAGGAACACGCTCTCAGAATGGAACTCGTTTTTAGGTAGGGGATTTACTGTAGTGGCTAAAACCCAGGTGCAGTTCTCAGCCTCTATGTGACCTCAGGCAAGTCATTCATCTGAGTCACATCTTCTCAACTGGGGTGATAGCTCCCCTCAGCGGGCAAAAATTGTTTTGGGGGCGTGGTGTGAACTCTTAACCTTTCTGTATATAAAGCACAGGTATAGCACGTAAACAAGATCCACAGTCTACCTGTGGTACTAAAATTTCATGGGAGGGAAGACTAGTGGAAAATAACGTCTAAAAAGACTCCTTGTTGGGGAGAGGGTAATACTGAACAAAGGCTAAGAAATACCCCTCTAAACCTTCATTTCCTCAACTATAAAAATGGGTCAGCATCACCTGCTGAAAAGATTATAACAGTATAGCTATATTTAAATACACACCGAGAGAATGAAAGAGTGGAAATAAAGCAGGCCAAGAAAACAACCTAAACTGTAGTCATCATTAAAATACAACACAAAACATAAAGATTCACGCATATATAAACTAATATCACCTAATGATCATTTGTATTAACAAGACAATTTTCCTTTCACTAGTTAGGCCACCAGTTGAACACCTAACATTCAAAATGAAAACAGTACTAATCAATAGATACAAGAAGAATCTATAAATGTGACAAAGATACAAACCTAAAACACCAATCTCGAGACCTGCCAAGCTTGTTCTGATTTTGTCATAAATATCTTCTAACGTAAAGTCAACGGCAATGGTCTTTGTTTCCACTTTGAATTTTTCTCCTGGGGAAAAAAAAACACAAATGGAGAGAGGAAAATTAATATATGGCAAATAAGATCCAAGCATTTGATGACATTACTCTTTCAAACACTTTCCCCACCCCAACTTGAGATGGAATTTAGATCAGGGTAATTTTAAGCAGTCGTGAGACCATCTAAGAGATGCTATCGAGTCAGCACAATAGTTCTGAAATAAAAATTCCAGTGTTGTCAGAGTTGCCTGAATGTTCCTTAATCTATTCTCCTATAAATCAATAATGATGGCTTTTTAGACCCTTAGGTACAAACTATAAAACATGGTTCATATCATCATGCTATATACTCTTTAAGTATCTCTGGCTTTATGACTTTAATTGCAAACTGATAACTTCATTCTTTATTCAGTCTCTGTGTCACAAAATATTGTAAAGTGTGATCTATTAAAACAAAAAGTCCATATTATTAATCTGGAAAAAAAAAGAATATGATATTAGAATTTGAAAACTTGGTTAATGATAAGTAGTCACTACATTTAAAAAGCCCACATAAAATGCACAGTAATGGAGCCACAGAGTGACAAAAGAAAGACCCGTGTTCCACTTTGCACAGGACTATTCAGGTCTAAACAGAGCTAAGGGAAATAACAAGCTGAGAAGTGAGACACTGGAGAAAGCATCCCCATGAGGAGGAACGTGTCATGTTGATTTCTGCCTTCACCAGTTGAGCTGCTCTGAGAGCATGGCATCAACGGTGAGGTTACCGAGACACGGCTACCAATTTCTCTTCCACACTTATTTGCTTTGACTTTGAGCAAGTTCTATGGGCGTCTGCATCCTCTTGTGAAAATGAAGGCACTAATACTCATTAGTGCTGCCAACACAAAGGTACAAAAATATTACCTTTATTACTATCAATACTGCTATGTACTGGCATACAGGAGGCAGTCCATAAAGTCTCTAAGAATGTTTATTCTTTGGAACTGGATGAGAATTCAAAAGAATTAACTTAAAAACCCTACTTCCAAAAATAAAATGTTCTTCCTTTGAAGTCAATGCCGGCTCATCACAGAATATACAGCATTAATCCACAGAGATTTTTGTTCTTGACCTAAAAGGATTTATGTCTGAAACTAAAACAGCTGGTTCACGACAGATTTATTATTAGTTAGACTCAATGAAAAGTTATCAACCCTAGATAGGAATCTATGAATAAACTAGAGAGGATAATAATTGACCTGGAAAACACCTTATCTAGTGTTAAAGGTACACCAACGATTCAAATATAAATGAGTTATGATATGTGTTCATGTAATGGACAGCCAGATACAGGCTTTTTCCCCATAGCTGGTCCAACATGTCTTATCACAGATGGTTCACAGAATTTACCACAAGTAAGTAAAGAACTCTTGCCTTTATTAGAGCCACCAATTCACAAGAAAAAAGACTAAAATCAAAAGGCTGAAAGAAACCTTTTATGGAAAGTAAAACTTTATTCCAGAGGTAAAATAAGATAAAATTTATCTATTTAAGAAAAGCAAAGTCTGTTTCCACACCAGCACTATACGCTGACATTTAGGAAAATTTCTCTCTAGTAATAAAAGCCACCTAACAGCCACTGAATCAAATTAACTTTTAGATCTCAGAAGATTTGGTGAGTGTACTTACATGGCACAGCCTTATATACATATGGCATAAGTAAGTTTTCTTATGTCGTCACATTAGGATAAATAAAATGGCTTTTGATGCAAGTTTTTCCAGATATATAAAAATTTGAACTTATACCTGAATTCCTCTGAATCCTGCTCTAGTCCAGTTAACACTGTTTTCTTTCTCTTAACTTTTCTTCACTGCCCCTATTGTGGGCTTTTCTTCTTTGTAAAACACAGGTCAGATCCTGTCACTTCCCTCCTTGCAAACCTCCAAAGGGTGCCATCTCACATACAGTAAGAAACAAAGTCTTCAGCAACAGCCTGATACCAAACTCATCTTTACCCACCTACTCTCCGGTCACTCCTCAGCCTTGTTCACAGGGGTCCTGGCAGTTCTGTAGACACAGAATCTTCTCCAAATACACTCAAGGCTTTTGCACTTTCTATGCCCTGTCTGGAATGCTGTTCCAGATCCCGCGTCTCTGTTGGGTCAGAGAAGTCTTCCTTGACCAGCCTTTGAAAAATGCAGCTACTCCCCTCCTGCACGCCGTCTCCCCCTTCTCTGCTTTTTTCCATCCCATTGTGCTTACCCCTCTCTAATCTATGTACCTTGTTAATGTACATGTTTATTGTCGTCCGCTCCCACCAGAATTAAGCTTGTGAGGACAAGGACTTGGGTCTGTTTTGTTCAGTTGCTCAACAATGTCACAAGGCTCCAGGGTCCTTCCACCCTTCCTCTTATTCTTCTAGACTGGCTCTTCTCTTGGTTTCAAGAAGGCCACTGCCATTCCAAGCAGCCGTGCAGGCAACGTTCAGAATCAACAACGGGACATCCTGTTTAGGTCCCTTTTATAGTGAGGAAAACTCCCCCAGAAGAATCCAGGAGCCTTCCCTCACACTTCCTTTCCCGAGATTATCGGCTATGCATGCTCTTGACCAGGTCTGTGGACCAGCTTTGAGGGCTCCATGAACTACCCCCCGAACCACCACCACCAAGCTGTGTGAGTCAAAAATAGAAGCACGTACATAAAAACAGGACAGGAGATGCCGCTGTCTGGGCCAAGGCCCTTAGAAGAGAATAATGACTGATGTTCTAAAAGGCTGGGGTGGGAGACAGCTGGCTTCCTTAGGAACTGTGGAAATAAATGTAGGCATCTCCCTGCTTCCCACAGCCTATCAGCTCTCATCTGGCCCTGCCAACAGAAGCCAACACAGAGGAACAGGAAACCCGCGTTTTAAACACGAGCACAAGGATGCAACGAGCACCTGGAGCGTGAGTGGGGACCATCATATTCAGGTCTGAACGAGCCTTTTGGCCACCCCAACATAATCTTCATTCCTACGTTCACCACGTCTCCTACCCGAGGCTCTTCATACAACCACCAGTCTACAACTCAGCTACAGCCCACCACTGGAGAAGAGTAAGAACTTCACCAAAGCTTTGGAGACATACTTCTGAGTACCCTGATCCTTGTCCACCACAACAGTCCACGACATGACTGCCTCCATTGTCTTTCTTCCAAGGTAGAAGCTCTGATACGTTAAAATCAATACCCTAAGGGCTGTGGGATAAAGATATATAACAATTCCTCCAATTATGTCTCAGCATTTTTTTTAAAATCACATAAAATACTTTTTTTTTTTCCTTTTGAAAAGCAACTTTTTTCCTTTAGGTACCTCTCTTTGTTGGCTTGAGAAATGAAATTAAACTCGTCTCTTGGTATCCCTGTATTTCTTGGTATCCATTTGTTTCTAGGACGCCCTGTGAATATAAAAATCCACAGAGGCTCAAGTTCTGTATTCAGCCCACCATATCCACTAATTCTGCCAACCCAGGATTGTAAACATAACACGTGATGCTGGGGTTGGTTGAATCCACCACATGGAACTCATGAACACAGAACGTAGTGAGTACTGCCAGGAAGATCTGGGCCAGAGTTGACCAATTTCCCATGCAGGATACATGAACTAAAAATCAAGTCTGAAAGCAAAAGGGATATTTTTGTAACCCTCCATAACATTTCTTTCTTCTTTCAAATAAAAAGATAGTTAGAATTAATTAGACGTCAACCATCACACAGTACCTTTCTTCTACGAATGCTGACTGTGTTGCTTTTGTTTTTAAGTGACCTCTTTTTATTTCAACCTGTTACTTTGTTCTTACAAGATTCCATTCCGGTTTTGTGAAATCTCACCACAGGAAAAAGTATTCTTTTCAAGATCTAGGTCTCTCACTTAGGTATTTAGAAAAAGGAAGCTTAACAGTTGCCTTTATTTCTTTAAAGTCAAAACAAAACCAATCCAGGAACTTTTGAAAAAATTACCATAAAATTTAAAATATTAGCTATTGAAATAACTACTTTATGGCAATTAATAATCTGAACATCAATATAGTTCAACATTTTGCCAAGAGTAGAACCATTTTTCTATTCAACACAAAACAACACTTTTCATTTAAAGTCCAGTTTTTACATATTTTAAATATTTTACATATTTTAAAGCACAGTTTTTACATATTAAACCAAAGTAAAAGCAAAAGTGCTGATTTACAGTCTCCTCCTGTATTACTGGAACTAAGAATACAGACCTGACACCACTCATCTAGACTCTAGGATGTCCTAAAGAACTCAGAGGTACCATGTAAAATGCTTAGGGCTGCAATTAATAGTCTACCAACTGCACAGGAGTAATACCTGATAACAGCTGCTACAGTCATAAGTCATAAGTTATCATTTACTAAGAATCAACTAGATGCCAAAAAGTTTACTAAATGACATATGCCACTTAATCTGCAGAAGAATTTACTGGTATCTTGCTGAAACTCACAAGTGACTATCATCATAAATTTCAGTTTTCATCATTTGAAAGGCTATCATTTATTTATGTTTTTTTTTAAATGTTGAAATAATCTCAAAGTTTCAAATACTGTACAAGGAATTTTTTTCCTGAACCATGCTTCATTCAGTTGCTTCAGATTCCATCACCCATAAGTACTTCAGTGTAGCCGTTCTCCAATAGTGACCCATGACCCTGATGGCTCTTTAGAGTCAAAATTACTAAGACATTATTTGCCTTTTTTAGTTGGTGATAACTGCACCAAGAGCACAAAAGTACTGGTGGGTAAAACTGCTGGAAGCTTCCCGAGAAACCTAACTATGTTAAAAGTCACTGTGTTTCTCACATACCAGCAGTAAAAAAGAAAAAAGTCAGTTTTGTTAAAGAATGGCTCCTGTATGAAGCAGTAAAATAATTTTTATTAAATCTCTACCCGTGTGGATACATCTTTGTAATGCTCCATGTGACAAAACGGGAGGTCTACATAAGGCACTTTTTCTGTGTACCCAGGACAATGGCCGTCCTGAGAAAAAGCGAGCACCATTGAGCTCTGGGCTGAATCCGCTGCCCTTTTTTCAGGCAGCGTCATTTTACTTTAAAGAACAACTGACAGAAAAACTATGCTTATTCAGGTTTGGCAGACATATCCTGAGAACGGATGAAGCTAGCCTGGCACTTCAAGAAAAGCAACAGGATTTACTGTCCATGGTAAAATCAGAGATTTTAAATGAAAATTAGAATCCTGTAAAACTTGTATCCACCATCCTGAGACTGAAAGAAAATATTTTTTTTTTTGATGAGATTAGGACTGATATTAGTAATTGTAATTTGGCGGGGGGTGGGGCACAGGGAGGGGAACAGTGTCAACATTTGTAAGATTCGCAAAACTCAGGAACCAATATTTTCCAAAGACCAATCATAAAGTTAAAAAATCATGATGGACATAAGACCTATTCAATGTGGGAGACAGACATATGGATTTTAAGGTAATGGAGTATGAAAAGTTCATTGATATATTTTCAGATTCCATATCACAACTAACCTTGAAGAAATTTCCACTTAAGGAATGTTGATGTAGTAACCAAAAAAAAAATCTACAATTATCTGAAGAGGCTACCCAAATCACTTTATCTTCTCCAACTACATATTCTTGCAAACCATGGACCCCATGGACCACAGGCTCTGCTGTCCATGGGAATTCTACAGACAAGAATACTGGAGTGGGTTGCCATGCCCTCCTCCAGGGGATCTTTCCGACACAGGATCAAACCCAGGTCTCCCACAGTGCAGGCAGATTCTTTACCATCTGAGCCCCCTGGGAAGCCCAAGAATACTGGAGTGGGTAGCCTATCCCTTCTCCAGGGGATCTTCCTGACCCAGGAATCAAACAGGTGGATTCTTTACCAGCTGAGCTACCATGGAAGCCCTTTTTTTTTAAACTTCAACCAAAAGAACATATCTTCACATAATGAATGCAGAAACAGATCTGCAAACACAACTGTCTTCTATGTCAGATAACAAAGAAGTTTTAAAAATGTAAAATAATGCCACTCTTCTCATTGAATCTTGTTGTTTCAGAAGATAGCTATTGTCCTTACTAAAAATGCATTACACTAACATAGAATGGGTTTACTGCTATTACTTTTATATGAATTAAAAAATTATTTTAAAAAATTAGCCAGCTTGACTTTCTAATACAAATGAAAGCTCTATGGGACTCTCCACAATTTTTAAGTGTATAAAGAGGTCCTGAGACTAAAAATAAGAATGTTCCTTTCATATTTAATTCCTACAGTCTCCTAATATTATATAAGCATCAAAATTAAGAAATTAACCTCGATACAGTATTGCCTTGTAATTCTTAGAATCTCTTCAAATTTCATCAATTGTCTCAACGATGTCCTTACAGCAAAAGGATCCAAACCAGAATCACCCATCGCATTTAGCTGCCGTGTCTGTTTAGCCTTTCAACCTGGGAATCGTTTTCCGGTCTTTTCTTGACCTTTATGACTTTGACACTTTGAAGATCACAGGCCAATTACTTTGTAGAGCATCCCTCAATTTAGGTTTGTACGTTTCCTCATTATTAGATTCAGGTTATACATCCTTGGCAGGAATATCATAGACATGAAACTGTGTTTCTCATTGTACCCTATCAACTGTCCTATTACCCATGAAGATACATTTGATCTCTTTTTAAAATGGTAACTGCTTGGCTCTTTCACTGTCAAATTACTCTTTTCCCCTTTGTAATTACAAATATTTTGGTTTTTTTGTGGGGAGAGATTTTGAGACTACATAAAATTCCCTTTCTCATTAAAATTTCAATTTATGCATGTATTATTATGAGTCTGGGTTCATAACTTCCTATTTTATTCAATAATTACCATGTCTATCATTTTAATTTTAATGTTCAATTTATCTAGATTTGACTAATGAGAGGAAGTCTCTTCAAACTAGTTTCTGTGTCTTTTTGAAGCATCCTCATTATTCTTTGAATACTTTCCTGCATTCTGGCACAATAAAATATTCCAGGCTCACCTTCTATTTTCCCTGCCCCAGCCCTGGAACTAGCAATGTCTCCAAGGAGCACTGCACCCTTTATTAGAAAACAGTATCTGGAAACCAAGATATGAGTGGTGAGTTTACTCATTATGACTGGAGTGTAGCTGCTCCCAGCAAAGAACATAAGCTTTGGCAACCAGCTTTACAGTGTCACAGGCATGATACAAATACATACTGGGCAGTGTCCCCCAGAGGACTTGGTTGCCACTGACGGACACTTCCTGAGATGAGAGACACTACTCTACTTTGATAGAGTAGCCAAAGGTGCTGCAGGCAGGCCTTGGGTTCTTCTCCAAAGCCTGGAACACTGTAAATGGATCCAAGTATCTTAGATACAGGTTTCCCAGGTGGTTCAGTGGAAAATAATTCACCTGCCAATGCAGGAGATGCAGCTTCAATTCCTGGGTCGGGAAGATCCCCTGTAGAAGGAAATGGCAACCCACTCCAGTGTCCTTGCCCGGGAAATCCCATGGACAGAGGAGCCTGGCTGGCTATATGGTTCATGGGATCCCAAAGAGTCAGACACAACAACTAAACAACATCTCAGATACACAAATGTCTTTGATACATAATGTGAAATAAAGGCTGATGAAACACTGTAGTTTATGTCTTAGTTTAAGAAGGGGTAGCTTTATTTGGGGCCTTTGCTTGGTAGATTAAAGTATGAGGTAATATTTGAGCTGTGAAGGGCAAAACAGACTCTTGGTTACCTATGGAGTTTCATGCTAAAAACATATAAGCAACTCCACATACTTTGCTCAAAGTATTTCCAGAAAGTACACTAAACAGATATTGAAAAATAGATCCCATTTGCCCACAGAAACAATTTTATAATTGGAATTTCTGGTACCAAAATCAATCATAGCTAAGCCCAATAATGTAACATAAATACACAAACATATAATACCATTAGCCTCTATAATAATTTAAAACAGTAAAATTATGCCCCTAAATATTGATTGCTTTAAGGACCCAATTTACTTTAAAGTATGTATTTAACATGTAAAAAATGTAACTATCATATCATAAATTTGGTCTTAAAACATGTCGGTCCCACTTAATATACAATAAAACTGGCTCCCTAGACTTCAGAATGATTTGTGTAGAATGGACCTTTAAAAAAAAGTTCAAGGAGGTATGAGTTAAACCTTTTAATTAACAAGTTTTTCTGCAGCAGACAGAGACAATATCATTTCTATTACCCTTATGGTTGCTTCAAAGCAATATAGTAGAAGTTCAATACATATTATTACAATGTATATATCATAAAGGCAAAGATGAAGTGTTTTCTCAGTACTTAAAAACAGACCATGGAGAAGGCAATGGCAACCCACTCCAGTACTCTTGCCTGGAAAATCCCATGGGAGGAGCCTGGTAGGCTGCAGTCCATGGGGTCGCTATGAGTTGGACACGACTGAGCGGCTTCACTTTCACTTTTCACTTTCATGCATTGGAGAAGGAAATGGCAACCCACTCCAGTGTTCTTGCCTGGAGAATCCCAGGGACGGGGGAGCCTGGTGGGCTGCCGTCTATGGGGTCGCACAGAGTTGGACACGACTGAAGCGACTTAGCAGCAGCAGCAGCAAAAACAGACCAACTAAGATGGATATTAGACTGTAATACCAAAACACATGGGTTGAGTCAAAAAAATTATTAGAAGAGTCCCTGAACTCCCTATATTTGTAGGCAAAATACTCTGTATATATACATATTTTTTATAGAAATAAGGTTTTTATTTGGAATCACAAAGCAGTCATTACCCTCAAAAGAATAAATGTTTTTGGTTTAACAGCTCCCCAGAAATAACCACTGTGAATGGTCTGTTATCCTATAGATCTTTTTTTGATGCATATGGACATATACACACACAGAGTTGGTTCTTGAGTTTTGTTATTTTTTTCTTTGTACATATGTGGCATTGGCAGGCTGGGTTTTTTGGGTTTTGTTTTTTGTTTTAAACAACAGTAAGACCAGACCTTCTCTAAATATGTTACTCTCTAAATGCTTTTTAAATAAAGATGGCCTTTCAGGTCAGTACCTACTGAGAGATATTTTTAATTACATAGAATTTCTGGGCCATAATTTAAGGAGCCATTCAAAACACAGTATGAGCGGGCACAGATCTAAAGAAGAATTCATTGTCTTAGAGAGGGGGAGTGTAACCTGGCAAGTTATAAGAAACAGAATGTGAGCAGCCAACGAATGCGGAGGAATTTTATAGGTCACCAAGGCTTTATTTAAAAAAAAGAGAGACAAAATAAGGACCTAGGAAACTACAGAACGTTTATGTTTGTTAGCACCAAAGCCAAAAGCAGCTTGACCACAAGAAGTGACGGGGGCAACTAAGGCTGCTCCCTCACATACGCCTGCCCCCGCTTCCCAGACCCTTCCCCAGGCCAAAGCCATGATAATAAAGGAGGAAAAACATACATACACTACCGAAGTATGCAGAATAAATCAAAATCCAAGGCAAGGATATCTGTAGTCTAGTTAAGGCCACCTTGGGAACGGTCTGGGTGAGATTCGGGAGAGACTGTAACATAGGCAACAGACAGAGGCATGAAGTCATTAAAGAAAAAACCGAGTAAGACATCAAAGAGCCCTACTGAGTCAAAGCATTCAAGACTATTTATGGACGCTGGTCACCTCTTCTACTTCTGGAACTGTGGTCAAGACAGGCAATGAATCACATGACTGCTGCTCTGACCGTCCATATCAAGGTCTGGAAGGAGTCCCTGACCAAGAGGAGGTGGCTTATGTTCCCACTGCCCTGCGTTTAAGCTGGTCTGTTAACACAGAACCATCTAGGGCCTACCATCTGCACTGAGAGGCGGGGCCCTGTCTCTAATCAAACAGAAGAGTGGATTAGGGAGTCACTGACAGACATGTGGATCATTTCTCATATCTCACTACTACAACGTGTGCTGAATATCCTGCACCTAAATCTTCGTGCAGTTAGCTACCTGAGTTTTTCTGTAAGATAAATTCCTAGATGTAGAATGGTCAGGGTATTTGTGTTTTTAAATTGGGTACAGGAGGAAAAGGAATCAACTTCGGCTTTTTTTTTCTTTTTCCATTATTTTATTTATTTATGGCTGTGCAGGGTCTTCGCTGCTGTGTGGGCTTTTCTCTAGTTGTGCCAAGCAGGAGCTACTCTCTGGTTGCAGTGTGTGGGCTTCTCACTGGAGGCGTCTCGTTGCAGAGCATGGGCTCGAGGGTGCTCGGGCTTCCGTAGTTGTGGTACATGGGCTCAGCAGCTGTGGCACAGTAGCTTAGCTGCTCCAAGGCATGTGGGATCTTCCCGGACCAGGGATGGAACTTGCATCTCCTGCACTGGCAGGCGAATTCTTCACCACTGAGCCACCAGGGAAGCCCTCGGGCATACTTTAGATTCTAGTTTTCCACCTGGGTATCTGGTGAGAGAGGCCAGGATCAAGAGGCCTGGCAGCTGGGAGTCCTCTGCCATAGTTCTGGCTCTGCCATTAAAAGCTGTGGGGCCTCTGGCGAGCACCTCAAATTTTCTGGGACTGTTTTCTCCCCTCAAAATGACTGGCTGCTGTCTCAGTCATGTCTGACTCTTTGCAACCCCATGGACTGTAGCCCACCAGGCTCCTGTGTCCATGGGATTTTCCAGGCAAGAGTACTGGAGTGGGTTGCCATTTGTTCTCCACAACTTTGGCTTTTTTAGTCTGAATTAATTAGTTCATGAATTTCAGAAAGCCAGAAGCATTTCTGTCATTTTCAAAGAAAAAAATAACTCCTCTGGTCAAGACTGGCTCCCAGGTCTACAAGAATTATAAAGAAAGCCAAGTTGCAAGCAGTATACCATATAAAGACATAAAGCATTGGGCAGAAGAGAGGGGAATGCTTGAGAGACCTGCATGTAGGAAAATAAGAGTCACTAACAAAGATCATGGCATCCGGTCCCATCACTTCATGGGAAATAGATGAAGAAACAGTGGAAACAGTGTCAGATTTTATTTTTGGGGTCTCCAAAATCACTGCAGATGGTGACTGCAGCCATGAAATTAAAAGACACTTACTCCTTGGAAGGAAAGTTATGACCAACCTAGATAGCATATTCAAAAGCAGAGACATTACTTTGCCAACAAAGGTCCGTCTAGTCAAGGCTATGGTTTTTCCTGTGGTCATGTATGGATGTGAGAGTTGGACTGTGAAGAAAGCTGAGCGCTGAAGAATTGATGCTTTTGAACTGTGGTGTTGGAGAAGACTCTTGAGAGTCCCCTGGACTGCAAGGAGATCCAACCAGTCCATTCTGAAAGAGATCAGCCCTGGAATTTCTTTGGAAGGAATGATGCTAAAGCTGAAACTCCAGTACTTTGGCTACCTCATGCGAAGAGTTGACTCATTGGAAAAGACTCTGATGCTGGGAGGGATTGGGGGCAGGAGAAGAAGGGGACGACAGAGGATGAGATGGCTGGATGGCATCACTGACTCGATGGACGTGAGTCTGAGTGAACTCCGGGAGTTGGTGATGGACAGGGAGGCCTGGCGTGCTGCGATTCATGGGGTCGCAAAGAGTCGGACATGACTGAGCGACTGAACTGAACTGAAGATGAGTTTTGGAAAGGTTCACCCAGCACAGGCTGAGAGAGGTTGGCCAGAGGCAGCAAACGTGAGGTATCCTGGCAAGGCTGCTCCCTTCATGGAAATGGAAATGCCAGACTTTTCACTTGATGCCCCTAAACACACAGACTCTCTGGGCAATAGACAGCACACTCACGAAGGGAACTTCTGGCTTTATTTTGCCTTCCTCTCTACATCTACACTGCCAACAGGAAGCAGTGACACTGAAAGTATGCTACCTTCACCATAGTTATACTTCCTATAACAAATAATCAAATAAAACTGGACATTCAGTTTTGTTGGCTGTCGTTCAGTTGCTCTGTTGTGTTCAACTCCTTGCAACCGCAGCATGCCAGGCTTCCCTGTCCTTCACCATCTCCCAGAGTTGGCTCAAACTCATGTCCGTTGAGTCTGTGACGCCATCTAACTATCTCATCCTCTGTCGTTTTTGCTTACCAGCCTCTTAAACTTGATTTCATGCAAGTTTACCCTTGAAAGGTGTATTTACTCTGAATAGTCAGACAAAATCAGGTTTCGGCTTCTAAATCTTGGGTCAATTCTCCAAGAGTTTCCTTTGGAACTGAGTTTAAGCTTTCTGTCTTAGACACATGTGCACACGGATTCTCTCCGCCCCCTACCCTGGCCAGCACCCTTTGGCAGCAATCATGAGCGCACTGCTGAGGGCCACTCCAGGTACCCCGCCCCTTGGCCACTGAGGTCTGGCTACAACCGATTCCATATTCAGTAGCGGAGCTGAATATGTTCCTCTGACAATTTGGAACTCTCGTGTTCTATTTTTCTCATCTCACAGCGCTCCTCTAACAAAACCAAAGTGGCGACCTCTGAGTGCTTGCCACGTGCCAGGCACTGCGCCAAGGGTTTTCCATGAATCATCTGATTGAATTCGCACCACAATCCTAGAACACCGTGCTAGGATTGCCTCCATTTTAAACTAAAGTGAAATAGCTCGTCCAAGACCAGAGAGTTCTGTCAGAGACCGGGTGGGATGCAGCGCTGGAAAAGGCGTCTTACTCCCAGTCCCACTCTCTCTTGATGGCGTCAGACGCTGCTTCTGGATTAACTGAGGCTGGTAAGCCTTCCATTTAGATCCGCATTTTTTGTGAGGAACAAAATAACAACATTTTTTTTTTCAGTTTTAGGATGACTCTTGCCATGCTGAGGTTTATTGCTACACTTAACCCATAAGTGTACTTTTGAAACTCTCAGTGTATGATTATCTGGAAATATGGCCTGCCACACCTTGAGTTTAGCTAGTCTCCTGTTGATGATGTCATTCAAAACTGGGTAGTTAAATCATCTAAAAAGCATACCCTCCAGAATTAGGAGATCGGGACTGAGGTATCTGCACTGCGTGAAGCAGATAGCTAATGGGAACCTACCGGATAGTGCAGGGAGCTCAGCTTGGTGCTTTGTGGTTGACCCAGATGGATGGGATGGGGGTGCTGGGGTGGGAGGGAGGTGCAAGGAGGGGATATATGTATACTTATAGCTGATTCAGAGAAGGCAATGGCACCCCACTCCAGTGCTCTTGCCTGGAAAATACTATGGACGTGTATACTGCAGTCCATGGGGTCGCTAAGAGTCGGACAGGACTGAGCGACTTCACTTTCACTTTTCACTTTCATGCACTGGAGAAGGAAATGGCAACCCACTCCAGTGTTCCTGCCTGGAGAATCCCAGGGACGGCGGAGCCTGATGGGCTGCCATCTATGGGGTCGCACAGAGTCAGACACAACTGAAGCGACTTAGCAGCAGCAGCAGCATAGCTGATTCACTCGGTTGTACAGCAGAAACTAATCCAACATTGTAAACCAACTATAAACTCCAATTAAAAAATAAAGCATATCCTCAAAAAAATATCGGAGAAGGCAATGGCACCCCACTCCAGTACTCTTGCCTGGAAAATCCCAAGGACAGAGGAGCCTGGTAGGCTGCAGTCCATGGGGTTGCTAGAGTCGGACACAACTGAGAGACTTGACTTTCACTTTTCACTTTCATGCATTGGAGAAGGAAATGGCAACCCACTCCAGTGTTCTTGCCTGGAGAATCCCAGGGACACAGCAGCCTGGTGGGCTGCTCTCCACGTGGTCGCACAGAGTTGGACACGACTACAGTGACTTAGCAGCAGCAAAAAAATATATAAATAAATAAAGCATATCCTCCAAAGTCTCTTTATAAGGCAGTTAATACTACGGACATTCATTCACTCATTCAACAGATATTTCTTGAGTGCCTTTTATATGTGGGAATATTAGTCATGACCCAACTAATCTGCTTGCCTCAAAGCTTGGAGCTTTGAGTTTATTGCAGGGTAGGGGGAACCAGGAAAGAAACAAGCAAAAATATAATTCATCATATTTGGTAATAAATGCCATGGGGGAAAAAAATAAAAGCAAGGTGAGAGGGACAGGGAATGACTGAACAACAATTCTTTTAAAATGAGACTATTTTTTGAAGCTAAGAAATTCTATTTCTAATGTGTTAAGCTGATAGAACACTGTTTAAATTCCATGCCAATCCTAGTCTATGATAAAATCGTAGTATCACAGGTAATTAATGGACTGAATTAGACAACTGACTGAATGTTGAATGCTCAAGAAGTAAACTTTATTTACTTGTATTTACTATACTTTTCAATTATTTCTAAGCAAAAAATGAGTACCTGAAATTTTTCCGACGAATATCATAAAATTTAATGAAAAATATAAAAACATAATGTGTCTATCATTAATAAAGTCCATGTCTCTCTATATGTATTTCAACCAAATTTTTAGGAAGTCTCACTGGTCATTTTGAGGAAATCAATTCATGTATCCTAAAGGTAATAAACTCAGGCAGACCCCTGGCAGTCACAGAACTGGGACCTCAGCCAATATCATTCTGTAGCAACATTTCCTTTTTGCTTTATAAGCTTCAGTAATAACCACAGGGTCACTGCCATGAAGAGTTACCTTGAAGAGCAAGAGATCTTTTATCTCCCTTTTATCCTCTCCTGTTCCTCATTATCAAATGCCACCAACAAATAAGACTTAGTGACTGAAAGTCGCTCACTCGTGTCTGACTCTTTGGGACCCCATGACTGTAGCATGCCAGGCTCCTCTGTCCATAGAATTCTCCAGGCAAGAATACTGGAGTGGGTTGCATTTTCCTTCTCCAGGGGATCTTCCCAACCCAGGGATTCAACCTGTGTCTCCTGCATTGGCAGGCAGATATTTTACTGCTGAGCCACCAGGGAAGACAACAGTAATTAAACTCACTTAGCTCCCAAGAAAGCAATTAACATATTATACTGGGAAAGACAAATACTGAAATTTAAGCTTTCCCCTTACATTCAGAAATTTCTCAAGTATATTATCTTGTTTGATCCTTACAATAATCCTCTAAGTTATAGAAAGCAGATATTATCAACATCACAGATGTGAATACATCTGTCCGACACAAAGTGCAACAGACAATCAGGTGTCTCAGGCGGCAAAGGTCCTCAGGGGAGACCAGAGATGGAGCCAGGTCGCCTAACAGTCAATCCACGGTCACAGAACCATGTTCTGTTAACAGTACTTGGAGCATTCTGGATTAAAAACAATGTTGTCAATTGATTGCACACTCCAAAATGGAACATTTTTTAAAAAGGTATGGATTCCAGCTCATTTAAGAACCTTGATAATCCTTAATAATTAAGACCCATTAATCATTGATACCTATAATAAGAACTGGTGAGTTTTTATTGCCCACACGGTAGATTATACTCCATGCCATGTACTCTGCACCACTTTGGGCAAGTTTCACATGTTTAAAAGTACATGAAGGTGAAGTTAAAAATGATCAGTTCCATGTCATGATTTTAAAATATGAGATAAACTGTAAGTTCTGAAGGTCAGAAAGTTCAGGATGAACGTCATTAATTCAATTACAAGTTCTAAAATATTCCATCATCTTTTAAAACTTTGAATCAACGAAAATAAACTTTCTACAACACCTCAAAGGGATTTCAGCAAATACTTTATCTGTATACCCTGAAATGCACATTTTTTACAATTTCATACCAAAGAGATTAGAAACATTAACACTAGTTCACAATACAGAAAAAATACTGCTTTTTAATAAAAACTGATTTGAATATATTATGTAAACAATATTTCCATGCATAAATAAATTTTATATGTATATATTTATACAGCTTCTTAATTTAGGGAGGGGAAGATAAACAGAGAACTTAGAGTAATAAATTGCAGAGTTGCCCACAAAAGTCGATTCATGAAAACATCATAATAGAATATACACCTGTGGCCATGAAGGGCAGAGTGGAGGCTTTAAAAAATACATTCTTTGGATCATTCGTGACATGGGGCGGTGTACTCTGTACCTGCGCTGCCAGGATCCACCCCCAGATCTGCAGTGTGACCTCAGCAATGTGAAAACAGAGAACAGATACAAGTTCCCTATTGGTGCACATTAAATGACCACAACAGGCATTCATCAGCCCCCAGATTCTATGGGTCAAGAATCTAGGCCCGGTATAGCTGAGTTCTCCACTCAGAGTCTCAAAAGTCTGTGATCTCACCTGAGGTTCAGGCTCTGCTTTCAAGCTCACTGGCTGTTGGACAGAACACTGCTCCTTGCAGTTGTAAAACTTGGCCTCTCTGGTCCTAGAGGCCACTTGCCATTCCCTGTCACATGGTACTCCCCATAACAAGGCAGTTTGCTTCTTCGAGGCCAAAAGAATAATTCTGCTGCTTCAAATCTCTTCACCTCAGGGAAGGCTTGAGCCAGCTTGGAAAGAGCTCACCTAATGAGGTCAGGCCCATCAAAGATAATCTCCCTTTCAGTTCAGTTCAGTTCAGTCGCTCAGTTGTGTCCGACTCCTTGTGACCCCATGAATTGCAGCACGCCAGACCTCCCTGTGCATCACCAACTCCCGGAGTTCACTCAGACTCACGTCCATCGAGTCAGTGATGCCATCCAGCCATCTCATCCTCTGTTGTCCCCTTCTCCTCCTGCCCCCAATCCCTCCCAGCATCAGAGTCTTTTCCAATGAGTCAACTCTTTGCATGAGGTGGCCAAAGTACTGGAGTTTCAGCTTTAGCATCATTCCTTCCAAAGAAATCCCAGGGCTGATCTCCTTCAGAATGGACTGGTTGGATCTCCTTGCAGTCCAAGGGACTCTCAAGAGTCTTCTCCAACACCACAGTTCAAAAGCATCAATTCTTCGGCGGCTCAGCCTTCTTCACAGTCCAACTCTCACATCCATACATGACCACAGGAAAAACCATAGCCTTGACTACACGGACCTTTGTTGGCAAGGTAATGTCTCTGCTTTTGAATATGCTGTCTAGGTTGGTCATAACTTTCCCTCCTAGGAGTAAGCGTCTTTTAATTTCATGGCTGCAATCACCATCTACAGTGATTTTGGAGCCCCCCAAAATAAAGTCTGACACTGTTTCCACTGTTTCTTCATCTATTTCCCATGAAGTGATGGGACCGGATGCTATGATCTTTGTTTTCTGAATGTTGAGCTTTAAGCCAACTTTTTCACTCTCTACTTTCACTTTCATCAAGAGGCTTTTTAGTTCCTTTCACTTTCTGCCATAAGGGTGGTGTCATCTGCATATCTGAGGTTATTGGTATTTCTCCCAGCAATCTTGATTCCAGCTTGGGTTTCTTCCAGCCCAGCATTTCTCATGATGTACTCTGCATATAAGTTAAATAAGCAGGGTGACAATATACAGCCTTGACGTACTCCTTTTCCTATTTGGAACCAGTCTGTTGTTCCATGTCCAGTTCTAACTGTTGCTTCCTGACCTGCATACAGATTTCTCAATCTCCCTTTAGAAGAACTCAAAGTCAACTGATGAGAGACCTTATTTGCATCTGCTAATTCCCTTCACCTTTGCCATAAAATATAACTTAGTTACAAGATGTCCTGCCTACACTCAAGGGGAGGGGATTCTATGGTGCCTGTGCACTATGGAACATGAATCTTTAGGAGCATCTTAAATTCTGCTTACCTCAGACAGGCACCCCTCTGTATATGACTTATATCACCTTTCAAATGGGGATAACAAAAGTACCAACTTCAGTGTTGCTTGATTCAATGAGTTGATTTCTATAAAGCTCTGAGAACAGTCCCCAGCACATTTAATGATCAGAGAAATAACTGCTGTTCTTCAGTTGCTAAGTTGTGTCCCACTTTTGCAACCCCATGGACAAGCAGCATTCCAGGCTTCTCTGTCCTTCACTGTCTCCCAGACTTTGCTCAAATTCATGTCCACTGAGTCAGTGATGCCATCCAACCATCTCATTCTCTGTTATCCCCTTCTCCTTTTGCCTTTAGTCTTTTTCAGCACCAGAGTCTTTTCCAATGAGCTGGCTCTTGACACCAGGTAGCCAAAGTATAGGAGCTTCAGCTTCAAGCATCAGTCCTTCCAACAAATATCCAGGGTTGATTTCCTTTAGGATTAACTGGTTTGATCTCCTTGCAGTTCAAGGGGCTCTCAAAAGTCTTCTCCAGCACTACAGTTCAAAAGGATCAATTCTTCAGTGCTCAGCTGAATTTTTATGGTCCAGTTCTCACATCCATACAAGACTACTGGAAAAACCATAACTGATTATACAGCCCTTTGTCAGCAAACTGATATCTTTGCTTTTTAATATGCTGTCTAGGTTTGTCACAGCTTTCCTTACAAGAAGCAAGCATCTAATTTCATGGCTGCAGTCAGCAATCACAGTGATTTTGGAACCCAAGAAAAGAAAATCTGTTAGTGCTTCCACTGTTTCCCCATCTATTTGCCATGAAGTGATGGGACCAGATGCCATGATCTTAGTTTTTTTTAATGTTGAGTTTAAGCCAACTTTTTCACTCTCCTCTTTCACCCTCAAGAGGCTCTCTAGTTCCTCTTTGCTTTCACCGTTAGAGTAGTATCATCTGCATATCTGGGATTGTTATTTCTCCCAGCAGTTTTGATTCCAGCTTGTGACTCATCCACCCCAGCATTTCTCATGATGTACTCTGCATATAAGTTAAATAAAAAGAGTGACAATATACAGCTTTGTCATAATCCTTTCCCAATTTTTAACCAGTCAGTTGTTCCATGTAAGGATGTAACTGTTGCTTCCTGACCCCCATACAGGTTTCTCAGGAGACAGGTAAGGTGGTCTGGTATTCCCGTATCTTTAAGAATTTTCCAATTTGTTGTGATCCACAAAGTCAAAGGCTTTCTCATAGTCAATGAAGCAGAAGTAGATGTTTTTCTCAAGTTCCCTTGCTTTCTCTGTGATCCAACTATGTTGGCAATTTGATCTCTGGTTCCTCTGCCTTTTCTAAATCCAGCTTGTAAGTCTGAAAGTTCTTTGTTCATGTACCATTGAAGTTTAGCTTGCAGAATTTTGAGCACAACCTTCCTAGCATGTGCTGCTAAGCTGCTAAGTCACCTCAGTCGTGTCCAACTCTGTGTGACCCCATAGACGGCAGCCCACCAGGCTGCCCCATCCCTGGGATTCTCCAGGCAAGAACACTGGAGTGGGTTGCCATTTCCTTCTCCAGTGCATGAAAGTGAAAAGTGAAAGTGAAGTCGCTCAGTCGTGTCCAACTCTTAGCGGCGCCATGGACTGCAGCCCACCAGGTTCCTCCGTCCATGGGATTTTCCAGGCAAGAGTACTGGAGTGGGGTGCCATTGCCTAGCATGTGAAATGAGCGCAATTATATGATAGTTTGAACATTCTTTGGCATGGCCCTTATTTGGGATTGGAATGTAAACTGACTTTTTCCAGTCCTGTGCCCACTGCTGAGTTTTCCAAATTTGCTGACATACTGAGTGCAACACTTTAGCAGCATCACCTTTTACGATTTTAAATAATTCAGCTAGAATTCCATCACCTCCACTAGCTTTGTTTGTAGTAATGCTTCCTAAGGCCCACTCGACTTCAAAATCCTGGATGTCTGGCTCCAGGGAGTGACCACACCGTTGTGGTTATCCAGGTCATTAAGACCTTTTTTGTATAGTTCTTCTGCATATTCTTACCACCTTTTCTTAATCTCTTCTGCTTCTGTTAGGTCCTTACCATTTCTGTCCTTTATCATGCCCATCCTTGCATGAAATGTTCCCTTGCTATCTCCAATCTTCTTGAAGAGATCCTTAGTCTTTCCCATTCCATGGTTTTTCTCTATTTCTTTACACTGTTCATTGAAGAAGGCCTTTTTAATCTCTCCTTGCTGTTCTCTGGAACTGTGCATTCTGTTGGGTATATCTTTCCCTTTCTCCCTTGCTTTTCGCTTCTCTTCTTTCCTTAGCTATTTATAAAGTCTCTTCAGACAACCACATTGTCTTCTTGCATTTTTCTTTGGGATGGTTTTGGTCACTGCCTCCTGTAACAATATTATGAACCTCTGTCCATAGTTCTTCAGGCATTCTGTCTACTAGATCTAATCCCTTGAATCTATTCATCACCCTTGCTGTGTAATCATAAGGGATTTGATTAGGCTATACCTGAATGGCCAATAACACTTTGATAAAAGGAAATAAAATACTTGCCCATAGATTGTTGGGGCCTCCTCACTTTCATCTGGCCCCAATTAGAGTTAAGTTGATGTAAAATTGCTAAGTTTCACTTAAGACATCTTGGTTTCTTCTTGCAAGCCTTTTAAAATAACTAGAAATAGTGGTACCCTCAGGCTTGAACTGCCACATAGTAACTCTCGGCAAGAGCCAACATCTTTACACAGGGCGAGAGCTCTCTGGCTCTCCAGACCTGACCACTCCTTCTTGCCTCATTCTAGCCTAGCTGACTCATTTTCATTACCTGCCTGGTCTCTAGAAGCATATGCATTTCTAACCTGAGACCTAAACTCATCCCTTTCAGCTTATGTCCAGTGAACAATATAGACACAAAAAGATAGGCGTGTAGTAAAATATATTTTTTGAAAACAAAGATAAACTTAAAAAACTTAACTGGTGGAAAGCAAAAATTTTACTTTCCATGCCATTTTTTTTTTAAGCCAAAAGAGTATAAGCCAAGGAATCCAAACAGAGACATCTAAGACACATTTTGTAGCAGTATACAACAAAAACAAACTTGAGATTTAAATATATTCCTTCCAAGAGTATGAAAAATTTATCCTGCACTACAGATTTTGGGTTATAATGCTGTGTTAACACCCAGATTCATCAGCTGTAAGGAATGCTAATGCTCTGGTGCAGGATTTTGACAGCATGGGATGCTCTGTGTACACAGGAAATCTGTGCACCTTCCCCCCAATTTTGCTGTGAACCTAAAATCACCTCTAAAGAATAAAGCTTATTTTTTAAAACTACAAAATATTTTTAAATCTAGTAAGATACAATCTTCTCCATAAAATAGTCTTTAATTTTTCTAAACATCTTCAAAAAGGCTTGAAAGTATTTTCTTTCCCTCCAAACAAGCATCTGACAACGTAAAACCCATTCACAAAAAAGATTTAGAAACAGCCCATATTCCCAAGATGCACTGTTCTCCTCAAGAAAAAGTAACCACTCCTGTGGATTTATTCTCCATTCATAGTGGATCACACTTGGAGAAGGAAATGTGACCCAGAAGGAAACACTGGATCACACTCCAGTATTGTTGCCTGGAGACTCCCATGGACAAAGGGACTGGCGGACTACAGTCCATAGGGTCACAAAGAGTTGGACACGACTGAAGTGACTTAGCACTGGATCACAAGCTAGTACATTGGCTATTTTACTTGCTTTTAAAAATATATCAATATTTCTAAAAGTCTGTGCAGTAGGACTTGATTTTCTTCATCTACCAAAAGCAGCTGCATTGTGTAAAAGTCCCAGAGGCAATGCTGCTGTGTAAAATGATGATTTAAGTAACATTAAGCCCTTCTTGCAAAAATCATCTTGTAGTTACACCAAGAGAAAATTCAATTAATAATATTTTAACTGTGTGAAAGGGTGATGGAAAGGAGGGAAAGCCAAAATGTACTTTAATAAATGATTTGCTTAGGAAGGGCCATGTGAACTTATATGAGTACACATATCTGTTCTGTAACATTTTTAAGAATGAACTTTTAAGAGAAAACAGGGGTGAGGTGCAATGGGGGAGCTTACACTATCGATTTCCCATTTAACGCAATAATCTACCATATTCAGGCTCCACCACCATTAACATGATCTTTAAAGTGTACTTTAAGTCTCCTCACTACAACTTCTGGCAACGTGGAGCCATGCCAAGCAAAAGAAAACTGCCAGGTGAAACAACTTGTAAAATCTCTGTTAAGTCTGAAAAATGTTAAAGCAGTTCAGTAAAAAGATTAGATATTCAGCAATATATATATATATAATACATATAAATTATATATATAAATTCATAAAAGTACTAAAAGTTAAGACATAAAAATAAAGAGGTAGCTTGCAGCCTCATTAGATGTTATGTTTTTTTTACTTTGTTGTGTTTTGTTTTGAAAATGGCACAGAAGGAATTAAGGTCTTAGGTGCCAATTCTGAATCTGCTAATGTATAACATTTGCAACGTGATCTTAAAAAATGTACTTGATATCTCTTTATCAAAGACCCTGTAAGAAAAGAGCAGTGCTATGTGTATGTCAAAGAAGCTATCAAGAATATGAGTCCACTCATAACATAGATGCAACAGAAATGCACACACATGCACACGTGCTCCAAAAAGACACACACAGGATTGTTCCCGGTAACATCACCAACAGGAACAACCCAGGTGTCCATCATCATTGGAACAGACAACTAAACTGCGGTATATTCACAAAGGAATGAAAATAAATGAACTATACTAAGGATTCACTCAGTCGTGTCCGACTCTTTGCGACCCCATGGACTGCAGCCCACCAGGCTCCTCCGTCCATGGGATACTCCAGGCAAGAGTACTGGAGTGGGTTGGCATTTCCTTCTCCAAATGAACTATAGCTCCATTTAAAAATATAGACAAAACTGACAAGCATAATGCTGAGTTGAAGAAGCCGAAACTCAAAAAAATACACACTGTATTATGCAATGTACAGAAAGTCCAAAGAAGTCAAAGCTAAATGATAATATTAGAAATTAAGACAGTGTTTACTTTGGGGGAGGAAAGAAAGAGTAATAATCGGGTGGGAGCATGTGACTCCCTCAACTTCGTGTTCACTCACTAACCTGTACATGAGTATTTTTACTGTTTTTTCTATATCCTAAGTCTATATTTGTTATCAGTATTAATATTTATAGGTATGTTTCTGTTACAAGGCTTCCCTTGTGGCTCAGCTGGTAAAGAATCCACCTGCAATGCGGGAGACCTGGGTTCGAGTCCTGGGTGGGGAAGATCCCCTGGAGAAAGGAAAGGCTACCCACTCCAGTACTCTGGCCTAGAGAATTCCATTGACTGTATAGTCCATGGGGTCGCAGAGTCAGACACGACTAAGCGACTTACACTTTCACTTTTCTATTACAAGACAAAAGCAAAATTAATGAATATTTATAAAGTGTACCTACGTGCAAGTTTTAGTGTTAGTCTCTTGGTCGTGTCTGGCTCTTTGCGACCCCACGAACTGTAGGCTGTAAGGCTCTTCTGTCCATGGGATTCTCCAGGCAAGAACACTGGATGGGTTGCCATTTCCTTCTCCAGGGGATCTTCCCGACCCAGGGATCAAACCTGTGTCTCCTGCATTGCAGGCAGATTCTTTACCACTGAGTCACAGGGGAAGCCCTAAGAATACTTACAAAAGTGTACCTATACCATACCAGAAGTGTATTTTTTTGAAGATGAAGCATATCCAGGTGATACAAATGTTCTACCACACCCTGCAAATGAAACAGAATTTCTCTCCAGATGTGCTGCTTAGAAAGACTGTCAAGGTTAATAGCGGCTGCAAGCTCAAAATGTCCTCAGGGACCAAGCACATTTCCCAGCTGTGTGAAGAGGCATTGTGCAGGCACTGTGTGCGTGCAGAGGGGATGGAACTCACTGCACAGGGCAGTCTCCATCCAAAGGGCAAGTGGGTCACAACTCAGCCGACAGCTGCTCTACAGAAATGCTGGAGGGTTAGCAGATGATTTGGATTTTCAAAGACATAATGAAGATTTATGTAATTAAGTGACAAGCACTGATTTTTTAAAAAGAAAAACCAGCCCAAGAAAACTCATCTAAAAGGTACCTGTTGGAGATAGCAGAGAAGTTTGTTATGGGAACAAGTCCTTATGGTACTAGCAAGAAATGTCAGATTGGGGTTCACGATACCAGCAAAAGGTTGACTTTTAGGGAAGAACACATTTCCTCCTCTGAAAAGGAAAAAGTCTAAGTATATAGAGACATATGCTGAGTAATCAGGTCCTTTGGTAGAAGGAAACAATAAGGAACAGCAGAGAAGGTGTGGGTTTCCAGCAATGGTTTCCAAACTTCACTTTCAACAGGCCCTTTTATCAAAAGTCCACAGAACTCCACGTACAAAACCCATCAAAGCAGAGTGGCCAACACTGAAGCAGAAGGAAAGCTGGAGTCCCACACATGAGGGCGCCCCCTATCTTACTGCAACTCCAATACTGCAACTCCACAGACCATGACTAAAGACACACAAAGGATGAATAATGGCCTTCTAGAACCTTCCATGCCACTCAGAAATGGAAGTCCAAAACATGGATTCTCTCTATACTTAAGACACCTTGAGAATGTATATTAATACCATAAAGGATAACTTGGAGGAAAGGGGTGAATAATGAGAAGTGTCACCTAGGAGTGGAAAGAGAACGAGACCTGCAGTTGCTGCTAAGTCGTGTCAGTCGTGTCCGACTCTGTGTGACCCCACAGACGGCAGCCCACCAGGCTCCTCTGTCCCTGGGATTCTCCAGGCAAGAACACTGGAGTGGGTTGCCATTTCCTTCTCCAATGCATGAAAGTGAAAAGTGAAAGTGAAGCCACTCAGTCGTGTCCAACTCATAGTGACCCCATGGACTGCAGCCTACCAGGCTCCTCCCATGGGATTTTCCAGGCAAGAGTACTGGAGTGGGTTGCCATTGCCTTCTCCAGACCTGCAGTTAGATGGTCTGTAATTAACATTCAGACTGCCTACTATGTGACCTTGGGTAAGCTAGTAGGGTGTCCTCATGATGGTTCTAACAATCAATTATGAATGTTTATTTCACTACTTATTCAGGAAGTATCTCAAACATTACTAGAAGACTATTTGCTTTTAGTCAAAGCTTGTTTTAATATCAACAGTTTTATATAGTTACGTTAGGGTTTTCCTAATTCAAAGTCCTCCTTAAATACACAGTTAAACATGGCTTTATCTTAAAGAAAAAGAATACATCCATTCAATCAAAATGCTCACACATCCTTTAAATGATCCAATGATAATAAATGTAATAGGCAACTGCATTCAAAAACAGTCATAATGCAAATTTAGCTTAGCCTGTTGTTTTTTCTCTTGATGCTACGTTATTCTGACATTAAGGTTTTGAAACGTACCTCTGCAAAGGTTATCATTCAGTTATCAGCCACACCATTCAAAGTATATTTAAGAACATGGGGGTAATGGAAAACACAACGCAAGAGGCCAAAGATCTGAGCCCTGTCCACCTCTGCCATTAATTAGCTATGACTTGGCTTCTCAGAGTTGGTTTCCATATTAATAAAATGAGGATTTTAATCCATCAGTCGTTCATAAACAGAGATGCCCTTTTAAAACAGTGTGGAGTGTGCTTTTCAAACTACATATACCTAAACATGATTCTATGTATTCCACAAAAGTGAATATATTTATATTTGTGGCTTAATATTTTAATCAGCTACTGAAAAGTGATTGCATTTTAGATCTTATACGTCTCTACAGCATTAAACAGAATGAATGTATAATAAAAGCTGACTCTATATCAATATTCTATTACTAGTAGACTGATGTTATAAAACATTAATTCTATTGTTTTTTAATAACAAAGGAATGAAGTAATTCAAAATTTATGAAATTTCCTGTCAGTTTTAATGGACTCATCTTCTCTTTTGATTCCAGTATTAGATACAGCAGTAGATTATCTAAATTTGATTTGTAGTTATTTTAAAGATCAGCATATAACATAAATTATACATTTAATAACTGATGGTATAAAAAGATTATTAAAACAATAGATAATTGACAAGAAAACACAGAACTTCATTTGCCAGAAAAATCAAGATAAAACGAACCTTTTCCATAAAGCTTTCAAAAATACTTTCTTTCTGTGATGAAAAAGAAAGCAATCCTTATATAAGACTACTGAACTTTATGCTTTAAAGAATATGCCTTTCTACAAATTCTTTTATTAAAGCTGAAGGCTGTACCCCAAATTACAATTATCCACTTAAAACAACAACTAACAATTTAGAAGTGGGAGGAGAAACACCAATTATCTATTTAAATGGGAGCAATTTCAGAACACCTTGGACCCACATTTCCCTAACCAAGAAAACTGTTTCATACAAAAGTCATGGAACCATCAATAACACAACTGGAAAGACCACTTACTGTTTTAAAGAAATCACACAAACATAAGCAAACATTTTAATCAAGAGGTATAGCTAGTGTCTGGCCGTGGCGCAGTACACTCCCACGTGCCTAGCGCCAGCTGTAGAACAGCAACATTCAGGCAGCTGCCTTAATTGGAGATGCAGACCAACACACGCTAATTTGGCAGAGCCAACTAATTGGTAGGTATGCTACATTTCTAACAGAATATCCACCCATATTACAGATGTTGTTCTCTGCTGGAGTAAACGATTGGTAACAAACAGTAATGAAGTTGAAATCAGCTACATTTGGTGAAATTGTTTAGTTGGACAGCTTTAGAACATGATCCTGCATTAGCTTAGAAAAACACTTGTGCCATAATTGGAACGTCAGCTAAATGTCAAAAGCATCTTTCTGTGCAATATTAAGAATATGATGAGGTTTCATAATGACTCTTCAGCCAACAAAACAATACTTGCTAAGTGGACACATTCCCCCCCTTAAGTCATGCCAGGCCCCATGCAAACATTTGCAAAAGAACTGAGTCCTTTTTTCTCTTCAAAGTTTAATATAGACCAAACATTTATAGACATCTGCAAAGATAGTAATTATGCTTACCAGGAAATCTATAATGGTAGGGGGGAAATGGGGAGGGGATCTTCTGCTTATAGCCATGATGGTGTAACAAAAACCAGATTTACTCCACCACTTTAAAAAAAATGATAAAATATATGAAACAATGGTTTTTAGACACTGGACAATAGGCAGTTCAGGAGAGGAATACCTAATAAAAGGGAAATAAATAAGGTGACCCTTACGGTTGCCCTAGCTTACTGCCCCGTTAGGTTTCCTGGACTGGAATGAAGAGAGAACTCACAGAGATACCAGCAGTGTCCCCTGAACTAAGGAAACAGACTTGAGCACTTGGGAAACACAGAGTCTGTAGAATTAGCAGAGTGAAGAGAAAAAGTGAGTGAGAACAAAGTAAGAAAGATTTTATATATATATATATGTAGTGGATCCTTCAACAACTCGGAAGTCAGGGCACTGACCCGCCTGCGCAGTTGACAATCAACATATAACTTTACAGGCAACTCCACATCTGCATGTGCGCGTCTACAGATCATGCAGTACGCACTGAGCAGTTCAAACCCGTGTTGTTCTCTCGCAAGAGAGGGAGAACATGCTATAATCTTCACGTTCTAGAAATTAGAGGGTGGCTATTTTAAAAAGAGATAAGGAAGATATTAAAAAAGATCTAAATTTTTATATATAGAGAAAAACACAATTTCTGGATAAAAAAATATACACTAACAGGATTAACAGCAGATTAGACGCTGCAGAAAAAAGGTTAGTAAATGTAAAGATAAAGCAAGAGACACCATCCAAAATGAAATACAGAGAGAAAAGAGATTGAAAAAAGACGAAAGAGCACACTATGAGTGAGTTGCGGGACCACTTCAGTCAGTTTAATATACTATAACTGAAGTCCTAGGAAAAGAGTGAGGGATAAACAGCAGACATTTGACTGGCAACTAATAGTTATTCAAAACTGTACTAATATAAACTTAAAATATGAAATATTTGTAATAATTGGTAAGAGCCCAACTTCTCCGTAAACCTCTAATTAAGGTAAATACTTGGCCAAATTAGAACTGGTTTTTTAAAATACATCTTCTTGCTGATCATATCACAGTACAAAAAATAATGCATTGTAACATTTCATTCTTTTAGCTTTTAAATTTTCTACCTAGGTTTTACCAGTTAGATGCATTATCACTGTTTCCACACACAATTTAAAGTCATGAAAATTGATGTCTTTATTAAAGGGTTATTAGCTCTTAGCTCTTCTACATTACAGACAATGCTGTGAATCATCTTATCTTAATCACTCTTCCTGTCTCCTGTGTAAAACTTTTAAACGCCATCTCTGAAAAACCTGGTGTCAAAAATGATTGTATTGCTCTGTAATGTCATTGGAAATAAACCTCTAAAACTCTTAATTGGCCTTAAGATACTATATTAGTATCATGGTGAGTTAAATAATGAGGAATGTTTGGTTAACTGGCCAATTTCTGAATACTAAAATTCCTAAAAAAAACTCTAATTAGGATACCAAGTTCAGTGTGGTTATGTGCATCATCTTATACTAAGAGAATACAGTTAATACATTCTAAGTTATAAGTGAAACTATTAATTTGTCATCTAAATATATATGCATACACACATATACCTATATATAAATGGGCTTATAAAATATATTAAAATTTACAAAGAAAGCTTATGAATTAAGCCATTAGAAACCAGGTGTTGCAAAGAAACTTGATCTTTGATAATATAATCTTCTCTTAATAAGAAGACTCTGCTCCTGCTGCTGCTGCTAAGTCGCTTCAGTCGTGTCCGACTCTGTGTGACCCCATAGACGGCAGCCCACCAGGCTCCTCTGTCTCTGGGATTCTCCAGGCAAGAACACTGGAGTGGGTTGCCATTTCCTTCTCCAATGCATGAAAGTGAAAAGTGAAAGTGAAGTCGCTCAGTTGTGTCCGACTCTTCGCAACCCCATGGACTGCAGCCCACCAGGCTCCTCCGTCCATGGACTTTTCCAGGCAAGAGTACTGGAGTGGGGTGCCACTGAAGAAGACTCTAAAAACAAGCTATTCTGTGCCTTCAGTTCCTAACCTGGCCAGGTTCCTTATCTACCCAGAACACTCTCACTTCCGAACAACCAGTTAACTTTTTGAGTTTTTGTGTTGACTTTTGTTGTGCCCTTGAAACATTTTTTTAACAAAAGTTTCTTGTTTCTGAGAAGGCCAGATTTCATAATTACTATTTCTTGCAGCTATGCTTTATTTGAATTACTGTCACTCCAAACCAGGACAGTAATCATTTCTTGTCTTGGGCACCTATGGCTTATGCTTATATTTTGCTGTAATCACTAGTCTCCTGGCAACTCTTTATGATACTTCCTGTGTAAACATAAGCCTCAAATTAAAAATAATAAAATTATTTAAGATGTATTTTATATCCAAACTATCTCTGGTGTTTCCCAGATAGCCGCTGGGCAGCACTATTGAGTAAGGGGGCTATTAGGAAGAACTAGATATATTATACTCTGTATCTTTAATTTAGCTCAACTCTAAATAAGAGTTGCCCTGTTTACTAAACCCATAATATGGGCAGATCCATGAAGTAACTAATAATGAGTATGGCTCAACACTTGTACATTTTCCAGGGTAGACAGAACATATTCAAGATCTTGTGAAAAGGACTGGCACAACAATGCAAACAATATGATTTCTAAATATTAAATACTCTTGTTAATTGGTGGCAGGTTTAAAACACACTTTATAAAGGTCCCTGGAGATTTATTTACCAATGCCTTTAGTGTCCATCATAAAGCTCATGCCCTCAGGATAATCACTGACTGAATCATTAAGTGGCTGTATATTATACTCCAATAGGGGATTCCATTCTGACACTGTTAACTGCTGTAATAAATTAACCAGAGACCATCAATCTTATTAATAGGTGGTTTCTACTTTTCCTTCAAGAATGCTGAAAGGCCAAGCACAAGCTGGAGGTGAAAAAACTGGGTCTCTAAGATGAAACATTCAAACAATAAAGCCTTGACTATTGTGGACTCGTGGGTCAGGCTTCCTGTCCAGTGTAACCCAACAGCACCACCAAGAACAGACTCTTAGACAGAATGTACCAGGGACCTAAGTCAGTATTTGTAAGACTCTATTTTACTCAAAAATCAGACACCTTGTAAAACCAGGCTGCTAACCCAAGGTCCAACAGAAAAAGAATTAATTTTGCAAGACTGAATGGAACCCAAGAGGGAAATTTAATTGGTTTTGACAAAACCTCTTTCTCCCTTTCTCACTAATTCTCATGGTGTCTGGCTATACTTGGGCATACTGAAATGAAACACTCTTTGAATGATATATTGCTCTGACCAAGCCCTCTGGATTCAGAAAAAAAAAAAAAAATTCTCTGAGAAATCTTCATATAGCTTATAAAATGTGGCAGACTGTATTTTCCAAATCAAGATTTTATTTTCAAAAAATATCTCCCTTCCCACATGTTCTCCAAAGTTACCATGTCACTCCCCTACCAAGACGCATCTTTTCCTCTTGGGTTGAATCTGAGACGGCCCACCATCGCTTTGAGCAACACAGTGCAGCAAAAGTAACACTGTATGAATTATGAGAGTACGTCACCAAAAAGACATCAGCTTCCACCTAGTTCTCTTAGGACATGCACTTTGGAGAAAGATGGCTACTATGTAAGAAGTCCAACTCCCGTGAGATGAACATGCTGGAGAAGCTACAGAGAGTCACCAAAGTCAACAGTCCCAGCCATGTCTAGTCTTCAGTCACATCCTGCCATGGCAGCAAACTGTGAGAAGCTGTCTCAGATCTTCCAGACCAGACAAGTGAGTTATCACTGAGTGACCTGAATAATGCCCTGATGGGTAAAAGAATTGTTCCCTGAGTCTTGGCAAAATTCCTGACCAGCACAATTTGTGAGCATCTCAAATGGTTATTTTACACTTGTAAGTTTGGGTAGTTTGTTATGTGGCAATAGTAACTTGAATATAAACTAGTGATTTGTTAGGTCAATTTAAAGATGGGAATCGTATAGAAAATACAACACATACTCATTGGCCTTGCCTGCAAAACTAATCAGAACAAAGGTCAAGTATTACACATGTCTTTACTGAGTTTTTTTTTTTTTTTTTTTTTTAATATTTTTTTGGTTGCAACAAGCGGGATATTCTATCTTCATTGTGAAACATGGGTCCCGAGTTGCTGCATGTGGGACCCAGTTCCCTGACCAAGGATCAATCCCAGGTCCCCTGCCTTGGGAGCATGATGGAGGCCCAGTCACTGGACCACTAGTGAAGTCCCGAGTCCTTTTACTTTACATGGTGATGTAATTATTTGCATAGGCTCAGGAGGAATCTACCTTTCTCCTACCAGGATATAAATTAGATTAAAACAAATTTATAACTATCAGCATGCCAGAAATGTTTCATTTAACAGTACATCTCACTTAGGCATGACAAACCCACAAGGAAGGAACAAGGATTACACTCCTGTATGGGGAAACAAAGTTTCAAAAACCTCCCAGTAAACCATCCTGGTACCTCCTCTATGACTTGAAGGGAGTCTTACAGGGAGCACAGAATGTCGCCTTCTGAAGACCAACAGCACTGAGTTACTTGGGGAACTTGGAGTAAGACCATAGGTAATATGATCTTACAAACAGGCAAAATTGGTAGAGGCATACTGGACGGTCTTCTTGGTTCCTGATGGCTTATGACCTTGAAATAGGTGAACTCAAAGGGCAATAAAGATATTTTTGGTACTACAGAAGTGATAAAAGAGATATGTGACTCTAGGGGATACATGAGATTAACTCTATTCCTACAATCATATGGTTCTAGCTTTATTAAAGATAAAACAAAAAGATCTTTATGTGTTCAAGAATGTTTTATATTCCTTGCTGCTACTGCTAAGTTGCTTCAGTCGTGTCCGACTCTGTGTGACCCCATAGACGGCAGCCTACCAGGCTCCCCGGTCCCTGGGATTCTCCAGGCAAGAACACTGGAGTGGGCTGCCATTTCCTTCTCCAATGCAGGAAAGTGAAAAATCAAAGTGAAGTCGCTCAGTCGTGTCTGACTCTTCGCAACCCCATGGACTGCAGCCTACCAGGCTCCTCTGCCCATGGGATTTTCCAGGCAAGACTACTGGAGTGGGGTGCCATTGCCTTCTCTGAACAATACTGATGGTGTATCAAAAACACATGGGTCCAACATGTTGGGTCAAATCTGCACTTTAACTGCACAGATACGATCATAGGTAAAGATTAAAAAAGTGAAACTGATATTGTTCACCTTAACCTATTTCTCTGTCGACTATTTACCAGGAAGATTTACCAGTAAGTTTTCTAAAAGCTTTACATTTGAAGAAATAAAGTCATGAAATTTTGGGGGCATCCTAAAGGTTTTCACCCTGACATAAGTCACACACAAGAGACACCATATTTGTGGTAACCCAGACGGTAAGGAGTCTGCCTGCAATGCAGGTGACCCGGGTTCAATCCCTGGCTTGGGAAGATGCCCTGGAGAAGGGAATGGCAACCCACTCCAGTATTTTTGCCTGGAAAGTCCCATGAACAGAAGGAGCCTGGCACGCTACAGTCCATGGGGTTGCCACGAGTCAGACACAACTGAGCGACTTCACTTTCTTTAATCAAAGACAGAAATGTCTTTTGAAATCAAAGTTGATTAAACTGTATGCAATGAGAATTATCGACTGCTGCATAATAACATGAACTATTAACATTTCCTTCTCTATATTCTATGAACCATTAGGTTGCTCTGAAAGCCAGTCTCTCTTGCACTGTGCTTTATTGCAAGTAAAGCACAACTCAACTCAGAGTTTGACATTTATTCAGGAGTCTTTTTTCTTTGACAAATCAAAATCAATAAAAATACTTAATATATTCATAATCCTGGCTAATAATGATAATAAAATAAGCTTATTATATGTGTGATGACTTTCAGCTTGACTTAATTCAACAAGTGACAGGTATCCTTACAAAGAACTGTAATTTCATCAAAGCAGTCAATCCTGGGAAAGCATTTAACCACTGCTGGTGAAACATTTAGTTCCCTACAATATTATATATAATCCTTTTAAATTTTTTTCTGAAGAGCTTTGATGAGTAGGCTGTTCTCCACGTACACAAGCAATTACATCTCAAGGCACAGAATCCCCAAATTTACATAATAACAGTAGAGAGTTAGATGGTGAGAGGGGCCCTATTTCTCTCCACTTGGTTTCTTTTTCAGTCTCCTCCTTTCCTGTCTTCAGGAAAGACTTCTCCAGTGAGACAAGGAAGAAAGAAGGATGAGTTTACCCACTGGATTGAGTTTAAAGGCTGGAGAGAGAGGGCTTCCCCAATGGCTCAGTGGTAAAGAATCCACCTGCAACGCAGGAGACAAGGGTTCGATCCCTAGGTCGAGAAGATCCCCTGGAGGAGGAAATGGCAACCCACTCCAGTATTCTTGCCTGGGAAATCCCATGGACAGAGGAGCCTGGTGGGCTGCAGTCCATGGGGTCACAGAGTCGGACATGACTGAGCATGAGCATGAAGTGAGACAAGCTAGCCTAAACAAACCTGCTTGACTTGTTTCCTGACTGAACTCTGGCTTGTACAGAAATTGGTATCAGGAGTAGAAGCCCAAAATACAGACCTCAAGAGACTTTTATGTTGGCTTGATTTCATGCAGCAGCATCACTATTAATGGTGGTTGCCCATCGTTCAAATATCTACTGAAGAAGTGCCTTAAGAGACCAAGCAGCTCCTTGGCACAGAGCTTTCAGTTTGGGAGAAACAGTGACTACAAAGACTGGAAAAGCAAATCAAAATCACAAGGAGACGTCATCTCACACCTGTCAGAATGGCGATCATCAAAGAGAGCACAAGTAACAAATGTTGGTGGGGATGTGGAGAAGGGGGAACACTCCTAAACTACAGGTGGGAATGTAAACTGGCACAGTCACTGCGGAAAACAGAATGGGGGATTCTCAAAACACTGAGAACAGAACTGCGTTATGACCCAGTAATTCCATTCCTGGGTATATATCAGGAAAAAAGTCCATTTGAAAATAGACATGTACCCCAGTGTTCACAATAGCATTATTTACAACTGCCAAGATACAGAAGCAACCTAAGTGTCTATCAACAGATGAATGGACAAAGAGGGAGTACACACACACACACACACACACAAATACTACTCAGTCATAAAAAATAACGAAAATTTGCTACGTGGAGCAACATGCATGGACTTGGAGGATATTTATGCTAAGTGAAATGAATCAAAGAGAGAAAATACTGTATGATATCATTTATATGTGGAACCTAAAAAATACAACAAACTAGTGAATATAACAAAAAAGAACAAGACAGATAAAGAGAACACACTAATGGTTATCAGTGGGAAGACAGAGGAGGGAAGGGGCAATACAGTGGTAGGCTATAAAGACATACAAACTCCTACATATGAAATAAGCTACAATGATATATTGTACAACATGAAGAATACAGACAGCATTTTATAATAACTATAAATGGAGTATAACCTTTAAAAATTGCAAATCACTGTACTGTATACCTCTAACATATAATATCATCCATCAACTATAACTTCAATAAAAAACAAAGACTGCAGTATGTGGCTTCTTCTGAATGTACTGGGGCTCTAACAGAAAGAAAACGACAAGCTTGGGTCTTTAAGCTTTCTAGATCACATTTATGATCCGATCCAGAGAATTTTTATGGCAACCCCAGTAAAAACTTTTATGTCTTATAGCCACAGAGCTCGCTTCACTAACATCCCAGATTTGAGTGTGTCATTTACGGAATTACAATAGAAGTTGAATTTCACAGACTCACCACGTTTCATGGACGAAAGTGAAGCAGAATGAGAGAGAGTGAGACTCTGAGACTGGAGAGGAGGATATCTGTGTGGACTCGGTTGAGGCTAAAGAATCGACACACGCTGCCCCTGCAATGCTGCTCTGAGCTTGCCCTACCAGGAAAAAGAAATAGCTTGCTCTCTTGTCTCTGAAGAGAATAGCTTTCCCTGGCTTGAAAATCCTGTAAAAACCTCATGATAAATATAAGGATAATTCATTTGCAATAGAATGCCTCTTCTATTCAAGACCTAGCTGAGGAGGCTTTATTACCAACCAGAACATCCTTTATCACCGCCCATAACAGGGTTAGATACTGAAATTCTCTGGGAGCACAAGTACAAAGTCTAATCCACGAAGTAATAACTTCTACACAAAAATAACTGCTAAGTTTTTTTTTATACAATTGGTATATATCTGGTATGTACTGGTAGAAATATGGAAAAATGTATTGGTAGAGATCTGGAAAAATCTGGGTGTGAACAGATTCTATGAGTATTAGATTAAGGAAAACAAAATGTAACACCAGACTGGTGGTGGTTTAGTCACTAAGTCATGTCCAACTCTTGCAACCCCAAGGACCATAGTCCACTAGGCTCCTCTGTCCATGGGATTTCCCAGGCAAGAACACTGGAGTGGGTAGCCATTCCTTTCTCCAGGGGATTGTCCCAACCCAGGGATCGGTTACATGAATCACTTGTGAAAGATTCAGGATTTAAAGGTTAGTTTCTACAGCTGAAAAGAGCTGTAAGAGTTAACTTCGACTCCACGGATGGTCCACATTTAATAACATTGCTGTTGTTGTTCAGCTGCTAAGTTGTATCCAACTCTTTGCTCTCACATGAACTGCAGCACGCCAGGCTCCTCTGTCCTCCACTCTCTGCTGGAGTTTGCTCAAACTCATGTCCATCGAGTTGGTGATGTCATCCAATCATCTCATCCTCTGTCGCCCCTTCTCCTTCTGCCCTCAATCTTCTTTTCTAGTTAGCCAGCTCTTGGCATCAGGTAGCCAAAGTACTGGTGCTTCAGCTTCAGCATCAGTCCTTCCAATGAATATTCAGGGACGATTTCCTTTAGGATTGATGGGTTTGATCTTGCTGTCCAAAGGATCCTCAAGAGTCTTCTCCCAACACCACAATTTGAAAGCATCAGTTCTTCAGCACTCAGCCTTCTTTATGGTTCAGCTCTCACATCCGTACATGACCACTGGAAAAACCATAGCTTTGACTATATAGACTTTTGTCGGCAAAGTGATGTCTCTGCTTTTTAATATACTGTCTTGGTTTGTCATGGTTTCCTCCCAAAGAGCAAGCATCTTTTAATTTTAAGGCTGCAGTCACTGTCTGCAGTGATTTTAGAGCGCAAGAAAATAAAATCTGTCACTGTTTCCAGTTTTCCCCCTTCTATTTGCCATGAAGTGAAGGGACCTGATGCCATGATCTTAGTTTTTTGAATGCTGAGTTTTAAAACAGCTTTTTCACTCTCCTCTTTCACCCTCATCAAGAGGCTCTTTAGTTCCTCTTCACTTTCTGCCTTTAGAGTGATATCATCTACATATCTGAGGTTACTGACATTTCTCCCAGAAATCTTGATTCCAGCTTGTGATTCATCCAGCCTGGCATTTCGCATCATGTGCTCTGCACAGAAGTTAAATAAGCAGGGTGACAATATACAGCCTTGTCATACTCCTCTCCCAGTTTTGAACCAGTCAGTTGTACCATGTTAGGTTCTAACCGTTGCTTCTTGTCCGGCACACAGGTTTTTAAAGAGATAGGTAAGGTGGTCTGATAGTCCCATTTCATTAAGAAGATTCTACAGTTTGTTATGATGCACACAGTCAAAGGCTTTCTTGTAGTCAATGAAGCTGAAGGAGATGTTTTTCTGGAACTCCCTTGCTTTCTCCATGATCCAAGGAAAGTTGGCAATTTGATCTCTGGTTTCTCTGTCTCTTAGAAACCCAGCTTGTACATCTGGAAATTCTCAGTTCATGTACTGCTGAAGCCTAGCTTAAAGGATTTGAGCATTACCTTGCTAGCATGTGAAATGAACACAATTACATGGAGTCTGAACATTCTTTGGCATTGCCCTTCTTTGGGACTGGAATGAAAACTGACTTTTTCCAGTCCTGTGGCCACTGCTGAGTTTTCCAAATTTGCTGATATACTGAGGGCAGCACTTTCACAGCATCTTCTTTTAAGATTTTAAATAGCTCAGCTAATAAAATAGTAGCAGTAGTAGTGTTAGTCGCTCAGTTGTGTCCAACTCTTTGTGATCCCATGAACTGCAGCCTGCCAAGCTCCTCTGTCCATGGGATTCTCCAGGCAAGAATACTGGAGTGGATTGCCATTCCCTTCTCCAGAGGATCTTCCCGACCCAGGGATCAAACCCTGGTCTCCTGCATGGCAGGCAGATTCTTTACCATCTGAACTACAGAGGCCACAACTTCTCATGGCATAATGTAGAGTCAAGAACCCAAAGGTCTAAGGAAGTAGAAATGTTGGAGTGGATCTACCATGGCAATTTCCACACACAATCCCTCCGCCACCACACCCCCAAGAGGGCCCAGCAGATATTTCTTCACTGAAGCACCAACTTGCTTATTATATGGGCAAGAGGTCATTAGCGTAGCCCTTTATTAGTCTGCCAGTCATAAAATTCACTGTGTTGCTACAATGTAAGAACACCCTATTTTCTTTCTCCAGCCCCTTATTTATTTCCTTCATGGTACTTACCACAAACTGCAATTATTTGTCTTTTTTTGGTTTTATTATTTTTTTCCTGTTTTTTTTTTTCTGTATCCTCCACTTAAATATCATTCCATGAGCACAACGACTGCATATATCTTGTTCACTATTGTATCTTGACTGCCTAACATAGTACCTGGTATGGGCATTCAATAAAGATTTGCTGAAGGCATAAACAGAGTCAGTCTGTCTTTGCCAACATTAAATTCTGGTCCTTCCTTCTTCTGGAATACATACGTTCAGGAAAATGTGATCCCCTCACAGATGATTTACATCTGAGTTGAAAACTTGTACAAACTTATAAATCTCCTCTGTGTATTTATTTTTTCAGCCTAGAACAGATGACCTGGTTTGCTGATATCACCTCTCCCAGTAAATTTATATTATGCCCAGAAAAATATTTTTCAAAATTTTCAAGAACTAAAAAAATTTTTTGCTCATAATAAAGGTCATTTCAGTGCCTTCACCATCTGTTTCTGCATGAAAAATGTTTGAACAGGATCCTGCCTTTTTCCTGAATCACATTTCTGCCCACAGTCATGTGTCACCTCATATCACAAGTTAACAAAAGTCTCAAATGCCATTAAAGTATATCTTCTGACTCAGGGGGCAACTTCTGTGCAGCCTGGAGCACTTGCTGCGAGTGTCATGAGGAAGCTTTTCTTGCTTCTGTATCAAAGAGGGGGTGGAGTCATTCATAGTACAGCATTTCAAAATTCAACGTTCCATTTAATCAAAAGCTTCTATTTTCAGCCTATGAACCTTTATTTCTAGCAACTACTAAGTGCTTTCACTAACAGTCGGTTTTACATACACTCCCCACAAACATACACACAATGTTTTTATCACTGTAAGAGTTATTACACACATTTAGCTACAAGTAACTAAGTAAGAAACAGTACTAAGATGCAGGCAATATGCTGACATCACCTACTGCATTCAGTAAATACCTGCGACTCCTTAGTGTCACAGGAGCGCTCCTTAATTCGAATTCGCACCTCAGCAAAACTGCAAGATACTGTATGTCTTGGACCTTCAAGGTTGCATTTACACAGTTGAAACTTTGAAAGTTAAAATCCTTAAATACCAAAGACATATTGGATATCTCACTTTTGCAAAGATCTGTGCCCTCAACAGGGCTTTAAAATTTTTTTAATATACTTTATATTACAAAGATCTTTTTTTCACCAAAAGTGTCAACGTGTAATTTGTCCAAAAGGACCAGCTATGGTCTGAGTAGAAATAATAACAAAATATACACCTCACAAGGTTGCTTGAAGGATCAAAGAGGATAATACATGTGAGAGAATAAATAAATAATAACATATAACATAATAACATACTACATAAATGTTAGTAGTAGATAGCAATGTTAATAATAATATGGTATATACAACTTACATAATGTTATATGTCAATTATATCTCAATAAAGCTGGGAAAACAGAAAAATACAGTAGAAATCCTTTCTCTTCTGAAAGAATTAGGGCAGTTTTTTAGCTGGATACTCAGAGAAGTCAGTTAAAGCAAAGAATTCTAGAAAATGACAAGCACACATTATAACCATTTTGACAGACACCATGAGTAAGTACAATTCATTCACCAATCCTCTGTGTAGGGGACCAAGTCCTTATCGGAACTTAGATCTGCAGTCTGGAATTCCAGTCTTTCTTACATATACAACACCCCCACACCCATAACGCATTATCTATAACTGCAGTTTCAGTTCTTAATGCAGCAAAAACTTCAACACATATGAAACAGTCCAAACTGTTTTCCCCCCAATAGTTTGCATTTTTCTTGTTTTCCCCTAAGTTGACAGGCAATTTCTAAAAGAACTTGCTTTTCTCACTTTTTTTCAGAGCATTCAACTTGGTTATTGTGCTCACCCTTTTACACTAGTAACTCATCAGTGTACACAATGCTTAATAACAAACACACCCGGCATAAGTCTGAAAACAAATAAAACTGACTATTAACAGGTAAACCATTAGACCCATAGGAATAAAAGTACACAAGCATCATACTGAGAAGCCTACCAGCCACAAACAGCATATTAGGAACATGAGTTAACACATTTTACCAAGGAAATGCACAGCATTGGTTTAACCATCTGGTTGGTTAACGAGATATCAGATGAAAAGAGTTTTTGCCACATTATAATTCAGGTCTCAAGCACAGTTGTCTAAGAAAAAAGTCCAAAATAGTTTCTCTCTCACATGTATATATGCTAGCCTTTTGCATTTTTCCTCAGTCATATATGATACACATTTAAAGACAATGAAGTCAGGGACTTCCTTGGTGGTCCAGTGGTTAAGACTCTGTACTTCCACTGCAGGGGGTGCAAGTTCCACCCCTGGTTGGGGAACTAAGATCCCACATGCCACATGGCATGGCCAGTAAATAAAGACATTGAAGTCAAAGAGCAAAAAAAAAAAAAAAAAAAGTTAGAATAATTAAAAGGAGCAACAGAAAAAGAATGCAGACGTTTAAGGAGAACATAATCAGAGAATCTGATTCTTCACCAAAGAACTTAAATGAGTCAGTAAAATACATTTTAAGCAACTTATAATGATACTATATTAATTTGAAAAAATTGATCCACCTTTGAAACACCCCATTAACAGCAAAAAAAAAAAACAAAAAAACAAAAAAAGAAGCTTTCTGAACCATAAATAAATACGTTAATGCTAGATATCTGCTTGAAAACATTAAATTTAGGCTACCTATACTCCTTTTGTGATTATAAGGGGAAGAGTGATGTGAAGACTTACTTATCTCACTGGAAACCTGGTTCAGTTTGTCCTGTGATCTGCTGATAAGGACAATTTTCATTCCACGCTTTGCTAACTGAAACAATAAAAGAAGACAGCGAACAGCTGAATCACATCTGTGTGTTTCACTTTAAAATGCAAATTAGATATAGTCTCATTTTAAGAAAATCTGACCCACATGATAATTCAAGTTAAAAAACAAATACACCCCGGAGTGTAATGAATGGGCAAGCCAAAATGAAGACTTTACAAAAAGATTCCCCAAAGAATTATCTTTCTCAGTCAAGCAGTGTGTAAAAGTCAATGGGTTTTAGAAAAAGGAAGACTTTTATTTTGTACCTGTCCATACTTAATTTTTCTAATCATAAGTATCTATTACTTCTTTAATTTAAAAATTAGCTTTAAAAGTTTTTGTCTTAGACTGGGTAGATGAAGACTGTAGAACTGGCAAAGGAAACCACAGTTAAAATGTTGGGGATTCATAAAAATAGAATCAATTTTAAAGTTTTTATTTAAATACTATACTTTATGGACTACCAAGGCAAACTAAGATAGTTAATTGGATGACTTAATAAAGCATTTCCTGAGGAGTACCTTCCGTGTACTTCCCCAGTGCTGTATAAGTACTGCACAAAATGAATAAGATTTTCAGGAACGTGGTTTCTACCCCCAGACACCCATAAATATAGGGGCAGAAGAAAAAACACTGATATACACAGAATTTTTAGTGAACTACTACAGACAGTATATAAATGAGAATAAATTATGTGCTCTGAACTATAAATGATTTAGTAAACTAATTTTCCAGTCCTAAATCCCAAAGTCAGCTTTTATTAAGTAAAAAAGTGGTATAGCAAATGAGAAGATATGGAACATTTTTTTATAAAAAATAATTAAGATTGGTAATAACTTGCTGAATTAATCTCTTATAAAAACACTATAAAAAAACCCACGAATATATACTGAGAGTTCTTTTTTTTTTAATTAATGGAGAGAGAAAGAACAAGGAAAAGATCCTATCTATAGAAAAATGGCATCTAATATAATTGTAAAAGGAAAGATACCATTTAAAAATCACCATTTTAAAACTACCAATAACTAGGCAAAAATCAGCAACAGATGCTGGGGTGGAAGATTGTTGAGAAATGAGGTATGCATACAAAGAATCATCCCACAGATTCCTCATTAATTACAAAGGGGGAAAGGTACTTTTATAATAGAAAATTATGGTAGAGAGCATCTTAATACGTGATTTATCTCAACATAATCAATAAAGGAACGAATGGACTTCTTGTGGCTCCTGATAAGATAAACTCAAAAGAATACAGTACCACCTGTGTAACATTTCTGCTAAAAAACATTTATCACCTGTGCAGCATTTCTGCTAAAAAAATTTAACCCGAACCGCATCATGAGGAACTGAGTAACGGAGCACACACGTACACAATCACGAGGAAACAATCAGACAAATCCAACTGAGTAATCTACAAAACAACTGGCCTGGATTTTTTCCAAAATGCCACTGCTATAAAAGAAAAAAGGCAAAAAAGCTGGCGGGGGCAGGGAGGGGGCTTCGAGGAAGGGCGCTAGGGAGCTCTCCTTGTCAAGAAATATGACATCTAGATGCAACGCATAATCTTTAAATGGATTCTGGAATACAAAAAGCTCTATAAAAGACACTATTGGGATAACGGGGAAACTTGCATACGGAGTGTATATTGTACAGCAGTATGGTGTCAAGTTAAATTTCCTATCCCATGTGTGATCACTGGACTGTGGTTACAAGAGTGAACATTCTAGTTTTCAGAAGCTTCATGGTGAAATCTTTAAGGGTGAGTTGTTACAATGCCTGTAAGTCCCAAATGATCCCACCAAATTATAACGATAAAGTGAAACAGGGCAAAATGTTAACAACTGGTGAATCCTGATGAAAGGTGTATGAGTGCTTGCTATATTCTTCTTGAAACTTTTCTGTAGATTTTGCATTAAAAACAGAAGGCTGAGAAACCAAAGGATTTAAAAAAAAAACGCTTTTGAAAGGATAAATGAGAGAGTCAATGGATCGACCAGGATCTCCACCACAATCAGACAGTATCTCAGGATATCGGTGCCTCTGTGGAACCAGGACTGCACGCCTTAACAGCATGGCCAATGCTTCTGGCCTGTAGTTTTGTTAGAACTATTATGATGCCCTCCCCTTGGGTTACATTACAGACAACTGGAATCCTCTGAGGGTGTCTGTCAATATCTGTCAGTCACAGTCCTTCTTGTGAAAACGATACCATGGGCTAGTCTGCAGATTTAATCACTCTCTAATATTTTATCGACCTTTTGGAAAATAATCCAAAGCAATTAACTTTAAAGACTGAGAATGGTCCATAGTTACACAATATAAAATAAAATTACACTAAAATGTTCACAATTCCAACTTACCAGGACAAAATGTTTTACACACATTATGCCCCAAAAGTTGTTTTAAAGTTGTGTTTAAGCATAGTATTGCTAACAAGGTGGAAACAAAGTACCTCTATTATATTGCATAATGCTCTATTGGTGCTTTTAACTTCAAAATCAAAATTACTGTAAGAGAGCATTCTATATTTGTTCTTATATTTTTATACCAAAAGAAGTCTTGAAAATTACTTACCTCTTCTGCATATGATTTTCCAATTCCATCAGTACTACCTGTGACAACTGAGAGAAGAAAAAAGTAACAGTTTAGTTTCAGAATCACGTTGTAGAACTGATCATAGTTAAGACCCACCAATTAGACACAAGAGGGCCTGTGTGATATAGCTGACCCTTGAACCACATGGCTTTGAACACCAAGGGTCCATGTGTATGCGAATTTTTTCCAATAAATACATAGTACAGTACTACATGATCCAAGGTTGGTTGAATCCACAGATATGAAACCTCAGAAGCAAAATTTCAAGATACTGAGAGCCAACTGTCAGGTTATACTTTGATTTTCAACTGCATGGAGGGTCTGTGACCCTAACCAACCGTGCTGCTGACTGGTCAACTATACTTTTGATGTAAAAGATGGAGCAATTACCAGTGGTTCAATATTAGGAATGAATACCCAGCACAAAGCTAAAAATAAAAAAACTGCACTTCTAAGGGCTGACAAGGATGTAAAGCAACTACAACTCTCATACAATGCAGGTGGCACTATAAATTGACACAATCATTTTGGAAAATGACTTTGCATTATGTCCAGAAATAAACGTGCCTACCTATGACCTAACAATTCCCAAGAGGTAATAAAAACATCACGTCTATCAAAACAATGTCCATGATAGCTTTATTGATGCACAGTTGTCCAAATATTAAACTACAAGAGAATGAGTAAGTAAATTAAGGTATATTTACACAACAGAATACTAAAGAGCAATTTTTTAATAAAAGAACTATTAGTACATGCAAAAGATGAACACATCTCTCAGACATTATATTGAGCCAAAAAATCCTGAAATAAAAGTGTACAAGCTGTTTTGATTCCACTTATCCAGTTCCAAAAAGGGAAAAACTAATCTACAACGATAGAAGTTAGAATACTGGCTACTCCTGGATAATGGGGTAGATGACAGGGAAAAGGCATTAAGGGAATCTTCAGGATGTAGGAAATATTCTATATCTTGATGTGTATGTGTGTATGTAAAAATGCATGGAGCTGTACAATTAAGTACACATTATGCCTATTATCGGAGAAGGCAATGGCACCCCACTCCAGTACTCTTGCCTGGAAAATCCCATGGACGGAGGGGCCTGGTAGGCTGCAGTCCATGGGGTTGCTAAGAGTCAGACACGACTGAGCGACTTCACTTTCACTTTTCACTTTCATGCATTGGAGAAGGAAATGGCAACCCACTCCAGTGTTCTTGCCTGGAGAATCCCAGGGACGGGGGAGCCTGGTGGGCTGCCGTCTATGGGGTCGCACAGAGTCGGACACGACTGAAGTGACTTAGCAGTAGCATGCCTATTATACATTTAAAAACTTTAAAATATATTTATATGTAGTAAAAATCAAATAATATCTATTACTTCTATGAGAAAGCATATTTCTTTTTAAAGCTCTAAAACCTTATGTAGCATAAACATTTGAAAATGATAACGGTTCAGACCACACCATGGTATCTTACCTCTAAAATACTGGAATCACGTTTGTTAACAAATTCATAGCATGGTGTGAGTAGCATCCCAAAATGGGCTTCCCTATGGCTCAGACGGTAAAGAACCTGCCTGCAGTGCAGGAGACCTGGGTCTTAATCCCTGGGTCAGGAAGATCCCCTGGAGAAGGGAATGGTTACCCACTCCAGTATTTTTGCCTGAAGAATTCCATGGACAGAGGAGCCTGGTGGTCTACAGTTCACAGGGTCACAAAGAGTTGGACTTGACTGAGCAACTAACACTTTCCCTTCTTTTACTATTCAGAAATATGGCAAACACATCTAAATTCTTCCTAGTCATATCTTTCATAATCATATATGAAATAATAAAACAGGTTATGAAATCATATCTATGTCTGTCTCCATCTCTGTCTCTCCCCCTCTATCAGCTCTCTGCTTAACCACTCAGTCATGTCCAACCCTTTGCGACTCCATAGACTGTAGCCCACCAGGCTCCTCCGTCCATGGAATTCTCCAGGCAAGAGTACTGGAGTGGGTTGCCATTTTCTATCTGCTCTACCAGTTTCTCTTTTTCTCCCTCTGCCTCCCTCCTTCTCCCCTCCCTGGCATCTGTTGAATATATTAGATCATACATTTAACTTAAGGACTTCCCTGGTGGCTCGGGCAGTAAAGCGTCTGTCTACAATGAGGGAGACCTGGGTTCGATCCCTGGGTCGGGAAGATTCCCCTGGAGAAGGAAATGGCAATCCACTCCAGTACTACTGCCTGGAAAATCCCATGGACAGAGGAGCCTGGTAGGCTACAGTCCATGGGGTCGCAAAGAGTCAGACATGACTGAGCGACTTCACTTCACTTTTAAACTAACCAGCCTGTCACTGGCTGATTGCATCCTCCTGATGTCATTTAACATGTTCATCTGTCCACTAATAGTTAGGTGATCGAATGCAGGTTTAATTTTTTGGGTAAGAATACTTTATAAGCAATAGTACATACTTCTATCAGGAGGCACATGTTTGCTAATTTAGCTTTTTGTTACATAAGCAGCCATTGATGTGAACCACTGAGATACATTATTTAATTAGAGACTGCAAAATGGTGATACTTCCATAAGCCTCTTATCCTTTTCCATCAGAGGGCAGACAGAATGAAAACCACGATCACAGAAAACTAAACAAACTGATCACATGGACCACAGTCTTTTCTAACTCAATGAAACTATGAGCCAGGCCATGTAGGGCCACCCAAGACGGATGGGTCATGGTGGACAGCTCTGACAATATGTGGTCCACTGAAAAAGGGAATGGCAAACCATTTCAGTAGCCTTGCCTTGAGAATGCTATGAACAGTATGAAAAGGCAAAAAGATAGGACAGTGAAAGATGAGCTCCCCAGGTTGGTAGGTGCCCAATATGCTACTGGAGATCAGTAGAGAAATAACTCCAGAAAGAATGAAGAGATGGAGCCAAAGCAAAAACAACACCCAGTTGTGGATGTGACTGGTGATGGAAGTAAAGTCTGATGCTGTAAAGAGCAATACTGCATAGGAACCTAGATTGCTAGGTCCATGAATTAAGGCAAATTGAAAGTGGTCAAACAGGATATGGCAAGAGTAAATACTGACATTTTAGGAATCAGTGAACTAAAATGGACTGGAATGGGTGAATTTAACTCTGATGACCATTATATCTATTACTGTGGGCAAGCATCCCCTAGAAGAAATGGAGTAACTATCATAATCAACAAAAGAGTCCATAATGCAGTACTTGGATATGATCTCAAAAACGACAGAATGATCTCTATTCGTTTCCAAGGCAAACCATTCAATATCACAGTAATCCAAGTCTATGCCCCGACCAATAATGCTGAAGAAGCTGAAGTTGAATGGTTGTATGAAGACCTATAAGACTTTCTAGAAATAACACCCAAAAAAGATGTCCTTTTCATTACAAGGGATTGGAATGAAAAAGTAGGAAGTCAAGAGGTACCTAGAGTAACAGGCAACTTTGGCCTTGGAGTATGAAATGAAGCAGGGCAAAGGTTAACAGAGTTTGGTCAGAGAGTGTGCTGGTAATAGCAAATACCCTCTTCCAACGTAAGAGAAGACTCTATACATGGACACGACCACATGGTCAATACCAAAACCAGATTGAGTATATTCTTTGCAGCCAAAGATGGAGAAGCTCTATACAGCCAGCAAAAACAAGACCAGGAGCTGACTATGGCTCAGATCGTGAACTCTTATTGCCAAATTCAGACTTAAATTGAAGAAAGTAGGGAAAACCACCAGGTATGACCTAAATCAAATCCCTTATGACTATACATTGGATGTGAGAAATAGATTCAAGGGATTAGATCTGATAGACAGAGGGCCGGAAGAACTATGGACAGAGGTTTGTGACATTGTACAGGAGGCAGTGATCAAGACCATCCTCCAGAAAAAGAAATGCAGAAAGGCAAAATGGTTGTCTGAGGAGGCTTTACAAACAGCTGAGAAAAGAAGAGAAGCTAAAGGCAAAGGAGAAAAGGAAAGATATACCCATCTGAATGCAGACTTCCAAAGAATAGCAAGGAGAGATAAGAAAGCCTTCCTCAGTGATCAGTGCAAAGAAATAGAGGAAAACAACAGAATGGGAAAGACTAGATAGAGATCTCTCAAGAAAAGTAGAGATACCAAGGGAATATTTTATGCAAAGATGGGCTCAATAAAGGACAGAAATGGTATGGACCTAACAGAAGCAGAAGATATTAAGAAGAGGTGGCAAGAATACACAGAAGAACTGTACAAAAAAGATCATGACCCAGATAACCACGACGGTGTGATCACGCTCCTAGAGCCAGACAATCCTGGAATGACATCCTGGGCCTTAGAAAGCATCACTACGAACAAAGCTAGTGGAGGTGATGGAATTCCAGTTGAGCAATTTCAAATCCTGGAAGATGATGCTGTGAAAGTGCTGCACTCAATATGCCAGCACATTTGGAAAACTCAGCAGTGGCCACAGGACTGGAAAAGGTCAGTTTTCATTCCAATCCCAAAGAAAGGCAATGCCAAAGAATGCTCAAACTACCGCACAATTGCACTCATCTCACACACCAGTAAAGTAATGCTCAAAATTCTCCAAGCCAGGCTTCAGCAATACGTGAACCGGGAAATTCCAGATGTTCAAGTTGGATTTAGAAAAGGCAGAGGAACCAGAGATCAAACTGCCAATATCCGCTGGATCATCGAAAAAGCAAGACAGTTCCAGAAAAACATTTACTTCTGCTTATTGACTATGCCAAAGCCTTTGACTGTGTGGATCATAACAAACTGTGGAAAATTCTTCAAGAGATGGGAATACCAGACCACCTGACCTGCCTCTTGAGAAATCTGTATGCAGGTCAGGAAGCAACAGTTAGAACTGGACATGGAACAACAGACTGGTTCCAAATAGGAAAAGGAGTTCGTCAAGGCTGTATATTGTCACCCTGCTTATTTAACTTATATGCAGGGTACATCATGAGAGATGCTGGGCTGGATGAAGCACAAGCTGGAATCAACACTGCCAGAAGAAATATCAATAACCTCAGATATGCAGATGACACCACCCGTCTGGCAGAAAGCAAAGAAGAATTAAAGAGCCTCTAGATGAAAATGAAAGAGAAGAGTGAAAAAGTTGGCTTAAAACTCAACATTCAGCAAACGAAGATCATGTCATCCAGTCCCATCACTTCATGGCAAATAGATGGGCAAACAATGGAAACAGTGAGAGACTTTATTTTGGGGGGCTCCAAAATCACTGCAGATGGTGACTGCAGCCATGAAATTAAAAGGTGCTTACTCCTTGGAAGAAAAGCCATGACCAACTTAGACAGCATATTAAAAAGCAGAGACTTTACTTTGCCAACAAAGGTCCGTCTAGTCAAAGCTATGGTTTTTCCAGTAATCGTGTATGGATGTGAGAGTTGAACCGTAAAGAAAGCTGAGTGCTGTATTGTTAGAGAAGACTTGAGAGTCCCTTGGTCTGCAAGGAGATCAAACCAGTCAAACCTAAAGGAAATCAGTCCATGAATATTAACTGGAAGGACTGATGCTGAAGCTGAAACTCTAATACTTTGGCCACCTGATATTAAGAACTGATTTGAAAAGACCCTGATGCTGGGAAAGATTGAAGACAGGAGGAAAAGGGGACAAAGAGGATGAAATGGTTGGATGGCAACACCGACTTGATGGATGTGAGTTTGAGTAAGGTTCAGGAGTTGGACAGGGTGATGGACAGGGAAGCCTGGCATGCTGCAGTCCATGGGGTTGCAAAGAGTCAGTCACGACCTAGCAACTGAACTGAACTCAACTGATACTTGAATTCTGTCATCCCATCTTAATTTATTAGCTGGAATATTTTCATAGAGAAACAACTCCTTATCAGTTATTTGATTACAAATGATACAGAGTTTGCACAGAAGCGCGAGATAAATGTTGGATTTTTTTCCTTTACTTACCAGTTTTCAAAATAAATTGGTTCTCTGATACCTCTCAAAGGTAACTCATGTGTTTTTATGATTGTGATTTTGCTTACAAGAAACATTATTAACTCATGCTTTTAAACATCTGTAGTGGAATCCACCTATAGGAAATTAAGTATCATATGAAAGTTCCTCCAACCTCATTAGCAACTCTGTTCACATTTCTGTAACTTTTCATCTTCTGAGCATTTTGGAAGTATGGGGACCCAAATTTTACACTGTATTCCTGTCACTGATGCACTAATGTTTCACACAAGAAGGATAAACATTTTCTAATTGTTTCTAATTCTCTCCTTTCCCTGTTTTCTGTGATAAACTTTCCTGCTCTCTCCCAGATCCCCAGAACCTCATCTCCATGCCTCTTTCTTCATAGCTTGTTCAGACTCCACCAACCAACTCCACTGTTCAGATCACTTCAAATGAACCCTTTCTCTCTTCCACATCTTTGCATGCACTTCTCTTGCAGCACTTACCACTCTCTACTTTGAAATGCGTTTCCTCACACGTCTTAATTCTCCTGCTGGATTCTAGGCTCCTTGCTGTGTGAGGTGCACAAGGTGGGTGCTCAGTAGACATGTGCTGAATGCGCGAGCGATGCTCACAGGTAGCTGCTCTTACAAACTACAAAACAAGGCTTAGACGATTTCCCTGAGAACCTGCTTTCTCAAAGTTCTTCATGATACAAGTACAATATCTTATTCTCTCCTAATCTGTCTGCCACTCAACCTGTCTACTCACAGAGCCTTCGGTACATAGATTATTCTGTTTATGCTCAACAATTGTGGAACAAGCAAGTCCTAAATGTGATTACAGCTCTGAATCAATGGCAACATCAGACTTTCTCAGATTAGGTGTTTTTAAATCCCTTAATATGAAAAAGCTCAATAAATAAATGACAATAAACTCACCACAACTAATGCATCTAGAATTTCTGGCTGTAATATACAAATTTCAAAAGAATACAGGTGACTCTGGGGGGTGTGTGTGTGTGAAAACTGTGAACTCCAGGCTGACCTCAACCAGCATACATTCAGGTAAATCACTTCAGTCGTGCCCAACTCTTTGTGACCCCATGGACTGCAGCCCACCAGACTCCTCTGACCATGGAATGCTCCAGGCAAGAATACTGGAGTGGGTTGACATTCCCTTCTCCATGGGATCTTCCTGACCCAGGGATCAAATCCTTGTCTCTTAAGTCTCCTGCACTGGCAGGCAGGTTCTTTACCACTAGCACCACCTGGGAAGCCCTCAACTAGCATACCACACTTTAAACATAGTCCTGCAAAGCCTAGAATATGCCAGGACTAGAGATTATAAAATTTGTCTGATGGGTATCAAAACTTCATCAGACTCTCCAGTTTCTGGAGTTTGTAGTGGGCATTGGGCACCGTTAAGAGTATCAACCACATCCTTGCTTCCAGGACAGAGGTCTTCAGGCAATTCTCTCACCAGTAGTGTTATCTGCTCTCAGCGCACAAGAGAGCATCTCCCAGGAGTGATCCTCAGTCAAAGGGAGCTGCCTTGCCCAAGGTTACAGCCCTCCCCTGGGTAATACATGCCTAATTACCGGTCCACAAAAGGATCCAGCTCCCTGACCTCACTTAGGGATCTCTGATGGGCCATGGGCTCATGGGGCCATCCCATGGGATCTAGTGTGACTCCAGCATCAGTTTGACTTCTCCCTCTGCCCTACCCTGCTTCCTTTGCTTACTCACTTTTAGGTACCATTCCTAAAAACATCCCCCTACATACCTCCCCTACATACACACATCACAAATGTCCAAGTCTATTTCCTGATGGACTACTGAGAGCCTACAAGTCAGGCTCCCTTTTTTTTTTTTAAGTGATTTTACTTAAAGCTAAGAAATACGTAACTTAGCTTGAAAAAGAAAACAGTTTCAAGAGGTTTTAGACCAAAAAAAAAAAAAAAAAAATGGGATTTTATCTGTATCCTTCTGCACCTTCCTACTCTATCTCCAGAAACAACAATTTTCACTGCTCTTAATTGCATCTCCTTGTCTTTCTATGTTCTAAATCCTGTTATACTCTTAATTCCCTGATTCATTTATTTTTATATTACTTGACTCATTAGGGTTGAAGAGAATCTTCACCCCCTTAAATTTCCCCATCCTTCCAATGAAGTTATATCACAAGATTCTGCCAACAGTTAGTCATTACGTTATTATAATACTGTAACTCAATTCTGATATTAACCCAGAGTGAGTGCAGATCCTACAGGTTAAAGACAGCAAAACTGCCCACGAGGCAGGCACCAGCCACAAGTTCAGGCATCCCTAGGCCACCCGCACTTGTGACTAGTTGGTTACCATGTTCAGGTTCTCACAATTTCTCAGGTTCAAGAATTCACTAGAATGACTCACAGAACTCAGGATAACTTAGACAATTCATGATTACAGCTTTATAATGAAGGATACAAATCAGGACCAACCAAGTGAACAGCCACAGAGGGCAAGGTGTAGGGAGGGGTCCCCAGTGTAGAGCTTCCAGGACCTCTCTGAATAAGGGGAGGTCACTCCTCCAGCCCCACCCCAGAACATCAGTGTGTTCACTCACTAGGAACAGCAAGATGATTTTTCCAAGAAGAGCTTAATGTTACTTAAATCATCATTTTACACAGCAGCATTGCCTCTGGGACTTTTACACAATGCAGCTGCTTTAGGTAGATGAAGGAAATCAAGCCCTACTACACAGACTTTTAGAAATATTGATATATTTTTAAAAGCAAGTAAAATAGCCGATGTACTAGCTTGTGATCCAGTGCTAAGTCACTTCAGTTGTGTCCAGCCCTTTGTGACCCTATGGACTGTAGTCCGCCAGTCCCTCTGTCCATGGGAGTCTCCAGGCAACAACACTGGAGTGTGAGCCACTGTTCCCTTCTGGGTCACATTGCCTTCTCCAAGTGTGATCCAGTAAGAATGGAGAATAAATCCATAGGAGTGGTTACTTTTTCTTGAGGAGAGCAGAGCATCATGGGAATATGGGAGTTCTCATTGGGTTTCATTACAAAGGTATGGTTGATTGAATCATTGGCCATGGGACTGAACTCAGACTCGAACCTCCTCATCCCTCCGTAGAGGTTGCAAGGTTCAGCTGGTATCATCATTCAAGGTTGGTGTTTCCAGCAGGACCAGCCCTCATCTCAAAGCTCTCCATACGGTCCCACCATGAGGGATCTCACTAGCATACGTTATCAGAGCCCACCATGAATAACAAAGACACCCCTATCACTTAGGAAACTCCAAGGATTTAGATACTCCCTCCCAGAGAGCAGGAACAAAGTCTGTCAAATCCTTTATTATTCAACAATTACTGTGGCTAGAAAAATAAATCATCCACTAGTGAACCAAACTGCATAGCAGAATTACATTTTCTTTCCTAATCAATGTTTTGCTTCTCCTGGAGTTAAAATGGCCTTTTTCTTGCATTTACATGGTTTTCCTTTTAAATGTTCCCCCTATCTCTAAAGTCCTCTCAGTATAATTTTCCACACAATCAACCCCATCGGTTTGTTCTACACTTGTTTTTTTTTTTGTTTTCTTTCCCTTAAAGATCACCTTCACAGAGCACTCCAACTATCATCCTATTCCAACCTGGAATAGATACTCTATGGGCACAGCTGTGGTTCTAGAACCTAATCTTGGGAATTCTCTGGACTCTCTCTCCTGGGTTGAAGCTCTTGTTTCTTTAGATCTTGATCTAGTCCCTCATTATGGAGCACATCTAAGTTGCCAAACAAGGAGGCATTTAGATACATTTTGTAAACATTTTGAAAAGTAATTATTAAATTTTAAAGTAGCTTTTGTTGTTCAGTCACTCCTGTCCAACTCTTTGTGACCCCATGGACTGCAGCACGCCAGGCTTCCCTGTCCTTCACCATCTCCCGGAGCTTGCTCAAAGTCATGTCCACTGAGTTGGTGATGCCATGCAACCATCTTGTCCTCTGTCATCCCCTCTCCTCCTGCCTTCTATTTTTCCCAGCATCAGGGTCTTTTCCAATGAGTCAGCTCTTTGCATCAGGTGGCTAAAGTATGACTTATCCAAAAAAAAAAAAAATCTGAAGATAATACAGAGTGTTCCTCAAACTCCAAGCTAGTTCTTTTTATTACTAACATCTTTACATTAGTATGGAAAATTTGTCACAATTAATGAACCAATAATGATATATTATTATTAACTAAAGTTCATATTTTTTTTCAGGCAATCTTGTTACTGAGTGTCCTTCTGTTCTAGGATGCCATCCAGAATTTTAAATTTAGTTATCACATCTCTTCATGTGACAGTTTAAGAGACAATTCTTTTTATCTTTTGTATCTTTAAAAATATAGTCTATATTCTAACTTCAAGTGTAGTAGTTTAACTAGTATGAACAAAGAATGCTGCCTGCCATCAGTAAACAAAGGATGCTGAGGTCATCGGGCCATCAGCCACTGCAGCTGCCCCCAACTGTGCACCCTCAGGGGATTCAGGATGGAGCAAATCAGGATACTGGCCTGTTGGGGTGCATATCAAAGGAATGACTTATAAACCCAGACTCTGGCATCTTCCCATACATGAAAAAGCACTAAATTCATTAACTTGAAAAGTCTGCTTTTCTTTAATTAACAGCAATCTTTTTATTACTTGTTTTTTATTGCAAAAACTCATATATCCTGGCTCCTCCCTTACCTCTTTGGAACAATCACTCAGAGCTAAGAGGTTGTCTCCTGGGCTTAAGCCCTCAGTATGTCTGCCAAATAAATCATAATTCTCAAATTTTTGGTTGTGCATTTTTTTAAAGTCTACACTAGGATTCGAAATAGGAGATCATTTTCAACAAAAAATTAAAAACAACCCTCCACTGCACCAGTATTGCTTAAGAAGAATGTTTCACCATTCTAGTTACAATTTGCAAGAAGTGAAGTGAAGTGAAGTCGCTCAGTCGTGTCTGACTCTTTGCGACCCAGTGGACTGTAGCCTACCAGGCTCCTCCGTCCATGGGATTCTTCAGGCAAGAATACTGGAGTGGATTGCCATTTCCAATTTGCAAATGACCTGCTTTTTTGTCACTGGGGCTTTTAGGATTCTTAGTTCATCTTTAGGACTCTGTGAGGGTAATAGAACTTGGAGTGGGTGCTTCTCCATTCATTGGTGCTAGGCACTGATGGGACTCCAAATTCATGGTCTTCAATTCTGGCAATTTTCTTATGTATTAAATATTAATTATTTGATAATTTCTTCCTCACATTGTCCTCTAGAATTTCCTTTAACCAGAGTTTGGACATAACAGTTTCTTTATTAATTTTACTTTCCTTCTTATTTATTTTCCTGGAAATCTCTTCAACCTTTATCTTCCAAATTTTGTATTGACTTTTAAAATTAGGTTGTCAATTTTTTAATACTGAAGAGCTCTTCTCTATTCTGATTGCTCTCTTTTTAAAGCAGCAACTTGTTCCTACTATACATTCATTATCTTATCTCTGAGGACATTAATTAGACTTTGTTTATATATTTATACTTTCTTCTTCTCTTTTATTCTGTTTCCTCTAAGTTATTTTTGATTGTTTTGGTTTGTCTCATCTTTGAGACAATAACACGGCAATGAGGGTGCATGGGTGGGGTGACTATATTGGGGCCCCCACTACAGGGTAATCATTGGGCAAACCAGCTCTTTGTTTAGGGGATCCACAAGTCAGTATTGTTATTGAGTCCAAGCTTGCTCTGCTTGCCGAATGACAGGCCAAAAAGTCTACAGACGAAGTGTTGAGGGAAGGAATATGACTTTATTCAGAAAGTCAGCAGACCAAGAAGATGGCAGACTAATGTCTCAAAATAACCATCTTGTGGGATCTGGATGCCAGATTCTTTTACTGAACAGAGAGTGGGAGGAGGTAAGGAAGTAAAGTAAAAAGACTATTAATCTTGCAAATACCTCCTGGAATGGCCAGTGGTGGGAGGTAGGGGGCGGGGCAGTGGGAGGGTGTCAATTTCTTGGTTTTGCAGCCATTCACAGAAGGGGCTTCCCTGGTGGTTCAGAGGTTAAAGCCTCTGCCTGCAATGCAGGAGACCTGGGTTTGATCCCTGGGTCGGGAAGATCCCCTGGAGAAGGACATGGCAACCCACTCCAGTATTCTTGCCTGGAGAATCCCATGGACAGAGGAGCCTGGTGGGCTACAGTCCATGGGGTCGCAAAGAGTTGGACACAACTGAGCGACTTCACTCACTTTGACCTCACAGATGGGCTGGGTCAGATTGTCTCTCTGTGAGCTGAACAAAGACACTTACGTTTAAGTCAAGCAGAGGGACAGGGTTACCTGAGGCAGGCCATTATGTATGATTATAATAACAATAGCAACAAAAGGTTAAAGTCAAAAAAACTGATCCAACAGGGAGTCGAAAAGGACTCTTCCAAATACAGATAACAGTATCTGTATTTTCTCCAGGACTCTTTGATATCTCTTCATTCCCCAAATTCCAGTCAGAAGACTGCTGCTGAGTAGTTGGGCAGCTGTCAGTCTGTAGACTCACCGCTTAACCTCTGTCCTCAGTCTGGTGTCACCTCTGCTCTCTTCTGTGCCCAGTTTTTTGGACTCACAAGCACATCTGGTTCAGGGCCCTTCCTCATCCTTGTCTTTTGAATTCTGGGGTCCATAGCAAACTTGCTTGCTTCTCAGTGGTGGACCATCTGTGAGCTCTTAGACATCTGCTCTGTGAAGTAAGTTGTTGCTCTTCCAACTTTACTCTCTGTGACTGGGAATCAAGGATTTCAGAATTTCCCTCATTTCATCCAAATGGTGCTTTCTGTTTCTTATTCTCCTAACTATTAGGAGAATAGTTCTCCTACACATTCCAAGAGATAAAAGGCTAGAAAATACTGTTACTTGCCTATTTTGAAACTGGAAGTTCCTCAAGGTCCCTCTTAAACATATTAAAGTAGACTAAGTTGAGAATAAGATACTAAACACACTTCTCAAAAAGATTTGGCTTTATGCTCCCAACAAAAACATTTTTTTCCTATCATCTCCTGTTAACTATCAAATTTAAATCAAATTTGCAGTTTTTAGAAACTATTATGTGTATGACTACAGAGACTACAATGATGCATAAGACCCACTGTGGATATTAGGTATTCTATAAAGCACCCATTTCATGGTTACTGCTTTAACTATTAAGTAGAAATGAATATGACTTTAAATTGCATAAGTATTAAAAATTCAGCCTCTGATCTTTTTAGATAGATTAAAAAATATCACTTTCCCCTATTCAGAGAATTCTCAGAACCAAATATAGCACTATATAGTTACACAAAAGTCAGACACTGCCTCACAAGTATATTTTTTTCCCCGCAAAAATAGAAAAGTATAAAAATTATTTTTATGGGCACAAAGAAAGAAAACAAAAAACTGGAAACTGAGAGCCTCTCTTCGTCATCTCTATAAGCACCACTGCAGATCTATAATAATCAGAGTCATGTACAGTGGCCAGGCAATGGGGGATCAAGTATAATTTCCCCATCAAAGGAAATGACAAATTCTTTAGTTCTCTAAGTCATGACAGGTAACATGCTTGAAATAATGTACAAACATAACCAAGTCATCTGTCAAACTTAAGTCAATCGCAAAAGTTTTACTTTATGCCAAAAAAAGATTAAATTTGTCTACTTAAGGCAGGGAGGATTGGGACAAGGATGTCTTTGCTTTTCTTTGCTTTAAATCTAAAGCAATATTGTAACAGTAGTAGCAGAGATAGCAGCTCATGGTTGGATAGAAAAAAATCCTTAACCCAAGTTGAATATTTTTTTTTAAATTTTATAAAATAATAGTGTGAGTCTCACTAGATGCTCCATATTGTCTGGGTAGTCAACTCTTCATCATTCACTTTAGGAAGCTAAATAAAGCACATCTTAAATCAAAAGTCTTTTGGCAGTTGTTCTGGGACATTGGGGAAATACAAGAAAGAGGTTACTATTTTTTACTCTTCTTACTGTCAGTATTTTTTAACCATGTGTGTGTATTGCCTTTCCAAAAAAAGAAGTCTTTTCCTACCAGGAATAGAAAGATGGTGTAAACTGATCCAACAAATTCTCCGTCTATTCTAGTTTCCGAAGTATCAGCATAGCATTGCTTACATCAATGTTTCCTAAGGTCACATAATACTTTCTTAAAACTGATTTTTTAAAAATTAAATTTAATAGAAAATGTAATTACTATTTACTTAATTACTTGATTTGGTAAAAGACCACCAGTTTCAATTAATATAAATAGAATATTAGTATAAAACTATGTATACAGAAAACTATTAAAAATTTAAAGTATTCATCAATGCAGTACCTAAGATCATCTCTTGTTTGGTCTTCTGGGAAACACCATCTAAGCACTATTACCCTGATATTTCTACCACTTTGCAATGAAAACCAAATGAAACAAAGACCAGCTTCCAAATCACCCACATTAGAAGTACTGCTTGCTTTTTGTGCTTTCTTAAAAGAAAAAAATTAAATACAGCCACACCAAAAGAAGATGAAATATGCAAAAACAACCCTGGGGACCCAACCTTCTTACGTTATATACACATAGGGGCCAGAGCCTGCTACCTGTCTTCCTCAGTACCCATCCTTCCTTTCCTTCTTGGTAGCAATCGTGGCCTGGAATACAACCTCCCCAGCAGCTAGGTGTAGCCACGTGACTAAATTCAGGAAATAAAATGCAAGTAGTGTTGTGAGGGACTTTTTGAGAAAGGCTGCGTTAAAGGAGTGACTCAGCACGGAGAGGCTTCTTTCTGCCCTTTATCTAGCCAATTCAAAAGTGGTGGCTGCTGCTGCTAAGTCACTTCAGTCGTGTCCGACTCTGTGCGACCCCACAGACGGCAGCCCACCAGGCTTCCCCGTCCCTGGGATTCTCCAGGCAAGAACACTGGAGTGGGTTGCCATTTCCTTCTCCAATGCATGAAAGTGAAAAGTGAAAGTGAATTCGCTCAGTCGTGTCGGACTCTAGCGACCCCACGGACTGCAGCCTACCAGGCTCCTCCGTCCATGGGATTTTCTAGGCAAAAGTACTGGAGTCGGGTCAGCTGGCTTAAAACTCAACATTCAAAAAACTAAGATCATGCCATCTGGTCCCATCACCTCATGGCAAAAAGATGGGGAAGAAGTGGAAGCAATGACAGATTTTATTTTCTTGGGCTCCAAAATCACTGCGGATAGTGACTGCAGCCATGAAATTAAAAGACACTTGCTCCTTGGAAGAAAAGCTATGACAAACCTAGACAGCATATTAAAAAGCAGAGACATCACTTTGCCGACCAAAGTCCATATAATCAAAGCTATGGCTTTTCCAGTGGTCATGTACAGATGTGAGAATTGGACCATAAAGAAGGCCGAGCACTAAAGAGCTGATGCTTCTGAACTGTGGTGCTGGAGAAGACTCTTGAGAGTCCCATGGACTCAAACAGCATTTTTATGATCTCATTCTTCCATCAAGAAATGACAATGTTTGTCTATAGCCAATTATATAAAACCTGGAACATAAATCTATTCATGTCTCCCCATTGCCACCACCTGGGCTACGAGAATTCACTTCCCACAAAAGCCACTGCAACAGACTTCTAACTCACTCACCTGCTCCCTTTCTTATTCCTCTCCAAATTACTCTCCACACTGCAACCAAAGTGATTGGTCTACTGGGCAAACGTGACATCACTTCCCTGCCAAAAACCTGTCAATGGTCTCCCACGGCCCTTAATCCTTTACAAGGTTTTCCATGAGTTGACCTTACCTCCCATCATTGTCTCCCTACCACCCACTGCCCTGGTCATGTTGAAAATTGTCTAATTCCTACAAAGTTAACACACTCTCTTTTCACAAATGCGGTTTCCACTACTCCCAAAATTACTTCCACCAGTTTCTCTCTCCCATCCTTAAGGGTTTCACTGGAACGTTTCCTCTCCCTTAGACCTTCCTTGACCTCTAGGCCAGCAGGATCTCATAGCTCCCTGGCCCCCGGTACTCTGTACTTCCCCTACTTGACATGCATCATACAGACTTCCATAAAGGCCTGGGTCACCACAGTCTAAAGACTAGCATAGGGTCTGGCAAAAAGTAGATGATGTTTCACAAGATGAGTGAATGATAAAAAGGAGATTATGAAGGAAGGACTATCTTCTTGTGACACTCCCCACTGCTTCACCTACTTTTTTTCTTTTTTTTTTCCAGAAATAATGCCCAACCATCCACTGCACAGAATCCCCAGCACTCTTCAACCCCTCTCATTATCAAGGATCAGTGGTCTAAAATAAAATTTAAGAAATGTCACATTCAGAAGTTTAACTTCGTTTATGATGAATCTATAGACACACATTTTCAAAGGATTCTGAGGGGGTCCTTGAAAAGAGATGATTTTCAATGCTAGAGAGAACTACTTCACTCAAAATGTGCCAGGGTGGATGTGAACTGAACAGATCCAAAGCAAGATTAGGGAAAGGGGGGGCGGGAGGATGAATCACTTGGGCTTAGTAAAGCATGCCAAATTACCAAAGTTCTGACAGATCTCTGTTCTTGTCAATAAGATTGGCTTCTTCAATTAACACTTGGTGTTCTCAGATTCCATATTGCTATGAGTAAGTAGGTAGTTTTCAACAATACACAGAATAAGGCTACAGGTATCACCCACCCCATAATCCAATGGCCTCAGGCATCACCCACAGCCCTGTGGGTTGTGAGAGTCTTTATGATGGCCAGGGGCAGAACTGAAGTCAGAGGAAGAAGGTGGGGGCAGTCTGGGGGAAGGAGATTTTAAAAGGCTTATGTTTTCATATATAAATATAACACCCAAAACCAAATTTGCAAGCCTTTGAGAAGATGGAAACTGACAACTATAAAGAATATCCCAACTTGGCACCCAGAAGTGTCTTGCTTGTTACAGATTATATAAAATACTGGCAACTGACCAGGGCTCAGCCTCCAGATTTTAGAGAGTCAACAAAAATGCTTCAGTTTGTGTAGGTTAAAAATACTCTACTCTTTTTGTCCTCAACTTGCCAGGAACAGTTATTTTTAGTAAGAATCCAATCAACCTTACCGATATCAAACATCAAAAATAGACTACAAGAACACTGGAAGCAAACGTGCTATTTTTAGCTTCTGCTATTCCCTGCCACTACCCACCCAATTCTAACTGCAGGGCGCATGCATAAGAGCTTAGTTATTCTAGGCAGATTCCTTGTCCTGACCCTTACCCACCCTCCCCTACTAACACCTGAATGCAGAGAACATTGGATTGATTAAAGATTAATACTGCCGCAAACCATGACAGCTGCGGTTCCACCGAGTGCTTCTGGGGGGTGGGGAGAAGAGAAAATGACAGAGAGCTTACATCAGTATTCCTCTTGGGGATCTATTACATGGGAAGAAAATTGCTATTTCAATTCCCTTTTGTTGCTAAAAATAGCAGTCTCAATTGATTCAGGCAAACAGAGAACTGGCTTAGCCAGGGCTGAATTTAGAAACCACTGAAGTCCCGAAGAGCAAATGCAAACGTAGTCTAACACATGCCAGCTCATATTTAACAAAGAACAAAGAGGAGAGGCATGCAGCCTGCAAGTTAAGAAAGCAGCAGCAACTTCCTGCATTTTTCATTAAAGAGAAACAGTGAAAGTGATGCAAAATAAGAAAGGACAATTATAACTTGTTCTCCTCATCATATTTTAACAAAAAAGAATCTTATAGGAAAAAAATATCAGATTATACATCAACCATGATACTGTGGGCATTTCCCCTAACCTCATGGTTTGGGGAAATGGACATCTTCTCAAGCACAGTCTATTACTATGGAAGGAAAAGGCCCAGTTTACAAACATGCTATCCCAGGTCCATACAGGCCCCTCTCCCACTAAGCCCTGTTGGATTCCCTACTGAACAGGCCTCTCTCCTACCTGTCCCTTCTCTTCTCTTGACCCAACCAAATACTGCAGACAGTTATAATTTGCCACTCAAAAAACTAACAAACAAAACAAAAACAGAACAAAAGACTCCAAGCACCCAGAGGTTCAGAATAGAGAAAATGAAGAAACTGCAAAAAGCAGAATCCGCTTAAGTCAGTTAATCCCCTGGGCTGACTTCCAGGCAAGGCCGTGTGATACATTCTATTAGCACCAAAACCCCAAAATATCTTCTGCCTGATTCTTTCACTTTACTTGGTTAACTGAAAACCTTCGCAGATAATGATTTATTTCAGTTACTGCCACATTTTCAAAAATGCAAACTCTCGTAGAAGAATTAAAAGGCCATCAATCCGTGTGCTTCAGCATGATTTTGTAGATTCAAACTGCTTCATGGCTTCCTTTGGGAGTTCCCAAAACGTGACAGGGAAGGGGCTTCCTGACTTGAGAGTAGGAATTGTGACTGGAGACGAAGTGGTGACTACTTGGGAATTACAGGCCTAGTAAGACACTAGCGAGGAAAGGCTGTAGGCTTTTGCCATGTAAGTACAAAGGCCTAAGTGAACGGGTTAAGAACATGGGTGCTAAAATCAGAGCAGCAGGGTTCAAGTCTGCCATCTGTCAGAAGCTATCAATGTGTGAGTGTGTTCAGTCGCTCAGTCGTGTCGGGACTCTTTTCAATCCTATGGACTGTAGCTTACCAGGCTTCTTTGCCCATGGGATTTTCCCTGCAGGAAAAATGGAGTAGGTTGCCATTTCCTCCTCCAGGGGATCTTCCAGACCCAGGGATCGAACCACATCGCCCATGTCTCCTGCACTGCAGGCAGATTCTTTACTGCTGAGCCACCAGGGAAGCCCAAAGCTATCAACTGCTGCTGCTAAGTCGCTTCAGTCGTGTCCGACTCTGTGCAACCCCACAGATGGCAGCCCACCAGGCTCCGCCGTCCCTGGGATTCTCCAGGCAAGAACACTGGAGTGGGTTGCCATTTCCTTCTCCAATGCATGAAAGTGAAAGTGAAGTCGCTCAGTAAGTGTCCGACTCTTCGTGACCCCATGGACTACAGCCTACCAGGCTCCTCCGTCCATGGGATTTTCCAGGCAAGAGTACTGGAGTGGGGTGCCATTGCCTTCTCCAAGCTATCAACAGTTAACCTCTATTGTCTCAGTTTCTCTATAAAGTGAAGACAACATTATCTGTCCCCAGAACATGAACCCACTACACAACAGACACTGACTTACATGGTTGGAACTAATGAAAACAGTCACATTTAGCAACAATGCATGTACACACACATAGAGTCCAAAGGGCTTCCACCCCATTAACCTGGTGATGCGGAATCCAACTTTATTTTTCATTACTCCTAACCAGCCCCTTAACCCTAGGCAGTTTGTCTGGTGTTACCCAAACATAACATGCCAGGGGATGGACTGCATGTCATGCCCCAGTCACTTCTCATGTTGAGACGGACATTTCTCTTTACTCCCTACCCCCATCAGCCACCACCCAATAATCTGAACTTCTAAGCTTTACAGACCACAATAATCATTAAGTCTGGTTGACCATGTAGCCTCTGGGATGTCAAAGCCCTGATAATCTATTATTTGAGCCTAAATACTGTTCACAAGTTCAAAATAACTGAAAGCAAAGAAACAGAACTGAAGTTCTCTGACTTTTTAATCCACTTCTAATACTAATGATTAATTAGATCATAAAATAAGCCAAGGAAGGCAATTCCTTGACAGTCCAGCAGTTAGGACTCCACACTTTCACTGCTGAGGGTCAGGGTTCAATCCCTAGTCTAGGAACTAAGACCTCACATTCTGCACAAAAATAAGGCAAGAAAAAGAATGAGTTGACGGCAAAGTTACAAGATTGTTATCTCTATTACGTTATGTAATCCTGGCTCCATTTTCTTCTTCATGTGGAGTAGGTAACATTCAAATGACAACAACTGTCCAATCTATGTAAGTATTTTATATTCAACATAATCCATAACATTCCCTCTACGCCTATGTAAGAAACGTACATCTTGTAAATGCTTACAATGCTTGAAGTTACTTCAAGAAGTCAAAAGTGGAACAGTCCTTTACCTCAAAATAAGACATATTAGTCTTGACATATCTTATGATTATACACATTTAGTAACATCTAAAATCAAACATTTTCTTAGTTTATAAGCAGTACACTTGTAGGACAATAGTGTCTACTACATGAGTGTTTTTTAAATATGTAACTCAGGCCTGATAAAAGTGAGTTATACTGAAATCTACTGGGTAATTCCAATAATTAACTTCTTTGAATGGTCTGCATTTTTACAACCCAAGGTACATGTGTGTATGTGTGTGTGTGTGTGTGTGTGTGTAGGGTCTAGTGTAGATTATTTGATTATTTCAACCTAACTCAACCAGGTTAACTTTTTTATTGGAGGAGGGGTGACCCCTTGGCACTCTGGATCTTAGTTCCCAAGTTCAGTTCAGTTGCTCAGTTGTGTCCGACCCTTTGTGACCCCATGGACTGCAGCACGCCAAGCTTCCCTGTCGATCACCAACTGCCGGAGCTTGCTCAAACTCATATCCGTCAAGTCAGTGATGGCATCCAACCATCTCATCCTCTGTCATCTCCTTCTCCTGCCTTCAATCTTTCCCAGCATCAGGGTCTTTTCAAATGAGTCAGTTCTTTGCATCAGGTGGCCAAAGTATTGGAGTTTCAGCTTCAGCATCAGTCCTTCCAATAAATATTCAGGACTGATTTCCTTTAGGATTGAATGGTTTGCTCTCCTTGCAGTTCAAGGGACTCTCAAGAGTCTTCTCCAATACCACAGTTCAAAAGCATCAGTTCTTCGGCGCTCAGCTTTCTTTACAGTCCAACTCTCACATCCATACATGAGTACTGGAAAAACCATAGCTTTGACTAGAAGGACCTTTGTCAGTAACCAGCCAGGGATCAAATCTGTGCCTCCTGCACTGAAGGCATGGAGTCTTAACCACTGGACTGCCAGGAAAATCCCCAGTTTAAGCTTTTAACCATATTCTTCATACAAGAAATGGGTAAATTCCTCCAAAACAAAGCAACTGCAAATTTTAGTCACCTTGATAAATTAAGTCCCTCCCAACTAAGAAGCTATCCTGCTTTCAAACTGGGTTTATCACAGTAACTGCAATAAACTCGTAGTTTGAGCCAGAGTCTCCTAGTGAATAATTTCTGCTTCTTCGAGGATTAAATAATTCCCTAGGTCTAAGTGTTCATGTTTCAGCCAAAGAGGCCTCACCACATCCCTAGGGACTTTACACCTAGGAGAAACCAAGTTCATACTGACTCGGGCCTGGTCAAGAACTTCAAAACACTACCAGCAACTACACTTCAATAAAAATAAAAATAAAAAAGAACCTAAAAACCACTTCCCCAAAAGATAGTTTGGTAAACAATTTATGATATACCTTGAAGACTGGCAAGCATCAACATCAAATTTGAGGAAGGAAGTGAAGAATGCTAATTTATTCTCTCCAATTTTTTTTTTTTTTTTTCTTTTCCTTATCTCTGTAGAGACAAAACCATGGAAGCACACTTTCCTCCCATCAGCAATCTAACTGAATTCTCCTTCTAATGTATAGGAAAACCCAAAACTGCCAAGGAAATTATGCTAAGCAACTTAACAACTATCACACTTCTCAAAATGAACACTCAATGAGATACATTTTCAATCTCATCTTTTCAAAAGAGCTTCATGTAATCCAACTCCATTTTTTTCAGTTACAGAGATGTTCAGATCAGATCAGTCGCTCAGTCGTGTCCGACTCTTTGCGACCCCATGAATCGCAGCACACCAGGCCTCCCGGTCCATCACCAACTCCGGGAGTTCACTCAGACTCACATCCATCGAGTCAGTGATGCCATCCAGCCATCTCATCCTCTGGTGTTCCCTTCTCTTCCTGCCCTCAATCCCTCCCAGCATTAGAGTCTTTCCCAATGAGTCAACTCTTCACATGAGGTGGCCAAAGTACTGGAGTTTCAGCTTTAGTAGCATCATTCCTTCCAAAGAACACCCAGCCAGGGCTGATCTCCTTCAGAATGGACTGGTTGGATCTCCTTGCAGTCCAAGGGACTCTCAAGAGTCTTCTCCAACACCACAGTTCAAAAGCATCAATTCTTCGGCGCTCAACCTTCTTCACAGTCCAACTCTCACATCCATACATGACCACAGGAAAAACCAGAGCCTTGACTAGACGGACCTTTGTTGGCAAAGTAATGTCTCTGCTTTTGAATATGCTATCTAGGACGGTCATAACTTTCCTTCCAAGGAGTAAGCATCTTTTAATTTCATGGCTGCAGTCACCATCTGCAGTGATTTTAGAGCCCCAAAAAATAAAGTCTGACACTGTTTCCAATGTTTCCCCATCTATTTCCCATGAAGTGGTGGGACCGGATGCCATGATCTTCGTTTTCTGAATGTTGAGCTTTAAGCCAACTTTTTCACTCTCCTCTTTCACTTTCATCAAGAGGCTTTTGAGTTCCTCTTCACTTTCTGCCATAAGGGTGGTGTCATCTGCATATCTGAGGCTATTGATATTTCTCCCTGCAATCTTGATTCCAGTTTGTGTTTCTTCCAGTCCAGCGTTTCTCATGATGTACTCTGCATATAAGTTAAATAAACAGGGTGACGATATACAGCCTTGACGAACTCCTTTTCCTATTTGGAACCAGTCTGTTGTTCCATGTCCAGTTCTACTGTTGCTTCCTGACCTGCATACAAATTTCTCAAGAGGCAGATCAGGTGGTCTGGTATTCCCATCTCTTGAAGAATTTTCCACAGTTTATTGTGATCCACACAGTCAAAGGCTTTGGCACAGTCAATAAAGCAGAAACAGATGTTTTTCTGGAACTCTCTTGCTTTTTCCATGATCCAGCTGATCTTGGCAATTTGATCTCTGGTTCCTCTGCCTTTTCTAAAACCAGCTTGTACATCAGGAAGTTCACGGTTCACATATTGCTGAAGCCTGGCTTGGAGAATTTTGAGCATTACTTTACTAGCGTGTGAGATGAGTGCAATTGTGTGGTAGTTTGAGCATTCTTTGGCATTGCCTTTCTTTGGGATTGGAATGAAAACTGACCTTTTCCAGTCCTGTGGCCACTGCTGAGTTTTCCAAATGTGCTGGCATATTGAGTGTAGCACTTTCACAGCATCATCTTTCAGGATTTGAAATAGCTCACCTGGAATTCCATCACCTCCACTAGCTTTGTTCGTAGTGATGTTTTCTAAGGCCCACTTGACTTCACATTCCAGGATGTCTGGCTCTAGGTGAGTGATCACACCATCGTGATTATCTGGGTCGTGAAGATCTTTTTTGTACAGTTCTTCTGTGTATTCTTGCCACCTCTTCTTAATATCTTCTGCTTCTGTTAGGTCCGTACCATTTCTGTCCTTTATCGAGCCCATCTTTGCATGAAATGTTCCTTTGGTATCTCTGATTTTCTTGAAGAGATCTCTAGTCTTTCCCACTCTGTTGTTTTCCTCTATTTCTTTGCACTGATTGCTGAAGAAGGCTTTCTTATCTCTTCTTGCTATTCTTTGGAACTCTGCATTCACATGTTTATATCTTTCCTTTTCTCCTTTGCTTTTCGCTTCTCTTCTTTTCACAGCTATTTGTAAGGCCTCCCCAGACAGCCATTTTGCTTCTTTGCATTTCTTTTCCATGGGGATGGTCTTGATCCCTGTCTCCTGTACAATGTCACGAACCTCAGTCCATAGTTCATCAGGCACTCTATCTATCAGATCTAGGCCCTTAAATCTATTTCTCACTTCCACTGTAAATCATAAGGGATTTGATTTAGGTCATACCTGAATGGTCTAGTGGTTTTCCCTACTTTCTTCAATTTCAGTCTGAATTTGGCAATAAGGAGTTCATGGTCTGAGCCACAGTCAGCTCCAGGTCTTGTTTTTGCTGACTGTATAGAGCTTCTCCATCTTTGGCTGCAAAGAATATAATCAGTCTGATTTCGGTGTTGACCATCTGTGATGTCCATGTGTAGAGTCTTCTCTTGTGTTGTTGGAAGAGGGTGTTTGTTATGACCAGTGCATTTTCTTGGCAAAACTCTATTAGTCTTTGCCCTGCTTCATTCCATATTTCAAGGCCAAATTTGCCTGTTACTCCAGGTGTTTCTTGACCTCCTACTTTTGCATTCCAGTCCCCTATCATGAAAAGGACATCTTTTTTGGGTGTTAGTTCTAAAAGGTCCTACAGGTCTTCATAGAACCGTTCAACTTCAGCTTCTTCAGCGTTACTGGTTGGGGCATAGACTTGGATCACTGTGATATTGAATGGTTTGCCTTGGAAACGAACAGAGATCATTCTGTCGTTTTTGAGATTGCATCCAAGTACTGCATTTTGGACTCTTTTGTTGACCATCAGGGCCACTCCATTTCTTCTGAGGGATTCCTGCCCGCAGTAGTAGATATAATGGTCATGAGTTAAATTCACCCATTCCAGTCCTTTTCAGTTCTCCGATTCCTAGAATGTCGACATTCACTCCTGCCATCTCTTGTTTGACCACTTCCAATTTGCCTTGATTCATGGACCTGACATTCCAGGTTCCTATGCAATATTGCTCTTTACAGCATTGGACCTTGCTTCTACCACCAGTCACATCCACAGCTGGGTATTCTTTTTGCTTTGGCTCCATCCCTTCATTCTTTCTGGAGTTATTTCTCCACTGATCTCCAGTAGCATATTGGGCACCTACTGACCTGGGGAGTTTCTCTTTCAGTATCCTATCATTTTGCCTTTTCATTCTGTTCATGGGGTTCTCAAGGCAAGAATACTGAAGTGGTTTGCCATTCCCTTCTCCAGTGGACCACATTCTGTCAGATCTCTCCACCATGACCCGCCCGGCTTGGGTTGCCCCACGGGCGTGGCTTAGTTTCATTGAGTCAGACAAGGCTGTGGTCCTAGTGTGATTAGATTGACTAGTTTTCTGTGAGTATGGTTTCAGTGTGTTTGCCCTCTGATGCCCTCTTGCAACACCTACCGTCTTACTTGGGTTTTTACCTTGGGCGTGGGTATCTCTTCATGGCTGCTCCAGCCAAGAGCAGCCATTGCTCCTTGCCATAGCGCAGGTGGCTGCGACGGGCGCGCCATAGCCGCCATAGCACGGCAGAGAGGAGCCACCCCACGTCCGAGGTCAGGGGCAGAAGCCAGGAGGACCCCATGCCCAAAGGGCGGTGGCCAAGAGGAGTTACCCCACGTCCGAGGTCAGGGGCAGCGGCTGAGAGTACCAGACTGCGATGGCACAGGAACAGCCGAGAGGAGCTACCCTGCGTCCGAGGTCAGGGGGGGCGGTCGAGAGGAGAGACCCAGTGTCCAAGGCCAGGGGTGGCAATGAAAGGAGTTACCCGGCATCCGAGGCCAGGGGTGACGGCTGGGAGGAGCAATCCACGCCCGAGGCCAGGGGCGGTGACGAGTGGAGTTACCCCATGTCCGAGGTCAGGGGCGGCGGCCGGGAGGAGATACCCCACGCCCCAAGCCCGAGGCCACTGGCAGTGGCCGGGAGGACCAACCCCATGTCCAAGGAGCCGTGGCTGCACGGGCGCAGGAGGGCCTAGAGGAGCTATCCCACAGAGATGTTAGTCTACATAAAATAGGGGTGTTTTGACTAGCAGTAAGGAAACCTTGGTTCTAGTCCTAGTTCTGTTAGTTCAGTGAATCTAGACCACTAGTTAAGATTTCTGAGCCTAGTTTCAGCATCTTTTTAAGTGTTGTTGTTGTTGTTCAGTCACTCAGTCGTGTCCAACTCTTTGCAACCCCATGGACTGCAGCATGCCAGGCCTCCCTGTCCCTCACCATTTCCTGGAGCCTGCCCAAACTCACGTCTATTGAGTCAGCGATGCCATCCAAACATCTTGTCCTCTGTTGTCCCCCTCTCCTCCTGCCTTCAATCTTTCCCAGCATCAGGGTCTTTTCTAATGAGTCGGCTCTTCACATCAGATGGCCAAAATATTGGAGCTTCAGCATTAGTCCTTCCAATGAATATTCAGGACTGATTTCCTTTAGGATTGACTGGTTTGATCTCCTTCAAGTCCAAGGAACTCTCAAAAGTCTTCTCTAACACCACAGCTCAAAAGCATCAATTCTTTGGCACTCAGCTTTCTTTATAGTCCAACTCTCACATCCATACATGACTACTGGAAAAACCACAGCTTTGACTATATCGACCTTTGTTAGCAAAGTAATGTCTGTTTTTTAATATGCTGTTTAGGTTTGTCATAGTTTTTCTTCCAAGGAGCAAGCATTCTTTTTAATTGCAGTCACATATTATATGAATAGCCAGGACTTCATGGTTCCACGACTATGATGAATATGAAGTTATGGTCATGACTTCTTTCTCACCTTTAACTACTGAAACACACACACATCCACAAGTTTTAGAAACAGGAGACATCAAGTCAGAGTTATGATTTACAATAATAAAATAGAACCTGTAGCTAGCTCATCTTTAGGAAGTCAAGAAAGAAAGAACATGAGTAACTGAATCAAAAACTCTTTCTAACTTTTCATTTTTCTTCCAAAAACAGTTAACAAGAAAGGTAGAAAACTTGAGGCTTGTTTTATAACTTTATTTCACCTGTGAACCACTGGGGTTCCAGAAGTGGTAAAGACCAGTGAAATGATTTTCTGCTTGTCCTTTGAAGTCTGCTTTATTCAAGTTCATAGATAAGCCCTAGTCTCAGATGCAATTAGGTAGCAAGTATAGCCATCCGGGAGCATTATGGAATCAGAGGAAACATACTCTCCTCCCTTCCAGAAGCTACCTCCTACAAACAGAGCTTCTAACAAAAGCCTGATCTAACATGCAATCTCATGTATTTTCCAGCAGTCCCATTTATTTACTTATATCCCTTTTTATTCTGCAGAGGACACGTGGAAACTCAGTGATCTCTAGTGAAAGTTTCCACAACTTGTTCAAATATAAATTATTTAACGAAGCCTCATTGTTTGAACTGAGCTGGAAAAGAGAAAGCATAAGGTCTCTGGTGCCTAACGTTAAAAGTTGTGTTGTTTACTGACTTATCTACCTTACATGTAAGCTGGAAGGATGAGTATCACCTGGTACTTAATGATTTGAAAATCCTTTCAGTTCCTCACAGGATTAGGATTCCTCACTGCTCAACTCAAAGATTTCGGTATTCTACTAGATTCAAATAGATGTACAGTAGCCCTTGGTTTTCTTAATTAGTCATTGATCCTTAAGAACCAAGGGCATCTGAGGCAATTCTTTAAATGTCACGCCTTTCCATGCCATCTGCTGGCCTCTAACTAACTTAATGCTCAATTGCCTTCCCTTTTTAGTTTTTCAGAATGAACATGACCTTTAAGACACTGGTATACTGTAGCACTGTTTGCAATAGCAAAATCAAAACCATTCAACAATAAAGGACCACTAAATAAATCACTTCCCAAGGGGCTCAGCAGTAAACAATCCTTCTGCCAAGCAGGAGATGCGGGTTTGATTCCTGGGTTGGGAAGATCCCCTTGAGAAGGAAATGGCAACCCACTGCAGTATTCTTGCCTGGGAAATCCCAGACAGAGGAGCCTAGTGGGCTACAGTCTGTAGGGTGGCAAAAGAGTAGGATATGACCTACTGACTTAACAAAAACAACAAATAAATTACACAGAATATATAATTGAAGAATATATATAGGATATATAGCATATTTACTATATACAGTATATAATTATGGCATATATAATAACAGTATATCTATATATATGCCTACTATATATAATATCTATGATATATGATAATATACCAATATAATGGAAATACAATGCAGCTATCAAAAATTATAGCACCAAAGAACAGCTTTTGGCAATGAAAGGTGTCTACGATATGTTTCTAAGTGAAATGGAGAGAAAAACATGAGGAGCAAAATTGACTATATTTGTTTTAACATTTATTTCTCCTGAAGACCCTTAGATGGAATTTCTAATGACCACTATCTATTGATGAGCCAGAAGAAGCTTCTCAAAATCCTAACTTATAAACAATTCAATTCCCAATAGTAGGAATGACAAGTACAATCACTATCTTTTGTATAAAAAAAAAGTTTTACACACACATATGTGTATGTTCGTACGTATGTTGGAAAAAGTCTTGAAAGTCTAAAAGGTCACATGTAGGCCGAGAAGTTGACAGTAGTTGTCTCTACGTAGAGGGCTGTAAGTTTTATTTTCTTCTTTTTACCTAGCTGCATTTTCTAATTTTTCTATAATAATTAAATGTATTTCTTATGTAATGCTTTTATAGTTTAAAATTCAAATAAAATTACATACTGTAGGTGCTAACTTACACAGAATTACACTATGCAAGCCACTATACTCTATTATGTGCTTACTGCCACAGTGAGATGGTCTGTTTAAAAACCGAGGCTAGAAAAACATGTAACAAGCTCAAGCTTTCTAGAAATGAAACAAAATAAAGAACTGAACCTATCCTACCACTTCTGGAGAAGAGGACAGCCATGCCCACTGTACACTCCCTGCTTCAGTTTCTCTCTTCCAACTTGAGACCCAGAGGTATAGCGGGGAAAACAAAGAGAAACAGGACTGATCAAAGGCCAAAAAGGATAAGAGCATACTGAGAGGAGAATTTTGCAGGTTTTCTACTGTTTATTGTAATACCAAAAACTTGGAGAAAGAGAGTTGTAAAATTCAGCATCAAGAGATGATGGTTTATTCTATGAGGGAAGTTCTTCAGCCACCTGATGTGAAGAGCTGACTCATTGGAAAAGATCCTGATACGGGGAAAGACTGAAGGCAAAAGGAGAAAGGGGTGACAGAAGATGAGGTGGTTAGATGGCATCACCGATTCAATGGACATGAATTTGAGCAAACTCCAGGAGACAGTGGAGGACAGGGAAGCCTGGCGTGCTGCACTCCATGGGGCTGCAAAGAGTCGGACACGAGTTGACAACTGGACAACAACAACAATTTATATCAACAAAATACTTTGTAATCAGGAGTCACTTTCCTAGCCGTGCTCAAGATTCGAATAGACTCAAAGTTCCCACAGAGTTGCCTCTAAACAGGATCTTCCCTGGAACCTTCTACTCAGATTTCAAAGACAATAGAGCAAAAATAAAAACTAAATACAGACAGAGCCACTTCTGGTGAGTTAGCTGATACCATATAACATAAGAATAATGAAGGCAACACCTCTACTGGAAATAATCGAGGAATTGCTGCAATATTTTACACTGAATTTGTTGCCTCTTGGCCTTTAACGGGCTACAGTCTTCTCTTCATATTCCACCTGATTACACAACCATCACCTTCGCTGAGAATAAGCAAGACATTGTATCATAACCTAGTCCTCCATATAGCATATGTGTAAGCTTACCTTTAGGTAATAACTGTGGTCTCACACTTATATGCTGTACAAATACAATCTGTTCTTTGAATCATTATGTAAAGCAAATTCTCCAGTTAACTTAATAGAAGCCTTAAGAATCTTTTTGGAATGCAAACATCCTCCCTCCTACTTTAGCTAATTTTTATAAATTTATATTCTCTTACCCCAGGTTTCCTTAAGAATGGACCACACCTGTATTCTGACAGATTGGCAAGCTTCTAATTTGGGACAGCATGTGTACAAGAAACCAGATGGAAATGTCATAACATTTGTTCGAAAAGAGCTATTCAGACACTATTTAAATGTACCTCATCTTGGAAACTCAGTCTGTTAGATGGCCAATACTGAAGCTAGGAAAATCATTTTTCATTTAATTTAAGAGATAACCAAGTGAAAACAAAACAAAACAAAAAATGCTTGCCACTGCAGGAGATGTTGGAGATGAAGGTTCGATCCCTGGGTCAGGAAGAGCCCCTGGAGGAGGAACTGGCAACCCACACCAGTATCCCTGCCTTGGACAGAGGGGTCTGGCGGGCTACAGTCCACGGGGTCACAGAATCCGGCACGACTGAGCAAGCAGCACACACATGCTCTAGAAGCAAAGGATCCTAATGGTACCTGACGAGGAGAGTATATGCTCAAGGCTTAGTCATGGGACGACTGTCTGTGCAGCATGAGAGAATTCTGGACCAAATCACACCTAACGGTGAAACCAAGCTGCAGAGATCAGGGGTGCCAGTGTTCGTACAAGCCATCTCAGGCCCACCTCATGTCCCGGATTTCCCCTTCCTTCCTTTGCTGAGGATTTAGGGATTCCACCTAAACATTTCTGCCCCATTAGCGCTACACTCAGCTACTCAATCCTCTGGACCAGAGAATGAGATGCTGTCTCCCTGGTTGCCTCTTGTTCTTAAAAACAAATAACCCTGGTCAATGCCACACAACAACCTCAACTATAAAATGGCAATAGTAATCGTATGTAACCAAGAGATTAGGATATGAATATGGGTATCAAATCATTACAACAGCTCCTTGCACATAATCAACATTATACGTGCTCATTATATGTGTCAGCCAGTATATTTTATTATTATTACTATTGAGAACAATGTTTGATATAAATCTAAACTTTTATAAAACTGAGACATGAGGCCTACCCTGGTGGTCTGGTGGCTAAGACACCACGTGCCCAGTGCAGGGGGCCCAGGTTCAGTCCCTGGTCAGGGAAGTGGATCCTGCAGGCCACAACTAAATGCTGCGTGTGCCGCAGCGAAGACCCAGTGCAGCCAGAGAAAGAAATGAGTCTTTTTTAAATAGGAGACATATGAGCATACCTTGTTTTTTAAACAACGACTTTACTATATTCATGAGTTGCCCCTTGCTTTCTCTTGATTGCAGGGATTCTCCTTCTGCTGTAGTTGTATCTGCTACTCAACCATCTAGAATTTAAAAAAAAGGGTCTCCTAACAAATTAAATGATAATGTGTTGTACATATTTAGAGATAATGATGGACTTGTTTTCAACAGAATCCAATAGGCTTTCTGCCACACAGAGTAACCCCTAGGCCCTTAGGCAGCTATTGCTCATGCACAATAATGCCAGTCCCTAGTTGAGTCAAGACAAATAAATAAACACACACACACTGCATACAAATACACATATAAAATAACACTTCTGGAGAATGCAGCCAAAAGCTGAATGGGCCCAGGAAGAGAACCTCCAATGTACGCGCATCTCTTTTTCTTGCCTACAAGCTCAGTGATCTACAATAGTTTGCCCATAGATAATAAGCAGAAATGTGTAAGCAGCTGCAGAGAGATGAATGAACTGTGTGATGCTGAAAATCTGTGAATTGAAGTATCTAATACATGAATTTAAAAAAAAAAAAAAAAATTCTCCTCCTCCAAATGGTTATATGAACAAAGCAAAGGGAAAAGGAAAGAGTTGGAGGGAAAAATGAGACAAAGAACAAAATCTGGTCTGTGTGACACATTTATAAAACTGAGGGCCTGTCAGCAAGACACTGATGAATATTTCTGCAGGATAAAAATGGCAACCCAGTGTCTAAAAATAACCTCTTGTGCTGCAGACCTGTCTGGTTCAGCTACACCACTGGAATACAAACACCCTCACTCACTAGCACATTTCTACTCAGGGTTTCACAAAGAAGGAAAAACTGAATGTTTTGTTAGCAAGAGAACATATTTTATGCAGTTTTCAATCAGTTAAGCTCTCTAACACATATCCATTTGAATTTGAATTTAAGATTAAATGATTCTCATTTACTAAAAAAAGGTAAAATCAATGGTAATAGTCATAAACTATTAATCCATCTTATACAAAAGATTATTTTCTCCCAGCTCAATGATAGTGAAACAGTGGCATCATGACCATCTCGTGATAATAGCCTAAAATCACAATTTGAAAATAAAATCATGAATTATTTCTAAGGCCACTGACTTAAATGGCAGATCTAGTCAAAATGCTATCTTCAAATGACTCTGGAGATGGGGTGAAAAACCCATTATCTCATTTTTTATCGGAATTCTACAATAACAAACTGTTAGCTCAATAGAAAAGTGAAGTTACTGTCCTTCACAAGCAGCACTTTAATTCACCAAAGCCATCCAACTTGCTGGTTCCTGCCTTATGACGTCAGGATTCTGGTCTCAGCTAAACGCTGCTTTCAATACAAAAAGTTACATACCTCTAGAAGGTTCTCCCAGAATACTACTATCATGCCACTATTTTTAACAGTAAATATTAATTAACTCTCCGTAATCACATACAAATGACAAATGACACATGGTCCTTATAACCACACCCAGTTGGGATAAATAGGGGGAAAAAATGGATATCTTTCTCAGGGGCCAATGAAGTTTTCACAACATAATAATAACAAACAATGCCTGACTCTTGAAAGTATATGATTGTGCTACTCACTTCACAGGAAACAACTAAAATACCTATATCCTCCAATACACATCCACATGCTTCATTATAAACTCGCATCTTGATCTGATAATGGCAGTTTCTTAATTAATGAGGGAAAAAAGCACAAACAGCCATGAGATAAAAACAATTTCATTGCTAGTGTTTATCAGCAATCTCTTTTTCATAGTAGGTATCACAAACTTAATAACTCTTGATTCCCACTTCAGGCTTGCTCCTCTTTTCAGATTCCTCATGGGACCACCCATTCAGCTGCTCAAGCCAAAAGCCCAGAAGTCCGCTTTGATTCTCCTTCCCACATCCTGTATCCAATCCACCTACAAGACCTGTCTATTCTATCTCTCACATACATACCATGCACGAGTACTTCTCACCCCCTAAAGCAGGGATCTCCAATCTTTTTGACACCAGGGACTGTTCATGTGGAAGAAAACTGTTCTGCGGATGGCGGGCAGGAGGACGATTTGGGGATGATTCGAGCACTTACATTTATTGTACACTTTATTTCTATTGGGCTTCCCAGGTAGTGCTAGTGATAAAAAAACCCAACTGCCAATGCAGGAGATGCAAGAGATGCAGGTTTGATCCCTGGTTCAGCAAGATGCCCTGCAGAAGTAAATGGCAACCCGCTCCAGTTATTCTTGCCTGGAGAATTCCATGGACAGAGGACCCTGGCAGGCAGCAGTCCATGGGGCTGCAAAGAGTCAGACACCACTGAGTGACTGAGCACTACTTCTTATTTCTCTTATTATGACATCAGCTCCACCGCAGATCATTGGGTCTTAGATTCCAGAGGTCGGGGACTCCTGCCCTAAAGTACCACCCCCCGGTTCAAGGTACCACCATTCACATCTCCCTTAGATGACTGCAAAGCTCCTCAGAGCCCATCCAGCTTCCATCCTTGGCCACTACAGTCTACTCACCACACAGCGGCCAGAGTCACCTTTATGAAATCACATGGCATGTGATCACACCTAATGGCTTCACAGGACATCAACCCCCCTCTTGAATTCCTCCACGATGTCCCAATACTCAGTGAGTAAAAGCCAAAGTCCTTTCCAGGGCCTGTGGGATCTTTCATGGCCTCATCCATGCCAAACTCTTCTACTACCATCTCCCCCATACACTCCACACCTAGTCACACAGCTCAGCCAAAGGCCTTCCCTTTTCTCTAGCTCACAAAGCCCAGTCCCACCTGTGGGTCGTCTTACTTGCTTTTCCCTCTGTCTGGAACACTCTTACTCGTCACCAGATTGGTTTCTTGTCATCATTAATACCACTCAATATCATGCCTTCAGAGAGGCCTTCTTGACCACCCTACCTAAAATATCCCCACCACTACACCATGTGCATACCAGTAACTTTCTATCCTCTTTATTCTAAAAAAACTACAGTATAAATGAATCATCTGTGGCAGCAAAGAATACAAACTCAAATTCCAAAGGAACCAGACAGGTACGATAAGGGAGTAAAGCTGGTAATTACCAGCTAACGTTAGAAATGCAGTGTTAGCAGGGTTTCCCAGGTGACTCAGATGGTAAAAAATCTGTACAATCAAGAAACCCAGGTTCAATCCCTGGGTTGGGCCAATCCTTAGAGAAGGGAAAATGTGGAGATGCAGACTGAGTACAATCGCTTACTCTTATTCAAGAGAAGTCAGATATAAAACCTCCTAGATGAAATTTTTCAGAGAGAAATAAACTAAATAAGGACCTATTTAATTTTCAAGCAGAATTTAGAGGAGACATAGAAGGCACAGGATTGGCCAAAGATTCTCGAACTAAGAAATGGTCTTAGGGTAAATATCAGGTCAAGGGTTTGCCCCTAAAGGTTTTTGAGATCTTGGAAATATTTAAGGTATTATCTAATAGATTCTTCTCACCTACACAAAGGGACGTGTAAGAATCATAGGACCTCCCTTGTCTTATAGATGGAAACAAAGGCAAGACGGTCTTAGAAAAAAAAAATTATGGATGTAGTTTTGGGAATTTAGAATCAACCCCCAATAAAATTCACAGAAAACCCTCAATGCTTTTAAGAAAACTGTAATGCTAAAAGTACTACCATCTTGAACTAAAAGAGAGAGAGAGAGAAAAAAAAAAACAGTTCAAAATGAAAAAAAGTGTCTGGGGGTCCCAACTTCATACAGATGGGAAACAGGTTGACAAAGCTACTCAGCTGCGAATATAACTCATTTCTTCTGAATAAGAAAAGCAGCAAGAAGAGAAAATCAAAACCCCAAAGGCAGAGCTAACAGCCTCAGGAAACAGTGTATTAGGGGACAACTCCCAGGCAGCAGAAATGGGCACAGATCATGGAATGTTTCCAGAACGTGGAGTAAGAAAACTGGCAATGGAATCCCCAGCTGGATTTCAGAACTGCTGTGATGGCTATGTTCTTCTCGTTCTTCTTTTTGTTTTTTAATTTTAATTTTAGATTGGAGTATAGTCCATTAACAACATTGGGTAAGTCTCAGGTGTACAGCAGAGTGTATAGCTGTACCTATACAAATGTTCATTCTTTTTCAGATTCTTTTCTCCTATAGGCTATCACAGAATATTGAGTAGAGTTCCCTGGGCATCCCTGGGCATTCTTCCTTTTTCTAAACGGCAGTAGCTATCACAGTTTTCCTGTTCCTGGCCCACCAGTGTATGTTGGGCATGGGTGGGTATGGAGTTCACGACCTCTAAGAAGAAGCTGTACCAGAGCAGAGATGCCTGAGAAACTTTACACGCATCTGTGAAGTGAAGTCACTCAGTCGTGTCTGACTCTTTGCGACCCCATGGACTGTAGCCTACTACAGTCCTCTGTCCCTGGGATTTTCCATGAAAGAGTACTGGAGTGGGTTGCCATTTCCTTCTCCAGAGGATATTCCTGACCCAGGGATTGAACCCATGTCTCCCGCACTGTAGACAGACGCTTTACCATCTGAGCCACCATTGAAGTTTATTTAAATAATAAGATCCTGAACTTGAAGAAATGCGATAAAACTTCTCCAAAACCTCTGAGAGAGGGGTAAATATATTTTGCATGTAGAAGAAATGTAAACTGATCTTATGCTCAGAGGGCTGACCACAGTAGATCATTTCCAAGATGGTTCCAACAATACTTCCCATCTTGGGCCACTTTGCTAGGAGAATCTGCCATTCGTCCGTCAAAAGGTGGAATCTCTTCCTTTCTACTTGATTCTGGCTGGGTCCTATGACTTGCTCTGACCAACACAATGTGGCAAAAGTGACACTGTAGGATCGCAGCTCAAAGCTTTAAGACATCTTGCAACTTCTGTTTTCACCTTCTTGGAACAGTAATCTCACTGCCATGGAAGAAAGCTCTATCCAGTCTAGAGAATGAGGAGCGACCATTTAGAGAGGCCACACAGAGGAGAACTGGCCCCTCAATGAGTATCAAGGCCCCAGACACGGAGCTGAGTCCATCTTGAACATTCTAGCCCCAGTGGAGTCGCCCCAGCCATTATCATGTGGAATAAAGTTTCATCCACTGGGCCCTGCCCAAATTCCTGATCCATGAATCATTAGCAATAACACACTTGGCTGTTTTCTTAAACCACTGAGTTTAAGGACAGTGTGCTATATGCAATGTGGATTCTCTGGTAGCTCAGTGGTTAAAAGAATCTGCCTGCAATGCAGTAAGCCCTGGTTATATACAATAGGTAACTGAAGCACTGGGGAGAAAAAAAAAGGCCAGTCTGAATATTAAAAATCTCTTAATTTTTTCAATTTTGAAGAAACACCTTTTAATACTTTTAAACATTCACAGGGACTTGCAGGATAATAACCTAGGATTCATTTCTTCCTTCATCAAATATTTACTGAGCACCTAATATGCGCCAGGCACTGTTCTAGGCCCTGGGAAGACAGCAGTGAATTAAAGCCCTGGGGAAACAGCAGAAGCAAAGATGTAAAAGTGGGGACAAGTGAGAGGAAACAAGGACAGATCTTTATGGACCTGTTTTAATAAATAAAATCACAGCTAGTTAGCACATAAGTAAAGTAACTTAGTGTTTGCCAAATAACTAAGTCTAGTTTTACCTTTCTCCTTGGAATTGTTACTAGGATGCTTTATCACTGTACCAGGAGCTATTTTTAGCCCAGCCCTTCTTCAGGCTGAGCGAGAAGAAAAACAAGGACAAGAAGATGTAATACCACTAGTAAATTTTGTATGCCACAGTTTTCAGGTATCTTCAATGTACTAAATATATCCCCTGATTATGACAAACATTCTCCCACCTCTGCTCCCACCCTTCCCCACATACTTCACCTGGAGGATCCCATCGTCCTTATCGGTCACTGCTTCTCTGGCTCTTCCATTGCATCCTTTGCATACATACAGCATAGTATCAAACATGTCATATTATAATTTCCTATTTATTTAATTTTTCCCATTAGGTTGCTCATTCCTCCAGGGAAGGATGATTGTTCTATTTTTAACCTAGAAATCTACATATCATCATGCTGCTGCTGCTAAGTCGCTTCAGTCGTGTCTGACTCTGTGCGACCCCATAGACAGCAGCCCATTAGGCTCCTCTGTCCCTGGGATTCTCCAGGCAAGAACACTGGAGTGGGTTGCCATTTCCTTCTCCAATGCGTGAAAGTGAAAAGTGAAAGTGAAGTCGCTCAGTCGTGCCCGACTCCTAGCGACCCCATGGACTGGAACCCACTAGGCTCCTCCATCCATGGGATTTTCCAGGCAAGAGTACTGGAGTGGGGTCATCATAAATGAACAATAAATGTCTATTGAAGGAGTCTTAAATCTTTGATTAAATCATGGTTCCCTCACCTGAAAAATGGGGCTAATAATCCAAGACTGAAATTCAACATTCAAAAAACTAAGATCATGGCATCCAGTCCCATCAGTTCATAGCAAGTAGATGGGGAAACAATGGAAATAGTGATAGACTTTATTTTTGGGAGGCCTCAAAATCACTGCAGATGGTGACTGCAGCCATGAAATTAAAAGAAGATTGCTCCTTGGAAGAAAAGCTATGACAAACTTAGACAGCATATTAAAAAGCAGAGACATTATTTTGCTGACAAAGGTCAAAGCTATGGTTTTTCCAGTAGTCATGTATGGATGCGAGAGTTGGACCATCAAGAAGGCTGAGCACCAAAGAATTGATGCTTTTGAACTGTGGTGTTGGAGAAGACTCTCCAGAGTCCCTTGGACTGCAAGGAGATCCAACCAGTCAATCCAAAAGGAAATCAGTCCTGAATATTCATTGGAAGGACTGATGCTGAAGTTTAAGCTCCAATACTTTGGCCATTTAATGTGAAGAACTGACTCATTAGAAAAGACTCTGATGCTGGGAAAGACTGAAGGCAGGAGGAGAAGGGGATGACAGATGATGAGATGGTTGGATGGCATCACCAACTCGATGGACATGGGTTTGGGTGGGCTCCAGGAGTTGGTGATGGACAGGGAGGTCTGACGTGCTGCGGTTCATGGGGTCGCAAAGAGTCAGACACAGCTGAGCAAATTAACTGAACTGAACTGGATTAAAAGTTAAAGGAAACTTCATTTTAATAAAAATCAATATAAATTTTTAGCAAGTGTTTGGTGCTCATCAGCACCCTCTAGAGTCAGTTATTACAGTCGCATCAGTTGTGTCCGACTCTGTGCGACCCCATAGACGGCAGCCCACCAGGCTTCCCCATCCCTGCAATTCTCCAAGTAAGAACACTGGAATGGGTTGCCATTTCCTTCTCCAATGCATGAAAGTGAAAAGTGAAAGTGAAGTCGCTCAGTCGTGTCTGACTCTAGCAACCCCATGGACTACAGCCTACCAGGCTCCTCTGTCCATGGGATTTTCCAGGCAAAAGTACTGGAGTGGGGTGCAATTGCCTTCTCCGAGTTCAAAGTGAACCAGATCTTAAAATGGTAATTCATTATTTAAAAGGGATAAAATAAACATAATTTTAATAAAGAACTTAAATCACAGTCATATCATGTCAAATCACAGTCATATCAAAATTTTACCTCCAAATTTGCAAAATTCCCCTCTAAAAATCTACATATACTTTTTTAAAAAAAGGTTCAGTTTGGCAGCGTTGCTTTAAGGTATTTATATTGTTTCACAAAAGGATAGTTCAAGTGAAAGACATCATGCCTTTTGAAGTTTACTATGAAAAGATCCTTGCTCAAAGAGCTGCATTTTTAAGATTTTTAAGTCAGGTATCTTTATTTCTAGTTGTCCTCCGTATGCCTAAATTTTAAGAATAACTCTTGTGAAAAAAAAAAAGTTTATATAATATATACTACATTAAAATAAGATAAAGGAAGCATTATTTCTTGAATATGTTGAAAATACTAAATGAAACTTCACTATAAAGACAATTGGCCCAGGTTTTTTAAGAAAAAGAAAACCCATGTTCACGATTTCTCAGATATCACCCACTAACTTACTTTCTCGAAATGTATCTTTAAAATTTCCACTAACACAAAAACTACCATCAAATCTCTTTTTATGTTTCCCCATCAAGTGAGTGATCCAGTTCTCTGACCCTAGAACTGCAGAGACACAGAGGAAGCCTGTGGCCACCATCTGTCCATCAGGCGGGAGAATTCAGCACCTCCTAAGGCTGAAGGAAAGTTACGACCAACCTAGATAGCATATTGAAAAGCAGAGACATTACTTTGCCAACTAAGGTCCGTCTAGTCAAGGCTATGGTTTTTCCAGTGGTCATGTATGGATGTGAGAGTTGGACTGTGAAAAAGGCTGAGCACCGAAGAATTGATGCTTTTGAACTGTGGTGTTGGAGAAGACTCTTAAGAGTCCCTTGGACTGCAAGGAGATCCAACCAGTCCATTCTGAAGGAGATCAGTCCTGGGTGTTCTTTGGAAGGAATGATGCTAAAGCTGAAACTCCAGTACTTTGGCCATATCATGAGCAGAGTTGACTCACTGGAAAAGACTCTGATGCTGGGAGGGATTGGGGGCAGGAGGAGAAGGGGACGACAGAGGATAAGATGACTGGATGGCATCACCGACTCGACGGACGTGAGTTTGAGTGAACTCCGGGAGTTGGTGATGGACAGGGAGGCCTGGCGTGCTGCGATTCATGGGGTCTCAAAGAGTCGGACAGGACTAAGCGACTGAACTGAACTGAACTGAAGGCTGAAGATCCGCTAGCCCAGAGCGGCACATGTACCAGCCCACGTTCTGAGCATGCGCCTCTGCAATGCTCTCAGGGGCTCAGGCACGTGCAGTTACCACGCCCGCTGAAGCCTGTACACTGAAAGACCACGTTCAGGCCAGCAGTCAGAGCACAAGGCAGCAGCCCCTTTTATTCAGAAAAAAGGGGAGTAGTGGTCCATTCCCAACTTTCTGAATGCCTTAAACATATGTACGTACAGCAACAAGATGTTTATTGTTTCAGTTCAGTTCAGTCGCTCAGTCGTGTCCGACTCTTTGAGACCCCATGAATCGCAGCACGCCAGGCCTCCCTGTCCATCACCAACTCCCGGAGTTCACTCAGACTCACGTCCATCCAGTCGGCGATGCCATCCAGCCATCTCATCCTCTATCGTCCCCTTCTCCTCCTGCCCCAATCCCTCCGAGCATCAGGGTCTTTTCCAGTGAGTCAACTCTGCTCATGATATGGCCAACGTATTGGAGTTTCAGTTTTAGCATCAGTCCTTCCAATGATTGTTTACATCCACTAAATTAATTCTGGGTTTTCTTTTGTCTTCTTCAAAAATTAAGAAAAAAAAAAGAAAAGTCATTGTTTGAGTTCATTCTAGGAAGAAATCTCCAGTTATTACCTCCTCTCAGTTTTTGCTAAACTTGCCTGGCGGTTCATAAACTGAATATGGCATCACAACACAGACAAAAGGCAGCAAAGCCTGGCATCAACTACTTTTTTTTTTAAAGCAATGAAGTCAAAGCACAAAGAATAAATTCCTCTTTGAATGTTCAACAAACTCATGAAGAGGAGGACTTATGTGTTGTATTCTTGCTTATGGGGGTGACAACAAGCTCTTTCTTTTATGCAGGAAAGAGTTACGCAGCTTGGCTCTGACCTGGATGTGTTACATCAACTCTCTGCTGCTTGTTACCTGGGCTATTTGACTGCCCTGTGTTTTCTCCACTGGAGGGCACAGTTAGCTAAAAGAAAATTTGGTGAAACCTAATTTGGTCTGTTCTACAGTTCCAGGAAAAAAAAGTATGGGTGAGAAATGAGGTTAAAGCTGCTCTCAGAAAGGATGTTTCAGTAATATTTCTGAATTTTACTTATCTCTGTTCTCCTTGAAAACCATTATAAAAGATAATCACTGATTGGCTAACAGCTAAAAGAAAAAAATATATTCCAAAACACCTCTATTTATAATGTATAAATAAAAGATGGGTGGAAAGAAAAGAATGATTTTTAGAAATGGTGAAAATGACCCACTTCAGGTACAGAGTAATCCAAGGAGTAAGTGCAAACAGAAATTCTCCTCTTCAATAAGCATATATATGACTACTACAGTCCCTTGGGCTCCCCAGGTTCAGTGGTAAAAAAAAAAAAAAAAAAAAAAAAAATCCACCTGCTAATGCAGAAGACGCCAGTTTGATCCCCGGGTTAGGAAGATCCCCTGGAGAAGGAAATGGCAACCCACTCCAGTATTCTTGCCTGGGAAATCCCATAGACAGAGGAGCCGGGTGGGCTACATTCCACAGCGTTGGGCAAAAGAGTTGGGCACGACTCAGTGACTAAACAACAGTCCCAACAAGGCATCACCATGAGGTTGTAGTAATGAATCACTCAGTTCTTTTGCAATAACATAAATCATATGCTCAGCAAAAACAGGGTTTTTTTTAATTTTTCTATTTTTTGCATTATCATTTTAGAGATAAACCCACAAGGGATGCTATTCAGCAATTCATTTATAGCTGCCTTTTCTTTACAGACCTAATCAATCATAATGGTGTAGTTTCAATACGCTTAAGAAAAAGATCAGTAAAGAAACACATAAATACTGCACTTCTAGATAAACTTAGTAAATGTACAGCTTTCAGAGGAGCTAATAAAACAACAGTCCTTTGTTGTTTTAAAAAAGGCTTTTGAATAAAACTGTTGCTAGGCTTCAACTTATCAGTAAACTTTCTAAGTTTTTATTGTGTTGAAAGTAAAGTATTGGAAGACCATGGGTATTACCTAGGGAATCACATTTTATTAGGTCAAATGACAAAGCATTATCACCAAGTTTTTTATTATAGATAGACTCAATTTTTTAAAGTAGCAAATTGGGCAAAATAACTTGGGTGGGATTAAGTCTTCAAAAGATCACCTAAATACCATGTATATTTAAACAAATTATTCATGTTATTTTAAGTGTTTCACCAAAGAAATCTTAAAGTTCCAGTTAGGGTCTTCTACACCATTCAGTGGCAGCCAGACCAATCCTCCTCAGTTCTAAGAGAAGAAGGAATTCCATTTGCCTGACAACACAATTGGTCACTCCAAATCCTTTCCCCCATTTATTTAAATCCTGGTTATCCATATGAAGAATATTCTAGGCAGAGGGATAAGTTAGTTCTAAGTTTGTGCTGTAGATGCACAAGGAACAGCCAGGAGTCCAGCAAGACTGGAGTGGAGACAGGCAATTCCATTCAGGTCTGAGTTCAAATGTCACCTCATGAGAAAACCTTGCCTAACCACTCTATATCAAATTGTGAACATCTGTTGGATCATCGTAAAAGCAAGAGAGTTCCAGAAAAACATCTACTTCTGCTTTCTTGACTACGAACGCCAAAGCCTTTGACAGTGTGCATCACAACAAACTGTGGAAAATTCTTCAAGAGATGGGAATACCAGACCACCTAACCTGCCTCCTAAGAAATCTGTATGCAGTTCAAGAAGCAACAGTTAGAAGTGGACATGGAGACTGGTTCCAAATCAGGAAAGGAGTACGTCAAGGCTATATATTGTCACCCTGCTTATTCAACTTAAATGCAGAGCACATCATGTGAAATGCCGGGCTGGATGAAGCACAAGCTGGAATCAAGATTGCCAGGAGAAACATCAATAACCTCAGATACGCAGATGACACCACCCTTACGGAAGAAAGCGAAGAAGAACTAAAGAGCCTCTTGATGAAAGTGAAAGGGAAGAGTGAAAAAGTTGGCTTAAAACTCAACATTCAGAAAACTAAGATCATGGCATCTGGTCCCATCACTTCATGGCAAACAGATGGGGAAACAATGGAAACAGTGACAGACTTTATTTTGGGGGCTCCAAAATCACTGCAGGTGGCGACTGCAGCCATGAAATTAAAAGACGCTTGCTCCTTGGAATAAAAGCTATGACAAAGCTAGACAACATATTAAAAAGCAGAGACATTACTTTGCCGACAAAGGTCCATCTAGTCCAAGCTATGGTTTTTCCAGTGGTCATGTATGGATGTGAGAGTTGGACTAGAAAGAAAGCTGAGCGCCTAAGAATTGATGCTTTTGAGCTGTGGTGTTGGAGAAGACTCCTGAGAGTAACTTGGACTGCAAGGAGATCAAACCAGTCAATCCTAAAGGAAATCAGTCCTGAATATTCATTGGAAGAACTGATGCTGAAGCTGAAACTCCAATACTTTGGCCACCTGATATGAAGAATTGACTCACTGGAAAAGACCCTGATGCTGGCAGGAGGAGAAGGGGACAACAGAGGATGAGATGGTTGGATGGCATCACCAACTTGATGGACAAGAGTTTGGGTAAACTCTGGGAGTTGGTGATGGACAGGGAGGCCTGGCGTACTGCAGTTCATGGGGTCGCAAAGAGTCAGACACGACTGAGAGGCTGAACTGAACTGACTGAACCACCCTATATAAACTAGCAGGCACAACACACTTCCTCTCCTTGCTCCTCTGATATTCTCCATCATCTGCCTTGCTTTATTTTTCTTCTTAGTCTATCTCATCACAAGACTTACCAAATATCTATTTTTTTGTTTACTGTCCATTCTTCCCTATTAAAATGCAAGTTCCACGAAAGGCAAGACTTGTTCACTGCTAACCCCCTCAGAGTCGGACACGACTGAAGCGACTTAGCAGCAGCAGCAGCAGCAACCCCCTCAGCACATTGCGAGGTATCTGGCATGCCAAAGATGATAAAATATTTGTTGAATCAATTAAATGAAAGAATAATTAAGGGAGTATGGAAACAGCTGGACAACAGATGATACAATATCCATGATAACTGTTATGCCTGATATGGCGTGCCAGTACCAAGTAAGGAGCAGATACAGTGGTAATATAAAAATGTAAGAAGGAAGAAAAAGAAGCATAAAGACTACGAAATTAAAACCAGTAATACTAGCTGTCCTAGTCTTCTAATACTTGCCTTTGATCCATTATCAAAGAGTCAGATTCTTTTACTAATCAGCCATAAAATCTTACCTTAAAAAATAAAAAAAAATAGTCATCTTTCAAAAAACCAATGAATGTTTCACCGCTTAAAGAGGACGGCAGGGAAAGCACACACACACACACCTTCATTCACAGGGCAAGATCTGAGTACCTTATTGAATCTCTCTTATCAGAAGGGACATACACACCCACACAAAGAAGCGCAGCTTCCCTTGAGCCCCAGGGGTGGTGCAGGGCCAACCTGAGTCTTGGCGGGCCTGTGAGGTTTAATTACTTATTGTGCTACAGTCCTTGTAGACTTGGTTTCTGCACTACTGCTATTCAAGAAGAACTCAAACAATACCTTCTTTTTAAAATAGTATTTAGATTCACACAGCAGGTTCTCCTGGTTCTTAAACTCAGCATCAGTAAGGCCATATCCCCACCTGGGATATAAAGCAGAATCCATATTCCTAAGCTCCTTGTATTTTTGCTCTAGCTTTTCAGTGACTCGGATGGTGTATTTCCCCATTTGATCTATATTTTTTTATTTTAATTTTTTTTTTGGCCACAAGTGGCATGCAAGATCTTAGTTTCTGGACCAGGGATCAAACCTACATCCCCCACAGTAGAAGGGCTAAGTCTTAACCACTAGACTGCCAGGAATGTTCCCTAGACTTTAAAAATAAGAGAATTTAAATAACATTGACTCTCTAACCTTATACTTGATTGCTGTCCTGAATCAGGAATATCTGAAATGGATGTCATGGTGGTGGTTTAGTTGCTAAGTCATATCTGACTCTTGCAACTCCATGGACTGTACATTGCCTGCCAGGCTCCTTTGTCCATGGGATTCTCCAGACAAGAATACTGGAGCGGGTTGCCATTTCCTTCTCTAAGGGATTGTAACAAAATAGAAATCAAACCCAGACCTCCTGTATTGCAGGCAGATTCTTTACCAACCGAGCTACAGGGGAAGCTCAATATGGGAAAATGGTAAAGCTAAGAATACACCGCCAGGGTGATGAATACTATTGACTTCTTATTGGCTTCTTATAATGCAATTAGAGAGAAATAAGCACTAAAGATGTGCTTCCTTCGTGGCTCAGTCAGTAAAGAATTCACCTGCAGTGTGGGAGACCTGGGTTCGATCCCTGGGTTGGGAAGATCCCCTGCAAGAGGGCATAGCAACCCACCCCAGTGTTCTTGCCTGAAGGATCCCCATGGACAGAGGAGCTACAGTCCATGGGGTCACAAAGAGTTGGACACGACTGAGTGCCTAAGCATAGTGCAGCACAAGCACTAAGGACAGGAGAAGGTCCACACAGACATATACCCAACTCACCTTCACTTCTTCACCCTGTCTTGATCTTTTTCCAATTTAGTTGAACCACACTGGGTCAAAGTCCTCAGACTACTAGGTACTCCCTAAAATTAAACAGTTACTTAGACCAAATGGTGGCTCAGACGATAAAGAACCTGCCTGCAATGCAGGAGAGGCAGGTTTGATCCCTGAGTCAGGAAGATTCCCCTAGAGCAGGGGACAGCAACCCATTCCAGTATTCTTGCCGGAAGAATTCCATGGGTATCTTACTCCCTTCTCCGGGGGAATCTTCCTGACTCAGGGATCAAACCCAGGTCTCCTGCATACCGGCAGATTCCTTACCATCTCAGCCACCAGGGAAGCCCTGTCCAAGTCTACAGGACCTTAAATCAATCATAAAATTTTTACTCCACAGAAGAAAATCTCCCTCCTTTTCTACCAAATCTGTAGGTTAGGATGCTTTCAGCTGCAAGTAACAGAAGTAGTTTTAAGAAAAATGGGATGTGTCAACTCAAAATAACAGGAAGTGTCAGCCACTCCAGAATGGATGAATTCAGCAGCTCAGGGACAGAATCGAAGACCCAGATGCTTTCCTTCTTTCTGCTCGAAGACCTCAGTGTGCTGGTTCTTTCCTTGGTTTGTCCCCTCTGGTCCCAAGGACGGCTACGGGCATCACACCCTCAGAGAAAAATACCCTTCTTTCTACCTCTTCTGAAAGGGGAGGAAAGCCTTCTCAGAAGCCCTCCCCCCAGGACATCCCCCACATCTCAGTGGCCAGAACTGTGCTCATGCCCATTCGTAACCCAACTTGTGGCAAGGAAAGAGGAATCATCAAGATGAGTGTAAACTACTCAAGACTGGGCCCCTGCGGCTGAGGAGAGGCCCAACCTCCTCTGAAGTGCATGGTTGTCCGATACCTACATAAATTTGGCATTCTGTCAACAAGCAACCAACCACATCTGCCACAACTTCCTCAAATGCTGCCCTCCCCTGTACTGACCTTGGGGAAATCATGTCCGGTTTAGTAGGTCAGAATTCAGTTACAGAGAGGAAGAGATTAAGTCATACCTTAATGCAACCATAAGCCTATGAGGTTTATTCAACATTTAGTCAGTCATCTGTATTTATAAAAAGTGTAAAAACACTTAACATAGGCCAATCCATCAACCACCCGGAGAGGTAGCAAAACCCTCAACCACAATGAAAGAGTCTAACATAAATCAACTTCTGCCTCCCATCTACTGTATTTATTATTTCCAGGAAATAACTCCTCCTTCTTGGGCTTTATTCGTTGTTTTGTTTATAGAAAATGAGGGGCTTCCCTGGCAGTCCAGTGGTTAAGACTCTGACTTCCAATGCAGGGGGTGCGGGTTTGATCCCTGATCGGGGAGCTGAGATCCCACATGTCTCAGGGTCAAAACAATAAAACAGAAAACAGAAACAATACTGTGAAAAAATCAATAAAGACCAAAAAAAAAGTCCACATAAAAAACAAAGACCTTAAAATAAAAAACTTTTAAAAAAATTAAAAAAAAAAGAAAGAAACCAAGGGGAAATATTGTGATGGGAATTAGAGCTAAGCTGGTGATGCCCTGTCCACATCCACTCTGGCCACACCATTGCAGAGCACATTCCAAGTGTATCTCTTTGCCCAACCGCGTTATCTGGTAGCTGAAGCCAGCAAGTGCACAGTGGACCTAAGTGCTCTTAGATTAATGCTCCTCCCAACATCCCTCAACCAGTGACTAATGGCCATGGGGGTATAAACATCTGAGCTTCTAGACCTGCAGGTGAAGGAACTCTGAAGCTTGAGCTCTACACTAGCTCCGGGTGATCACAGAGCCTCGACAACACCCCCTGTACTGGCTGTGCTCCTTTTCCTGCCTCCCTCCCTACTGGTGTTTCTTAGGATCACCTTCCAAAAAACTGATTGCACTTGATTCTCTGTCTCTCAGTATCTACCTCTGGGAGAACCCAAGGACAGGAATGCAAAAGGAGAGAAAAGTTAGTGTTTCCATTTGAAGAAATATTAAGAAGCTTCCCCCCCAAAAAAGAATTCACAATTTCTTTAAAAAGTAATATATTCAGAAGCAAATATTTTTAGAAGATTTGGATGTTCATATATAGTCTTAATCTTTGCTATAGTTTTTAAAATTAGATTCAAAATACACCTGAAAACTATTTCCTCATATCAAAGATAATACTTTCACTATAGAGATCTAGAAAGTACTCTTATGTCATCAATGTCATAACTGATGAGAATCTAGCTTAAACGAAGGTTGCAATAGAAAACTTTTAACTAAAGAAAAAGTACTCTCTGAATATCTTTAAACCTGGAGACAAAAACATTGGGCTATTGGATTAGAAATGACAGGAACTTATAATTACCTCTTACAGTAATGCTTATAATATAGTAATGGAACTTTAAGCAGTTATGTCAGACTTGAGAGTCTTCCAGTTACAACAGAGTTGAAATGACACTTCAATACCAATAATTTAAATATATTCTTAACCCTTGATACCTAACCACAGCTTTTACATAAGTTAAAAATAAAAGTTGAAGTTTAATAATGATTTCTAAAATTTATTTATTTGACTGTGCCAGGTCTTAGCTGCAGCACGTGGGATGTAGTTCCCTAACCAGGGGCTGAATCTGGGCCTGCTGCCCTGGGAACACGGAGTCTTAGCCATTGCACCACCACAGAAGTCCGTCCAAATTTTCTGTAAAATACAAGATGTATTAATGGCATATAATTTCTTACAACTATAAATGACTGCTGAGCCAAAGGACTGTGGTAAGTTACCCAGGCTCAGTCCAGTGCTAATCTATAGGAAGACTGCCGGACAACCACACAGAGCCACAGAGCAATCACTATTTTCCTCCCAACCCTGCTCCTTTCCTTTGTGTTTCCAAGGTCAGCATCACCATCTGCCCGGACACCTCACAGTCCCTGATTCCGCTGCCGCCTTCATCCCCACAGCCCATCTATGGTGAGGGCCCAGGACTTGTATCCGTGTCTCTCTTGTCTGACTCCCTCACGCAGGCTCTGCCCCCATGACCTTGATCCAAACCACCATGATTCAGCACCTAGCTGACCACCAACACAACCACTGGTCTCCTGCTGGGCTCCCTATCTCCTGGGTGGCTCTCTCTGCATCCAATCTCCAACCTGCCGCAGTAAACTGTCCAAAATACACACTTGATCATGAGGTCCACTGCTGGACATCTTTCAGTGACTCCCCACTGCCCTCGGATAAACAAAACCCTCACAGGCTCTCAAGGTCCTTTAGGACTGGCCCGCTGCCCCTTTCTTTAAGTCTTATCTCTTGCCTCTCCTCTCCCAAGGATCGTCTGCCCAAAGTTTCTGAAAGGTGTTACTTTCCTCAGGGTCATCACCCAAAGTGTTCTCTCAGCTGGAAAACTCTCCCGTTCTCCCACTCCCCTTACCCACCGATTCCTCATTCATCAATGCAGTCTGCAGACAGGTCACAGGAGTTCCAACCCCAGAGGCTCCTCCACATAACCACCTATGTGACTTCAGACAAATGACTTGGCCTCTCTATTGTTTCCACTGGATCATAGAAAAAGTAAGGGAATTCCAAAAAAAAAAATCTAATTCTTCTTCATTGACTATGCTAAAGCCTCGACTGTGTGAATCACAACAAACTGTGGAGAATTCTTAAAGAGATGGGAATACCAGACCATTTACCTGTCTTCTGAGAAACCTGTATATAGGTCAAGAAGCAACAGGCAGAACCAGACATGGAACAGTGGACTGGTTCAAAATTGGGAAAGGAGTATTTTGAAACTGTATATCGTCACCCAGCTAATTTAACTTATATGCAGAGTACATTATGTGAAATGCCAGGCTGGATAAATCCCAAGCTGAAATCAAGATTGCCAGGAGAAATAACAATAACCTCAGATATGCAGATAATGCCACTCTAACGGCAGAAAAGAAACTGAAGAGGGTGAAAGTGGAGAGTGAAAAAGCTGGCTTAAAACTCAATATTTAAAAAACTAAGATCATAGCATCCAGTCCCATCACTTCATGGCAAATAGATGGGGGAAAAGTGGAAGCAGTGACAGATTTTATTTTCTTGGGCTATAAAATCACTGCAGACAGTGACTGCAGCCACAAAAAATAAAAGACGGTTGCTCCTTGGAAGGAAAGCTCTGACAAACCTAGACAGCATATTAAAAATCAGAGACATCACTTTGCTGACAAAGGTCCATATAGTCAAAGCTATGGTTTTTCCAGTACCAATGTAAGAGTTGGACCATAAAGAAGGCTGAGCACCAAAGAATTGATGCTTTTGAACTATGGTGCTGGAGAAGATTCTTGAGAGTCCCTTTGACAGCAAGAAGATCAAACCAGTCGGTCCTAAAGGAAATCAACCCTGAATACTCATTGGAAGGATTGATGCTGAAGCTCCAATACTTTGGCTATCTGATGAGAAGGGCCCAAAAAAAGACCCTGATGCTGGGAAAGATTGAAGCAGGAGGAGAACAGAGCAAAAGACGATGAGATGGTTGGATGACATCACTGACTCAATGGACATGAGTTGGAGCAAAGTCCGGGATACAGTGAAGAACAGGGAAGCCTGGCATACTACAGTCCATGGGACTGCAAAGAGTCGGACATGATTTAGCAACTGAACAACAACAACTCTCTTATCTTAGCTTTCTTTCAGTAAAATGGGGGTATTAATGAGACCTATCTGATTGGAGTAACTGAATTAACTGAGGCACTTAGAAGAGCATCTGGTACATGGTAAGTTTTTTCATTTTGTCTTATTCCCATTATAAACCATTATTATCATCATCATCTTTCCTTCCACATGTTGGATTAAATGTTACTTCTTCCAGAAAACCTTTAAACCTCTGAAGAGGTACCCCCATAGCTGGCTCCCAGTAAACTTTTTAGAGCTGCTTTTGTAATGATCTGTGTCCTCTCCTAGAACGAAGAAGGTACAGGCCAACACTTTCTTACTCCCTACTAATCCCCAGCTCCAGTGCTGTATGCCTAGGATACAGTCAGCACATAATGCATATTATCTGCTGAATGAATGAACAAACTGATTCCACTGTTTAATCACTACAAATGTCAACCAGATGGCCCACTAAAATCGGAATTTCTTCTGGTTAAACCCAAGCCCATTTTGCTTCTTCATCATTTGGAGGACTTTAAATTTTTTTTTTTTTTAAGAAAATGAATATCCTCTCCTGTCTATTGGCCCAATCAGTATCAAGTACATTAATTTTGTAAAATAAATAAAGACAATTTTGTAAAAATCCACCTTTAGAGAAAGATTTTAAATGTTCTTGTCTATAAATGCAATAAATATAAACTAAAAAATGGGACCACGAAAAAAACCTGCAAACAGAAAATAAGAACATACTGTTCTCTCAATTCTTTATAGTGAAGAAGCTTTTGGAGTCTTCAGCTGTTCTTCCTATGGTCTTACCCAAAAGCAAAGTAAAATTTCCATTATTTGCATCTACCAAAACCCATTCTTATTGGCCCCCTACCCTCACCTGATCTCCAATTAGTAAAGGCTGGGTATGCTGCTTGTAGTTCTCATTGCATAGCAACATACAGAAGTTTCAAGTTTTGTTTGCTTTTTACATAATCTATATTGAATGCACAAACACAGAAGTAGCCTAAAATAGAATCTCCATTTAACTGTCAAAATTACATGTAAATATTTGGTACAGAAATCACTGGGAAGTTTTAACACTATTATAAACCAAGCCCTGGTACTAAGAATAGCTTATCTGGCTAAAAAGCCTGCATGTATAACCCACTGCCTTCTTCCAAGACTAGCCCGATCCCAGCCCAGTGCTTCCCAAAATGCATGAGCTTAAGAATCAACTTAATTTGTTAAAAAAAAAAAACAACATTTCCCCAAGTTCTTTTCTTAGAGATTTTCATTGAGTGGGTTTAGAGTGAAGCCCTAGGCTCTATTTTTAACAAGCACCTCCAATTGATTCTTATGTCCCATGGATATTGTCATGACGAAAATACGGTAGAAATAGACCTTTCACTTTCAGGTAACATTTGAGGAAGTCTCGGACATATAGACTCTTGGACAGGTACTGCAAACTTCCTCATCAGGAGCTTTGGCGGGAGCCTGGAGTTAGAACACATGGATTCAGTTTCTTCTGTCATTTACTAGCTGTGTACCACTCCTTACAGTCACTGCCGCTCCCTCTGGTCTTGGTATATGACTTGGTTATGGAAATCATCTGAGAAAACTTACAAAAGCAATTTGTAAATTGAGATGTCATCATTATGGTAACATTTCATTAATCCAGCCTCTTCTAATTTAGAATGTGTGAACATCGTTGTCTAACCTGCTGTGGGTTTTTTTTTTCCCCCTTATCTATAAGGAGATCATCCCCTCCTTTCTCAAGACAGGCAATGATAGGTATTGAAACACATAGATAAGCAGCTGCTCCCTGTTCCACAGCAAAATTATTAGACTGAATGTGCAAGATTAGGGGAGCTTGTTTACTTTATTAGCTCCGTTGATGTGACAAGATGGGAGTTTCAGTGATCATTAAAGCAAGCTTGGCAACATTTCCACTGGAAGTGGGCTTGGTAGTGAGCAATTACCACTAGGCATTACAGTAAAATCAATCTGGAGAATTAGGGTTTTTTTTTTTTAACATACCAGGAGGGTTAAGGGAACTTTAAAAACTAGAATTTAAATTTCTAAAGGAGACTGTATACCCTTTCCTGTCCATCTTGAGAAACATATCCTAAAACCTATATAATATTTCCTTGGCAATTAAGTGTCATCAACGTCATCTGTAGTTAAGGCTAGAGGCGCAGCCACGGCTATAGATAAGACATACTGGATGGATTCACTTGGCCTAAAGCACCATATATAATGAGGAAGTCCCCCTATCTTAATGCCCATGTAGGCATGTACCAAGAACACGAAATAATGGTATCCTTGGGGCTACAGAGATGTGGCATTTCTTCAGAATTCAGGCTCTTGTACGGAGAAGGCTTTATGCCCCACACCAGCAGTGGAAATGTGTGATGGAGTTCAGTTTTGCCAACATCCTTGCTGTTACCACTCATCGCCTCTGCTGGTCTTCCTTACTAGTTTTCCTCTCTTAATTCATCCCTCACAAATCTATTCTGCTGTCAGAGTCTGCTGCTCATCATTCCTACCATTAGTTTCTTTTCGATATTTTTTTTTTTGTTTTTTTGGAGGCTGGGCATGTCAGATCTTAGTTTCCCAACCAAGAATCAAACCCGCGCCCCCTGCAGTGGAGTCTATACCACTGGACACTAGGAAGCCCCTCTCCTACCACTGCTTTTAATCAACCCACCACTGACACGTCCCCCATTTTCTGCTCTTTGCCACTGATCTTCTTGCCTAGATATTCTCTGTCATGTTCCCTGATACCCATAAACACACACAAAAGGTTGCATTATCATCTCACCTCTTCCAGCTTCTTTCCCTAATAGTTCAACTGAAGAGGTCCTTCCAGTTTTGGCATTCTCTCATCAGTCCCTTATGACTTTTCAGTTTTCTCAAGTTTCTCAACTTCTGTAGATGATCAACCAACTGCAGTATTCATTTCTTTCCATGACGGAAAAAAATGCATATACTCAATGCTCTGTGGTTAACTTTCTAGCAGTTATTAACTATATACACTGACCACTCAATGCTTTTACTACCAAAGAGATATTCCAGGAAATTTAGCCCAATGTCCCCCAAAAGGTCTGAAGGCTCTAGAAGGTATGGGTTCATTTTATCAGGCCTTTGAAATAACAAAACTACATTTTGGTCAATACATCCTAGAATTCAATTTTTTCACTAATTCATCTCAGCTTTACAAATTAGCAAACTTTACTAAAACCTTCATTGGGAAAGACTCTCTTATGAAAGGAAAGTCTACCTGTAACAATTTTTAAAGACTTGAGGGGTCTTTCCTGGTGATCCAGTGATTGGGACTTGAAGGCCTAGGTTCAATCCCTGGTCAGGGAACTAAGATCCCACAAGCCACGTGGTGCAGACAAAAGGAGGTTAAAAAAAAAAATCTTGGGTTTAAATAATAAATATATTACCAAATTTGTATTAATACTGAAATGTTTATTAAATCTGGCATAGTGGTTGGTTTTATAACACATGTATGAAAAAAGATTAGCTTATTACCTATGCTACACAGGATGGGTTTCCTTGGTGGCTCAGTGGTAAAGAATCTGCCTGCCAATGCAGGAGATGCAAGTTCGATCCCTGAACCGAAAAGATCTTCTGCAGAAGGAAATGGCAACCTATTCCATTACTCTTGCCTGAAAAATTTCATGGACAGAGGAGCCTGGCGAGCTACAGACCATGGGGTCACAACAGTCCGACATGATTTATCAACTGAGCACCACACACACACACACACGCACAAAGACATCTTTTTGCTCTCACTGCATTTCATACTTTCAAAACTGTTGTCCCAGCTCTGCTGCAGTAATTCAATAACCCATCTTTGTCTAGTCAGCCTTGGTTTAATTTCAACCAGCTTTTAAGGCATCACTTCAGGTTTTAAAACAAAGAGAAAAAAAGGTGTACAAATTAGTTTTGCAAAATATAACCCACAAAATGGAAAACATCCCACCCCCGTCGAAATACAGCTCAAAGAAAATATATTCATTCACTATATATAATTTATTGTACACTCTTGACAGGTTTATAGTTAAGAACAAAGTCATGCGTGCATGCACAGGTGCACATACATACACACAAACAACTAAGAAGGTAAAGTGTGGAAAAGCCCACAAAAAAGGATAAAACAAGAGCTACTAGAATTCCAAAAGTACATGATGGCTTCCATCTGGGCAGCTGCACAGAAACATTCAGAATCTGGACTCTGAAAAGTAGGTAAAAGTTCATCAACAGGAGGCATAAGGAAGAGCGAACAACAGAAGGAGGGTCACTCCAGGCAGAGAACAACTTTCAACAATCACTGAAGCCACTGAACATCTTTGCAAGAACAAAAGGACACAGAAGCAGAAAGAAGCAGGTGAGTACAGGCGTGTCTGGGACACAGAAAGCCACGCTGGGCAGTCTGATTCCAGGGTCTCTACTATGAGAACACCTCCCTGAGGTTATAGTCTATATTTTGTTTTTAGACTAAATAATTTCACTTTTAGAGGTGGGAAGACCATTAATAGCTCTTAGATTTATAACTAAAAAGAGAATGTAGAAAGAGAATCCCCCACAAAAAAAATACATTATCCCTCAAAAATACTGGAGTACCTGAATATTTTCATTCATTCAATAACTAAGTATTAGTGTTTATGTGCAGGCTCTGTTCTAGGTGCTGGAGATACAAAAGCGAACAAAAAAGATCTTTGTCTTCATGGTGCCGCCACCACTCTAATAGGAGTAGACAAACAAGAAACATCAGAAATGAACAACACCTGCAAAATGGGAGACGGTGACAAACGCTACGACATAAAGCCCAAGTAGAGCAGGCTAACAGGGTCAGAAGAGGCGTGAAGGAGAGTGGATTGTTGGTTTAAAGGCAGAAGGCAAGGTTTCATTGAGAAGGTGATATCTGAGTAAAGACTAGAAGGAAGGAAGAAGGCTTAGCCAAATGGACATCTGGGGAAGAGCATTCAAGGAGAGGAGATAACCAAAGGTCAAGGCAGCAAGGCCAAGCATGTTTAAGGAATCGAGTTCAAGGAGAAAGAGAGTGCAGCTAGAAAGGAGGGAGGGAAAAAGAGACAAAACATGGGCAGAGAGGAGAGGTAAAAGAAGGCAAGAGGCAGGTGGTCAAAAGCCTTGTCAACCACAGGAAGGATTTTGCGTTTTCATCTGAAGATATTGGAGGGATCTGGGCAAAGGATCACATGATCCGACTAGAGCTTTTCAGGTTCCCTGGCTGCTCTTTAAGATACGATTATAGGGGAAGCAAGATGGAATCAGTGACAAGAGGTTGATATTATATCAAGGCAAGAGATTTTGGTAGCTTACACCAGTGATAGAAGAAACTGGATTCTGGGTATTTTGAAGTTAAAGTCAACAAGGTCTCCTTACAGACTGTACATGGGTGCCAGAAGAAGAGTTGAAGATGACCTAAGGTTTTTACAAACGTCACTGAAAAGTTGCATAGTACCAGATTTTTCTAAGTCCATCATAGCTTATATGGGAACCATATTTTGGTAAACCAAGATTTTGGTAAATCTTTCCATAAAGCAAGGAATTCTCCTGCAGTAGCATGAATCACCTTGTAACTGATCTATTCACAGCTTCAGATGTCCAATAGTTTATCTGCTGAGTGAACTACATTATTTCATGGTTTCAACAATGCCCTTTTATCAAATAAGAACAATGTGTACAAATAAAGATACCCTAAAGATATGTGTTTCTTGATACCCATAAAAACACACAAAAGGTTACATGAGACCCTCATTATCATCTTATTGTCATAATAATCCCGAAAAGCTATTGGCCCTATTTAATAGATGAAGGAAGCTATGCTCAGAGGTTAGCGATCTTTGCTAAGGTCAAACAGCTTAGCACGTAGCAAAGGTCACATTGCACTGATCCCAAAGCCAAACGCCCCCTTAGCGCTCCTGTTACCCACCGCCACACTCTTGAGAGGCAGCAATGGTTCAAAATCTTTTTTCTTTTTTTAAGACTTTCCTCTTTTCTTGCCTTTCCTCTCTTCCTGCAATGACGACATCATTTAACTAGAAATAACTTCACTTAACACCAGTAAGGATAACTTTTCAGAAACTGGATAGTCTCCCTGGAACTGCCAGTTAAGAGACTGGGCAAACGCATTGTTTCACCAGACAAAATCAATAACAAAACAAAGTGAGGCAGGCTTCTCAACTATCTCACCTCAGTTCTATGGAGTGACCTCGAGAAAGCAATGACCTGGTTTCCAGGTTCATTCAACAACCTTATCATCTGGTCCCTGATTAAGAGTAGCACTCCCCACACCATGGTGATTAGATATCCCCCAGGGAGACATAGTCTTTGAAAGATGATAACCAGAAAGTGCACAGAAATGGCCTCCCTGACTATAAAGTATGATTTTGCCTTTTTAAAGGCAATTTTAACGGAGATTATCTGAATAATTTGCACTGATCTATCTCTGTGGCAATACAACAGTTTTGGAAAGATCACAGAAGCAAAAATTTCTGTTTAAATGTTGCAACTCAGGGATGTCCCTGGTGGTTCAGTGGCTAAGACTCCACGCTTCCAATGCTGGGGACCCAGGTTCGATCCCTGGTTAGGGAACTAGATCCCACGTGTGGCAACTGAGAGTGTGCATGCTGCAACTGAAGATCCTTGGGCGGGTGCACTGGGACGACCCAGAGGGATGGTACGCGGAGGGAGGAGGGAGGAGGGTTCAGGATGGGGAACACATGTATACCTGTGGCGGATTCATGTTGATATATGGCAAAACCAATACAATGTTGTAAAGTTAAAAATAAAAAAAAAAAAGATCCTGCATGCCACAACTAAGACCTGGTACAGCCAAATAAATAAAAAATAAAGTTCCAACTCAACATTACCCTTCTGCTTAAAATCCCCACAATTGTTTTCCACGTTCTTAAACTGCCCTAGTCACTGGCCCCTTCACCCAGCTCCACTCCCATCTTAAATCAGGCCTATGCTTTCTTGGCTCCAGGCACTCAGGTCTTATTTTAAGGGGACCCTGCTCCTTCTCAACTAAGGAGCCTAGCACCTCCTGATCCCCTTGCTCTGTCTGCTACTCTTCACTCCCCTTCAGCTCTCAGGTCAGACATCACTCTGACCTTCCTGCACAAGGAGCCATAGAACCAAGTGCGTTGCTTTTCTACCACTTTACAGGGCAGTTTGTTCTTCGTTGCTGCTGGCCATCCTCCTGGTCCCTGGCCAGAACTCAAGAGGATTTGGGCAGTGGACGGACAAATGAATACTGTTGGATCACACTCTCCACCCACCCTCCCTGCCTTAATCACCATCTATTCCAGAAGGCAGAGATACAAATTGCTATAATATTTCAGTATTTTTATTTTCAAGATCAATGAGCAGGAGAGAAATGGAATGAAGGATCTATGCTACAGGCTGAATTCCTATGTTAGGGACAAAATATATATGTTGAAATCCTAACCCCTGAATGTGATGGTATTGGAGGTGGGGGGTCTTTGGGAGGTGATTAGATCATGAGGGTGGAGCCCTAACAAATGCTATCTGTGCCCTTACAAGACACCCCAGAGAGTTCTCTGGCCCTTTCTGTCATGGAAAGATAGAGCAAGAAGACAGCTATCTATAAACCAGAAAGCAGTTCCTCACCAGACACAGAATCTGCCAGCACCTTGATCTGACTTCCCAGCCTTCAGAAGTGAGTGAAATGTTCATTGTGTAAGCCACTGAGTCTACAGTATTTTGGTATAGCAGCCCAAAGACACACTATTAAATTTCTTTTAACTCATCCTTTACCTACAAATGAGTTTAAAGACAATGGAACTGACTTATTCAAATCCACTTACCCATATACTCTATTCACTAAATTTTTCAATAATTTTTTTCTGAAACCGAAAGAAATAAATTTCCTCAACCAACAAAAATAAACAGAAAATTAGTTTTGAAGCTCAACACTCTCAATTGCAGTAGCAAAGGTAATCTCAGTTTTCTGAAGATGGAGTCAACCAGCTATTAATTTTTTCTTACTAAGCCTTATATTGTCAATTAGCTAAAGTGATAGGTACATAATGCTGCTAAGGTTAACAGTATTACTAGTTCAGTTCAGTTCAGTTGCTCAGTCGTGTCCGACTCTTTGAGACCCCATAAACCGCAGCACGCCAGGCTCCCTGTCCATCACCAACTCCCGGAGTTTACCCAAACTCATCATTGAGTCGGTGATGCCATCCAACCATCTCATCCTTTGTCATCCCCTTCTCTTCCTGCCCTCAATCTTTCCCAGCACCAGGGTCTTTTCAAATGAGTCAGCTCTTCGCATAAAGTGGCCAAAGTATTGGAGTTTCAGCTTCAACATCAGTCCCAGGACTGACCTCCTTTAGGATGGACTGGTTGGATCTCCTTGAAGTCCAAGGGACTCTCAAGAGTCTTCTTTAATACCACAGTTCAAAAGCATCGATTCTTCTGCACTCAGCTTTCTTTATAGTCCAACTCTCAGATCCATACATGACTATTGGACTAGTAGCAATAAGTTATCAAGCATTTATATACAAGGGCACTGCACCATCTGCTTTACATAGAGCAAGTATTCTCATTTACCCTTTACAACAATACTATGAAACAGGCACCAGTATTATCCCCATTTTGCAGATGAGGAAAGTGAGATTCACAGATATCTACTACTTTACTCAATGCTACACTCTAGTAAGTACAGAGGAGGAGCTAGACTCCAAGTCTAGGTTTGAGTCTCTGAGGTCTCACGTTTGACCCTTTAGAGGAAACTTAATATTGCACAGAAAGGAAGAACAAGGGGGAAAAAGAAAAAAAAAAAACACGAAGCAGGAGACAATGGAGACTGGTATAAGGTTGGAGGAAACAGCTCAGAGTACAGAGGTTGAATCTCCAATTCCAGGAAACCATCCTCTCTAGTTTCTCCTCCAAATAAGACTAGGGCATGCTTTTAGGTCCCATCCTCCAGCTACACCTGCCATCTCTTACATAGCTCGAGCCCAAGGGCTTTAAGGTTGCCCCCGAGCTTGCTGGATGGCTCAGCAGGTAAAGAATCTGCCTGCAATGTAAGAGACACAGGAGATGCATTTTCAATCCCTGGGTCGGGAAGATTCCCTGGAGAAGAAAATGGCAACTCACTCTAGTATGCTTGCCCGAAAAACCCCATGGACAGAGGAGTTTGGCAGGCTACAGTCCATGGGGTCGCACAGAGGTGGACACGACTGAGCACACAGCACCCTGCCAACTCCCATCTGGAGACTGTGTTCATTTAGGCCTACAGACTTCCTCTTTAGAGCTGAAATGAAAAATGAATAACTATTTTTAAGAACTTTTATGACTAAGTTCATCTGTTTCTCTGCCTTCTACCACCTGCCCTGCTCTAAAAAAAAAAAAAGACAAAACAAACAAAAATATCCAGCTGCTGCTGCTGCTAAGTCACTTCAGTCATGTCCAACTCTGTGTGACCCCATAGACGGCAGCCCACCAGGCTCTGCCATCCCTGGGATTCTCCAGGCAAGAACACCGGAGTGGGTTGCCATACTACTTTCATTTTCACTCTGGTCAAAGTGCCAGGTTTATCACTCTGGCATTCTCAAATGGGTTTAGTGACTCTCTGGAGGTTCAGCTTGGTAAGTGTAATAAACTCCCTGTTGACATTCAGGAAACTGATAGACCTGGTCACCTTTGTTGGCCATCTTCTTTTCATAACTTGCTACAGAGATTTTCAAACAACTTGAAACTCTACTTTCACAGGACTTTGTTCTTGGAAGGAATACAGAAAGTATCACATGACAATGGCAGGCAAGAGAGACTTACCTACTAAACTGGCTAAACTCACCCACTAGAGACCTAGCGAAATCAGAGTAATTTACTTGTGTGGGACTGTAACCGGAGAGAATGAAGGAAGGGATGATCCAGCTCTTGATTAGGAGATGAAGGAGATGGGCCAGGTAATGGGCGGTCTTAAAAACCCACTAGACTAAGGAATCTATGGTCTGGAGTATTTTTATGGACTGCAAAGCCCAACTGTATTTCAAGGATTTTCCAGGCTTTTAAGTTTAGAAGACCTGGTATCTGATCAATGTGTTAATTACTGTGGGGAAAAAACAAAAAAGTAGGACCCACAGTCCCTGCCTCTCAGATTCTAAAATCTAAGCTGGGGGGCAGGAGAGGAATTAAACATACTCACATGCAGAGACTTAAGCATGACAAGTATAAAAATATACCACCAACTCAACACACATTATTATATAATACTTAAAATAATTGGTTAAGGAGAGGAAGATGTTAAACATCAGTATTAGAAAGCAGACAATGCCTCCCTAATGACAGCAAGACCCCCTAAAACCAAGCTCCCTTACTGAGTTTATGATTAATCTCTTTATCCAAAACTTTATTTCTTTTCTGGTCCCTTCTACCTCAATCCGGCGCTAACTGAACACCAATCAACCAGAATAAGACGACTGATCGCTGCTGTTAACACCATTAACATACTGAAACTGCTGTTGCCAATATCATTAACGTACAAACTCAAGGTGTTCCTCCAGAGCAAGGAGAGCTCACGGACTCCTGTGCCATGGGCCACCTGGCCTGAGAATTGTAAACCAGACACCCTGACTCCCGAAACTATGATTAAGAAATGTTATGGAAATGTCACTAGATGATGATTAATCCCAGCCTCTTTAAAAAAAAAAAAAAAAACAACAGAAAAACTCTAAACACAAAGTCAGAGTGGATCTGAGACTTCTCTCCCACACGGGTCTGCTGCTTCCTTGCTGAGTTGCTTCAGTCGCCTCCGATTCTTCATGACTCTATGGGCTGTAGCCTGCTGGACTCCTCTGTCCATGGGATTCTCCAGGCAAGAATACCAGAGTGGGTTGCTATGCCCTCCTCCAGGGGATCTTCCCGACCCAGGGATCGAACCCACATCTTTTACGTCTCAAGCATTGGCAGGCAGGTTCCTTACCCCCAGCGCTGCCTGGGAAGCCCCAGATAAACCTTCATTGTGCTGCAAACACCAGCTGTCAGTTTGGCTTTCAGGGCCACAGGCACAGGAGCCCTGGCATGGTTACCCTAATACTCGGTTGAACAAATTACCTGTTTTTAATTACAACTTAACCCTAATTACTCAAGTATCATGTCTGCTGCTTTGTTTTCCAAATCATTTCAGTTTTTGTTTTCCAAAGACTCCCTGAATTTGGAGAGATAAAGGACAAAGTATTTTAAGATTCAGGCCACCACATGTGAGTAATGTTACAAGTAAAAACTTGTTCATTTCTTCTACTTAAGTATTTAAAAAAGAGAAATTTCCCAACAAGTAAACTGGATAATATTTCACTTTATGATCCTCTCTGCTAGATTACCAGTGTTCGAGTTCAAGTCTCATTTCTAATCTTTTAAACACTGCCCTTAATTTATTAAAATCCTTCCTCTGAGGTCAAATCTTTTCAATATAAATATTACTCATGAAATGACAAGGTCACAACACTTGACTTTTCCTATGGATTATTATATAGATGACTTAGATCATTTAAGTTACCAGCCACTGTCGTCAATTTTAGATAGTTAACAAAAATTATTACCATAAGTCTTTAATTACAAACTATAAAACTTATTCATCCTCATATATGATTTTCTAAGACACTGGAGTCTTTTATTCCACTATTTCAAAAGTCAACAAGTTTTCCAAACCAGACAACCAAGAACTCAGGCTTATCAACAGTGAAATTATAATCTTGATTATAACAACGTTGAGCACTTCACTTGCTTTTTCAATGATGAAAAAACAGTAAGTTTTAAAAATATTTATTATGTTAATAGATGCTTATTCATTCCTACTTGAGATGTTTTTTGTTGCAGTTCCAAAATGTTAATTTATGTTTTTCCTACTAAGTTGTTGAAATGTTTGAGTGAATAAAGTTAAGAATATGGAGTAACATTATTTATATACCTTATTTGAGCCTAGCCTGAAAGCAACCCCTAACCAGCCCAAAATTCAACAAAATGCTCTGTGAATTATATATAAAACCAATCATAATTTAAAAAATCAATTATAAAACAGCAGAATGAATAACTGGAGAATGGCAATATCACTTGGTTTTAAAAAAAAGCTAATAAAAACAAAACATAGGGAAAGAAAATCAACAAAAAAGGCAGAAATGGAAAAAAACCAAAACTTTCTTGTGGAATTTTCCCAACTTCTCTAATCTGCCCTTTCCCTTACATCTTCAGAATTCTTGCCTAGAGGGAATCGTAAACCAGACACCCTAACTCGCGAAACTATGATTAGGTTTGTTTAACTCACTCTCTGTGGGAATACTCTCCTGCAAATCTCCTTCTGCAGAAGGCATTTCTGACTTCTACATGAAGAGTTACCATCTTGAAGAAACAATAATTCTTGCTAGTCATTAGGACTCCAGGACAGTTTAGCCAATAATTTAAAAAAAAAAAAAAAGATTTTAAAATTCTATGAAATAGGCCGAATCCAAGGTTCCAAAGAGCAGAAAGACTTCTGAAATTCTGTCCTTTCTCCACCCTCGCCCCCCAAAAGGCAACAGAATGCTTTTCATCCTGAGCACAGGGCCTGTATTCAAGCCAGAGACTTTTTGTTTCAAAAACTCTCCTAAGAGGTGACTGAGGAAGCAACCAGCAAGACAACTAACTCCCTGGACCCGGAATGGCTTAAAAGGCATAAGCCCCAGCGAGTTGAGGCCAGATTTCTCCCGCACCCAAGTGGCACTTCAGATTCGCTGAGTTAAGCCAGCAGTGTGTTTAGTATTTAAAAACTCTGCTGCTACTGCTAAGTCGCTTCAGTCGTGTCCGACTCTGTGAGACCCCATAGACGGCAGCCCACCAGGCTTCCCCGTCCCTGGGATTCTCCAGGCAAGAACACTGGAGTGGGTTGCCATTTCCTTCTCCAATGCATGAAAGTGAAAAGTGAAAGTGAAGTCGCTCAGTCGTGTCCGACTCTTAGCGACCCCATGGACTGCAGCCTACCAGGCTCCTCCATCTATGGGATTTTCCAGGCAAGAGTACTGGAGTGGGGTGCCATTGCCTTCTCCGTTTAAAAACTCTACTACAAGTCCAAGCAAGCCAGGCGACGGCATGAGGGACAAGCGGGTACGCAAGACGCAGGAGCCTCAGAAAGGAGAGGGGAGCTGGGGACGCGAAGGCCAAGCGCCGGGCCCGTAACTAGTCAGCGCGAGCCGGGCCAGGCCCAGAGCCCCGCGAGGCGCAGCAGGAGTCAGGGGGAGGGCGGCGCGGAATTCGACTCACCTGCCCATTCACCGAGCCTCGGTCCGACCCCCGACTCGTTACCCAAACCCCAGACCCGAACGGCCGTGAAGAGCAAGCACAAGATATGCAGGGCCAGGTAGGCCACGGTGCCCGCGCCCACCCAATACAGGAAACCGGTGGCAGGCAAAAAGCTCTCCATGGCTTTCAACCAGGCCTCACTACCTTCGTGAATGAAAAAAAAAAAAACAACGAATGAATGAATCCAGGAAGAGGTGCCGGCAGTGACGATGAGCACGACAGAAATAGGCGCTACCCGCCCCAACTCCGGCACCCCTTTGAGCCTTAAGCCCCGCCCACAGCACCATATCCGTGCCACCATTAGTGACCTATCGTTCGCTCTGCGAGCAGCGCGCCAGTCATTGGCTGACTCTAGCTCCACTGCCCCGCCCACGACCTCCCCTTCTCCCACCCGACCGCGTATCCTTTCTAAGCTGCTGATCGCTCACTTGCCAATCAAACTTCAGCCTCGCCCAACGCGTCACCACGCCCCCAGGATTCCTCCGCGTGTGGGGAGGACTTCTCACCCCACCAAATCGCCCAAGTCTCTCATTGGCGGGAGGAGTCCTCGAGACTACGGGAGGTTGTGCTCCGATTGGCCAATCAGACCCAGTCTGGTTTGAGCTCGGGTTTGAGGACCGAATGGAACGAGAGACGCCGCTCGTGAATGACAATTGTAGTAGTAAGTTGAGGCGGAGCCGTGGTTTTGTTTTCACATCTTTATTAAACAACTCGGTATCATTGTCAAATGTGCTGTCGTTGTTCCCGGAAGCTTTTCCGAATAAAGGCTTGCCTCTCCTGTTTCCGTGCGACAGCACGACACAGCTTCGCTGCGGTTACACATCCGTATGTGAAAAGAAGTCGCTCAGTTGTGTCCGACTCTTTGCGACCCCGACTGTAGCCTACCAGGCTGCTATGTCTATGAGATTCTCCAGGCAAGAATACTGGAGTGGGTAAAGAGCCTTCTAAATGCCAGACCTCCGTCCCGCGCCCAGCATTAAACCACAAAGTTCCCAGAGTCCTGGATGAAGTTCAAGGCAAATAAACTTCATGGAGTCGAATGATTATAATACACGATGGCATGAGAACTACAAAATGAATGAAAATATTATGGGAACATGGATTGATGAGCAATGAGATGAGGGAAAGGCTCCATGTTTTAACAGGATGTAAAGGACTGTTGAGATTTTCCCTTTACTTTCTTCTTGTATTTCCGCGGTTTTTTTGGTGTGTGTGTTGCGGGAAGGTGGGGGTAGGGGATGCGCGGGGGGGGGGGGGGGGGGGAGGGCGTACAAAAAGTGTGCAGTCCAAGGAGGGGTACGAAAACCACCTCGATGAAGTTACAGAGTAGGACCACAAAGTTTAAGAAATTGTGTGATGATGTCCAGTGATTCACACGCATTTTTGTTTCCTTTTCTGGCAGGGATTTGTAAATCATATAAGATACCTGAAGTTTTTTCTGATCCAGTGCGTGCTAAGTCCCTTCAGTGGCGTCTCACTCTTTTAGACCCTATGTATTGTAGCCCTCCAGACTCCTCTGTCCATGGGATTCTCCAGGCAAGAATACTAGAATGGGTTGCCTTGCCCTCCTTCAGATCTTCCTGACCAAGGGACTGATCCACGTCTGTTACATCTCTTAACCAGTAGGGGCTGCTGAAGGAAGACTTGAGAGTTTCTTAAAAGGCAGGGACTTAAGCCTAATAATTCTAAAGGTCAACAGTTCAACATATCCTGAAGCTAAAGTCATAATTTTGTAATATTTAGGAAACTTATTGCTCCCTAAAAAACCTCCTCCTCCTGTATGATTCAGTTCAGTTCAGTCACTCAGTCGTGTCCGACTCTTTGCAACCCCATGAATCCCAGCATGCCAGGCCTCCCTGTCCATCACCGACTCCCGGAGTTCACCCAAACACATGTCCATCGAGTCAGTGATACCATCCAGCCATCTCATCCTCTATCGTCCCCTTTCCCTCCTGCCCCCAATCCCTCCCAGCATCACAGTCTTTTCCAATGAGTCAACTCTTCGCATGAGGTGGCCAAAGTATTGCAGTTTCAGCCTTAGCATTAGTCCTTCCAAAGAACACCCAGGGCTGATCTCCTTTAGAATGGACTGGTTGGATCTCCTTGCAGTCCAAGGGACTCTCAAGAGTCTTCTCCAACATCACAGTTCAAAAGCATCAATACTTCGGCACTCAGCTTTCTTCACAGTCCAACTCTCACATCCATACTTGACCACTGGAAAAACCGTAGCCTTGACTAGACAAACCTTTGTTGGCAAAGTAATGTCTCTGCTTTTGAATATGCTATCTAGTTTGGTCATAACTTTCCTTCCAAGGAGTAAGCATCTTTTAATTTCATGGCTGCAGTCACCATCTGCAGTGATTTTGGAGCCCCCCAAAATAAAATCTGACACTGTTTCCACTGTTTCCCCATCTATTTCCCATGAAGTGATGGGACCGGATGCCACGATCTTCGTTTTCTGAATGTTGAGCTTTAAGCCAACTTTTTCACTCTCCACTTTCACTTTCATCAAGAGGCTTTTTAGTTCCTCTTCACTTTCTGTCATAAGGGTGGTGTCATCTGCATATCTGAAGTTCTTGATATTTCTCCCAGCAATCTTGATTCCAACTTGTGCTTCTCCCAGCCCAGAGTTTCTCATGATGTACTCTGCATATAAGTTAAATAAGCAGGGTAACAATATACAGCCTTGACGTACTCCTTTTCCTATTTGGAACCAGTCTGTTGTTCCATGTCCAGTTCTAACTGTTGCTTCCTGATCTGCATATAGGTTTCTCAAGAGGCAGGTCAGGTGGTCTGGTATTCCCATCTCTTTCAGAATTTTCCACAGTTTATTGTGATCCACACAGTCAAAGGCTTTGGCATAGTCAATAAAGCAGAAACAGATGTTTTTCTGGAACTCTCTTGCTGATGGCAATTTGATCTCTGGTTCCTCTGCCTTTTCTAAAACCAGCTTGAACATCAGGAAGTTCCCAGTTTACGAATTGCTGAAGACTGGCTTGGAGAATTTTGAGCGTTACTTTACTAGTGTGTGAGATGAGTGCAATTGTGTAGTAGTTTGAGCATTCTTTGGCATTGATTCTTTTGGCAATCCCTTTCTTTGGGATTGGAATGAAAACTGACCTTTTTCAGTCCTGTGGCCACTGCTGAGTTTTCCAAATTTGCTAGCATATTGAGAACAACACTTTCACAGCATCATCTTCCAGGATTTGAAATAGATCAACTGGAATTCCATCACCTCCACTAGCTTTGTTCGTAGTGATGCTTTCTAAGGCCCACTTGACTTCATGTTCCAGGATATCTGGCTCTAGGTGAGTGATCACACCATCGTGATTATCTGGGTCATGAAGATCTTTTTTGTATAGTTCTTCTGTGTATTCTTGCCACCTCTTCTTAATATCTTCTGCTTCTGTTAGGTCCGTACCATTTCTGTCCTTTATCGAGCCCATCTTTGCATGAAATGTTCCCTTGGTATCTCTAATTTTCTTGAAGAGATCTCTAGTCTTTGCCATTCTGTTGTTTTCCTCTATTTCTTTGCATTGAGGGCTGAGGAAGGCTTTCTTATCTCTCCCTGCTATTCTTTGGAACTCTGCATTCAGATGCTTATATCTGTCCTTTTCTCCTTTGCTTTTTGCTTCTCTTCTTTTCACAGCTATTTGTAAGGCCTCCCCAGACAGCCATTTTGCTTTTTTGCATTTCTTTTCCATAGGGATGGTCTTGATCCCTGTCTCCTTTACAGTGTCATGAACCTCTGTCCATAGTTCATCAGGCACTCTTTCTATCAGATCTAGTCCCTTTAATCTATTTCTCACTTCTACTGTATAATCATAAGGGATTTGATTTAGGTCATACCTGAATGGTCTAGTGGTTTTCCCTACTTTCTTCAATTTAAGTCTGAATTTGACAATAAGGAGTTCATGATCTGAGCCACAGTCAGCTCCTGGTCTTGGTTTTGCTGACGATATAGAGCTTCTCCATCTTTGATTAATTAGATGTAATCTTGTATTGGATTATATATTATTTCTCCACTCCCTCTTACAGGATTAATTACTGTTCTTCATAAACTGTCAGTTGACCAACGGAGTGTGAGTTAAGCTGGCATCATATTTTATTTTAATTGAATCTGATAACTTTGGTTGGAGATGCCTGTCCAATTCAACTGAAATCTCACTACTCTCTCCTACCTCACCTTCCTCCTCTTTCTCTCTTGTCAAAACCTTTACCTATAGAATAGCCCCAGATTTATATATCCCAATCATCATTGCTCACCAACAAAGGGCCCTCCACATATTCAATTCCATCCTTCTTAGAATAGGGTAGAAGGAGGGGAAGAGAGTTATATAAGCTAAAAATACGTATCTTGCTGCATTTATATATGTATATATTTTATGCATATATACTCACAGTACAATTTATGATTATTGGGAATACTATACTATGAATCTATAGGACATAGAACAGTACCTGGAACTTAGAGATACTCAATTATCTAACAGATAAGTAGAGGTAAAGATTCATTCATTCAACAAACACTATTCTGGGAATTCCCTGGTAGTCCAGTATATAGGATCGACCGGTTTGATCTCCTTGCAGTTCAAGAGACTCTCAAAAGTCTTTTCCAGCACCACAGTTCAAAAGCATCAATTCTTCAGCACTCAGCATTCTTTGTGGTACAACTTTCACATCCATACATGACTACTGGAAAAACCATAGTTTTGACTATATCGACCTTTATAGGCAAAGTGATATCTTTGCTTTTTAATATGATGACTAGGTTTGTCATAACTTACACAGATATACCTAACTGAATGCAGAATTCTAGAGAATTGCAAGAAGAGATAAGTAGGTCTTCTTAAATGAACAATGCAAAGAAATAAAGGAAAACAATAAAATGGGAAAGACTAGAGATCTCTTGGAGCTCCCCCAGTGACTCAGCAGTGAAGAATCTGCCTGCAATGCAGGAGCCACAGGAGACTCGGGTTTGATCCCTAGGTTGGGAAGATCCTGGAGGAGGAAATGGCAACCCACTCCAGTATTCTCTCCTGGAGAATCCCATGGACAGAGAAACCTGGCAGGCTATAGTCCATGGGGTTGCAAAGAGTTGGACACAACTGAATCGACTTAGCACACGTGCACACAGAGATCTCTTCAAGAAAATTGGAGATATCAATGAGATTCATGCAAGGATGGGCACAGTGAAGGACAGAAACAACAAGGACCTAACAGAAGCAGAAGAAATTAAGATGAGGTGGCAGGAATACACAAAAGAACTGTACAAAAAGGTGTTAATGACCCAAAAAACCATGATTGTGTGGTCACTCACCTAGAGCCAGACATCCTGTAGTGTAAACTCAAGTGGGCCTTAGGAAGCATTACTAAGAACAAAGCAGGTGGAGGTGATAGAATTCCAGTAGTGCTGTATAAAATCCTAAAAGATGATGCTATTAAAGTGCTGCACTTAATATGTCAGCAAATTTGGAAAGCTCAGCAGTGGTCACAGGACTGGAAAAGGTCAGTCTTCATTCCAATCTCAAAGAAGAGCAATGTCGAAGAAAGTTCAAACTCCCATACAATTGTACTCATTTCACATGCTAGCAAGGTTATCCTCTAAATCCTTCAATCTTGGCTTTAGCAGTACTTGAATTGAGAAATTCCAGATGAACAGATGGGTTTAGAAAAGGCAGAAGAATCAGAGATCAAATTGTCAACATTCTTTAGATCATAGAGAAAGCAAGGGAATTCCAGAAAAAAACATCTGCTTCATTGACCACACTAAAGCCTTTGACTGTGGATCACAACAATCAGTGGAAAATTCTTAAACAGGTGGGAATACCAGACCACCTTACCTGTCTCATGAGAAACTTGTACGCAGGACAAGAATCAACAATTAGAACCGGACATGGAACAATACACTGGTTCAAAATTGGGAAAGGAGTATGTCAAGGCTGTATACTGTCACCCAGCTAATTTAACTTATGCAAAGTATATATATATATATATTCAGAGTACATCATTCAAAATGCCAAGCTGTATAAATCACAAGCTGGAAGACTGCCGGGAGAAATATCCATAACCTCAGATATGCAGGTAACACCACTCTTATGGCAGAAAGCGAAGAGGAACTAAAGAGACTCCTGATGAGGGTCAAAGAGGAGAGTAACAGAGCTGGCTTAAAACTCAACATTTAAAAACTAACATCATGGCCATTTGGTCCCATCATTTCATGGAGACTTGAAGGGGAAAGAATGGAAGCAGTGACAGATTTTATTTTCTTGGGCTCCAAAATCGCTGCAGACAGTGACTGCAGCCATGAATTTAAAAGACGCTTGTTCCCTTGCTCTTGCTGCCCTTTAAATGATGCAGTGCCCTTGGGCTCAGCTCCCAGCTCTCTTTACTTCTCTACATTTAATGTAGTCCCTTGCTTTTTTAGGGAGGGAGAGGGTTATTTGTTTTTGTTTGATCTTAGATAAGCCTCACAGCTTGAGGCATAACCTGAACCTGGGCCACAGTGGAGAAAGCACTGAATACTAACCACTAAGCCACCAGGGAACTTCCACGGTCCCTTGTTTATAAATAGCAACTGTAAGCAGATAACTTCCAAATGTCTCTGGACATTTATTAATATAAGTGCATATATTTTTTTTTCTTGGACTCCAGATACATATATACATCTTGGCTGCCCTGATGGCTCAGATGGTAAAGAATCTGCCTATAATACAGGAAACCTGGGTTCAATCCCTGTGTCGGGAAGATTCCCTGGAGAATTGCCTGGAGAACTCCATGGAGGGCTACAGTCCATGGGGTCACAGAGTCAGACACAAATGAGCCACCAACACTTTCACCTGCATATATATATAAATACACACACACATATAATCTCCACCACCCTGCTCAACATCTCCACTCAGATATACAATAAAAATAGACAAACTTACCACGTTCAAGAATTCTACCCAAACACCTTCCTTCCCCTGTTAAAGGCACCACTATACACTCTCTTTCAAAAGGCCCAAATCTAGGACTCAATCTTGATTTTTTTTTTCCTTTCTATTGCATTCCGATATCCAATTCTTCAGCAAGTCTTTTTCATTCCACCTCCAAAGTATAACTTGACAGACTACTTCCCCCACTTCTGCTACTACTGACCTAATCCAAATGACAAACATCCCTTAGCTGGAATATGGCAATACCCTCCTAACTTGTCTCCCTGAAGCCTGTCTTGGGGTTTGTTCTCCATGAAGCAACTAGAACTTCTTTTAAGTAAATTAGACATCATTCTTTTGCTTACATCCCTTCACGAACTTTATATCACATTCAGAGCAAAACCCTCCAATATTAGTTTGTCCACCCCAACCTCCCCAGCAGTATCAACCAGGCTCTCCTGTGTTCACTTGATTTCAGCCATACCTTCTGCAGTTTCTCAAATAAGTCAAGTTCATTCCAGTCTCAAAGCAGTTCTACTTCCTATTCCCTACTCCTGGAACCTTTTACCTCCTGTTTCCCGAAACTCAGTCCTTTATATTATTTAGACTTTTGCTCACCATATAGGGTTGGTTTTCACTGATTGTCCTACATAAATAAACCACATAGCCTTGTGTCCTTTGCCCTGTCACTATTCATCCCATCCCTAATTTGTTCACCTTATAACACTTAATGTTTTCAGATTCTTTGATTATTTGATTTTTGTCCATCTTCCCAGTAGAGTGTAAGTTCATGAGGCAGTGACCTTTTCTTGTTCAACATCATATCTTCACCTCAGATGTGCATCTAAGAGTACCTGACACTTAGTAGGTGTTCAATAAATACCTGCTGAATGAATGAATGACGAAGGAAGGAAAATAGTTTAGCAGGAGCAACAGACACTAATCAAACATCCAACTGATTATACAGTAAAAATTGTAATAAGTACAAATTAATTTGGCAAAGAGTGGAGTGGAGTAGAGAAGAGGAAAGAGCAACAAATACCTGTTAATAGTTTTGCTGTGGTTTTGAAGAACACACATATATCTCTCCAGCACCTCCCATAGCACCTGACATAAAATTAAATGCAGTTAAAATAATTTTGATTTTGGAATTTTGGATTTTTTTAATAAATAAGGACGGGTACTATAAAAACATACTTTCCATTGCTGTTAGAAATCACATTATGTTATTTTAACTCAAAGAATATAGAAAATTGAAACCATCTCATTTTGGTATCCATTCTTTTCTCTGTAAAATCTGGGCATGACCCACACAGTTAACAGGAACAATTTCTATTAACAATGCACACATTTATTCTGATCATCTCAACTTCAAGGAACATTAATTATTGACTAAAAGTAAAAAATAGAGACTTTGCAGAGTGAAGTGGTACACACCAGACTTAAGCCCTTTCTAGTTCAGACGACTATACCTTTTGGGGATTGAACAACAATTATTTGCCCCTGGATAAAGTAGGAAGTCAATAAACACCTGAAGTAACAGGCAAATTTGGCCTGAAATACGGAATGAAGCAGGGCAAAAGCTAATAGAGTTTTGCCAAGAGAATACACTGGTCATAGCAAACACCCTCTTCCAACAACACAAGAGAAGACTCTACACATGGACATCACAGATGGTCAACACCAAAATCAGATTGATTATATTCTTTGCAGCCAAAGATGGAGAAGCTCTATACAGTCAGCAAAAACAAGACTGGGACCTGACTGTGGCTCAGACCATGAGCTCCTTATTGCCAAATTCAGACTGAAATTGAAGAAAGTAGGGAAAACCACTAGACCATTCAGGTATGACCTAAATCAAATCCCTTACGATTATACAGTGGAAGTGAGAAATAGATTTAAGGGACTAGATCTGATAGAGTGCCTGATGAACTATGGACTGAGGTTCGTGACATTATACAGGAGACAGGGATCAAGACCATCCCCATGGAAAAGAAATGGAAAAAAGCAAAATGGCTGTCTGGGTAGGCCTTACAAATAGCTGTGAAAAGAAGAGAAGCGAAAAGCAAAGGAGAAAAGGAAAGATACAAGCATCTGAATGCAGAGTTCCAAAGAATAGCAGGGAGAGATAAGAAAGCCTTCCTCAGTGACCAATGCAAAGAAATAGAGGATAACAACAGAATGGGAAAGACTAGAGATCTCTTCAAGAAAATTAGAGATACCAAGGGAACATTTCATGCAAAGATGGGCTCGATAAAGGACAGAAATGATATGGACCTAACAGAAGCAGAAGATATTAAGAAGAGATGGCAAGAATACACAGAAGAACTATACAAAAAAGATCTTCACGACCCAGATAATCACGATGGTGTGATCACTCACCTAGAGCCAGACATCCTGGAATGTGAAGTCAAGTGGGCCTTAGAAAGCATCACTACGAACAAAGCTAGTGGAGGTGATGGAATTCCAGTTGATCTATTTCAAATCCTGGAAGATGATGCTGTAAAAGTGCTGAACTCAATATGCCAGGAAATTTGGAAAACTCAGCAGTGGCCACAGGACTGGAAAAGGTCAGTTTTCATTCCAATCCCAAAGAAAGCCAATGCCAAAGAATGCTCAAACTACTGCACAATTGCACTCATCTCGCACACTAGTAAAGTAATGCTCAAAATTCTCCAAGCCAGGCTTCAGCAATACGTGAAACAGGAACTTCCGGATATTCAAGCTGGGTTTAGGAAAGGCAGAGGAACCAGAGATCAAATTGCCAAGATCAGCTGGATCATGGAAAAAGCAAGAGAGTTCCAGAAAAACATGTATTTCTGCTTTATTGACTATGCCAAAGCCTTTGACTGTGTGGATCACAATAAACTGTGGAAACTTCTTCAAGAGATGGGAATACCAGACCACCTGACCTGCCTCTTCAGAGACCTATATGCAGAGCAAGAATCAACAGTTAGAACTAGACATGGAACAACAGACTGGTTCCAAACAGGAAAAACAGTACGTCAAGGCTGTAATATTGTCACCCTGCTTATTTAACTTCTATGCAGAGTACATCATGAGAAACGCTGGGCTGGAAGAAGCACAAGCTAGAATCAAGATTGTAGGGAGAAATATCGAGAACCTCAGATATGCAGATGACACCACCCTTATGGCAGAAAGTGAAGAGGAACTAAAAAGCGTCTTGATGAAAGCGAGAGAGGAGAGAGAAAAAGTTGGCTTAAAGCTCAACATTCAGAAAACGAAGATCATGGCATCTGGTCCCATCACTTCATGGGAAATAGATGGGGAAACACTGGAAACAGTGTCAGACTTTATTTTTTTGGGCTCCAAAATCACTGCAGATGGTGACTGCAGCCATGAAATTAAAAGACGCTTACCCCTTGGAAGGAAAGTTATGACCAACCTAGATAGCATATTCAAAAGCAGAGACATTACTTTGCCAACAAAGGTCCATCCAGTCAAGGCTATGGTTTTTCCAGTGGTCATGTATGGATGTGAAAGTTGGACTGTGAAGAAAGCTGAGCGCTGCAGAATTAATGCTTTTGAACTGTGGTGTTGGAGAAGACTCTTGAGAGTCCCTTGGACTGCAAGGAGATCCAACCAGTCCATTCTAAAGGAGATCAGCCCTGGGATTTCTTTGGAAGGAATGATGCTAAAGCTGAAACTCCAGTACTTTGGCCACCTCATGCAAAGACTTGACTCATTGGAAAAGACTCTGATGCTGGGAGGGATTGGGGGCAGGAGGAGAAGGGGACGACAGAGGATGAGATGTCTGGATGGTATCACCAACTCGATGGATGTGAGTTTGAGTGAACTCCGGGAGATGGTGATGGACAGGGAGGCCTGATGTGCTGCGATTCATGGGGTCGCAAAAAGTCGGACACGACTGAGCGACTGAACTGAACTGTGGTGGTCTACTCCTGTTCACCAGTATTCTGTGCTCAAATTTAATGTAGACCACAGTTCCCCGAGATTGGTAGAGCCATACCTCCAAGCATATGAAATAATTAAAAGTTCTCCAAAGAGGGAGCAATACTATAAAACTTTGGGCTTCAGTGTCTGGGATATCCAGGACAAGATCCCACTTCTACCTCTTACTAGCTGAATGGTTGTGGGTGGATTTAACTACTAAGCATTCAAATTCTATGTCTGTAAAATAGGGAAATACTGCTTAAGCAGTGATTGGTACACAGATACTAAGTGTTCAGTGAGGTTGGCACTACTCTTATCCTTATTATAAAGATGAGGAAAGGGAGGCTTAAAACATTTAAGTAACTTTTCTCATTGGCATATAGAAACTAAGTGTAGAACTGAAATTTCAATTAAAAACCTGTAGTTGAGAGAACCATAATTCAAAAGGATACATGCACCTCAATGTTCATTGCTGGAGGAGGAAATACCAACCCACTCCAGTATTCTTGCCTGAAAAATCCCATGGACAAGAGGAGCCTGGCAGGCTAGAGTCCATGGAGTCACAAAGAGTTAGACACAACTGAGCATGCACACACCCAATATTCATTGTAGCATTATTTACAGTAGCAAAGACATGAAAGCAACCTAAATGTTGTGGTACAAACATACAATGGAATATTACTAAGCCATAAAAAGAATGAAATAACACCATTTGCACTGATATGGATGGACCTAGACATTATCATTATTGAACTTCCCTGCTGGCTCAGGGGGTAAAGTGTCTGCCTGCAATATGGGAGACCCAGGTTCGATCCCTGGGTTGGGAAGATCTCCTGGAGAAGGAAATGGCAACCCACTCCAGTATTCCTGCCTGGAGAATCCCAGGGATGGAGGAGCCTGGTAGGCTAGAGTCCATGGGGTCACAAAGAGTCGGACACGACTGAGAGACTTCACTTCACCTCAGACATTATCATACTAAGTGAAGTCAGAGAAAGACAAGTATCATATCACTCACATGTGGACATGTGTTAGTCACTCAGTCGTGTCTGACTCTTTGTGACCCCATGGACTCTAGCCGACCAGGCTCTTCTGTCCATGGGATTCTCCAGGCAAGAATACTGGAGTGGGTTGCCATTTCCTTCTCCCTTCATATGTGGAATCTAATTTTAAAAATAAAGTTACAAATGAACTTATTTACAAAGCAGAAACAGAATTACAGATATGGAGAACAAATTTGTGATTACCAAAGGAGAAACGTGGGGGGGGCGGTGGAGGGAATAAATCAGGAACTTGGGATGAACACATACTACTATGTATACGATAGATAACCAACAAGGACCTACTATACCGCACAGGAAACTCTACTCAATATTTTGTAATAACTGGTAGGAGAAAAGAATCTACAAAAGAATTAATATCTCTATTAATATATGTGCAACTGAATCACTTTGCTGTACACCTGAAACACAACATTGTAAATCAATTATGCTCCAATTAAATTAAAGCATTTAAAATATGCTTAATGAAGAACAGTCTCTAGAAATATTTGCTTGTTACACAGATAACATAGTCAGACACAACCACATTGGATTTCAGTCTCATTTATTTAAAATATTTAGAGCTGAGAATAATTTTTAACATGGAAAAAATATGAATCAACCAAATTGTATCTCTTAATATACCAATATTCACATTTAATTTTAAATTCATTTTCAATATTTCTGTAAACAGAGTTTCAGGTCAGATTTTCATGGTGAAATCAGGACTAGTTCAACTTAATGAAATAAAGTTCTATAATTAGAGAATTACATAGAAGCTAGGAATTTTTCAGAATACAACAGAGCTGAAGCCTTCATTTGTCTGTACAATAAAACTTACATACTTGTAACAGTTCTGTCTTCTACCTTATCTTCATTTAAATGTAGTTCCCAATATTGCACTTATTTTCTCCTTTAAGTTCAGTTGAGAAGGTGTTCAGTTCTAGGTTAAAAAAGAGATAGTGCCATGATTAAAAAGCCTTTGACGTTAGAAACTAGGAGGTTTCCAAAAGAGTAAAACTTTACTGTAACAAACAATATTACCATGAGTGTTAACATGTGTATGCTTCAATACTGCATTATCACATTCAAAGTGACTTCACATTATCCATGCAAACGTCACACTAACACTCTCATGTTTCAGCACGAGTCTCCACTACTTACTCAGCTCTCAAGAAGTTCAACCCTTTGAGGTGAACTTCTGGCCTAAGAGCTATTCTGGTGCAGTAGGCCTGTTTCTAGAACCAAGGGGGCTCCTCTAGACACCCAGGGCTCTTTTCTACTCTATCATCTACTTTATAAGAGAACATACATTTCATGAGACCTTCTGTAAACAAACAAACAAACAAAAAAAACTAAACCAGTCATTTTGAAACAAATTATTTAAAAATATAGTTTTGATATTTGTTTTTTCAGTTTCAAAAGCTCACAGAAGTATATAAGAAAGTATCCCACCTCATTTCCTATTCCCACTAATTGCAGCTGGCAATTGGGAATACATCTTCTCTTTATTTTTCTCTGTAAGTATTAAGCTATATGACATATACAACATACATACTTTGTTTAAGTTAAAAAAAAAATTGTGAGGAGGTAGCCAAGATTGTGGAGGAGGAAGACCCTGAACTCACCTCTTACCAAGGACCCACAAGAATTGCAACTACCCGCTTCCAACAACACAAGAGAAGACTCTATACATGGACATCACCAGATGGTCAACACCGAAATCAGATTGATTATATTCTTTGCAGCCAAAGATGGAGAAGCTCTATAGAGTCAGCAAAAACAAGACCGGGAGCTGACTGTGGCTCAGACCATGAACTCCTTATTGCCAAATTCAGACTTAAATTGAAGAAAGTAGGGAAAACCACTAGACCATTCAGGTATGACCTAAATCAAATCCCTTATGATTATACAGTAGAAGTCAGAAATAGATTTAAGGGTCTAGATCTGATAGATAGAGTGCCTGATGAACTATGGACTGAGGTTCGTGACATTATACAGGAGACAGGGATCAAGACCATCCCCATGGAAAAGAAATGGAAAAAAGCAAAATGGCTGTCTGGGTAGGCCTTACAAATAGCTGTGAAAAGAAGAGAAGCGAAAAGCAAAGGAGAAAAGGAAAGATACAAGCATCTGAATGCAGAGTTCCAAAGAATAGCAAGGAGAGATAAGAAAGCCTTCTTCAGCAATCAATGCAAAGAAATAGAGGAAATCAACAGAATGGGAAAGACTAGAGATCTCTTCAAGAAAATTAGAGATACCAAGGGAACATTTCATGCAAAGATGGGCTCGATAAAGGACAGAAATGGTATGGACCTAACAGAAGCAGAAGATATTAAGAAGAGATGGCAAGAATACGCAGAAGAACTGTACAAAAAAGATTCACAACCCAGATAATCATGATGGTGTGATCATTGACCTAGAGCCAGACATCCTGGAATGTGAAGTCAAGTGGGCCTTAGAAAGCATCACTATGAACAAAGGTAGTGGAGGTGATGGAATTCCAGTTGAGCTATTTCAAATCCTAAAAGATGATGCTGTGAAAGTGCTGCACTCAATATGCCAGGAAATTTGGAAAACTCAGCAGTGGCCACAGGACTGCAAAAGGTCAGTTTTCATTCCAGTCCCAAAGAAAGGCAATGCCAAAGAATGCTCAAACTACTGCACAATTGCACTCATCTCGCACGCTAGTAAAGTAATGCTCAAAATTCTCCAAGCCAGGCTTCAGCAATATGTGAGCCATGAACTTCCTGATGTTCAAGCTGGTTTTAGAAAAGGTAGAGGAACCAGAGATCAAATTGCCAAGATCCGCTGGATCATGGAAAAAGCAAGAGAGTTCCAGAAAAAACATCTATTTCTGCTTTATTGACTATACCAAAGCCTTTGACTGTGTGGATCACAATAAACTGTGGAAAATTCTGATAGAGATGGGAATATCAGACCACCTGATCTGCCTCTTGAGAAATCTGTATGCAGGTCAGGAAGCAACAGTTCAAACTGGACATGGAACAATGGACTGGTTCCAAACAGGAAAAGGAGTACGTCAAGGCTGTATATTGTCACTCTGCTTATTTAACTTACATGCAGAGTACATCATGAGAAACATTGGACTGGAAGAAACACAAGCTGGAATCAAGATTGCCAGGAGAAATATCAAGAACCTCAGATATGCAGATGACACCACCCTTATGGCAGAAAGTGAAGAGGAACTAAAAAGCCTCTTGATGAAAGTGAAAGAGGAGAGTGAAAAAGTTGGCTTAAAGCTCAACATTCAGAAAACGAAGATCATAGCATCCGGTCCCACCACTTCATGGGAAATAGATGGGGAAACACTGGAAACAGTGTCAGACTTTATTTTTTTGGGCTCCAAAATCACTGCAGATGGTGACTGCAGCCATGAAATTAAAAGACGCTTACTCCTTGGAAGGAAAGTTATGACCAACCTAGATGGCATATTCAAAAGCAGAGACATTACTTTGCCAACAAAGTTCCGTCTAGTCAAGGCTATGGTTTTTCCTGTGGTCATGTATGGATGTGAGAGTTGGACTATGAAGAAGGTTGAGCGTTGAAGAATTGATGCTTTTGAACTGTGATGTTGGAGAAGACTCTTGAGAGTCCCCTGGACTGCAAGGAGATCCAACCAGTCCATTCTGAAGGAGATCAGCCCTGGGATTTCTTTGGAAGGAATGATGCTAAAGCTGAAACTCCAGTACTTTGGCCACCTCATGCGAAGAGTTGACTCATTGGAAAAGACTCTGATGCTGGGAGGGATTGGGGGCAAGAGGAGAAGGGGACGACAGAGGATGAGATGGCTGGATGGCATCACTGACTTAATGAACGTGAGTCTGAGTGAACTCCGGGAGTTGGTGATGGACAGGGAGGCCTGGTGTGCTGCGATTCATGGGGTCGCAAAGAGTCAGACACAACTGAGCGACTGATCTGATCTGACACAACAACTATCTATTTGAATGACCTGAATACTAGTAGAAATGATTTTTTTTTTTTTAACAACTGAAGACATCAAGAAGAACCCAGAATGAGACAGGTAAGAGGAATGGAGATGCAATATAGTCAGGACCCACACACCTGGGTGGGCAACTCACCAGAAATACCACAATCATAGAGGGCCTCTCCCAGAAGCACGAGGGCCCTAGCCCCACTTTGGGCTCCCTAGCCCAAAGGCTGTGCACCTCCTGCTCCAGGAAAATGAGCCTCCAGAACATCTGGCTTTGGAAAACAGCAGGGCTTACGTTTGGGAGGAGGTCGAGAGCTATAGGAAACAGAGACTCTGCTCTTCAGAGGGTGCACAGGGAATTCCCTGGTGGTCCAGTGGCTCCCAATGCAGGGGGCCAGGTTCAATCCCTGGTCAGAGAACTAGACCCCACATGCCTTAGCTGGAGTTCACATGCCACAGCTAAAGATCCCACAGGCTGTAATGAAGATCAAAGTTCCCATGTGCCTCAACTAAGACCCAGTTCAGCCAAATAAATAAATAATTTTTTTAAAGTGTGTACTAACTGTGGAAGGATCTTCACTGAGGACACTTTGCTCCAACCTGTATATCTATATACATGCACATGTCTAAAATAATGTTCATTGAATATTAATACTTGTTACTTCTGAGTGGTAAGATCTGGAGTCATTTTCTGCTTTTTTATGTTTGTTTGTTTGTTTTTTGTAATGAGCATGTACAATTAAAAAACAAACATCAAGGTGATTAATTACTCCTTAAAAAAAAAAAAAAAAAAAGAAAGAATGTGCACAAAAATCTCACAAACCCCAGCACAGAACAGTAGTTTGAAAAGAGCCTGGGTCAGACCCACTGGGGCTCCAGGAAAGGCAGGAGGCAACTGGAACACGCCCTGGGAAAAGAGACATTGGTGCCAGTCATTTTGGGAGCTCATTCTTCCATAATAACACTGGTGTGGCAAGTGCCATTTTGTAATCCTCCAGCCAGACCATTAGCACCAGGCACTTGGCCCCACCCTCAGCAGCAGAAGCTGCCCAGTAACTCTGAGCCAAACAGACAGCCTCAAGAATCGACTACCCCAGGCTCCAGAAAGCCCATATTCATTGCAGGAAGCACGACCTTGCAGCCAGTCAGGTTGAGGGTCAGCCCTACCTACCAGAGAGCCCACAGGAGTCAACTCCACCACAACAGGAGGGTGTGCCCAGCTCACATGGGGGCACCCCTAGAGTGTCCCTGGTGGCTCAGATGGTAAAGAATCCACCTACAATACAGGAGACTCGAGTTCTATCCTTGGGAAGCTCCCCTGGAGAAGGAAATAGCAACCTACTCCAGTATTCTTGCCTGGAGAATTCCATGGGCAGAGGAGCTTGGTGGGTTACAGTCCGTGGAATCACAGAGCCAGACACAACTGAGTGACTTACACTTTAACTAAGGCATATAGTTCTAATGACCAGAGGAACACACTGCTGAGCCCCATGGAGCTACAGGCAAAAGAATTATATTGGAATACTTTCTCATAACTCAAAATGGATTAAAGACTTAAATGTTAAGGCCTGAAAGTGAGAAAGGAGGGAAGGGGGCAGTGCACAAGCATTAGCCATTAAGGATACAACAGAAACTGGTTAAAATCTACTGGACCTGACACAGCAAGAAATTCAACTTCCAGTAGACCTTGAACCTCCTAATACACTCGATGTAATACATGTTGTTGGTGTTTAGTCACTGAGTCATGTCCAACTCTTTTGTGACCCCCATGTACTGTAGCCCTCCAGGTCCCTCTGTCCATGGAATTTCCCAGGCCAGAATACTGGAGTGAGTTGCCATTTCCTCCTCCAGGAGATCTTCTCAACCCAGGGATCAAACTGTGTCTCCTGCACTGGCAGGCAGATTCTTTACCACTGAGCCACTAGGGAAGTCCCTGTAATTTGTGTGCGCACTAACAGCATAAGCTAAATGACACACCCACAGGCACCATGCCAGTCCAAAGGCAGACCATAAAAGGTCAAAAAGTGGGCAGTGGAAATCCCCTCCAGGTCTCCAAAATAGTTAGAATATCCCTCCCACCTGTTAGTGTATGAAACTACCCAGCCCATAAAAACTAACCACCCTTGTGGCCCAGTGATAAAGAATTTGCCTGCCAATGCAGAACACAAGGGTTCGATCCCTGATCCAGGAAGATCCCACATGGCGTAGAGCAACTCAGCCCCTGCGCCACACAACTACTGAGCCAACGCTCTAGAGCCCAGGAGCCATAACTACTGAGCCCAGGGGTCACAACTACTGAAACCCACAAACCCTAGAGCCCGTGCTCCCCAACAAGAGAAGCCACCACAAGGAGAAGCCCACATACTGCAACTGGACAGTATGTCCTGCTTGCTGCCACTGGAGAAAGTCTGGGCAGCAATGAAGACTCAGCGCAGCCATAAACACATATGGAAAATTATAAAGAAGCAAAACCAAGCTAACCAGCCTTTATATCAGGGCCTTCTCAGATGGCCCACATCTTGCCTATAGAATGTGACCCTCTCTAACTAAATCTGCTTTCACTTTACTGTGATCAGTTCTTGAATTCTTTCCTGTGCAAAGCCAAGGACCTTCACTTGGCTGCTAGAGACTGGGGCACATGACCATCCTCTTGCACCCCATTTTCCTGCAACACACCCACCACTAGTAGATGTGTAAACCCAGCAGGCCTCTCGGGTTTCTCCATTGTTATCTCTATCTTCTCTGAAAGGTGGGGCATTATCTGCCATCCCATTTTACATGTGAGCTAACCAAATACTGGAGCTGTCCAAGGTCACAAAACTTCAGGCTTGTTCTTTTCCTCATACTATTCAAAGAGAAGATTCTGTTTTTGAACTATTTTTCAATATATATGATAAAGAGTTTTTCTCCAACCTGGGTAATGCAAGATAAGATTGTGAAACAGAGCGGACCTAAGCCCAGCCCATGGCCTGGAGCCAAATTGAGTCAATCCACGGATGTGGGAAAGTGGAAGCTGGTCAGTCATGTCTGACTCTTTGCAGCCCCATGGACTGTAGCCCGCCAGGCTGCTCTGTCCATGGTATTTCCCAGGCAAGAATACAGGAGTGGGTTGCCATTTCCTTCTCCAAGGGATCCTCCAGACCTAGGGATTGAACCCAGGTCTTCTCCACTGCTGAGCCACCAGCAGGTTCATGGATGTGGGAGTGAGGAATAAATGCAGTTTATTGTGTAACAAGGTTTTACAGTTTAATGCAGCCAACAGGTGTCTAACCTCACCTTCTACCATTTCCTTTTCTGCCCAACTCCCCTCGCATACCAGCATGCTGCTCTCTCTTCCTTCCTCAACACTTCAGCCTGCAGCCTATAGGCATGCTCCTTCCTCAGTTGCCTCCATACCTGGGTGCTTGGACAGCAGGGGAGGGGCTATTTATTTCTCCATTCCCTATCTTATTTAGAAGATTTTGAGGAGGCTTATTAAAATTCTCTTATTGCAAAACTAAAAAAAAAAAAAAAAAAAAACAAACAAAAAACCAGAAGGGAGCTAGAGATAGGAAAATATGTTTAGATCCCCTGTATCGATAATGTGAACACAGTTCACTAGCAATATCTATTTCACAGAGTAATAACCAGCATTTCAATTTTTCAACACCCCCTGTAAACTGAGTAACAGGGGGTGGTATTCCTAAGACCCAATCATTCTTGAGTAAGAGATGACAATGATGTTGGTAGACTTACCAGATGAGCCCCCCAAAGCACAACAAATAGTAGCCAACTAATTGTACACTATCTTTAACAGCTTAGAAACGAACCAGAAATGAACAGAATGATCTCTGTTCGTTTCCAAGGCAAACCATTCAATAACATAGTTATCCAAGTCTATGCCCCAACCAGTAACACTGAAGAAGCTGAAGATGAATGGTTCTAATGAAGACCTACAAGACCTTTTAGAACTAACACCCAAAATAGATGTTCTTTTCATTATACGGGACTGGAATGCAAAAGTAGGAAGTCAAGAAACACCTGGAGTAGCAGGCAAATTTGGCCTTGGAATATGGAATGAAGTAGGGCAAAGGCCAATAGAGTTTTGCCAAGAGAACGCACTGGTCATAGCAAACACCCTCTTCCAACAATATGCCAGCACAAGAGAAGACTCTACACATGGATATCACCACACGGTCAACACCAAAATCAGACTGATTATATTCTTTGCAGCCAAAGATGGAGAGGCTCTATACAGTCAGCAAAAACAAGACTGGGACCTGACTGTGGCTCAGACCATGAGCTCCTTATTGCCAAATTCAGACTTAAATGGAAGAAAGTAGGGAAAACTACTAGACCATTCAGGTATGATCTAAATCAAATCCCTTACGATTATACAGTGGAAGTGAGAAATAGATTTAAGGGCCTAGATCTGATAGATAGAGTGCCTGATGAACTATGGACTGAGGTTCGTGACACTGTACAGGAGACAGGGATCAAGACCATCCTCATGGAAAAGAAATGGAAAAAAGCAAAATGGCTGTCTGGGGAGGCCTTACAAATAGCTGTGAAAAGAAGAGAAGCGAAAAGCAAAGGACAAAAGGAAAGATATAAGCATCTGAATGCAGAGTTCCAAAGAATAGCAAGGAGAGATAAGAAAGTCTTCTTCAGCAATCAATGCAAAGAAATAGAGGAAAACAACAGAATGGGAAAGACTAGAGATCTCTTCAAGAAAATCAGAGATACCAAGGGAACATTTCATGCAAAGATGGACTCGATAAAGGAGAGAAATAGTACGGACCTAACAGAAGCAGAATATATTAAGAAGAGGTGGCAAGAATACACAGAAGAACTGTACAAAAAAGATCTTCACGACCCAGATAATCACGATGGTGTGATCAGTGACCTAGAGCCAGACATCCTGGAATGTGAAGTGGGCCTCAGAAAGCATCACTACGAACAAAGCTAGTGGAGGTGATGGAATTCCCGTTGAGCTATTTCAAATCCTGAAAGATGATGCTGTGAAAGTGCTGCACTCAATATGCCAGCAAATTTGGAAAACGCAGCAGTGGCCACGGGACTGGAAAAGGTCAGTTTTCATTCCAATCCCAAAGAAAGGCAATGCCAAAGAATGCTCAAACTACCGCACAATTGCACTCATCTCACACGCCAGTAAAGTAATGCTCAAAATTCTCCAAGCCAGGCTTCAGCAATACGTGAACTGTGAACTTCCTGATGTTCAAGCTGGTTTTAGAAAGGCAGAGGAACCAGAGATCAAATCGCCAACATCCACTGGATCATTGAAAAAGCAAGAGAGTTCCAGAAAAACATCTATTTTCGCTTTATTGACTATGCCAAAGCCTTTGACTGTGTGGATCACAATAAACTGTGGAAAATTCTTCAACAGATGGGAATTGCTGGGAGCCAGCACGGGAGTCCCCAGCCATGACAAGGTCATGCAGGAGAACTCTGATGGGCAAAGCGAGTCAGAGCTTGAGCGCCCCCCGCCTCCCCCGGACCTGCCTGAGCGTCTACCCCAAAACCAAAATCTGTCTGTTTTACTATTTTACGACTTTCACCAACTCTTCTGACATTAATGGGGGGCTATCCCCTACCACCTTTCTCTGTAAGAAAATCAACTTAAAACTCTAGTTAATAAGTCTCCTGGGCATAATAGGAGTGTTTCAATTCAAACCTCTCTGATGACTTTCTAGCTTGCCTGACAGGTTTGTTCAGATTCACAGCCTCCCAACCACAAGAGGCACAGGAAGCTTAAGATATTCTAACAATGCAGAGCTTCTCAGAGAGTTAAAATTGTTAAAATAGAACTAGTAGAGGATTTTTTTGTTGAGCTAATGCTTGCTGCCGAATTTCCATATCCCTTACCTACTGTGTCCCTGGGAGTGTATTGATTAATATAGTTGGTGTATAGAAATGTAAGTAGTAGCTTTAATGTTTGTAATCTTGGACCCTTGAGTTAATTCTTTTCTTGTTATAGCCCACCACACTTTCGCCCTATAGGAATGCAACTTTATCTAATGCTTTTCTCCAAAGTCAAAGGTGGCGCCTGACTTTAGAATAATTCCCTTTAGAGAAAAATAAGTTTTCTGAAGAAAGGGTTATAAAATGTTAACAGGCCTCCTGGCCAGAAGATGATGTAAATCACCTAAAACTTTTGCATATGGTAAGTTTGCAGAAAGAAAGCCTAGCTTCAGTAAGGATCAAGGACTGCTGACCTTGCATGACTCTACCCTTCCCCCATTATCCTCTATGCACAACTTAAGGTATAAAAACTACTTTGGAAAACAAAGTGCGGGCCTTGCTCATCAGGCTTGGTCTCCCCATGTCATTCTTTCTCTTTGCTTTTCCTTTTCAGGCTGATCCCTTGGAGCGCAGGGGCTCTCTGCATTCACTTTCCTGCCTGGGCTTCTAAGACCCACTCGAGAAGGTGCCTAAGGTGGGGCATCTTCCACGATTCAAAAGGGCGTCTGCGGCCTATGTGAATAGAGCAAGTCCCGTGCCCGGGCTTTATTGGCTTTCTGCATAAACCAAGGAATATCAACCTCTTTTCTCTCCTCTATTTTCTTAACTGCAAAATTCTTTCCTTATCTCTTTATCTATCCTTTTAATCGCCGACGCCGTCCTCCCGAGGGAATCCCTGGATCCAACCGGGGCTGGACCCCGGCAGGGAATACCAGACCACCTGACCTGCCCCTTCAGAGACCTATATGCCGGTCAGGAAGCAACAGTTAGAACTGGACATGGAACGACTGGTTCCAAATAGGAAAAGGAGTATGTCAAGGCTGTATATTGTCACCCTGCTTATTTAACTTCTATGCAGAGTACATCATGAGAAACGCTGGGCTGGAAGAAGCACAAGCTGGAATCAAGATTGCCAGGAGAAATTATCAAGAACCTCAGATATGCAGATGACACCACCCTTATGGCAGAAAGTGAAGAGGAACTAAAAAGCCTCTTGATGAAAGTGAAAGAGGAGAGTGAAAAAGTTGGCTTAAAGCTCAACATTCAGAAAACGAAGATCATGGAATCTGGTCCCATCACTTCATGGGAAATAGATGGGGGAAACAGTAGAAACAGTATCAGACTTTATTCTGGGGGGCTCCAAAATCACTGCAGATGGTGACTGCAGCCATGAAATTAAAAGACGTTTACTCCTTGGAAGGAAAGTTATGACCAACCTAGATAGCATATTCAAAAGCAGAGACATTACTTTGCCAACAAAAGTCCATCTAGTCAAGGCTATGGTTTTTCCAGTGGTCATGTATGGATGTGAGAGTTGGACTGTGAAGAAAGCTGAGCACTGAAGAATTGATGCTTTTGAACTGTGATGTTGGAGAAGACTCTTGAGAGTCCCTTGGACTGCAAGGAGATCCAACCAGTCCATTCTAAAGGAGATCAGCCCTGGGTGTTCTTTGGAAGGAATGATGCTAAAGCTGAAACTCCAGTACTTTGGCCACCCCATGCGAAGAGTTGACTCATTGGAAAAGACTCTGATGCTGGGAGGGATTGGGGGCAGGAGGAAAAGGAGACGATAGAGGATGAGATGGCTGGATGGCATCACTGACTCGATGGACTTGAGATTGAGTGAACTCTGGGAGATGGCGATGGACAGGGAGGCCTGGAGTGCTGGGATTCATGGGGTTGCAAAGAGTCGGACACAACTGAGTGACTGAACTGAACTTTAACAGCTTGCTTCCCCTCCAGCAGACAGTTAAAAAAAAAATGATTTGGGCCAGGTGAGACAAAGAAGTGTAGCTTCTTTCCAATTCTTGGTTTAATAAAGGAAAATCCTGTGAGTTATAACTTAAGAGAAAAGTAGAACCAACAGATGAGCTATATAGCTAAAAATATGCGACTGATTTTACTTTCCAACTGGAAGTTATTGCTCCCTGCCATTAACTTTTACTTTTTTCCTCCTACAATAATGATCCATTCATTCATTTAATGACTACTAATTTAGAGGCTATTATATGTTTACCAGAACTATGTTGTTGTTATTTAGTTGTGTTCATGTCCAATCCTTTGAGATTCCATGGACTGCAGTACACCAGGCTTTCTTGTCCTCCACTAACTCCCTGAATGTGCCCAAGTTCATGTCCATTGAGTCAGTGATGCTATCTCACCATCTCATCACCTGCCTCCCTCTTCTCCTTTTGCCTTCAATCTTTCCCAAGTTCCAGTGAACAGACAGACCTTTACGGTGCTTAAAGTATGGTTGGTATCAAATGGATCTTTGTGCTTTTGCAGACTTTAGAGAAGGCCCTTATCGCTTGAGTGTAGTGAAGAAGAGAGGCTGCAACCAGGTATGCTTCCTTAGGACACATGCACACACACAGAAATAGTAGGAGTTCTATTGTCGATATTATAAATTGCCACAAATTGCTGACTTTAAGTAACACACACTTATTTTCTGACAGTTTTATAGGTTAGAATCACAACCTGGAAGTTACTGGACTAAAATCAAACTGTTCATTTTTAAGGCTCTAGGGAAGAGTTTGATTCCTTGCCTTTTTCAGCTTCCAGAGGCTACCGGAATTCTTTGGCTCATGGAATCCTTCCTCTTCCTACATCTTCAAAACCAGCATCCCTGCATCTCTCTGACCGTTCTTCCACAGTCACATCTCTTTCTGACCAAAGCTGAGAAGTTCAGTTCAGTTCAGTCACTTAGTCGTGTCCAACTCTTTGCAACCTTAAGAACCCCAGCATGCCAGGCCTCCCTGTCCATCACCAACCCCCAGAGTTTACTCAAATTCATGTGCATTGAGTTGGTGATGCCATCCAACCATCTCAGCCTCTGTCGTCCCCTTCTCATCCCACCTTCAATCTTTCCCAGGATCAGGGTCTTTTCCAATGAGTCAGTTCTTCCATCAGGTGGCCAAAGTATTGGAGTCTCAGCCCTGCATCAGTCCTTCCAATGAGTATTCAGGACTGATTACCTTTAGGATGGACTGGTTGGATATCCTTGCAGTCCAAGGGACTCTCAAGAGTCTTCCCCAATACCACAGTTCAAAAGCATCAATTCTTTGGTCCTCAGCTTTCTTTATAGTCCAACTCTCACATCCATACATGACTACTGGAAAAACCATAGCTTTGACTAGACGAACCTTAGTTGGCAAAGTAATGTCTCTGTTTCTTAATATGCTATCTAGGTTGGTCATGGCTTTTCTTCCAAGGACCAAGCATCTTTTAATTTCATGGCTGCACTCACCATCTGCAGTGATTTTGGAGCCCAAAAAAATAAAGTCTGCCACTGTTTCCACTGTTTCTCCATCTATTTGCCAAGAAGTGATGAGACCAGATACCATGATCTTCGTTTTCTGAATGTTCAGCTTTAAGCCAACTTTTCCACTCTCCTCTTTCACTTTCATCAAGAGGCTCTTTAATCCTTTGCTTTCTGCGAAGGGTGGTGTCATCTGCATATCTGAAGTTATTGATATTTCCCCAGCAATCTTGATTCCAGCTTGTGCTTCTTCCAGCCCACCATTTCTCATGATGTACTCTGCATATAAGTTAAATAAGCAGGGTGACAATATACAGCCTTGACATACTCCTTTCCCAATTTGGAAACAGTCTGTTGTTCCATGTCCAGTTCTAACTGTTGCTTCTTGACTTGCATACACATTTCTCAAGAGGCAGGTCAGGTGGTCTGGTATTCCCATCTCTTAAAGAATTTTCCACAGTTTGTTGTCATCCACACAGTCAAAGGCTTTGGCATAGCCAATAAAGCAGATGTTTTTCTGGAACTCTCTTGCTTTTTTGATGTTCCAACGGATGTTGGCAATTTGATCTCTGGTTCCTCTGCCTTTTCTAAATCCAGCTTGAACATCTGGAAGTTCATGGTTCACATATTGCTGAAGCCTGGCTTGGAGAATTTTGAGCATTACTTTACTAGCATGTGAGATCAGTGCAATTGTGCAGTAGTTTGAGCATTCTTTGGCATTGCCTTTCTTTGGGATTGGAATGAAAACTGACCTTTTGCAGTCCTGTGGCCACTGCTGAGTTTTCCAAATTTGCTGGCATATCAGTGTAGCACTTTCACAGCATCATCTTTCAGGATTTGAAATAGCTCAACTGGAATTCTATCACCTCCACTAGCTTTGTTTGCAGTGATGCTTCCTAAGGCCCACTTGACTTTGCATTCCAGTATATCTGGCTCTAGGTGAGTGATCACACCATAGTGATTACCTGGGTCATGATCTTTTTTGTATAATTCTTCTGCGTATTCTTGCCACCTCTTCTTAATATCTTCTGCTACTGTTAGGCCCATACCATTTCTATCCTTTATTGAGCCCACCTTTGCTTGAAATGTTCCCTTGGTATCTCTAATTTTCTTGAAGAGATCTCTAGTCTTTCCCATTCTGTTGTTTTCCTCTATTTCTTTGCATTGATCACTGAGGAAGGCTTTCTTATCTCTCCTTGCTATTCTTTGGAAGTTTGCTTTCAAATGGGTATATCTTTCCTTTTCTCCTTTGCCTTTTGCTTCTCTTCTTTTCATAGCTTTTTGTCTTTTCCTCAGACAACCATTTTGCCCTTTTGCATTTCTTTTTCTTGGGGATGGTCTTGATCACTGACTCCTGTTTAACCCTAACCCTAATGTCACGAACCTCCATCCATAGTTCTTCAGGCACTCTGTCTAGCAGATCCAATCCCGTGAATCTATTTGTCATTTTCACTGTATAGTTGTAAGGGATTTGATTTAGGTCATACCTGAATGGTCTAGTGGTTTTCCATACTTTCTTCAACTTAAGTCTGAATTTGGCTGTAAAGAGTTCATCATCTGAGCCACAGTCAGCTCCTGGTCTTGTTTTTGCTGACTGTATAGAGCTTCTCCATCTTTAGCTGCAAAGAAAATAATCAATCTGATTTCGGTATTGACCATCTGATGGTGTCCATGTTTAGAGTGTTCTCTTGTATTGTTGGAAGACAGTGTTTGCTATGACTAGTGCGTTCTCTTGGCAAAATTCTGTTAAGAGTTTGCCCTGCTTCATTCTGTACTCCAAGGCCAAATTTGCCTGTTACTCCAGTTATTTCTTGACTTCCTACTTTTGCATTCCAGTCCCCAATAATGGACATCTTTTTTGGATGTTAGTTCTAGAAAGTCTTGTAGGTGTTTACTGAACTGTCGAACTTCAGCTTCTTCGGCATCACTGGTCGGGGCATAGACTTGGATTACTGTGATACTGAATGGTTTGCCTTGGAAATGAACAGAGATCATTCTGTCATTTTTGAGATTGTATCCAAGTACTGCATTTCAAACTCTTTTGTTGACTATGATGGCTACTCCATTTCTTCTAAGGGATTCTTGACCACAGTAGTAGATATAATGATCATCTGAGTTAAATTCACCCATTCCAGTCCATTTTAGTTCATTCATTCCTAAAATGTCAATGTTCACTCTTGCCATCTCCTATTTGATCACCTCCAATTTGCCTTGACTCATGGACCTATCATTCTAGGTTTCTATGCAATGTTGCTCTTTACACCATCAGACTTTACTTCCATCACCAGTCACATCCACAACTGGGTGGTGTTTTTTCTTTGGCTCCGTCTCTTCATTCTTTCTGGAGTTATTTCTCCACTTACCTCCAGTAACATATTGGGCAGCTACCATCCTGCGGAGTTCATCTTTCAGTGTTCTATCTTTTGGCCATCTCATACTGTTCATGGGGTTCTCAAGACAAGAATACTGAAATGGTCCCTTCTCCAGTGGACCACTTTGAAAGGTTCTGTAATTGTAAGCAACTGTGTGATTATATTAGGCCTTCTAATCTTCCTCCTCTCAGAATCCTTAATCCTTAAACTTATCACACAATCTGTGTTTCTGATAATTTCCTTTGCTGTGCTGAAGCATTTTTGTTTGATGTAGTCCCATTTGTTTATTCTTGCTTTGGTTTTCTTTGCCTGAGGTGACATATCCCCCCAAAATATTATTAAGAGCAATGTGAAAGAGTACACGTGTCTATGTTTTCTTCTAGAAGTCTTATGGTTCTGTTGTAGGAAAACTGGGCACAAGAGGATGTTCACGTCCCAGGTCTCAGAGGAGTTCTGGGGTGGGCCACCAAGAGAGGATCTGTGGCTTTGTGCAGAAAAGATTTCAAGAATGGGCCATAGTAAAATGAAAGCAAGTTTATTTAGTTCATTTCCAAATGTGTTTTCCAACACCAATGAGCAATTAAATTAACTCAGTCTTGACACTACTGGAAATAGCATCAGACCCCACAGGCTTAGTCCCACAAAACTGTCCCCACTTCAGGCACCAAATGCAAATCCAGGTTGTAAGCGTACTTCTGACTGACTGGTTATAAAACTGGAAGTTCCTGCTGAAACACGAGGATGATGGTAAGTTCAGGCTGAGCACAATGCTGGAGCACCACTCTGTTATCTTACCACCAGAAAATCAGAGGAAAGTTACACACACCCTGCAGTCACCAACCCCAATTTTGCCTGTAAGACTTCTCTCCAGAAAACATGAGGAAGTTCAGGTTTTTTGAGCAAAAGCACCCATCTTCCTTGTATGCCCCTTGAAATAAGCCTGTCTCTACTCCATATTGTTTTTTCATTATTTAGGTATCCTTTAGTTTCTCTCAGCAATTTCAGAATACAGGTCTTGAACATACTTTGCTAAATATATCCTTCAATATTTCATGTGTACTGGTGCTACTGACATGGTTTTTGTTTCTTAACTTCAATTTTCAATTATTGTTGCTATGATGAGCATTTTTAAGGTTCTTGGTAAACACTGTCCTTTACAAAGGTCATACCAGTTTGTATATCTAACAAAATATAAGAATGCTTGTCTGATCACACTTTTCTAAGTAGTTATCTCATTTAAACTTTTTTTCTCCCAGATACAATTTTCTCTTCTTGAGAAGATTTATTGTTGGATCTCAGCCACAGAAAGTTTGATCATATGCCTTAGTTTATAGCACATCATCATCACTGTTCTTTTAATTTAGTATCTTTTTACCTCATTTCCTGCTCCTGTTCTTTTTGCTCTATGGGCAACATTCTTCTTGTCCTTAGGAAATCATCCTATATTTGACATGTTTTTGAGTATTTTCTTTAAAACATTTTTGTGTCCATGTATTTTAAATGTATACGATTGGTATTATATTATAGATTTCATTATTACTTTTACTAAACACTGCATTTTTAAAAATATGTGCATATGTGGTCAGTATATGTGGTCCTTTGCTTCTGTGTAATGCACAGTACTATACATGTGTTTCCACTATATTTTAGCTATTCCCCCAACTCCCCAAAGGGATTAAGAATCCTAGGTTCTGACTTTCCTGGTAGTGCAGTGGCTAAGACTCTGCTGCCAATGCAGCAGGGCTGGGTTCAATCCGTGGTCAGGGAACTAGATCCCACATGCCACACCAAGAGTTCACGTGCCGCAACTATAGATCCCGTATGTTGCAACTAAGACTCTGCAGAGCCAATAAATAAATTAAAAAAAAAAAAAAAAAAGAATCCCAGATTCACTCTAAACTACTGCCAAAAAACAAAAACAAAAAATGAGATCAATATTCTTGTTTTTGTTTCTTTGGAGACCTGTTTAAGACTTCTTGAGGACACATACCCAGAAACAATTTATTAATAATATCTATATTCATTTAACTAAATTCTGCCCGATTGCTCTCCAGAATGGTTCTACCACTTTATACTCTCAGCACCAGTGTATGTATCCCCTCATCCCCATTAACACCTGACATTACCCATCCTTCTGCTTGTTAGTCTACTAAGTAGAGAGAGATTATACTGCTGCTTTCACATGAACCCCTCTGATTACTAATGAGTTTGAGCATATCTTTCTGTTTTGTGAGCATGATTATAACCTTGGTGCATTTTTCTATTGGTAACTTTTTTTTTTTTATGATCTAAGTATTTTTTATCGTACTGTAGGTACTAGTTCCTTGTTGGATTTAGACTTGAAAATATATTCTCCAATACTGCCATCTATTATAAATTAACAAATCTTTTTTCTCAGGACTTTTTTCCAGTGATCTGTTGTTGAATAATGAAGCACTCAAAACCTCACAAGCTGAAAACAAATCATTTTATTTTGCTCAATATTTGGGGGGTCAAAAACTGGGAGAGGCACCACTGGGTGGTTCCCCTGATTTACACAGCAATAGCCAAGGCAGCTGGGGCTAGAGAATCCATTTCCAAATGGCTTCTTCACTTACACTTCACTTCTTCTGGTTCCTTGGTGCTCCTTGACCTCTCTACTTGCTGTCTCATCTTCCAGGGCCTCTTTTCATGATCTTGGGCTTCTTACAACATAGAGATTTCAGGGAATTGCATTTTTTATTTAGTGGCTGGCTTCCAAGAGGCAGGAAGCAGAAGCTGTCAGGCAAGTTAACAGCAACATCTGGAAATGTACATCATCACCGCTACCATGGGTTTCCCTGGTGGCTCAGACAGTAAAGAATCCACCTGCAATGAGGGAGACCTGGGTTTGATTCCCAGGTTGGGAAGTTCCATGGGAGGAGGGCATGGCAACCCACTCCAGTATTCTTGCCTGGAGAATCCCCATGGACAGAGGAGCCTGATGGGCTATAGTCCAAGGGGTCACACAGAGTCAGACACAACTGAGCGACTAAGCACAGCACCTCTACCATAGTCTCTTGGTCTAAGAACTCAAAAGCCTTGCCCAAATTTAAGGAAGTGGAGAGATGCCACCTTCTGATGACACTCTAATAATATGTTGCAGAACACATGAGCTGGGAGATACTGTTGTGGCCGACTTTGGAAAAGAGAGTCTGCCACATTACTAACTGATTTTTTCCTTTTGTGAATTATCAAACCATGGCTTAGTCCTTCCATCTTTTTCAACTGATTTATAAAAACTTTTTATATTACATCTCAAAATGTTTCATTTACAAAAATTATGTTTTTTACAAGTTTTTCTCCTCAGGTAGAAGAATATAAGACAGTTTCATTTACTTCATTGTTAAGTTTCCTTCTAAAAATCTTTTATTAGGATGAGAAAATTACTTAACACTATGTATCTCAAAAAACTAATGATATATATTACAGGATCTTATCAAAGAATAAGCCATTTCATAGACATCTTTAAATTAACCCCATATTAAAAATTCAAATTATATGATACAATTATAACGAGTGGCACAAAAAGTTTAAAATTACTGATGTCTACATTTTTACTTTCTAATACAGTGGGCCTTTTATTTCTCACCATGAACTGCACATACTCTACACCTTCGGTTAACACTAAAATAAAAAGGAAAAAGTTGGCCACTCTTTTAAAACAACTTCAATGACAATAGGGTCCTCACTCCCTCAAAAAGACTTCTTTAAAAACAATTTAAAACCCAGAAACATAAACTTATTAGAGAGTTTTAAAAAACAAACTACAAAAGCAGTTTACAAATAATTTTTTTTTTTGGTTAGTAAACACACACAGAACTGTTTTTTTCTATCATGTGAATTTAAGGACTTCTAATATTTTCCTAATAAAACTTTTCAAAAATATGTATTTCATGAGAGTGTTGGGCAAGAAGTAATATTGTCTTCAAGTGAAACTTGTCTGAAAATGACAAGTCATTCATCTCTTCATTAACTAAAGACTGCTAATAACAGAAAAGCAAACTAAGCTATATACCCTGGATTTTTTTAGATGACAAATTCTGGCACTTTGTGCTAAGGTTTAAGGTACTTATCAACTCATTTTTCCCTACTACATAGAAATATAATATTCCCTAGCACACAGAAATATACTATGCATAGCATTTAACTATAAAACTAGAACATGACAAGAATCCTTTATTAAGAAAATGTCCTTATCACAAATATTTCAGATTAAAAAAATGGTTTTAAAAGTTGAAGCACATTAACTTGGAAAAACAAATTCCAAACTAAACAAAAATGTCATTTAAGTTCTAGAACCACAAAGGCACACTAAGAAAGTCAAACAAAAATAAGGAAGGGAGAGGACACAGCAAAATGATCTTTTAAGGGACTTCTGAACCTTTAAGATACAGATAGAATCCTTTAAGTGGCAGGATATATGCTAATGATCTTGCTTTCTTTCAGATAGGAATGAATTAATGTCTTTTACTTTAGATATAGTATTTGGAAATAACTGTTGGTTTGCTGTGTCTTGCCCATAAAAATCATATGACTAATACTCTAACTTCAAAAAATGAGGCCCAGTGAGCAAAAATAACCTATGTCATCCAACAAATGTATGTAGAAAAAAAATCAGAAAATAAAATTGACAAGCATGGAAAAAATTTAAATACTTTTCCTCTTTCTCCCAGAAAGGCGGAGGTGAGGGGTGGCAGTACACTCTGTGCATTGGAGTACCGTGCTGTGCTCAGTCACTCAGTCGTGTCTGACTCTTTGTGACCCCATGGACTGTAGCCCACCAGGCTCCTCTGTCCATGGGACATTTCAAGAATACTGGAGTGGGTTGCCATTTCTTCCTCCAGGGGATCTTCTCCACCCAGGGCTCAAACTTGCATCCCCTGCATCTCCTACACTAGCAGGCAGATTCTTTACCACTGAGCCACCTGGGACACCCATGGTTAAGAGTACTGCAATCTAAAAACAAATGTATGAAACTGGAGAAGACAAAATACACATACAAGCGCACAAAGAACAATCAATAATTCCTCCTCCTCAAACAATGTAAACAAAAAACAAGGGCCAAATTCTGAACGGGTCATTTGTTGTCTTGTATATGCAATTTTACCACTCACCAATGTTCACAGATATAGAAACACATTAATAAGAGATGCTTACTTTCAGCAAAGTGAACAATTAAATATAGGGAAATGGAATTAGAAAGGACTTAAGTAAAAGCCTCAAATAGATATTCCTACTCCTCCCCACAAAAGTGTTTCCAAATTCTGGCTACCATCTAAAATGAAAACAATTTTTTGTTATCTCCCAAATTCTATATTGCTGCATGGGTCAGAGATATTGCAGTTTCAGCTCCAGGACACCATGATCAAACAAATATCTCAATAAAGCAAGTGATGCAAATTTTGGGGTTTCTCAGGGCATATGTAAGTAATATTTACACTATGGTGTAGTCTGTTAAGTGTGCAATAGCATTATGCCTTAAAAAACAATGTACAGACCTATAACTGCTGCTGCATCACTTCAGTCGTGTCCGACTCTGTGCGACCCCATAGACGGCAGCCCATCAGGCTCCCCCGTCCCTGGGATTCTCCAAGCAAGAACACTGGAGTGGGTTGCCATTTCCTTCTCCAATGCATGAAAGTGAAAAGTGAAAGTGAAGTCGCTCAGTCGTGTCCAACTCTTTGCGACCCCATGGACTGCAGCATACCAGATTCCTCCATCCATGGGATTTTCCAGACAAGAGTACTGGAGTCGGGTGCCATTGCTAACTAAAAAATGCTTAATTGGGACTTCCCTGGTGGGCCAGTTGTTAAGACTCCAGGCTTCCACTGTAGGGGGTGCCGGTTCAATTCCTGGCCTGGGAATCAAGATGCTGCATGCCACAAGGTGTGGCCAAAAAAGAAAAAAAAATTTTTTTCAATTGCTAAAAAATGCTACCCCTCTTGTGAAACTTCAGCAAGTCACAGCAGTAACATCAAAGATCACTGATCACTGGTCATAACAAATATAATAATAATGAAAAAGTTTGAAATAGTGTGAGAATTACAAATATGAGACACAAAGACACAAAGTAAGCAAATGGTATTGGAAAAATGGTACTGACGCCACAAACCTTCATTTTGCAAAAACCAACAAATACTGTGCAAAAACTGCAAAGTGCAACAAAGTAAAGCACAATAAAACAAAGTATGCCTACACCTGAAACTAAGTTTGTGTCTCTTTTTTGAATGAACACCAGGAACAAAGGCTTTCACTTATAACAGCCTAAGTCAAGAAAGTTACCCTTTGGCTTATGTCTCAAAGTTACCCTTTGGCTTATATCTCATTGAAAGAAGTTTCATCAAACCCATGCAAACCTAAATTTCAAAAAGACAGCTTTTGACACATCTACGTAATACAAAACCTTAGGGATTATCTTCCCCACTAGGCAGTGGATTTTTATACATTTTTTTCTGAAACTTCTGTTGACTTCATGTATTACAAAACACATTTTACACCAGCAGCAGAACTAGAGTAGTAGAGATGGAAATCAGGGTACAAAATAAAGAACTCAGAGGCCAAATGTTAGAATTCTTGGGTATAAACTCTCCCCATTTAGTGAAGAAATGTGTCTACTAGTTAAATGTCCCAAGAACGAGGATTCTTTGCAAATGCATTAAGTTTATCTCTAAACTTACACACACCCATCCACTCTCAGAGCACCTTCTTATGAACTGTTTGTTCTGCTTAACTCAAGTCAGAGGTAACTTGGCAGTTTAAAACTTATGTATCTTTTTTCAAAGAAAATTGTGCTTGGTTTTGAGTAAATCTAAATGATTCTACAAATCTATAACTTCCAGCTATCCAGTTTTCCTAAGATACAAAACTCACTCACTCATTATTCTATTAAATCACCAAAACATAACCAATATGGACAATACAGATCATTTTAAAATAAGTGTCTCAGTCTTCTTGCAAATGGAAAGTTAGCGAATATTCTGAGACACACTGGGGTGAGGTCAGAGGAAAGGATAGGGCTTTATGGATTATAAAACACACATTACATCAGCAGCAGAACTGAAGTTACCTGATTAGCAAGCCAACAATATCAGTCTCCCAATTTAAACCTGAAATCATGCTTCAAAAGAAACACACATACAAACCCATCTAGCTTTGCTCCTCTTTCTACCATTAGTATCTCTCAACTAGTCAAGCACTAAGCAAACTCAGACAAGAGCAAAATTATGAAAATCCACTTCATCACAAAACATCAAAGGGCTTTTCAATTATATAGGAAGTGGTGTAATGCAATGACACAGAAACAAGTTTCAGATGCTTTCAATTATACCAAGAAAAAAATGGAACATACTTTTTTTACTTTCTCTATAAATAATTTCTGTAATGTGGCCTGCTCTTCCAATCTAAAAACTGATACCTGACTTCCAAAGCATCTACTGTACATTATTGGAAATCCCCTACTTCACCAAACTTGAAAGAACTTCCTAGACACCAGAAATAGTGAGGTCCAAGTTTGCACAGTAGGTAAGGCAGATGAAGACCTGCTTAGCAATCTGGTGTTACCCTGGATAGGTGCAATTAAACGGCAGTGCAGAGTGTCTCCTTTTGCCTGATACTGAGAAGTCAAACTGTCCCAACATGCAGAGGAATCTTATGAGCCAAGAGTAATATTAACACAAGGAAAAGTATATCGGATCCCCATAAAACTTTCCAAACAATTTTAGGGCACCAGAGAAGCCACAGGGGCTTGCTTCCTAGAACTAAAGGAACTTGTGATACTGACATTTGCTTTATATCCATTTTTGCACATAATTCCTTACTACAAACAACTGCAAACACTCCTCTGAAGGTTTCAAAGATTTATCAACACATTCAAGCTAACAAAAAAGCATTTCACAAGCAGGAACGGCCGGCCGCTGCCTCGCAGCATTAGCAAACAAGCGCAAAGTTCACCAAAAGCAAGAGAAAGTGAATCATACACTCACCAACGACAGACTCACAACTCATGCAACTTCTTACACCTAAAACAAAAGAGACAACACCCAAGCTACTGCTGTCCACCCTTTCCAAAATCCCAGCTCGTGCATAAATCCCACCAGACCCACGAAAACGAGCCCAATCTAACCCCAAACAGGGTCGTAAGCATCAACGAGTACAAGGACAGAGTGGAACGCTGTAAGAGAGGGGGGAGGGGCGCAAGGCACAAACCACAACAAAATAAAGCAGACTCTAAAACTCTCAGGCGCTAGCCACAGCGAAATTTCAAAGTCAGAAGGCCACACGGCCAAGGTCCTACAGGTTGGGACCCCCCTCACAGAGCCGGTAGCCGCCAGAGGCCCCCCTGGCCAATCTAACGACAGCAGGACACCAAATTAACCGTCAGACCGCTCTCCCACCTCCCAAACACACTACTAACAGGCCCTTGGCAACCTGGGGGCTGCTGGGGGCCCTCTAACGATACAGAGAGCCCCCCAAGCCGTCCGGAACAGCAGAAACTCCAAACTCCTGCCTCAGCGGCGGCCATCACAGCGAAAAAGCGAACTTTTACGACAACTCCCACAATGCCTGCGGCCTACAACTCCCAGAGTGCACCGGGCGGCGCCATGGTTAACCCTGTTGTGGCGCCGGGACTGACGAACCCTGCTCTCCTGCCCATCCCAACTGCTAGTTGTTGCACTTACTTTTTCCCTCACAATCTGAAACTAACTTTGGAAGTTTTGTCAAGCTGCTACAGTTATACTATCTCAGCGCCTTCTTTTATCACACAAGCAACGCCAACTTCCCAGAAAATTATCCCTGACAGAGAACTTTTTGTTATCTCCAGAGCTCTCCTCACAGTTCCAAATGTTTTGTCAATCAAGGGGACACTTAACTTCAATTAATCTTCCCCTTCGCTATAACTTTCTGGCATTTTTCTAAATTATTATAGCCTAGAGGTTTTGGTACTCAACTTTATTAGTTTAAAACCTGCTTCCTAAGTTCTGGGAAGCAACAAGAAAGACTAGCCTATAACTGACCATGATGTTCTACATCTCTCTATTTTATAAAGACGAATTTCCTCAAATATTTGACTAAGAAAATTCATGCGAGTCTAAATAAGTCCTAATAAGGCACATTAGTGATGGGCAAGATATCTTTTACATTTCAAGGTAATTTTTTTAAGGGAAAACCTTATATGCCAACATACTTTGCTTTTCCTTTTCTATATGGATAATCAGATACAGCATAAACCGTTGCTTTATTTCTTTCTGACTTTAAAATATCAGCAAACAACAGGGAAAGAAACATTTTAATATAATTTGAAAAATGAACGAAGATTTCATTCTTTCAGAAAACTACAGCAAATCTTTTATTCGCGAAAAAACTCCTTTAAAGTCTTTCCATTTTAATTAGAAATGAGGTTTAAAATACATTTCTTTTAAGTATATTGCCCATAATTTCAGAAAAAAATGACAATCACATCTAGAGATCACTGTATTATCAATATTAGTTAAATGCCTAAGCTGTAGTTAACACAAAGGAACTTACTCAGACCTGTAACTGACTGACAGACAAAATAATTGCTTGGTATTTGATGCGTGCAGCAAAACAACAACTAGAATTCCCCTAAAGTACCTGCCATTTTTCTCGTACTCAAATATAAAATAAAATGTACACAATATCTGATTTTTTCTTTGAAACATTTTGCCATTTGAAAGAGCATTCAAAATCTATCATGAATTTTGAATCCCAAAACTCAGAAATCCTAATATATAAACAAAAACACAAAGCCTTGCTGTTAAGATAGGTCCTCAGCAAAACTATTCTACGATATTCTATTTTAAACGTGTCTCTTCATGTTACATTTAGCTTATTAGTAAAGGTTTTGGTCTAGTAAACTGCAATGAGAAAATACTTCTCCATTTATTTTTTTCACTCATGTTACACTATGTCGTTTCATTAACAACTGAGATAAATGCTACATACCAAGACATAAAAATTATACATACATAGATATTTTGAAGTTTAGTTCATTATACTATTTTAGCTTCTGTATTTTTCTAATTTTCACTCAACACTTTAGTTAGAATTTAGCTAGAAGAAGGTGCATTTTTTTTCTCCTATTTTTAATAGCTGCCAGACCATAAGAATTTAACGCATATTTTATATATTACTCTCCTGATGTTAAATTATATGATTCATAAGAAAGACTCAAAATCAAGTCAGAAATGAAACTTATCTCTTCTTATATGTATTACATGCTTACAACTCTCTTCTCAGTGCTATGAGGTCATATTTTCCATTAGGAGATTAGTCATTTTTTCTTTTCTTTTATCCTTTAAAATATGAGATTTGAAAATTGGTACATTAGAAAGATGCATTTAAAGATTACAATAGAAGTAATTTTGTTTTTTTTCAGGTTACCATAATTCTTCTTTTAAAAATAACTTAGCAGTTTAGTATATCCTAATTAAGTAATTTAAGTAAGTCTTAACCTATAGACTTAATATTAACATGAGTTTCTTCCTAAGGAGGAAACAAATATATTCTAGAAATAAATTCTTCAAATTCATACCAAAAATTTAGTATTTTTCTCCCGAAGTTTTTAGGTTCTGTTTTTTCACATGAATTTTTTACGTGTATTTCTTAAAATCCTAAATCTCTATACTGTGATTTTTAAAATATTCACATGTAACTATATTAACCTATTTAAAATTAGGAGAAATCTTCTTTATTCTTGAGAATATATGTTAATAGACGTCAAACATTGCAATCTATTTCTTTTTCCAAATGTGGTATTGGTGACAAAGCTAGAATGTACAGACTGCAGATCTTACAACAAATTCTATATATAATTTCAGTAACTACTTCTTTTATTCTTTTAACCCGTAAAATACTTGGAAGCATCTCTAAATGTTTAGACATTTTAATTGCATTTTTAGTTTATCTACCTTAAAACATCTGATTTTCATATATGTAATTTATACTGTTCATACAAGTAAACTGCACTAATAGAATTTCTCCCCAAAATAGAATGAGCTGCTAATATTCTATTATGCCCAAAAAGTTAGTCTGTCTTTTCTTCTCTGACACTATCAGTATTACACAAGCAAAAACTGAAAAGAGGTCACACGCAAATGACAAGTTCTTGCCTGATTTAAAGTAATTGTTTATATTTATGTTATGACCCTACAAAGCAATATTTTGAGTCTTTCCCAGAATTTAAGCTTCTCTCTCAAACCTTAATTACCTTTAGTTCATTGGCCTGCTTTTAAAACAGTGACCAGTCTTTCAAATTTATCAAAATAGTCTACTTTTTATTTCCATATACGTTTACATTTATGTTTAGGAATATTCTACTTGTCTGAAAAATCTCTAGTTTCTGATTGTTCTAAATAGAATTTTAACTTTATGTCTAAATACTTAGGAAAGCTGGAATGATGGCAATTCTATTATCATGTTAGTCTGTGAGAAAGTGCAAAAAAAAGGGTCTCCTTTTTTTCCGGGAAATTGATCTTTCTAAATCAAAGTTTTCCAACTACTTTGTTTTATTTAATTTTAAAAAGCTTGCTTTCTCTCCTCTTCATAATGTTTGGCATCAGTTAGGATAAGCAAAGCTTATGTATATGTTACTTCTTTTCTCTAATTGAAATGCTATCTCTTCAACAGATGGATAAACAATGGAAAACGTTTCCTTACCTAAAGATGATACGTTTCATACTTTAAAAGAATCTTCATGGTTCATCAGGAGATAAAACTTTTTAGGTTTTCCTATGGAAATGAAAAAGATACAGGTTAATTAATATGATCACTTTCTACTCTGTAAAAAATCATAATAGGATGATGGCTATTTGAATCTTTTTAGTCATAATTTTAGACAGCAAGGCCTAAATATAATTTGATTAAATAGATGCTGTCAATTAAAAAGTCACCCTGTTTTACTGTTTAAATTTTATCACAGAACCATCACAGGGTAGTAGTTTCTTATCCTTACTTGTTCTGTTATTCTGCCACTGGTATATCTTGTTCTTATGTATATGGCTCAGTAGTTTTAATACCCTTTCAATATATTGAAGCCATTAACTATCTTTATGTATTTTAAGATTTTTCTAATACATAATAATGCCTCCTTTATATGTATTTTCTATAGTCTAAATATCAAATCAATATGTGAAAGAAAAAAATCCAAACTCTAAACTTTCTAACTTTCAAAAGCCTTTTTCTAACTACAAATCAATTTCCGCAAAAAGAGATGTGTGAAACACTACATACTCTAAGGTAAAAATACTAATACTTTAAGACAGAGTAAGAGCTAGGCTGAATTTTTAAAAACAATTATCCTGCTCCTCCCTCTTCCTCTTTGTGCTGATAATTTTTTCTCTACTTTAATTCAGGATTACATTCATTAACTCACATCATGCCTTTTCTCCAAAGAAAAATTACCTTCTTCTTGGAAAATTTTCAGATTCCTTACATTTCCCTTTAATTTCACAGAAGGATCTACTATTAATACTTCAAATTAAGTATTAATTATGCTGTTTCTCCCTTGAAATTCTTTTCCTAGACCTGTTTTCTAAGTCTTCCTTCTGTAAGATTCTACCATACTCTAACTTAGCTCTTTTTTTCAAACACCAACACAATTTGTCTAATATTTATTTCCCCAACATTTGAGGGCATATTCTAATTTTCTCTGTTGCATTTTGATGCATGTTTCACAGTCTGGCTGATGGTACCTCTTCATACGCTAAATACAAATAAGTGCACTTCCCACTAGAGACTTGTGGGATTTCATTAGACAGGCAGAAATTTCTTGTTCTTCACCAGGACGTCCCACGTGGGATTCACATATGGATGAATCAAGTTGGAGCGCTCAGGTGAGTTAGATCCACAAGAAAGAATGCCAACCACAGATATCACTATTCACATCACCGGAAGAATCTTGCTCAAACTACCTCGATACTGTACAGGTCTAAAAATTCACGTGCACAAGCACTAAAAAATTCCTTCCTTAGGTGACCCGAGGCTATCTTTGATTTCTTAAGCCATTATTTTCAAAGGATGTGAACTTTGTGGTATAATGTGCATACACAAAGCAAAGGTTTCTTTTGAGGGTAGGATAGTTGGCCACCCATAGACTCAACCAGTTTCTAGGACGGAAGCCACATTGACCTCCAAGGTTTCCACCCAGACTAGACACTTGAGTTCTGCCTCTCAGTTTGCCTGTCATATGCTCCTGAGGGACTGAAAATAAGCATACAACTACACTGTGCCTCAGTTTCTTCATCTCCAACTTCATTCTCTGACTCAGTATACCAAACCGATGCTGATGTGGGAGTAGCCAGTGAAGGCAGAATCAACAGGCCAAAAGCAGAGGGACTTAAACTAACCCAGCGTCTGTTCCTCAACTCCACCCATTTTCCTGAAGCATCCCAGCAATGGAGGTGGGCTGTGGCATTGGGTGAGCTTGAGGGAATGAAATGAACAGCCTCCAAAATCTCCAAACCCTACACCAGTGCAGGCAGTGATACGGCCAGAAATAACAGCAAAGTTTTTCTTTCTTTAATAATAATAACAATAAAAGCCAGACTAAAAGCCTCTTACTAAAATATTGACATGATAGGTAAATGCTTTTTATAAAACAGAAAACACAAGTGGGTTCAGAGCCATAAAAATCTTTGCTTCAGCCTCAGTGCTGTTGGGCTTCTCTGGTGGCTCAGATGGTAAAGAATGATTCCTGGGTCTGGAAGATCCCCTGGAGGAGGGCATGACAACCCACTCCAGTCTTCTTGCTTGGAGAATCCCATGGACAGAGGAGCCTGGTGGGCCACAGTCATGGGGTTGCAAGGAGTCAGACATGACTGAGCGACTAAAACACAGTGCTGTTGGCTTTTTCTCCATGTAAACAGACAAACTAGTCCTCACTCACTAACCCTATGCTTTTGTAACTGGGGACAAGCACAGTGAGGAGCCTTTAAACCCCTCAGAGAAACTCCCTCCACTCAACACTGGCTCAGTGCCTTGCAAAGGAAACTCAGTAAAATGTTGTTAGTGTTTAGGAGGATTTCTGTCCGCTCCCCTGTTCAGAACTCCACGCCAAATTAATCTGACTCATTCAATCCTGTTGAGATTCTTCATTATTTAAAGGAAAGCACTAAGCTTAAACTTAGTTAAAAGTGATTAAAAAAAAAAAAGCCAAGATATATTCATCCTAAAGAGTAACAGATTAACTGCTTACCAGTTTCAACACCAGCTGCAGGTGGGGTTGATTGTTCATCTGCTGGAAGCATCGACACTGCCAGATTCTCCCCAAAACCTCCTTTTCATTTTAGAAGCCAAGTTCCTAAAAATAATTAAAAAAAAAAAGAATTTTCTTTATCATGGACTTTTATACATTTATCACAAATCCAATGGAACACCGTTTAGCATAAAATTAGAGTTCTCTCTCTTCCTCCTTCTCTCCCTCTTTTTCAAAATTAATTTGGGAAAATTCACTGTCTTCTCTACTCTGCTCTGCTACCTGAGTATCACTTTAAAACTCAAGAAACTTCCTCTGTCTTTTCCCTCATCCTTACTTGAAATCTCTCTTAAACATACCACAAATTTCCCTGGCATCGCTGTAATGTAATCCCGGCCAAATTTCTCCAAACTCTGTTCTCATAGAAATGTAAAATGAGGGGGTTGTACAGGACAATCTCCAAGGTCCCATTTAGCTCTAACATTTCTATATGTGTCTGTGATGATCCAGAGAAACTGGACTCACTCCACACGAGCACCCAAACTGGGGCCTCATTTCTATGTTACTGCTGTCACTGTGTTTCTGTAGACTTTTTGCTCAATTACAATATAACACACATTTTTTCATGCCTTTCTAGGCTAACAGTCCCCTCTTCAATTTGCTTCTTCAAACCATTTATTTTCTTTCTCTAAGAAACCTTCTATATCACTGATAATCTTAACTCCATCCTTCCCATCAAGACCATCACTGCCACCAGCTGCCTTTTTCTGACCTAACTGAGGATCTCTTAATAACTCTGTAACACATTCTTCTAAGTAAAACAACAGTGTTTACTTACCCTACTGTTGACAGCATCATCCTCCTCCTATCCTCCTCATCTATACCATTTATGACAGTTTCCTAGATGACAGATGACTAAACACTGCTCACTTAACCTATCAATCTTCTAATGCAGACCTATTATCATCCCCATATTACACATGAGGAAATTGAGGCAAACAAAAGTGAAGTCATTAAGCCAAGACGTATTCCTAATGAGTGAAGGATCCAAGTTTGAAAACCATGCATTATGGGGACAGAGCTTATACCCGTAACCACCATGATGCACTGCCTCTCTGCTTAAATGATTTCCATGGGCCGTCTCACCTCTAAAATCCTCTGATTACCCAGCACTTGATTACCTCAGAATATGTAATCTCTTAATTGATGAATTAAGCATAATCAGAAATCTCTTTTAAGATTGTGAGAATTAAAGAAATTTAATGTAAAGCACTCTAAACAGTGCCCAGCACAGAGTAAACCGTTTGAGAAGACGTCAGCAGTTATTAATGGGTGAGTTCTCAATTTGCTAATGAACACACTAAGTTCAGAAGTCAGAGCAAAAATCTAGGACTGGAACCCAGGAGTAACACACCCGCTTTTTCTTCTTCTTCTTTTTTTAAATACTATTTACTAATGCAAGACTAACTTAAAAGACACAAATTTTAAGACTTTAAAATATCCCATGTCTCGTGTTTCTTAGTCCAGGACTTTATCTATTGAACCACACTGCTCTTGCTAAGGAGCGAATTCCAGGGAATCAACAAGTCTAGATTTGCCTGTCTTCATCTCCTGATGCACAGCTGAGCTTTGTTAACCTGCAAGTCGGCAGTGATTGTTTTGGGAAGAGCAAGATTACCAGACCCTTCACATCTATTAAAACTGGCCTCCATGTTGAATACAGGTTTAAAGTGTTTTCAAATGGTGATACTGATTTGATGAAATGTATTTCTCACAGAAGCCCTATACTTGAAAATGAGCCCATTTTATATGTATTAACTGAAAAAAAAAAAGATAAAAGGTGTTCAAAAGGAAAGATCTCCCTACCTGTATAAACAAAACTGGGGCCATTTATATCTTTAAATCAATGTGACATATTAAATATGGTAACAGTAGTTTCCGTCATGCATTTGTGTACAGCAAAGAATCAAAGAGCTTGACATCATCACAGGTGAAGCTGAGCTGCGCACTCTAGAATTTTATGTAGAAACAGACCCTGCACTACTGGAGGTATATTTTCTGTTTGTGTCCTCATGGCAATAAATAAACACACACATTTTGTGAGAAACAAATGCTATACTAATATACCATAAAAGTACTACATTACTTGGTTACAACATAGCTATTGTGGTCATTACTATTCAAAGGGCAAAAGAAACATTTTAAAGAATTACATAAAGCTGGCAATTCTAAAGACAATTAAAATAAAATATCTTGGTACAATTTGTAATTTCATAATTTATATCATCAACATCAGATTTGCAGTTAGCTTATATGGTGATATTGGCTACCTTGATTTCCTCTCAAGTTCTTTTCTGAGAACCCAAGTTTTATTTCTGTGACCTTCTTCAAGCAACATTCCACCTTGCCCCAAGGTCAGAAACCTAACTTTTCATCAGTTAGCTCAAGTAAATAAAATGGAACACGTCTTCATTTTTTAGTGTCTATTGTGCTTTTCTTGTAGTTTCAATTATAGGATTTTAAATGCATTTAAAAAACATAATATTTTTGTACAGGATTTTCTTTTTATGCCAATTTATGTCTTACTAATCATATTCTTACGGAGAAGCCAATGGCACCCCACTCCAGTACTCTTGCCTGGAAAATCCCATGGACGGAGGAGGCAGTCCATGGGGTCACCTGCTAAGAGTCGGACACGACTGAGCGATTTCACTTTCACTTTTCACTTTCCTGCATTGGAGAAGGAAATGGCAACCCACGCCAGTGTTCTTGCCTGGAGAATCCCAGGGACAGGGGAGCCTGGTGGGCTGCCGTCTGTGGGGTCACACAGAGTTGGACACGACAGAAGCGACTTAGCAGCAATCATATTCTTAAGAACTAAAACATCACCAAGAACTTTAAATTTTCCCTTAGACCAGAGAAATTCTAAGTCTATGATTCCCTCTAGTATGTGCACAAAAATATTATCTCAATGAAATTTTATTTTATCAAATGTGTGGTATTTTTTGCATCAAAATAGTGAATCCCTAAAGGTTTTTTTTTGGGGGGGGGTCCTAATTATTTATTATGGAAAATTTCAAAGAAAAGTAGAAATAGTATAATAAATATGCATGCATACATCATTTCTATTTAAATAGCTATTAACATTTAATCATTATTTGCTTCATCTCCCTTTTTTCTTTACTGAGGTACTCTAAAGGAAATTACAGACATCGTGGCATTTAACTCCCAAATACTTCACTGTGTTCATCTAAAAAGTAAGGATATTTTCCCACATAATCAGAATGCCATTATCACTCCCACCAAAATAACAATAACTCCCTATTACCCAGGCCATATTCTAATTTCTCTACTTGAAATATAATTTTCTTGATAATATCTTTTAAGTCTTTATTCTGTCATCAGTGAAAGTGTTTACGTTCTTAATTAAAAGCCCTCTCTAAAGAAGCTAATTCCAACCAGTTGTGCTGGGAAAGCAACGCCGACCCTGACTGCTCCACACCCGTTATCTGACCGACCATCACGCACCATCTAATCTCCCTTTGTCTGATGGCGATGTCACATTACATCAAACACTGATGAGAACTGGATAAAAGATTCTGTGAAATTTCAAATAGATATCTCCCCTCACTAATCAGTGGACACTGGTGAGCAAAGAGAGTGGGACAAGGGACCATAAACCCTGAATATAGTGACATAGCTTAAAATAGGGTTACTTTGCCTGATCATTCACTATAGGTCTGTATAGCCCCATCCACACAAGATGCTAAGGTAGTAATTTTCTATACAGTCAAATTCATTGAAATTCGGAGGAAAAAATTCACTTTTCCTTCAATTATTTGGTTAATTTGGTAAAAGTAAAATTATAATAATCCATGAGAGGGATGGAACAACTGGATTATCTGGATTTTCTTGGAGTGAGGAATAAAGAGGCTTTTCGAAGGGTTCAGGGAGGAGGCTGGAAATTAACCTGACATAAATTTTGTGTTGTGCTTTGTCATAAAGACTAGGGCAAAAGACCTCTCTTGTACTTTGGAAGGACATAGAAGAATAAAGAAAATAAGTAACCTACCTAAGTTTATCTTTTCTCTACCATCAGCAAACTATTTGTTTTTCTAGAAATGATCACATCTTTTATCCATATCTATATATCTTTGTTTCTCAAGAACTCACGCAAACAAAGGAAGATGGTCAGTGAGGGTTTTGCAAGCTCCGACACTTGAAGGCTATTCTTTCATGCTATTCTCGGTGAGAGCATTGCTTGTAACAGCTAAACCGCATCTTTTCTCAACCTTTACTTTTGGCATCTTCCCCTTCTCCCTGAAGCCACAAAGCCACCTTAAAAATGTTGTTCTCTTATTCTTTTTAAATCAGTTTTTTTTTCTTTTGGTTTACCTATGACCGAACTAGTTAAGGAAATACAAATTTTAGTTTGTTCTCAGAGGTAAAACTGGGTGAAAAGATAAAAATACCTTCCCCTTCCCTGTAACCAAAGTGTACCATATTATACTTTCTCTCTCTCTTTTCTTTTATAATAAGGGAACTACAGCAAAAATATGAAGTAGAAAAGATTTACTGACAGTATCAGAATTTAGTAAGGCATGCTCAGCAACACTCAGCCACATGCCTTCCCCCCAAGAATCTCATTCTAAAAGACATGCCAAAAATAAAATAGATAACCAACAAGGAAAAAAAAAAGACACACCAATATGCCCACGTGTACATTTACAAAAATATATATGTGGAAACGTTTACATTTGATATGATAATTTAGGTGGAGGAAATCAAAGTGAACTACTACCAAGAATGGGAGCAACAGACAGTATGGGAAACCAGAATCCAAAGACAATCTTTTATTTTTTCCTTTAGTCATAAAAATCTTTCCAGAAAAACAAATCACTTAATAGTTGGCTACCTCCCCTTACCACTCTTCTGAATTTAAAGGCAAGAAACATGGAAACTATGCAAAGAGTTAAAAAAAAAAATGCTGTAAAGGACCTAAGGAGATCTAAAAATGCAGACATCCATCCCTGACCAGTGACATTGTCTGCAGAGCCAGTCAGCGTACATGCGGATGGACAGACAGGCTGTGCGTCCACCCTTACCCCTGCGGTCGTCACATTCGACACCTTCCTACCCTCATTCAATGGGATGTTACAAGAAACAACCTTAAAACACACATCAAAAAACATTAATGGCCTCACAAAAAAGGTAGTTTTTTCCCCTGCACAGAATAACTAAGTGAAGTTTACAGTATAAGTAGTCTTATATTATGCCATCCTCTACAGCATGTCCAAGAAACAGGATGTTAGCATCGTTTACTCATCTAATAAGTGTTACTAATTCTCACTGCATCCCTGGTAATAAGACATTGGTCTTTGAAGTTGAAAGGGTCCTTAAAGATCATCTAATTCAATTTTTTCTCTCTACAGAGAAAGACGAGAGAGGTAAAATGACTTACCGAGGTCATACAGCTTTCTGAACTGCTTATCTTCTTCAATAGATGCAAAAAGCTCAAAACAAGGAACTGCCAGGGACATAATAGAGAACAGCTAGCAAAACTAAAAAATGAAGAAGAATTGTACCTTCGGACAACCTTTCAGAAGAAGGAAAAGCTCTGGTCGTTTTCTTCATCCCTTCTTTCTCACTTCCCAGCCCCTCACACACACACACCCAGCCAGCCCCAGCGCCATGCTGTGGAGTGACCAACCACTGCCTCCCGATCGCTCTCCAGCCCCCGGGATGGTGAGAGGGAGAGATGAGAGGGGAGCACAGGACGCTGGCTGTAGACAGAGAGGCTACCCAAGACGCAGTCCAAACCATGCCTCAGGAAAATGGCAGGATCCCTGCAGATTGAGCTCTCCATCACACATTGATAAGGTAGGTCATTTCTCTGAGAACCCATAGCTCATTGCAGGGTACCATAGGGCAGAGCAGCTCAGGGTTTAACAGAGAACAATTCTTACGATGAAAGAAAGGAAGGGGGAAGAAGAGAGGGAAAAAAACTCATTTTTTTGTTTTTCATTCAGTCTCCTGATATGGAACCTTATTGTTTCGCAGTATTAATAGTCTCCTTTTACTGAATGGGTCGAAAGGAGCTTGGTTGGTGCCTATTAGGACTGACCATTATCTGGACAAAGTAGAAACTGCCTTTAGGAATTTTGAGGGCAAATGTTTGGAAGATCTTCTTTAAAAAAAAAAAAAAAGTGATGCTGTATCTGTTAACATGTAATTTTTAATTAACTTAGAAATTTTTTGTAGTATTAAAAATCTATATTCCGGTCTCTTAAAGTAGTTGCCAATAACAATGAAAGCTTAACAAGTAAGTTGTGTTTATTTCTAAAATATATTTTAGAATGTCCTCTTGATACAAGAGGACTTGGAGCTCTCTTATTAAATAGTTATAAAGAGACACTTGAGTTCCCTTACTTCCCACCCAATCTGTTCAAAAAAACTTTATTATTATTATTATTTTTTTACCCCTGGCCTAACCACCCACCATCTACTTGCTGCCTGCACCAAAACTCAAAACTCCTTTGTAGTCTCAGTCATGTGTCCAAGCAATCAACTTTAGAAAGGCAAAGGTAAATTTTTTTTTTAAGAAAAGAAAGCTATTAGATGATTAATATTTTATTTACAGGGCATTAAGTCCAATGCTGGGGAAACTTCAGTAGAGGTGATATATTAATTACGGCAGTAAAAACTCAACCATCTTAAACCTTCATGCCTTTTACCCCTTCAGTTAGCTATCCAGTTAGGTTCTTACAAGGAGATGAAATTCATAGAAACACAGAAGCTGAGGCAGCCACATAGCCAACCTTCCCCCACAGTCCACTCTGCGGCAAGATACTTCAATGCATGGCATTTAGACAAAAATGCTTCTGGCTGTCACAGATACCTTTGTGCTCAGGGGCTTCTCGTGATTTTTAATACCCTCCAGGACAGTATCCCCTAAAAAAATGGAAGCATGAGAAGCAAATAGAAATGGAGTACATTAAGCTGAGAGCTGAAAAAAATTAAAAGCACTCTGGAAACCCCCACTTTGGGGGTAATTCGGACCCTTGCTATCTTGTCAATAGACACTTGCCCCAAGGTTTATTCATCACCCCCAAAGACGAGTTGTCAAAGTAACCAGAGGACTTAAACTCAACCAGCTCACTTTGCACATCTTATAAACAGACTGGGATCGGAGAGGAAAGCAACCACAGTGACATGACCAGCAGGTTGAAAAATCCAGAACTTCCTCCTCCTCTCCGGTTCTCTTTGCTATGCCCTGGATTTCACCTTTCCAAAACGTTTAACTATGCATTACCTCAATTAATCCTGTAAGGAAACCTCTGTGGCTGATAGAGTTATCCCCATTTTCCAGACAAAGAAATTACTGTAAAAGTTTACACCGAGAGTCACTGCCAGGCTCAGAATTCAAGTCAGATCTCCCGGACACACTGGAGAAGGAAATGGCAACCCACTCCTGTATTCCTGCCTGGAGAATCCCATGGACAGAGAAGCCTGTCACTGGGCTACAGTCCATGGGGTCTCAAAGAGTCGGACGCGACTGATAGACTAACACTCCTGGGCACAGAATCAGATGCTCTCCTAACTGACAACTGAAAGCAATAATTTCTGTTTGTTGTCTACATTTGAACTTCACATATTATGATTTTTCTTTGATATTCCAATTTTTTTTAAAAAAAAGCTAATGATTAAAAACATCCTGTTTGAATTGGAGAGCAGATTAAATACAAATATTCCCTCAAAAAAAAAAAAAAAAAAGAAAAAGAATTTCAACACTCCAACATCCCTACTTGGAGAAGGAAATGGCAACCCACTCCAGTATTGTTGCCTGGATAATCCCATGGACAGAGGAGCCTGGTGGGTTACAGTCCATGGGGTCGCAAAGAGTCAGACACGACTGAGTGACTAACACACAACATCCCTACTAAAAAGTTATGGAGAATGTATTGATTTGTAAGTTTCCTCTGGGTCTCACAGCAGGTGTTGCCATGGCTGGGAAGCCCAACCCTATGGGCTTTCCTATTTTATAGTGATCCTTTAATACAGAAAAGAACGTGCAGTCACAAGGAATTCACCAAGTAAACTGGTATAAAGCCTATCAAGCCTGTGGGCGAGAGAGTATGTCCTTCTATGCTGAAAAAATGAAAGTGTTAGCCGCTCAGTCGTGTCCAACTCTTTGCGACCCCACAGACTGTAGCCCCTCTACCCCCCCGACCCTGGCTCCTCTGTATATGGGATTCTCCAGGCAAGAATACTGGAGTGGGCTGCCATTTCCTTTTCCAGAGGATCTTCCTAACCCAGGGATCAAACCCAGGTCTCCTGCATTGCAGACAGATTCTTTTACAGATTGTTTTCTCAGCAGATGTAGAGAAAAGTGATAAGGAAGAGAGAGGAGGAAACTGCACCAGGCAGGCTCCACAAACTCCAAGAACGGGACTCCCAAAGGTTTTGGATCATCTGCCGGTCAACTCTTCTGAGGACAGCATAATTTTATATCGGTTAGGGTGACCTAATAGATTTAAAAACGTAGAGAGAAAATTGTACAAATACGAAGGACAAATAAAAATATAATAGTAGCTTTCTCAAGGTACATTTAGAGATAATGAACTAGACTTACTCCTGTTACAAACAAACAAAAAAGACCACATAAGATCACAATTTGAATACCAAGATGTTACAGGACCCCATTAGAATCACTTGACACTGCTCATTCGGAAAACTATAATATTATAAAAATTACTATATTTTGTTGAGAAATCTAGGTCATTTGTTCGATGCAAAGAGATTGCAAATAGGCTTTGTCAGAACTGACAGTTATTAGATCTTTCCAGGTTTGTAGATAGAGAGGAATAAAGACGTTTCTTCCTTTCCCCTCTCTCCCATCCTCCTCCACCCATTATCCGTGTTTCTCCAGAAAAATAGTCCTGGGTAAATCAACTTCCAATTCTATCAACATTTAAAAAAAAAAAAAACACACACACAAAAAAACAGTAGGGCTGGGATCATGTTTGGCCCAGTAACTACTTTATAACATTTGCAACAGTAAACCCAGACATCAGGTGAAATATTATGAGATTAATGGTATGGATTATCAGTAAAGATAAGTGACATTCTTAGATGCTCATTTAGATAGCTCGTAATACTTTTGATTAAGCCAGTTAAACGATGTTGCAAAAGTCAACAATACTTGTTTGAAAATTACTTAGATGAATCTTGGAGCTTTTTAAGAGAGCTTTGGGATAGTCTACAGATGGCATAATGTAGTATCACAGTTTACTTACAACCATGAATACAATAAAATATACAAAACCAAAAGAATATACATGTATGCATCCACATATTTATTCATTTGTTATTTCTTTGGTTATGGTTATAATACAGGGTTTTTTTTTTTAAAAAGGAGGGGGGATTAGCAAGTTAACATTGCTCTGGAGACTAGTTCTAACCTAGCCAAATGTGTATTAGGACACGATGTTTTTAAGTCGAAGTCTGAAAAACTGCAAGACGGTGAAGTGGTCTTCTTGTCCATTTTTATTAACATTTATATTTGCACAATGTATTCTTTTTGTGTAGCCAATTTCTTTTTTATTTGTGAGTTATGAGCCAGTGTTCATCTGAATGCCTAACACATCTTGAGAATTAAAAATGCTTCTAAAATTCTAGTCAATCGTGATAATGAAGAGTGATCAAGACCAGGAGGTTTGCTTGTTGCTGTTTTTATTAACATGTGGATAGCAAAAGAAATGTAGTCAATAGTTTGCTAAGCTTGAACCAATAATGTCACTGAGAATGCTCAAATCTATTTTATTCGGGGTAAGTTTCGAACAGAAAGTTCTTCAGTAAAATGGGATATCACTATAAAAACAAAACATGAGAACCTAATAAAAAAAGAAAATTAAAATGTTGTATTTAAAAAAGGAAAGAAAATTGTATTGAATGGGATCTAATTTCTCTAGTTATTAAAAAAATCATTGCTTTGTAATATTTATGTGGTATGTTGCAGACATTTTAAACCATAATTTTATATTTCTTCTTTTTTAAAAGTATATATAAAGTAAAACAAAAAAATATTGTTTTGATTTAAGTGTGCAGCAAAGTGCTTCTGTTATATATACATATATTATTTTTTCAAATTATTTCCATTATAGGTTATTATAAAGTATGAAATATTGTTCACTGTGTTATGCAGTAAATCTTTGATGTGGTTATTTCTTCTTATGTGGTATTTGTAAAAAAAAGTCATAAAGACAAAAACTTCTGGACTAATATTGAGAGTTTTAAAATATTATTATTACCTATATTGTAACTGGCAAAAAGAAAAATTTGTCACTTTTTTTTTTGCCACCGTTTTTCAATTCTTTCTAATGATACTTTGAAAATACAGATAAGATTTTTTTAACATTAGGCAAAATTAAAGCTTCTTAAAGATTTATTGACAGAAAACAATAAAATTCTGTAAAGCAATTATCCTTCAATTAAAAAATAAATTGATTAAAAAAAACTTCTTAAAGATTTATTTATCATGATCAAGAGTCTAAAGATTAGAATTATGTCAGAATTGTTTGATCAAAATCTAGAGAGGAAAATCATTTAGAATATCTGAAATTATGTTTCAGAAAGAGATGCAATTTACTTATTAAGCTTTCATTGATATTGGCAATTACTCTGAGACCAGAATACAGATTTTTTTAATACTATGAAATTTTTAAGCTAATTAAAAATTATATGCTAACACATATAGCATTACTATTTTTAAAACGTTTTTGGTATTTCATAAAGGCATAATAGTAAATAATAAAATAGTAAAATGACATTTTAGGGTTATTTTTTAATTGCCATTTTAGTTTTCTCTATGGTCCTTATTCTATATCATTATAAATACTTTGTTAAATCATGTTATTTTAACTCAAAAACATACCTAAATTATTTTTTCTTAAATACAGTTCATTGTAATTGAGTCAATTTTGTTTTCAAATTAAGGACTAATACTTTAACAGAAATTCAGGAGATAATAGGGATTATCCCTAAAATTTTTCTTAATGTTGGTATAACTTCATACAATTACTATAAAACCAGTTATTGTGTTTTTATAATGTCAGTATTTCTGTATGAAAACCAAAAATCTGCACAGAACTCTGTTGCCTGCATGAAGCCTCACAACCGGATGTTTGTAAGCGTCAGGTAGCTGAGAACCGAGTTGTTTTAACCTTTGTGCATCTTCTAAAACCAAGCTATCCCTCCGTAACTTTCAAAATCGTGAGATTAATTCATTAAGAAAGTAAAGCAAAGTAAATGCAACTGGTTAGCCATAGATTTGAAGGTTCTAAAACTGTATTAAAATTTCCCTCCTTATTGATTCTTTCTGTGGCAGTTCCTACATTCTGTGTAATACCCATTTTATTATTATCTTCACCCCATAGAACATGTAATATTTATTTTTATAGCAATGCAAATACTTAGTTTAGTGAGATAAGATTATGAACCATATTTTGAGTTACGCTTTGCATCAAAATTGTAATCTGCTGTATCTGTTTCATTTAAGCCTAAGAATTGGAAAAATAGAAAGTTGAAAAATAATGGTATTATTTTCCTTTGAAAATGTTACTTATTTTACTACAGGTCTCAGATAAAATGAAAATAAACTTTTCTTCTGAAATTATTGTTTTAGCAAATTAAAAAAAATAAAATGCAAGAAATCTTCAATATGCCATATGGTTTCTGTTTCTTGCTACTAGTTCATTTATCTGTGAAAACAGAAATGCATTGTTTTTATTTGCATTTTAAAAAACCAATAAATAAATATGTGATGAATTCTAGAATTTATATTTATATTTAGAATTTATAAATAAATTGAAGTAAGTCGAAGGTTTATATTCCAACTAAAGTTTACAAAAATCTGAGCAATAAAATATCAACTTACTTAAATTAAAAATTTGGCACTCAGAATAAAACTTTGTTATTCTGCTTTATAAATCTAAAAAGAGCTTGACTACAACAATTAAAAATTTTATATATCTTGTTAAAACTGCTTTTGGTATTTAGTAAGTATTTTAAATAGAATTTCTATTCAGAATGTATACTTTCCCTTTGTTTTATAAATAGATACAATGCAGAGTTTTTTTAATTTCAGTTTTTCAAAACTTGAAATTAAAAAATCTTAAGCAGTTAATACTTTCTTGGCAACTCCTTGCTTTTCATAGAAATAAAACTTTAATGAAGTTATCTCATCTTCCTTTCAAATATTAGTATTTCAAATATCAAGAATTTAAAATTTTAAAAAGCAGAGGAAGAGTTTTCAATATTTACAATAATGTTATTCCTAAACTAAAAGGTTTATGAATTAAAAATAATTTGTATTAACATTTAGAAATTACCAGTGATTTCTTATGGAAGAAAATACAAAATCATATTGCTTTTTAACAGTATTATATGTTAACTATCAGTCCAAACTTGTTAATTTTGGTCTTTTAAAATATTTTTTGAATTATTAAAGACAGATTTCAGGACTATGTTGACAGTGAATTTCTATAGTTATCAATTATGATTTCATAAAAATGTTCCAACTTAGCAATAATTATAGCAATGTACTTTACAAGGATAACATCTTCTTTCTATAATTTGGTTCTTTCCTTTAAAATAAAGTTCACGTAAACATATGATAAAATGTCTTACATGCTTTCAACATATTTCTAAGCTATGATTCCCAACAAAACATATTTTAGTCCTATCTTCTTTTTTTCTAAATTATAAAACAATTGCCAAACTGATTCTTAATAAACAAAATTTAATCTTTCAGATTATTTTAGAATTATCTATTTTTACTTTAATTCTGAAAATACATGAATGAAAATACATGAAAAAATATGTACATCATTTTAACAGTTACTATTAGTTTAACATTTAGGGATTAAGGCCAGCATTTGCCACAGGCTTTATAAAAGCTTTATAAAAAAAAGTTTAAAATATTTAATCATGCCATCTTGAAAAAAAAATCTTCAAATATGACAAAACTGTAATGGAAGATCCTAAAAGTTAAATTTGAGGAAGTTTTAATTTTTGGTTTTGCTTTCTTTTTATGTGTTATCAGTCTAGCTTCATAAACTTTAGGCTTTTTGTGAATAGACAACAGCCATTTCATGTATGATTTGGAATCATTGTTTTGATAATGTTTTTGTTTGTAGAACTGTCTTTTAAATTTTGTGTGTGCCTGAACCTTCCTTAAAGCAGTATCGGAATTAATGTGATTCTGTTGAATCTATTCCATTAGTCTATATTTGAAAAAAGTGAGAAATAATAAGCTTCCTTTTAATACTTATTTAACTATTCCTGGTTTAAAGATTATGCTTCTAATTTTCTAATAGGGTGTATGACAGGCCTTTGCAGTAGTAATTTCTGGCATGAATGGGTTTCAAATTTCAAATAATTTAAATATCTGATATATTTCATGGACTATTAATCTACTCAATTTTTACTTTGAAATTTACAGCCCAGTTCAGTTTTATGTGAACATTTTATTTAAATTTTTAAAGTATACTTAAAATGTGTTTAAAAAAATTTTTTTTAAATATTATCTACCTTTATCTGACTGGATCAATGCAATTACTTTTGAACTTCTGAACCTTTACAATTTCATAGCTTGGCTGTTACTTTAGCATCTATCAATAAAAAATATTAATGTGTACTAAACACTGGTTATAATTCCTTCCTTTATTTAAAGTGTAATTCACAAGAATATACAAATACCATGTAAACATAACTATAGGATATCAAATCCAGCTGAAGATAGCTTAATGAATTTCTTTTGTCTTCTGGTTAAATCTTGTCATCTCATCTGAAAAAGAAAGGTACTTAGAAGGTTAGACTTAAGAAAACTTTTTAGTAGGGAGAGGGGAGTCATTACAAATACAAACTTTTCTATCCCTCATTAAAATAGCTTCCAATGTTCTTGAAAGAGGATTCTCCGAGAGCTCCCTTTCTTTTCCTATAAATTATACACATTTTATTGAGTTTGAACACACAGGAAAAAAAAATGCTCATGAAATTTCTTACTGACTCAAATCTTAAGGCGCTTTTCAAATTCTCAGACTGAAGTACAATTATCTGGTGAATTGATCAGTGAGGACAAATAATTCAGATAGTTTAGGCTCCTCAAAATTTTTTTTCAGTGAGGGGATTTTTTTCCTTTGAATTATCTGAATAATTGCTTCAACTCTCCAGTTCAATTTGCAAGTCTAGACAGGAAACTAGATTGAATAAGGCTTGGAAGGATCGTGAATTTTTGAGACTGCATTTTGAGTTGTAATTCTTACTATCTTCCATGTGTAACCCCCCTGAATGCTTGCATTTGAGGCCTTCCAGAAAGCTTGTGAAGTTTTAAGTGTTCATCCTATATATATATGGTTTTAAAACTTACCAGGGTCTCTTCTGCTTTTTCTCTTCTAAAAATTCGACTCAAATCTTCTTCATGAGGCACTTATAATGAAGGAAAATATAAATTATCTCTCCTCCCCCACCCAGTTTTCATGAACAAATGAAAGTGTTTTTACTCTTTTATATAAAAGGAAAAAGTCTGTATTTGTGGTTTTTTACAACATATTGCTGAAGGACTCTTGTTTTTTTGAGAAAGGAAACAATGTAGCAATGGTTTAATTTGTTAGACACAGATCTGTTGGATTATATGTTGCTGAAACCCTGTATTAGAAAACATTATGGATCATTTTATAAGATAAAAAATAAGCGACTTTAAAAAAATCATGTTTGAAGAATGTGCAAAAAAAAATCTGAATCTTTAATCATCATTTTTTCAGATGGCTAATAGACTGGAAAAGAGTTTAAATTGTGAGTGAATGAAGGTGGTCAATAGATACAACCTTCCAGTTATAAGATAAATAATTACTGGAGATGTAAGGAACAACATAATGACTACAGTTAACACTGCTGTATAATATATTTGAAAGTTGCTAAAGGAATAAATCCTAAAATTTCTCATCACAAGGAAAAAAATTTTTTATAACTATAGTCATTGAACTTACTGTTAATAATTTTTCAGTGTATGTTGGTCAAGTTATTATGCTGTGCACCTTAAATTTATAAAGTGCTGTATGTCAGTTATATCTCAATAAAACTGAAAAAGAAAATAGTAAAAAGAAATAAAAATTTTAAAAATATGATGGATTCAGAAGTTCTAATGAATGTCAGCTTACAGCTCAAACAATTGCTATTGCTATGTTGATAAAACAAGACCTTGCATGGAATTCTTTATTTTCAGCCATTTAATATAAATTATACTCTCACTTCAGAATAAAACTTGGAAGGTAAAGCTGTAGCCACAAGATCCAAAAACCATACAAGGCCTTGAATTTTGTTAATCAGTTGATCTTAAAACACGACTCTAGCAATATTATTTTCCTTACTGTTATTGTTGAAACCCACAAAGTACCTCTTTGACATCACAAATAGCATCTATTCACTATTAAACAAACTGAGTTAACCTAAAGGAAAAAAAAATACTCAAAACAGAAAAGGATTTAATCACATACCCTGTAGAACTGTTTGATTTCCTCTTGATGTTAAAATTCATGAGACTGCCTTTTCCAAAATGGTCCTTTATTAAGCCATTTTGGTTTGGGTGTACCTAGATAAATTTTTATAAGCCTTTCTTCTCCAAAAAAATTTTTCTCAAGGGGATTCATGTCTTCATTTCTCATATGATGGTTCCTTATTCATGCCCTCTTTTCTTTTCGAAGTGCATGAACTAGTAAAATTCAGGTGAAAGGACACTAGGCTAGTAAGTCTGCAATAGCACCTTTTCAAAACATTGCAGATTCCATCAGTGAGTTGCAAATCTTTCATTTATAAAATCTGGTCACCTCCTTTATCACATATCCTCTTCTATTTATCCTACAGTGGATTTTCAGTATTCTTACTGATAGGATGAAAGTGAAGTTCCAACTTCAGATAATAAAAGTTTAGTTGGTGGCCAAGGGCTCTGAGAAGTTAACAGAGTTCAATAGGGATTAAAACAGTAAGAGTGTAAAATTCCCTGTGCCTCGAACACTGTACAGGGCATTCAGTTACTTCATCCTGTTTCTTCCTTCCTAGGATAACCCATCTCTGGTTTACCTTCTCCGAGGACAGAGCGCGTGCAACTTTACAAAACCACTCCAAATTGTTTAGGGTGCATACCCTTTCCTATTTTTGGACAAAAGAAGTAAGATTGCAGCACCAGCTACATAACTGGTGCTGTGACTCAACTAAACCTTTGATTTTCAGAAGAGAAACCTTTATAACCCAGCAGATAGAGATCAGCTAGGATAACCCATAAGGATGGAAAGCATTCAGTGTGGATTTTCTGGTAGAGCCCCAATTTCATAAATTGCTATTCTTTTCAATAAAAATTAATTATTAGACATGCACTAAATATGATGTAAATTTATAGCTCTGAAAGGTATTTTCTATCTATGGACTCATAATTTAGAAAAAAAGGACATCAGGTAAAATATCCCCAACTAAAAAGGTAGGGAATTACTGTTACCATCAAGCTTAAGAATTTGGAAAAAATTCTATATAAGGGATATAAATATGAATTCTAAATTTTCAGTCCTTGGCTCCCCAAAGGGTGCAGTATCCGGTAACGGGGGTTTTCATTTTCATTTTGTGACATGTGTGTGACCACAGTTCCTTTACTCTTGATCTACCTATTATTCTACATTCATATCTGTCTGCATAACCCTAAAATAACCAATCACTTTACTCAATTCCATCAGTACTATGGGAACTAGGAAAAGGCAAGCCAGCTGTTGGACTCTAAGAAGTGGTTCACACAAGAGACTCCATCTAGTTGGGCCATGTCCTAATGATGATCACTGTCCTACCGATGGCTGAAGGGTTCTTGATGAGTTCCTGACCCAGAGAAGGAACGGACAAGGGTCTGAGCCTTTTCTTCCATCTCATACAACACGTGTCAACAGAGTTCTAACCACAGAAGACAGGCTCATGCAGCAAAAGCCGAGTTCTTTGTAGATCTGAGGAACCTACAGATCCCATGGAGGGGAAAGTATATTTTGGCTTTGGAGTCCAAACACTTGGCTTTTATATATTTCTGAGAAAGAGCATATGGAACGCGAATAAATCTTTTCAATATCCTTGGGGGTTTGTGTTGTTGTTTGGGTTGTTTTTAACTATCCGTCTACAAAACATCTTGATCACTGTTTCTAAATTTACTGCTTGTTGAGGTCCTTTTAAATTTCTATTTGAAAGTAAAAGAACTTGGGATTGTGGTGGTGATTTAAGGAACATTATGTCTTCGTCTCATAGACTCTGATCCTCTTTTGTCCTATAAGCAACAAATAATACTTTTTAGAATACTGGTAACCTATGTTATTATTCCTGGGTGTCTGAGCTGAATTTCTGTGCAAATGTGTTCATAACTTAAATAAAATAGCAAACCAGTGCAGCTTGACTCGGAGTTAACAATGGATCAAAGTTGCTTCTCTTTGTCTTTCAGCTTGCCCAGCTTTCAAAAACAGATAAAATCTAAAGTGGAATGGTCTGTTTGGCAGAAACCAACAATACTGTAAAGCAATTATCCTTCAATTAAAAAAAAAATTCAAATAAAAAAACAAAACAAAAAATAAAGTGGAATGGTCATTCATTATACCTGATTTATGTAACATATCGTATTTCATATTTTGATGGGGTACTGTCAGGAAATTCTAAGCTGGTTTACAAGGAACAAGTAAGCTCTGGTTTATAGGCATTTGAAAGTATTTTTCCACAACCATGTCATATAACTGTTTCTTAGTTTTCCCTTTTCTTAAATGACCTCATTCTAACAATTTTAATACCTCCCATGTGTATATGAATTTGGTGCTTTTACAAACATTATCTCTTTTGATCCTCATACCGTCAATAACAGTGTTGTTATTAGACCTATTTCAGGGTGACTAAAAGCTCAGACTCTGAAATGAGACTGAGGAGAATTTGAATGTTGGTCTTCTTAGTTTTCTAGCTGTGTAACACTGAACAAGCTTCATAGACTTTCTGAGCCTCAGTTTACTTATCTGTAAAATGGGGGTGAAAATAATGCTTACTCCACAGGATTGTTGTGAAGTTTAAATGACTAAAAGTGCTTAGTATATAGTAAGTGCTCGATAAATACTGGTATTTAACCAAAAGGTAAGTGAAGCTGAGAGTCACTGAGAGGTGTGCCCTTGATTGAAGCCAACGTGAGAACCCAGGTTTGGGACTTCAAAGCCTATGGTGGAGCCTCTCACTTTGTTTGCAAATGCAGTTGTTTGGAGTGTGACTCAGCATTGTTTCCAACCGCCCTTTGCCTACGCACTGATCAAACATGAAAGCACTTTTTCCTCTAAACCAGTGGATTTCAAAACCTTCCGTAGATGCCTTCATGAAAGACAATGGACAACCAGGTCTTGTCCTGGCACAGAAAAATGCAGCCAGGTTAAGTGCAGACAAATCACTGAGAAAAAAATATTCTACAAAGATGGGCTTCAGTAGTAGCACATTGCTTTAGCAGGAAGCTGTTCCAAGCAGTCAGCTGGCAAGAGGGATTGAAGACAATCTCAAGGTCTTTACATCAATGTATTTTAGTCTTTTTATTTTATCTATTTTTAAAATTTTATTTTTTATTTTTTTGCCATGCACGGCACGTGGGATCTCAGTACCTTCACCGGGGATGGGACCAGCACCCCCTGCAATGGAAGAGTGAAGTCTTAACCACTGGGCAGCCAGGAAAGTCCCTATTTTTTGAAACATTCTTAGTACACGTGACTTAGGTATTCTGTTGGGTTAAAAGGAAAAGTGCATTGGCTTGAATGTCTGGTAAGTGCCCAGAACTTCCAAACATAGTAATAGTCCCTTTAAGTCATCATATGTGTATATAGGAGTGGAGAAAGCTTATAAATGAAACTCATTTAAGTGCTATAATTCTTTGAGGCTCTGTTCCTTGAGTTCTGAGTAGGGTTGTTCTCAAGAACAAAGTCCCTTATTACAAACACACACTTCTGCTCCCTCGGTGCTTTCTGAGTCATTTCAGTTAATTTATTTACCCTTTGGCTGTCTTTGGTACATGTTTGAGCCCTACTGGTATTCATAGGGAGTATGTCATAATCACAGGCAATAAAAATGTGGTCCTCTATTTTTAACCTTGGAGCCAATACCATTCCAACTCAGACGTTAATGTTCTAGGCTCTCAAGTCCTAAATTACAAAGTTTCTGGTTGAGTTCTAGTCCCGGAATCCTCAGAAACTGATGGTGAGGTTTCATAATTTCAAGTTTGGTATTTTCTTACATGGAATTTTGAAGTGGTTTGCTGGAAGAGGGATACTCTGTTTTGTTTCCAGGAGAACTTAAAGAGGGAGAAGATGGAGTATAAATGTAGAAACAGACCCAAAATTTTAATTCTTTTGACTTGTCTATTAATTACTATGGGTGACTTTCAAAATAATAGCTCTCAAATATTTAACCAAAAATGTATAGTGTGAGGTGGTTCAAATTCTTTACTTGGTGAAATGACACTTGGAAGATATCTTTAATAGACACAGTATAAGACAGTCTTTGTTGGTTTTATAGGAGGTATCAGTTGTCAAGCACCATCTGAAATTCTTCATGAAATAAACAAAAATACAGCATCAGGGTTTGAGATTCATCTTCAACCAGCAAAAGTGAAATAAAAAATTCTAACCCAAGATCTCTGAAGATGATATAAATTTCTCTTGTGGAAAAAAATAATGAATATAAATAAATAAAATCAAAGCTATCTTGATGTTATTAGTCTTAGAGGAAAATCCCCTGGAACTTAGGCATCTCTTTAGATTCTTTCTTCAGCAGGAGACTCCTTCCAAAAAGAAAAGAAAAATAACAATTATATAGAATAATTGCAGAATTCTAGTTGACAAGAGAAAAAGGACAGTAGTTTTCTGGTTTTCAAATGGACCCAGGTAGATCTGTCCAAATTCAGGTCTTTCTAGTAAATAAGAGGTTATGTTTCCCAATACAAACTCCTTCTGTTTTGTTTCATAAACTGTAATGTCTAATGCTGTTTCCTTAGACATTTCAAAATATGATCTCCCTAGTACCTGGCTCAATCCATGTTAAAAGATACTTAGGGAGATGATTCACTAATGAGGAACCTTGCAGACAGCAGAGAGAATAGACAGTGGTACCGCCTATCTGCGAGCACATGAGATTTTATGTCTGGAAAGATGTCTGTGGAATAGGCCCATGTAGGTCCACACTAACTGCAAGGTGTGGTTCCTGGCACTACTTCCAACCCAATTCATTGCTGTCTTCCTGCGGGGTGCTGGGTGACTCAGGGCCTTGGTTTTGGCACACACAGACTTTCTCCTCTAAATTTCAAAGGCAGTTGAGTTTGACAGACACTGAACAGAGTGGTTCAGTGACTCAGGGAACAACTGTTTGGTGGCCAAAGAGAAATGATCTTGCCGTAATAATAGCCTGCAATCTGCTATCCATTTCCTTCTTGAAATCTCAAAGATCACAGGAAGAACTCATCCCAGGGAGATAGCAACTGGCAGGTAGAGAAGTGGAAACAAAAATCCTAGTGCAATTCAGCTGCCAGTCTCGATCAGGATCCCAGCGTAGCCTTCCTTGTCAGAAGCAGAAACAGTCAGTCTCCCGATGTGAATTACGGATGATTTAGGGACGTGATTTTTTTTTTTCCCCCAACAACTTCCTATGACATCAAGAAAAATGGGTCATCATAACTGTCAGCTGGTCTCTCAAGCAGTCCAGATTAAGAAGATAGGCACCGAAAATCTCCTTGAGTCACTCATCAACTTTTGTCTGCACTTGAAGGTCACTTAAATATCAAAACAAATATTGGTTACTGAAACTGATGAAATAGAAGAAGTTAAGAAGTGAAAAATCTGGACCAACAGAATGCTGGGCTCTTCAATTGTCAAGCACCTCTCACCAGCACCAAATCCCAGTGAGGTTTTTAAACCTCACCAAAACTTAATGTGGAATTTTTTTTAAGTATAAAAGTGAAAGTTGCTCAGTTGTATCCGACTCTTTGCAAGCCCATGGGCTATACAGTCCATGGAGTTCTCCAGGCCAGAATACTGGAGTGGGTAGTCTTTCCCTTCCCCAGGGGATCTTCCCAACCCAGGGATCGAACCCAGGTCTCCCGCATTGCAGGCAGATTCTTTACCAGCTGAGCCAAAAGGGAAACCCTTTTAAAGTATGGGGACAGAAAAATTAGGAAAGGGAAAGAAAGAGTAATAAGATCTTTCTCTCTTGTGAAGGCAGTGCACAGGTTAAAAAGGTAGAGTTTTGGATGCAGACCACCTGAGATCAAGCCCTAATTCCTATCTATTAACTTTGTAACCTTGAGCAAATAGATAGGGAAAAAATGGAAACAGTGACGGATTTTATTTTCTTGGGATCCAAAATCGCTGAGGATGGTGACTGCAGCCATGAAATTAAAGACACTTGCTCCTTGGAAGAAAAGCTATGACAAACCTAGTCAGAGTATTAAAAAGCAGAAACTTCACTATGCTGATAAAGGGCCATATAGTCAAAGGTATGGTCTTTCCAGTAGTCACATACAGATGTGAGAGTTGGACCATAAAGAAGACTGAATGCCGAAGAATTGATGCTTTTGAACTATGGTGCTGGAGAAGACTCCTGAGAATCTCTTGGACAGCATAGAGATCAAACCAGTCAATTCTAAAGGAAATTACCCTGAATATTTATCAGAAGGACTGATGCTGAAGCTGAAGCTCCAACACTTTGCCCACCTGATGCGAAGAGTTGACTCACTGGAAAAGACCCTGATGCTGGGAAAGATTGAGGGCAGAAGAAGGGAGTGACAGAGGATGAAATGGTTGGATGGCATCATCGACTCAATGGGCATGAGTTTGAGCAAGCTCTGGGAAATGGTGAAAGACAGGGAAGCCTGGTGTGTTGCAGTTCATGGGGTTGCAAAGAGTTGGACACGACTGAGAGACTGAACAACAACAAACCCTGGGAAAGTTATGCCATGTCTCTGCTTCTCAGTTTTCCAGTCTGTAAAACGAGGCTAATACAAGCACCTACCGCAAAGGGTTGTCATGCAGATTAATTAAGTTAAAATATGAGAAGCACTTAGAACAAGGCAGTCAAAATTTTAGCTAATATGACGAGAGTTAAATTTGGTTTACGTTTTAAATCACTTTCATGCTAAGTATTGTTTTTCGACTGCACGGCCTCTAGGATCTTAGCTCCCCAAGCAGGGATTAAACTCACGCCCCCTGCAGTGAAAGCTCAGGACTGTAACCACTGGACCATGAGGGAAATTCCAATGTTGAGTATCATTTTTTAAATATAAAGGTTTGGACCCTCCCAGTGTGTCCTCCCTACTTTTATATTTACTTGATCTCTCTTTACCCCTTCTAATAATCATCTTCTCTCACTCTTCCTTTCTCACACATGAATATACAAAACCACACAACCACACTTACAGGGAAAACATTAAACCAGAGTTTGTAAACACCATCTTGAATTTCACATATCACCTTGGCCATGCTCTCTGTCTGTAAAATATATGTAGTTTCACATGCCTTTTCAGAGATATCCCATTTCCCAAAAGTAACTAGAGCCATCTACAATAATCACTAATTATTAGAGAAATGTAAATCAAAACTATAATGAAGTACCACTTCACACAGGTCAGAATGGCCATTCCCCCAAAGTCTGGAAATAATAAATTCTAGAGTGGGTGTGGAGAAAAGAGAACTCTCCTACATTGTTGGTGGAATGGAAATTGGTGCAGCTACTATGGAGAACAGTATGGAGGCTCCTTAAAAAAAAAAAAACAAACTAAAAATGGAGCTACCATACAATCCAGTAATCCTATTCCTGGGCATATATCTGGAACAGACTAAAATTCTAATTTGACAAGACTACATGCACACCAATAGTCATAACGGCACTATTTACAGTTGCCAAGACATGGAAGCAACCTGAGTATCCATCAACAGATGAATGGATAAAGAAGATGTAGTATATTTATTCAATGCAATACTACTCAGTCATAAAAAAAGAATGGAATATTGCCATTTGCAGTAATATGAATGGACCTAGAGATTATCATACTGAGTGAAGTAAGTCAGAGAGAGAATAACAAATATTATATGATATCATTTATATGTGGAATCTAAAAAATAAAACAAATGAGTTTACTTACAAAACAGAAATAGATTCCAAACATAGAAAACAAACTTATAATTACCAAAGGGCAAAGGTGGGGGAGGGATAAGTTAAGAGTATGGGATTAACAGATACACACCACTATATATAAAATACATAAACAGCAAGGATTTACTATTTAGCATGGGAACTATATTTAATATTTTGTAATAACCTATAATATAAAGGAATCTGAAAAAAAAGTAACCAAATCACTGCTACATACCTGAAACCAACAAAATATTGTAAATCCATTATACTTCCACTAAACAAACAAACGAACAAAATTAGAGTCATGTAAGATGGAGGGGTATGAACAATTGAATGTGAACCACTCCATTGTACTAGAGACTTTCATTTTCAGTCATTATGGGTGAATTTGTACTAAACTAGTTCTGCTATAAAAAAATATAAAACTGAAATAGAAGTGTTCACACTCTAGACAACAATCAGAGAACAAATGTGATCACTGAGAAAAGGAAAACACATGATGTCAGTTGCATAATCTCCTTCAGCTTCCTTCCGAGAAAGAACCTTCTGGATGTGGTGCAGGAAGGGTTAAGTTAATCAAAGCACAATGATCTCACTGATCTGATGGGATAACTGGAGTTCAGGTTTGCTTAGGTGGCTAAAATTTGTGTGTTGCATACCAGAGAGAAAGGGGCTGTATATAGAGCAGTAACTCTGATAACTCTGCATAAAAGTCTCCTTGAATCTTTTACTGGAGACTAAATTATGTATGCATAGAAAAGACTCTGCAAGCCATGGCAGAGAATAATGATTAAGAAACTGTGAGCTATGCAAAGATTCCAGATATTGCACAGGGCTTGGAGACATTGGAGGTCTGACAAATCAGAATAGGATGACTTCGCTATACATACTGGGCATTCCTTTGAGATCTCAGAAGGGCAAAGAGGTAGGAGTAGGTCTATTCTAGCTACAGAATAAGAGTTACTCTATACCCAACATTAAAGCAAATCTCAAAAGGATCAGGCTAATCTGTGACTAAATTAGCTACCTGACAGAACAAAAGTCAACACTCTTCAAAAAAAGAAAAGCAAACCACTTGCAACATTGTAAAATCCACAATTTCCAATATACTATGAAAAAAAAATCACTAGCTAAGTAAAGAAACAGAAAACTGTGATCTAGAACTAAGGTGAAAAAATAGTCAAAAGAAACAGACCCAGAGATAACACAGATAATGGAATTAGTAGACAAGAATTTTAAAACATAGTAAGAACCTTAGGTGAAAACTAGACATAACAGGTGAACAGAAGAAATCTCCATATAGAAATACAAACTATAAAAAGGACCAAATGGAAATTCTATATGTAAAAATTATTATATCTGAAATTAAAATTTTACCAAATGGCCTAAACAGCAGATTGGATATTGCCGAAGAAGAGATCAAAGAGCTTGAAGCACAGAAAGTGAAAAGATTGAAAAAAATGAACAGATCCTAGGGATATGAGGGACAATATAAAATGGTCTAGTATAGGTGTAACTGGAGTCCTAGAAGGAAAGAAAATTGAGATTGAGTCACAGAAATTACGTGAAGACCCAATGACCAACTTTTCCCCTTATTTGATGAAAAACATTAACCCATAGATCCTAGAAATGTAATTAATCTCAAGAAGAAAAAATAAGATCAAATCTATGCCTAGACCTATTATAGGTATATTGCTGAGACAAAAATAAATAGAAAAAAAATTAAATAGCCAGGCAATCATATACAGAAAAATAAAATTTTTAAGTACTGACTTCTCATCAGAAACAATGAAAGCTGGAAGACAATGGAAGAATATGTTTAAAATGCTGAAAGAAAAATTTGCCAATTAGGAATTCTATCTCCTTTAAAATGTGAAGGCAAAAATAAAGCCTTTTTTTAAGATAAAAATTGAGATAAGTCACTGCTGGTAGACATGCACTATAAAAAATATTAAAGGAAGTTCTTTACACTGAAGAATTGCATAGACAAAGGAGTGAAGAGCATCATTATATATGTGGGTAAATATAATTATTTTTATTTTCCTAACTGTATAATTGCCTAAAAAGTAATTGTGTAAAAGTACAGTTTATAATATATGTAGAAGTAAAATATATGAAAATACCACATTGCAAGATTCTTATAATATATACAAAGTGGCAGCATATTAATTCATGGAAGGTTATGATAAGTTAAGAATGTAAATAATACTTTCTAGATCAACCAGAAAAAACCAAATATAGTGAAAGGCTAATAGAGGAGATAAAACAGTGCTACATAATACTAAATTATTACAAAAGAAGGAGAAAAAAAAGGAACAAAGACAGGTGGGACAAATAGAAAATAAGATTGTAGTCTTATGTGCCATGTGCTTAGCTGTGTCCGACTCTTTTTGACCCCATGGACTGTAGCCTGCCAGGCTCCTTAGTCTATGGAATTTTCCAAGCAAGAATGCTGGAGTGGGTTGCCATTTCCTCCTCCAGGGGATCTTCCCAACCCAGGGATCAAACCCAAGTCTCCTGTGTCTCCTGCATTGCTGGCAGACCCTTTACCCGCTGAGCCATAAATCCAACTATATTAACAATTGTGTTAAATGTAAATTTATTAAGTACTCTAATTAAAGGCACTTATCAAATTGCATAAGAAAACAAGACCTAACTTTATGCTAAAGAGATGTACTTTAAACATAAACAGATGAATTAAAAATTTAAAATGGCAAAAGACAAAATGCATAAACACTAATCATAAGAAAGCAAAGCAGAACTAAGGGGAGAAATAAACAAATCCACAATTATTGTTGGATGTTAACTCTTCTGTCTCAGTAACTGATAAAACAAGCAGACAAAAATATTAGCGAGAATATAAGATTTGGAACAGTACTATCAACAACTTAATTTAATTAACACATTGAAAATTATACCCAAGAATTGCAGAATACACTTTTTTTTTCAAGTACACAGGAAATGCTCACCAAGATAAAACATATATAGGGTCATAAAGGACTTCCCTGGTGGCTCAGACAGTGAAGAATCCTCCTGCAATGTGGAGGACCTGGGTTTGATCCCTGGGTTGGAAAGATCCCCTGGAGGAGGGCATGGCAACCCACTCCAGTATTCTTGCCTGGAGAATCCCATGGACAGAGAAGCCTGGCTGGCTATAGTCCATGGGGTCGCAAGGAGTTGGACACGACTGAGCAACTAAGCCCAGTGCAATGGCAGGGTCATAAAACCATTTTCAGTAACTTTCAAAGGATTGAAGCTATATGGCATGTTATTTGATCACAAAAGAATTGAATTATAAATCATTAACAGAAAGAGATGTAGGGCTTCCCTGGAGACTCAGCAGTAGGGAATCTATCTGCCAATGCAGGAGACATGGGTTTGATCCCTGGGCCAGGAAGATCCCACATGTTGCAGAGCATCTAAGCCCTCAGCCACAATGACAGAACCTGTGCACCACAACTTCTGAAGCCTGAGCGCCCTAGAGTCCACGCTCCGTAACAAAAGAAAGCACTGCAGCGAGAAGACGTCTCACTGCAACTAGAGCAGCCCCCACTTGCCACAATTAGAAAAAAGCCCTCACAGCAAAGAACACCCAAGAGAACCAAAAGTAAATAAATACATAAACATTTTTAAAAAGAGATGTAAACTATCCCCAAGTTGAATTTGAAATAAATAATACTTTTAAAAATCACATCAGAAAAATTGTAGGATGCAGCCAACGTAGTACTCAGGGTATTATATACTTAAATTAGAAGAGGACAGATTTTACATTAACAATGCAAGAATCTAGAAAAAGAGAAGACTAAGCCAAAATATGTAGTAACAAAAAATAATAATAACATAAATCAATAAAATAGAAAAAGAATCTCAATATCAAATAGTGATTCTTTGACAAAGATCAATAACAGTAACATATTTCTAGGTAGATTGATAAAGAAAAAGAGAGAAAATACAAATAACAATATAAAGAATAGAAAGGGGTGTCACCACCAATCTTTCAAACTTTAAAAGGATAATAAAAGGTTATTATGAACACCTTTATGTGAATAAATTTGAGAATTTAGTTGAAACAGAATTTGTGTCCTACATACTGATATAAGAAGAAATAGAAAACCCAAATAATCCTATATCTTTACCTATGGGGAAGGAATTAAGAATCTTCTGTAAAGGAAATTCCAGTCTGTGATAGTTTCACTGGTAAATATTATCCAAATATGAGTAAGAAATATAATATCATTTTTGTATAAACTTTTTGAGAAAATAGAGGAGAAAATATATCCAAATCTACTTTATGAGACATTATAATGCCCCTATAATAATAGCCAAGGACATTATACAAAAAGAAAGTTATAATTAATATCTCTCGAGACCACAGACAAAAATATTTAACAGAATATTAGCAAACCAGTGACTTCCCTGGTGTTCCAGTGGCTAAGACTCCACACTCCCACGTGGGGGCCTGGGTTCAATCCTTGATCGGGGAACTGGATCCCACATGCCACAACTAAAGATTCCACATGCTGCAACTAAGACCTGGTACAGCCAAATAAATTAATTAATTAAAAAAAAGGAATATTAGCAAACCAAATCCGATAATACATAAAAATGATAATGCATCATGATCAGGGAGAGTTTATTCCAGGAGTGCAATATTGGTTTAATATTAAAGTTCAATGTAATTTATCACATCTACAAAATAAAGAACAGGGACACAATCATGTTCACATATGTAGGAGAACTTCAAATGACCATTCGGGAAAAAGAAAATTTAAAAAACATCAATTTTATTGAACCAGGAGTGAAGAGAACTTCTTTAACCCGATACAAGGCAACTATGAATAACCTACAACTAACCTCCCCCAGAGCATTAAGTCTGGAACAAGGCAAGACTACGTGCTTTCACCGTTTCTCAACATTGTACTGAATGTCCTAGTCAGGGCAACAAAGAAAAATGAAAAAGAGACAAAATCCATAGCGTTTAGGGGGAAAAAAAAAGAAGAAGCAAAACTGTTTTTATTCGTGGGTGACGTCTGTACTAGAAACAAGGATCAGGGCGAGTCATATTTTTCACAGTGTTACCAGTCACCAAACCACATAACCATCTAGACAACTCACAGGAAATCCCCCTAATATTCTGGGCCCGACCTTTTAGGCTTTCTGTCAAAACAAAGGCAGCGAACGCTGCTATGGAGGAGTGGCTTTCTGCCAAGGAAAGAACTCTGGGAGAGAAGTGGCCTGTTGACGGATTTGCCGGTGAGAAGCTGTGACTTTGACCAGTCACTACACCTCATCTTTGCCTCTGTGTCTTCATCTGTAAAATGGGAAAGGTAATCATTTCCAACTCTAAGATTCCAATTTTGGTCCCGAATAGGCAAAAATGTGTTCATTAAGCTTCCAGCCCCAGAGGAAATGAAGGTACAGGGGTGTGTTACAGTCCAGGTTCCTGGGAGCACCGAGAGCCTAAACCCCACGACGCATCCACTTCTCAGCATCTCCCATTGTTCTCTCTCACCTGCAGTAGCTTTTTTATTTTCTTTTTTGGCTGTGTGGCTTGTGGTTTCTTAGTTCCCTGACCCGGGATTGAACCCTAGGCCCTTCACAGTGAGAGCTCAGAGTCCTAAGCACTGAACTGTCAGGGAATTGATTGTGATAGTTTTAGGTGGACAGCAAAGGGACTCAGCCACACATATACAGGTACCCATTCTCCTTCAGACTCCCCTCCCATCCAAGCTGCCACATAGCTTTGGGCAGAGTTTCCTGTGCTATACAATTGGTCCTTGCTGATTATTCATTTTAAATATAACAGCATGTACATGTAGATCCCAAACTCCCTAACTATCCTTCCCCTCATCCTTCCCCCTGGCAACCATAAGTTCATTCTTTAAGCCTGTGAATATGTTACCAAAGAGATATTTTTAAGAATAAGTCAGAGCATGTCATTCTTCTGCTTCAGTCCCTCCAATGGCTTTCTCACTGATCTTGGAGTTAAACCCCAACTCCTGAACTGGGGCTCATGAGGCCTAAGGGCTTCCCAGGTGGCACAGTGGGAAAGAATCCACCTGTCAATGCAGGAGATGCAAGAGAGGTGGGTTTGATCCCTGGGTCAGAAAGATCCGCTGGAGTAGGAAATGGCAACCCATTCCAATATTCTTGTCTGGAAAATTCCATGGACAGAGAAGCCTCAGTTCAGTTTGGTCACTCAGTTGTGTTCAACTCTTTGAGACCCCATGAATTGCAGCATGCCAGGCCTCCCTGTCCATCACCAACTCCCAGAGTTCACTCAAACTCACGTCCATCGAGTCGGTGATGCCATCCAGCCATCTCATCCTCTGTCATCCCCTTCTCCTCCTGCCCTCAATCTTTCCCAGCATCAGGGTCTTTTCAAATGAGTCAGCTCTTCGCATCAGGTGGCCAAAGTATTGGAGTTTCAGCTTCAGGATCAGTCCTTCCCATGAACACCTAGGACTGATCTCCTTTAGGATGGACTGGTTGGATCTCCTTGCAGTCCAAGGGACTCTCAAGAGAAGCCTAGCAGGCTACAATCCACGGGGTTGAAAAGAGTCAGACACGGCTGAGTGGCTGAGCACACACACAATATGGCCTAACCGATGTGGCTCCTGACTACTTTTCGGACCTCACATTTCAGCCCTTGTCTCATCTTGTTCACCACACTCCAGCTACACTGGGCTTACTCTCCTGCAAGTATGCCAATGAGGTCTCCGCCTCACAGCCTTGGCCTTTCCTGGGACCCTCTCCTCTAAGATCTGGACGTGCTCATCTATTCTCTTCATCCAGGTCTCAGCAAGGCCTCTTTCTACCACCCTATCTAAAGCAGATATATCTTCTGCCTTACTTTTAAAAAACTCTCTTTCACTTTAGTCATTTTTATTTTCTTCACTCTGTAGTGCAATGGGTAATTTTCCTACTTATATGTTATCTGCTTCCTTTGCCTGACTTTCTCACCCTCGTTCACAGCTGTCCCTTTGTCTGGAGTGGTGTCTGGCATGGATTAGATGCTCAACATACCTTTTAGAATGAGTGAATGAGCTCTACTCTATCATATTGTATATCTTGCTTAAGTTGACACTAGATCAGCTTACCCCTCCATCAGCCTAGACCAAACCCAGACTTGTCCACAGATCCCAATCTACCTCTTCAAGCAAGTAAATGCAAACACATTATGCACGATACATTTATTAAGCCTCACATAACTAATTGTTCTGTGGACACAAAGAGTAAGACAAGATTTCTATGCAGCAGGACTTACAATCTAATAATGATGGAAGTAGATGAATAATAATAATTAAAATTTGAATGTTATACTATTTTAATAATTGATAGAATTATAATTTTAACACCTAAAATTTCCAGTTTTCAAAGTACATTTCCCTATGAGTTATATCATCCGATACCAAGAAAATAGCCATCTTTTTCTGTCATTATTTTCAACCAGAAAGAAGTCAGACAAAGAAAAGACAATAGAAGTACCCCAGCACAGTGGAAAGAACATGAGATTTGGAATTCTCTAGAAGACCTATGCTCATTCCTTTAAAATGTACTGATGATAATAATAACCACTATTTAGTACGAACCTACTATGAGCCCAAGCCGGACTCAGTGATGCCATACAATTAACTAAGAATCAGTATATACTATAGTATATATATATATATATATGACTTTTTTATAGTATATATAGGTGACTTTGAGGAAGTAACTCAGCCTCTTTAAATCTCAGTTTCTCATCCCTAAAATGTTGAAACTTCACTTCATGATTGTTGTCAGAATTTGAAAGAGTGTACAAGGAAAAGTTGGTATATGAGAGGAACTTCAAATATTAACTTATTTTTAACAGTCACCTCAAATAAAGTATTTTTTGATAGTTATATTTATCAAATATTTAGAAGGATCTGTTGGTAACAAAGACCAGTGATGACTGCAGTCCAGCTGTCACCTACTCCTGACCAGAGCTATTTTGATCACTGAGGAATTTATATCCTTCCCAGGCCAGAAGCAGTGAGGCTCCATAGCCAATGTGGGAGTCTGCAGTTCTGAAGGATTAAAACAAAACAAAATAAACCACTGATAACTCAAATGTAAGGGCTTCCCAAGTGGCTCAGTGGTAAAGAAGCAGCCTGCCAACGCAGGAGATGCAAGAGACAAGTATTTGATCCCTGGGTCAGGAATATCACTTGGAGGAGGAAATGGCAACCCACTCCAGTATTCTTGCCTGGGAAATCCCATGGACAGAGGAGCCTGGCGGGTTACAGTCCATGGGGTCGCAAAGAGTCAGACATGACTGAGCATGCACACATCTCAAACATAAATTCTATATAATAAATTCTTAATTATAACATTTTATTCCCTTACTAAACAAATCAATGTCTCAGAGTTGCCATAAAACTGGCTCCAAACAAGAACTTATTGACCATTCTAGAGTTGGGGGAAGAAAAGTCTTTATTAAAGAAGTGTCATTTGAGCTGACTCTGGCAGGATGGGTAATATTTGCCACGGGGGTAATGAGATTTGCCGGTGGCTCAGCAGTGAAGAATCCACCTGCAGTGCAGGAGACTCGGGTTCTATTTCTGGATTGGGAAGATCCCCTGGAGGAAGGCATGGCAACTCCAGTATTCTTGCCTTGGAAATCCCATGGACAGAGGAGGCTGGCGGGGTACAGTCCATGCGGTCGCAAAAGAGTCAGATACAACTTAGAGACTAAACAGAAACATTGAGATTTCCCCTATGGGATGAGTAATTCAGAAGCACAGAGTAACACAAACTATTTGGAATCCCATCTACATATATTTTTAAACTAGATTACCTTTGTGGCACTGTTTTCTTTGTTGTTGCTCTTTTAAAAAATGATATTAAAATAACTATGTTTCTGGAGAGATTCAATTAAAGGTACAGCATCCAAGGTCTTTGTTAGAGTTATTTTACGTGTCAGGAAGAAGATAGGCTGGAATCATGGTCGGATAGACTACAGATCAAATAGTCAGTCAGCATGCAGATAATAGAAAATCAAATATACTGGGTTTGAGGAAGGAACAAATTTAAAACTCTTGGAACACTGGAGTTCCCTAATGAATTTCCGAGAAAATGTGCTCAATTGTTTGTCAAGTGGCTATCTCCCAAGTGCTAAAAGTATGCCCACAGGAAGAAAAACATCATATTCCTCTAGGAGACCTTATATATTCTCCAGGTATCATTTTATCCATAAGAGACCAAGAGTGGGTGCACTCACCAGTGTGTTCACGCACACATTCCACTGGTGGATGTAGCAATGAGGAGAAAATACCATTTTTTTGGTGGCATCAGTTAAAAGATGACCAAGAACAGTTTCCCAAAGATCTCCCTTGCTGCTCATGGCTTGCCCCCAAGTATCTTGTAACACTTCTTTCCCGAAGAGAACCTTCCTGTCACGAGCCCTCACTATCCCAGCGCTATATATAACCACGGTAGTGAGGTAACACTACCTGTATTTTATTTTTACATACGAGGAAACTGAGGTTCAGTGCGCTCAGCTAGCGTCAGAGCCAGGATTTCAACCCCATCCTCTGTCTCCACTAGCTTCTTCCTAAGTTCCTTGAACCTTCTAAGTACTTCCTGAGACTCCTACTGTGAGTCTTCCCTGGTGGTCCAGTGGTTAAGAATCTGCCTGTCAATGCAGGGGACACAGGTTCAACCCCTGGCCCGGGAAGATCCCACATATCACGGGATAGCTAAGCCCGTGTACCACAACTAATGAGCCCACAAGCTCTAGAGCCTGTACTCCACAACAAGAGAAGCCACTGCAATGAGGAGTCCACACGAAGCCACAGAGACTCAGCACAGCCAAAAAAGTAAAAGAAATTAAAAAAAAATTTTAATGTTAAAAAAGAAGACTCCTACTGAGCTAGTTGTCTAAGACCAAGAATTGACTATAAGACAGATACCTTATACACTGCCCGGACCCCTGTCTGCTCACTGTCCTACCTTTCATAACAATTATCATTAATCACCAATTATGTGCCAAACATTATGTCAGATGCTGGGGATATGAAAATTTGTAAGATAATCCTGGTTTCAAAGATCTCATTATGTAGTAAGGAACTCAGTTTTATCCTGGGTCCCTGTGACATCAACTACGTTTTTTAAATCCTTTATACCTGAATCAACCTTGCCAAACAATAATGGAGCAATCCAAGAGGCTAAAAGAGAAAAAGACAATGAGAAAGGAATTCTTTAGGGAAAGGGGCTAGAAAAACTATATTCCAAATTTTTCTTAGTAACAACTGGGAAAAATCACCCATTTTATTCCTTGCTACAAGCCTTGCAGAAAGGAGTAGATGAAAATACAAACTATGCAACCATTGGCAACAGGTTTAATCTGTCTGGATCTTGTTTCCTTTATAAGACTAATAATTCATGTTCTGAATCAGAGTCACTAATAAAGATCAGATCAAAATCTTGCTGGTCATATCATATAACCCCTTCATTTCACAAATAGGGAAATAGTTCCAGAAAGAGAAAGTGACTTGCTTAAACCATCAGGGCTATTTGGTGTCAGATCTAGGATTAGAACCCATGCCTCCTTGTCAGGTTGGTGGGGGGTCTTCTTCCTTGATCAGAGGTACAGAGTGTATAGGACATTAAATATATACTAAATCACATCCATCATAGCTTGCATGCATAAAGGTTTTCACTGTTTTGAAAAGAGAATGAATGTACATCATCCCTATTTTGAGGTTTTTAAACCTCAGAAGGCCCCATGAGGCAGTAACGGGAGATACTCTTTTTTTATATTTATTTATTTGGCTGTGCCAGGTCTTGGTTGCAAAACATGGGATCTTTAGATGTGGCATGTGAACTCTTAGCTGTGGCATGTGGGATCTAGTTCCCTGGCCAAGGATTGAGCCCAGGCCCTGTACACTGGGAACACAGAGCCCTAGCCACCGGACCACCAAGGAAGTCCACAGGCGAAATACTATTATCCCCATTTTACTGAAGAGGAAAGTGAAGCTCAGAGGACTCTTAATATTTTCCCAATATCACACAGCATGCAGCAGAGACAGACCATTGAGCCAGGCTTTTAATTCTGATCCACTAATAATTCCTACACATTGAGTTTGGAGCAGGCAGAAAAACAGAATACACCAAAAAAAAAAAAAAATGTTCTTTGAAGCCTTAGAAAACAAGACCTCAGGTATATGATTTCATTTGGAAATGAGATACTCCTCAATAAAAGGACATTCCCGGTTAACTGGAGCAGACCCATCTATGCGGCTCCCTCTTGTCCCCTCTTTAACTCTCTTTTCAACTGCTTTTCATACAAGGCCTTCCAAGTGCTTTACTATCTGGAACAACTTTTCTGAAAGGTAAATAATTTAGGCTAAGAACTAGTCAGGAACGTTCACAAAAATTCACCTGCAAATATATTCATTGCTACATTACCTACAATAGCCCCGCTCCGAAATTTTTAGGCTGAGAAATTGCCAACAATAAGGGATTGTTAAATACATCATGATACATGCATGTATTGGAGTTCTACTCAGCCATTTAAAATTCTGTTGTAGTGAATAGATATTGCCTGGGTCAGGAAGATCCCCTGGAGAAGGGCACAGCAACCCACTCCAGGATTCTTGCCTGGAGAATCCTGTGGACAGAGGAGCCTGGCAGGCTACAGTCCATGGGGTCGCAAAGCGCTGACAACTGAAACGACTTAGCACACGTGTGGGTAGACGTTACATGAAAATCTGTTCTCAATAGTTTAAATGAAAAATCCATATACAGGCTTGCTTTTGTAAAATAAACCTATATACAGTTATATACACTAAGATGCTATCTCTGAGTGTTAGATATTATTAATAAGTTCTATTTGATTAAGTGTACTTTCTAATATTTTTACAAAGAAAACAGTGGTCAGGACACGGAAGAAACCTAAATGTCCATTGGCAGAGGAATGGATAAAGAACATGGATTCCTATACAATGGAATATTACTCGGTCATAAAAAAGAAATGAAATGGTGTGTTTTCAGAGATGTGGATGGACCTAGAGATTTCCATACAGAGTGAAGTAAATCAGAAAGAGATAGATAAATACAGTATAATATTCCTTACATGTGGAATCTAGAAAAATGATACAGATGAACTTATCTGCAAAGCAGAAATAGAATGAGAGACAGACAGAGATAATCCAGTCATAAAAAGAAGGAAACCTTGCTGTCTGGGACAACACAGATGAACCTAAAGGGTATTGTGCTAGCAAAATAAGCCAGACAAAGAAAGACAAACAATGTTTGGTCTCACTTACATGTGGGATCCAAACAACATCTAACTCATAGATACAGAGATGGGGAGGGGGAGTAAAATGGGTAAATGTGGTTAAAAGGTCGAAATTGCCAGTTATAAAATACATTTGACCGTCAAACAACAGGGATTTGAACTGCTTATCCACTTATACATGGATTTTTTTTTTTTCCAATACTTCAGGTCAGTTCAGTCACTCAATTGTGTCCGACTCTTTGCGACTCCATGGACTGCAGCAAGCCAGGCCTCCCTGTCCATTACCAACTCCTGGAGCTTACTCAAACTCATGTCCATAGACTCGGTGATGCCATCCAAACATCTTATCCTCTGTCGTCCCCCTCTCCTGCCTTCAATCTTTCCCAGCATCAGGGTCTTTTCCAATGAGTCAGTTCTTCACATCAGATAGCCAAAGTACTGGAATTTCAGCTTCAGCATGAGCCCTTCCAATGAATATTCAGGACTGATTTCCTTTAGGATGGACTGGTTGGAGCTCCTTGCAGTTTCCTTGGATCCAATACTGAATACTCCATCACTAAACAATCCACAAGGGTCCCAGGTTGCTCAGTGATAAAGAATTTACCTGCCAACGTGGGAGATGTAAGAGATGCAGGTTTGATCCCCGGGTCAGGAAGATTCCCCTGGACTAGGAAATGGAAATCCACTCCAGTATTCTTAAGTGGAACATTCCATGGACAGAGGACCCTGGCGGGCTACAGTCCGTGAGATTTCAAGGGTTGGACACGACTGAGCACACAGACGATCCACAGTTGCTTGAAACCATGGATGTAGACCTACGGATATGGAGGCCAGACTGTAAAATTACGTGAATTTTTAACTACACAGAAGGTTGGCATCCCTAACTCCTGCATCGTTCAAGGGTCAACTGTAAATAAGTCCTGGGGATATAATGTACAGTTTGATGATTATAGTTAATAATATTGTATTGTAGGTTTGAAAGTTGTTGAGAGAACAGATCTTAAAAGTTCTCATCATAAGAAAAAGTATTCCTTACTATATGATGATGGACGGTAACTAGACTTCTTGAGCTGATCATTTCACAGTACACATATATCGAGTCATGCTGTATACCTGAAACTAATATAATAAGATAATTATAGCTCAATTTGAAAAAGACATGTTGATGAGCTAAATATATATATATATATATATATTTCCTTCATTTTCAGAGGAACATCTTCCTGACAGCCTAGTCATCACTGTGAACCTGTTGCTGGCCAGACAGGAGCTATGCATTCAAGACGTACTGAAATGTGTAGGACTTGTTTCCACTACATTAAACAGTCTTGAACCAGTGTGCTCTTTGAGTTCTCATGACTGCATTTTATAGTCTTTCTATTGGTTATCTCAAAATCAGCTTTTTTCATCCTGTCACTATCAATTATTATCTCAAAATCAGCTTTTCCATCTTATTGCCACCAATGCCACCCTTCCGCCAACTTCGAGTCCACAGCTTCTAATCTGAAGTGGGCTGGGAAATTGGATCACCAAAAATTAAGAATCACTAGGGACTTCACTGAAGGTCCAGTGGTTAAGAATCTGCCTGCCAGTGCAAGGTTCACAGGTTCAATCTCTGCTCTGGGAAGATTCCACACGCTGCAGGGCAATGAAACCCAAGCACCACAAACGAGCCCACACACTTAGAGCCCCTGCAAGAGAAACCACTGCAACGAGAAGCCTGCACACTGCAACGAGAGTAGCTCCCACCTGCCACAACTAGAGAAGGCCCATGCCCAGCAATGAACACCTGGCCCAGCCAAAAATAAGTACATAAATAAAAATTTTAAAAGCCTTTAAAAAACTTAAGAATCATTTGTAAAAGAAATGCACATGAAAGCCATCAAGAAAGAATGTGCTGCTACTGCTGCTAAGTCATTTCAGTCGTGTCCGATTCTGTGCGACCCCATAGACGGCAGCCCACCAGGCTCCCCCATCCCTGGGATTCTCCAAGCAAGAACACTGGAGTGGATTGCCATTTCCTTCTCCAATGCATGAAAGTGAAAAGTGAAAGTGAAGTCGTGTCTGACTCTTAGCGACCCCATGGATTGCAGCCCACCAGGCTCCTCCGTCCATGGGATTTTCCAGGCAAGAGTACTGAAGTGGGGTGCCATTGCCTTCTCCGAAGAAAGTATGTAGTACTATGCAAATATATAAACTTCAATAATTCTATGCTTTTTATATTATTTTATAGATGGATTTACATTTATATGATTGCACCTCAATTACCTCAGCTGGGAAGTGGGTATATTAATATAGCTACCTTCTATATTTGTCATGACAATCAAAGATGTTATTTTTTGTTAGGCACTTAAACCAGGGTCTGGCACATGTTAAATAATGAGTAGTGAAGTGAAACACTCAGTCGTGTCCAACTCTTTGCGACCCCATACAGTCCGTGCGATTCTCTAGACCAGAATACTGGAGTGGGTAGATTTTCCCTTCTCAAGGAGATCTTCCCAACCCATGGATCGAACCCAGGTCTCCTGCATTGCAGGCGGATTCTTTACAGCTGGGCCACAAGGAAAGCCCATAATGAGTAAGTGCTTGTTAAATATATATATATATTAGAGTTAAATAAAATCACATGGTCTCTGAATCAGAGTGTAAAGGGCTTTGACATGAATAAAATGCTTGACTATGAGAAAACTATCTGTGACATCTACCTTCTCTTCTTGGAAATTTTTATAGTTTAATTGATGGCTCTCAGGCCTATTATACCAGGATATGCTACACAGGACTCACACATGTACACACACACAAAGTATATAGATACCAGTACTCCCATCACTCCTCTCTCTATGATTCCCTGAACTCTCCTGGCCAAGGATTCACACAAGGAAGCAATATGACTTCCAGGACATTTTGAGAGTGAAACAAAATGTCTCAACACAATAATAACTAAGATAATACATACTACTCATTGAACATATTCCCATCTGAGCCAAATGCTTTCCATACATTAATTTACTTAATGTCCACACAATCATCTGATGTAGGGACTATTGCAATTCCCTGTCTATGGATACAGGACACCTTCTGGAGACATTAAATAATTTGCCCAAGCTCATGCAGCACTATCCACATTGACTCCCAAGGCAGTGGCTGGAAAGCATTGTTTCCAAGACATTCTATTGTTATGTAGGTGCGTGTAATTCCCTGAAGGGAGTTATCCCTATAAGAATGAGCACTAATTGCCTGGCCTCAATTTAGAAGTCATAGGTGATCCCAGTTTTACTCCCTCTCTTGCCTAGAGCACTGGTTATCCCGATTTGTTTATGGAATTACTGGGGACATGAGGAAATTCTCCAGAAAGCCCTGATTACTGTTCTGCACCTGGAGGCAAAAGTCCCGTGTTTGAGACCTGCCTTCTCATCCTTGTTACTGGATGAACACAGAAATTTTTTTCTTTTTTTAAGATTTTATTGATTGATTTGGCTGCATTAAGTCTTAGTTTTATCTCACAGGCTCCAGAGTGCTGGGGCTCATTGAGGGCTCAGTTGTTCCATGGCACGTGGGATCTTAGTTCCTTGACCAGGGATGGAACCCACATCCCTAAATTGCAAGGTGGATTCTTAACTACTCTACCACCAGGGAAGTCCGCAAACACACAGATCTGATTCAAACTCTTCAAGCATCAGTTTCTTTATATTCAAAGCAGACACAGTGACAGTTGAGTTTGTTGTGAGAGCCAAAGGCACTAATATTTGAGAAAGAGTTTTATAAACCCTAATGACCTATGATAGGAGGTAAGTTATTGTTTGTTGAAAAACATGTCCTCCTGGTGAAACCCAGCCATAACTGCATGGTGATAACTGACTCCATGTCCGTACATGGCAGCCTCAGTCAGCCATGCCACTCAGAGAACATCTGAGATGGGTGGCTTTGGAAGTGATGTGCCCAGAGTTAGATTCCATCAGGATGCAGATATATTGTCCTCTGTACCTTCAAAGTACCTAGTCTACAGAAATGTGCTTGAGTTGTAATAATAATGGGTGTAGTCAGACATCAGGAAGAACTTCACTAAGATTAAGTTAGAGACTCTGAGAACTCCCTTTTGGGAATATTAAAGTGAAAGAGGAGAGTGAAAAGGTTGGCTTAAAGCTCAACATTCAGAAAATGAAGATCACGGCATCTGGTCCCATCACTTCATGGGAAATAGATGGGGAAACAGTGGAAACAGTGTCAGACTTTATTTTTTTGGGCTCTAAAATCACTGCAGATGGTGACTGCAGCCATGAAATTAAAAGACACTTACTCCTTGGAAGGAAAGTTATGACCAACCTAGAGAGCATATTGAAAAGCAGAGACATTACTTTGCCAACAAAGTTCCGTCTAGTCAAGGCTATGGTTTTTCCTGTGGTCATGTATGGATGTGAGAGTTGGACTGTGAAGAAGGCTGAGCACTGAAGAATTGATGCTTTTGAACTGTGGTGTTGGAGAAGACTCTTGAGACTGCAAGGAGATCCAACCAGTCCATTCTGAAGGAGATCAGCCCTGGGATTTCTTTGGAAGGAATGATGCTAAAGCTGAAACTCCAGTACTTTGGCCACCTCTTGTGAAGAGTTGACTCATTGGAAAAGACTCTGATGCTGGGAGGGATTGGGGACAGGAGGGAAAGGGGACGACAGAGGATGAGATGGCTGGATGGCATCACTGGCTCAATGGACGTGAGTTTGAGTTAACTCCGGGAGTTGGTGATGGACAGGGAGGCCTGGCGTGCTGCGATTCATGGGGTCACATAGAGTCAGACACAACTGAGCAACTGAACTGAACTGAACTGAAAAATAAAATAGGTGTTTCTACCTTGAATGTTTCAAGAATTGACCTGACCAGAGCTAGAGGCTGGGATGAAATGACCTCCTCGGGTCTTTTCTACTTCTGTCCGGCTCTGATGTTCTAGCATTAGACCCTTTTGCTAGATGTTCCCAGTCAAGTTCGTTTAGATGTCCTGGGCTCCTTGTCCATTAGATCAGCTGCATCCACAATGCCACAGAAAACTCTTTACGACTGAATAATTTCTTTGGTGTACTTTGAAGCAGTCTACAAAGAACATACGTTAACTTTCATATAACTTAGAACACAAGGGACTATGGCACTCAATTTCTTCAGCAAGTCTGTAATTATTACTTATGATAATAATATCTTATATCTATATAGTGTTTTATTATTGTTGTTGTTATTTTTTAGTCTCTAAGTCATGTCCCACTCTTTTGTGACCCCATGAACTGTAGCCTGCCATGCTCGTCTATCCATGGAATTTTCCAGGCGAGAATACTAGAGTGGGTTGCCATTTCCTTCTCCAGGGGATATACCTAACCCAGGGATCAGACTCACATCTCCTGCTTGGCAGGCACATTCTTCACCACTGAGCCACCTGGGAAGCCCTCATATAGTACTTTATACCCTTCAGTATATTCTAATTTTATTAGATTTCAGAGCCACTCTTGTACTACAAATAAGCGATTACTATGCTCCATATTTTACAAAGGACAAAATGAATACAGAGGTTTGGTGAGCTGCCTAAGACAACACACTTAATAACTGAGTTGACTTCAGGAGACATACCATGCTCCAGCACGTGTAGAAAACAAATCCACTTTCATTCCATGGACCACCAAAGATAGAAGCAGCAAATGGGGTGAGGAATTCCAGGCCAGTGTTCACATAGCTATTTACCCATCCAGTCCAAAAGCTAGATTTACTTTTCTGGAATAAGACATTCTGTTCATTCTGACCACAGAAAACCTGGCCAAGTATTACTCTTGCCCTTTGTGGGAATCTCCCATACCCAGCAGTTCCCAACAGCAAATCTTGGAAACTTCTTGCAAAGATCACCCCTAAATGGAGGATCTAAGTCTAGGAAGCCCAAGTTTCCATCTTGCCTTAATACAGAACTAACAGCCAGCTGACATGGCGGAAGGGCAGTTGCAATTTGACTTATATTTAGATAGAAAATATAAAACGGTATCATTGTAGAGTACATCATAGCTTCTAAGATGTTATTTAAAAGTTCCCAACTTTAAGCAATTTTCAAATCACATTTAAGAGGTAGATGGAAGATCGCATAACCACATTCCACATAGGAAGCTGAGATTCACCTTGTGGTGTGAGATGATACCCATCCCAGACCCAGGGGTCTGTGGAACCATGACAGGAGAACTAACCCATTAGGAGAATCCTGTATTTGGTGTGGATAATAGGTGGTGACGGAAATCTTAGCTTTAACTTTTTCCTATTTTGAGTTTTCTTTTTTTCAACATTCTAATAACAACAAATATTTATTTGTTAATCTTTTTAAACAGTAGCTGCCTTCAGATGACTTTTGTGGCACTTTAACATTAAAGCTCTTGGGATCACAAAGAGTCAGACATGACTTAGCGACTGAACAATAAACAATAAAACATTAAAGCACATTTAAAAAAAAATCACAAAACCAAGCGACCGTACACAATTTTCAGATAGTTCTACATTTACAAAATGGAAAACTTCCAACAATAGTAAATCTAAATAAAATGGGCCTTTATCCCTATAAGGGCCTTCCTAGTGGCTCAGAGGTAAAGAATCCTCCTACAATGCAGAGACGCAAGAGACGGTGGTTCCATCCCTGGGTCTGGAAGAGCCCCTGCAGAAGGAAATGGCAACCCACTCCAGTATTCTTGCTGGGAAAATCCCATGGATGGAGGAGCCTTGTGGGCTACTGTCCAAAGGGCTGCAAAGAGCTGGACACGACTGAGCGACTAAACACACACACACACCCACGTAAACCCATTAATGTTCTTTTAACATTGCCCTTCCTTATAGACTAAAGGATCTCTAGTTTAATTGAAGATTTTTGCCCAGGAATTTTCTCACATCACCAAATTGTATCAGTCTAGGTCAAAATAAATATCTATTTCCATATAAAAATTTTTAAATAATTTGGAAGAATAGAAATAAGTTATTCAATATTCAGAATTTTGGTTTATTTAAATTCACACTTTTTTTTTCATGTACAGTCATATTATAAGGTAAGATATATGGGGGAACTAATGAGAATGAAACATATAGTTGAGATATTACAATTCAAACTAAGCCTATGTTATATAATAATGATTTTTAAACACAAAAGCTCCATGGTATTTCATTTATTTCAAATATTACTCAAACAGCATCACAGTTTTTAAATGTTGGCTACAAAAATTATCAGGTTAGTACATCAGTTATATGTCTTACTCTGTATTAACAGATTATGTCTACATTTTCAGAGACAAATTTGGATTAAATTCTTATATAACTTTACCACTGAGCTAAAAATAAATATGGAAAAATATTGGTCTGATTCTTTGAAGGATTTTTTTAATTAGAAATAACACATTAAAATAAAGTGTATGTAAACAATATAGCAGAATCAGGGCATAGATTTATGTGATCCCAAAACAAAAACTCAATCACCAAAAACCAAAACAAACAAAAATAAAGCAAGCTTTTTAAAAAAGGCTTAAGCCATGGAACTTCAAATTCTAAATAATAATTATTCCAAATTCATTTCTATAACTTATCACTTACAAGTATCTTTTTTCAAACTGGCCAACGAAAATGTGCTTTATGAATCCCAACAGATTATGTCTCTTTCTGTATCCAATCTTCTACTCTGAATGATGTTTTTCCCCAAGTTAACATAATTTTTTTACATTTTTAAAAAGAGATAAAAAGATATAGTACCCTAACAGGACAAGAAACTTGGAAACCATACACACACAAAGTAAAATTTCATTAAAGGTTTTTCCTTAGTAAAGTTAATAAAAATAAAAACACATTTTATAACACTTTTTTTTTCACTCAAAAAGATTTCAAAGTTCACCAAACCAAGATTCGTTTCACTCATTACTGATGTGTGTTCATCCTTGCAGAGGATGTATGGAATCTGATTAACAGCAAAAGTATACTTCCAATATTACTGTCCTTCTGGACCAAGAACCCAGAAAAGATTCTTTAAAAAGAGTCCTCAGAAGAAAATCGAGGATTCTTTTGTGTGTGTGTGTGGAGTCAGTTGCAGTGGAACCTCCTTAAATGGACCAAACTAGTCTTCTGCCAGTCTTGATGCCTGGAGCTTTGCTGTGTCAGGTGGATGGCAAACCTCCCGCAATCTCAGCCCCAGCCTCAGCCTGTCTGCCAAACAACTTTCTAGAGACTTGGATGATGAAGATATTCTCTTTGAAATAAAACAATCTGTCTAGGGTTCCTTTTTATCCTGACCATTTACAAGAGTATTGGAAAACTTCCTTGGTGATCCAGTCGTAAAGAATCCACCTAACAATGTAGGGGACGTGGGTTTGATCCCTGGTCCGGGAAGATCCCACATGCCACAGAGCAACTAAGCCCCTGTGCCACAGCTACTGAAGCCTTGGTGCCCTAGAGCCTGTGCTTCACAGCAAGAGAAGCCGCCATAATAAGAAGCTCCAGAATTAGAGAGAAACTCCCGCTCGACGCAACTATAGAAAGCCTGTGCACAGCAGTGAAGACCCAGTGCTGCTGCTGCTGCTGCTAAGTCGCTTCAGTCGTGTCCGACTCTTTGCGACCCCATAGACGGCAGCCCACCAGGCCCCGCCGTCCCTGGGATGCTCCAGGCAAGAACACTGGAGTGGGTTGCCATTTCCTCCTCCAAATGAATATTTAAAAAAAAAAAAAAAAAAAAGAGTATCTGAACACAATGAACCCTAAGGTTAGCTCAGAGAGGAAATAGTTCCTTTTACTTAACAGGGAAAAACCCAGACCCAGACTCAACTCACTTTCAAAATCCACGTTCCAATGTTCCTTCCCATCCATCTTTTAGTGCAGAACCACAGTTAAAATAATCAGGATGATACAGCCGGATGACAGACCTTAACTCAAACAGCTTACAGCCAGTCATATTTTCCACTCCTTACCTACTACATTTGAGTGTAGTATCATGGGCTGAATGTCTGTGTTCTCCCAAAATTCATATGTTGAAGCCCTAACACTTAGTGTGATGAAATTAGGAGGCGGAGCCTTGGGGAGGTAATTCGATCTAAAGGAGGTCATGAGGGAGTGGAGTCCCATAATGGGATTAGTGCCCTTATAAGAAGAGAAAGAGAGACCAGAATTTGCTCTCCCCACACACATGTGCTGACGTGCTAAAGAAAGGCAACGGGAATACACAGCAAGAAGCAGGCAGTCTACAAGCCAGGAAACTGGCTCTTACTCGGAACCGAAGCTACCAGGACCTTGATTTTGGACTTCTAGTCTCCACGATCCTGAGAAATAAACGTCTGCTATTTAAGCCACTCAGTCTGCGGTGTTTTGTTACAGCAGCTTGAGCTGCCTAAGACAAATGGCATACGTGTCTTTCTAAACAAGCACACCTGAGGACCGTTATTCAGTCATTTGCTTATTTATTGGATAAAAATGAAATGAGTGCTACTTTGTGCCAGACGCTGCTGTAAGTATGGAGGGTCAGCAGTGTGTGTCAGCTGGTGGTGTTTTTATCTTTGCGACCCCATGGACTATAGCCCACCAGGCTCCTCTGTCCGTGGGATTTTCCAGGCGAGGATACTGGAGCTGGTTGCCATTTCCTTCTCCCGGGGATCTTCCTGACCCAGGGATCGAACCAAGTCTCGTGCACTGGCAGGCAGATTCCTTATTGCTGAGCCACCAGGGAAGCCCAAATCCCTACTCTCATGGAGGTTACATTTCTCAAGTTGCCTTCCAAGACCACATTGGGAATATCCCACCAAATTAGCTAATATTACCAAAGGACCAAATCTGTGTGTGCATATTATTGGTACAATGAATTCGCACTACACCTTACCTCTAAAGGGTTTTTGTGTCTTTAAAGACATTACCTCCCACATCCAAGCTGTTATCTCACAGAAATGGAAAGGGGCACTTGCTGGGAGGAAAACACGAACTTAGTATTTATACATTTTTGTATTATTGAACTAATTGAAATGAGCATGTATTACCTTTGTATATATAATTCCATAAAAGTTCTTTTTAACTTTACAATCAGCCCCTCAATATTCCTGAGAGACGAGGGCCAGACAGATGGAAGTGAATGAGGTCCAGAGAATGACTCTGGTTATGAGGAGAGAATTGCCTCACAGATATCCCTTCCCTAGAACCCAGTCAAGTGACCACAAAGTTCTCCAGTAGCAACAAGGAAAGGGGCGTAGCCAGTGCTGGAAGTAAGACTCAAAAAGTGGCAGCTAAAAAGGAAATCAGGACTTCCCTGGGGGTCTAGTGGTTAAGAATCTGCCTGCCAATGCAAGGGACACAGGTTCAATCCCTGGTCCAGGAAGATTCCACATGCTGTGGGGCAACTAAGCCCGAGCGCCACAACTACTGAAGCCCACGCCCTCTCGAGCCCATGCTGCACTAGAGAAGCCACCGCAAGGAGAAGCTCCCGCACGGCAACTAGCGAGTAGCCCCCACTCACCGCAACTAGAGAAAGCCCTTGAGAAGCAACAAAGACCCAGAGAAGCCAAAAACAAATAAATACATTAAAAATTTTTTAAAGAAAATCAGTTCTGATTTGGGATGGAGCTGGGCAGCAGAATGGAATGCCCACTAACTGCATACTGACTTTTCAAAAGCTCTCACAATAAGTCACACCAATCATGAAAATTCTCACTAAAACTCCAAACCTGGTAAGAAGAAAACTGGGACTAGCGTAGCGTCTTCCTTCTTCACTGGGAAGTAGGGGGAACAATCGCAATGATAGAAGCAGGGGAAGTGGACAAGGAGGCTGCCTCCTGCAGAAGTGGAGGCTCCAGGCATGTCCTGAGTGGGGCAGGGATCTGAAGCCAGAAGTTATCTATCCAGCAAAAGGAGATCCACCTCCCACCTGGAGCCAGGTGCTGAGAATGCTGGTCCAGGACAACTAATGAACCTTCAAAGGGAGAGCAGAGCCCAAACTGTCTAACAAAGCCTGCCCCAGGTGAATCCTCTCTGTTCCCTTGCTCTTTAGGAAAAACTGGAGGGCTCTTAAAGTGTAGACCTTAAGAAAAAAAACCAAATGATACTGTGAGATGATAGTTAAGGTACTACTAACACTGTAAGAGTAAAGAGAGAAAATACAATATAGATAGAACTGCTAAAGCATGATCAAGATAAAAAATCAACGCAGGGACTTTCCTGGTGGATCCAGACACAACAGAAGACCCTGCATGCCCCAACTAAGACCCAATGCAGCCAAATAATTAACAAGTATTTTTAAAAAATGAAATGGCACTAAAACAAGTCTGTATATCACACTCACACATGCTGCTGCTGCTGCTAAGTCGCTCCAGTCATGTCCGACTCTGTGCAACCCCATACACAGCATGCAAAAGACACATAAATAACCAGCCTACAAAATATAACTCAATAAAGAGGAGAGAAATCCTTTACAAGTGTGTTTAACTAAAGAATAACCGAGTAAGAACATGAGGTCAAGAGATGATTTAAAAAAAACCAGAATGAGATGAAAAAAGAAACAACAGGTTGGAGGAAACAAATGGATGCCAGAACAATATCATTTAAAAATTATAAATAAAAATACCAAAGGGACAGAATAGACAGAGCTGAAAAAAAAATCACAGGTGTAGAATAAAGGTTGAAATAATTAAATGTATGTGAAAGAGAGAAAGCAGATTAGGGAGAAGCCAATAAACATGGAAGATAAACATAATAATAATAGGTATCTTTAAAGTATCAAACTCAACACATAAAGTGGGAAAAAGTACCGAAAGACCCAACAAAAGAAAATTTCCCTAAAAAAAATAGTAGCCTTTAAAATAGAGTTTATTATATGCCAGACACTATTCTATGCACTTGACACAAATTAACTAAAATCATCCCAACCAATTTTAGAGGCAGACATAATTATTTACATTTACAGATAAGTTGTAAATGGACTGCAGGGAGATCAACCAGTCAATCTTAAAGGAAATCAATCTTGAATATTCATTGGAAGGACTGATGATGAAACTGAATACTTTGGCCATTTGATGCAAAGAACGGACTCATTAGAAAAGACTGTGATTCTGGGAAAGATTGAAGGCAAGAGGAGAAGGGGACGACAGAGGATGAGATAGCTGGATGGCATCACTGACTCGATGGATGTGAGTCTGAGTGAACTCCGGGAGTTGGTGATGGACAGGGAGGCCTGGCGAGCTGCAGTCCATGGGGTCGCAAAGAGTCGGACACGACTGGGCGACTGAACAACGACTGAACAACAGATAAGCTGAGGCATAAAGAGATTAATAACTTGCTAAGATCTTACAGTTAATAATATTAAGTCAGGTAGAACTGAAAATGTCTATGGAAAAGCACACACTGGGTTCTAGAAATATGGAATGTAACATTTACAAGGCCGAAACAACATCAAGGGTAAAGAAAACACTTTTTACACATTCAGTCATACAAGGTAAATTACTGACAATGAGAAATAATCACCCGACGTCCTTCTCCGAAATAATATTCAATGCCAAAAAGATAACAGAGGAATAACTATATAGCTCTTTAGAAATAAAGGGTGACCCAAGAACAGTATCCTTATTCAAACATATAGGCAACATATACAAAAGAATTCAATGAAACAGTACCAGTAAGTTGTTTTAGAAGAAAAAAAAAAGTGTTTACACTAAAACCCAGCCAATTATAAAATAAATCCAAATAAAGAACTTGAGGGTGGCGAAGCTGTTGTAAAAAGTCTAATAAAAAGTACAAATACTAGACAGTAGCTATGATATGAATTATGGCTATAGAAATGATACCAAACCTGATAATGCACATATAATAAAAACATAACCAAAACAATAGCAAAATAATGTGATACAACAATAAAAATCAAAGTGAGAGAGAAAGAGGTGGGGGAAAAAAAAGAGTGCTTGCATGAGGGGAATAAATCAACACTGCCTAAAACAAAATCATTCAGGGTAAAAAATAAAGGCTATAACTTCTTAAGGAACTTCATAATCTCTTCTTAAAATTAGAAGGGATATTTTGAGAAATGATATTTCCTGTGATAAAGAAATGTGTATTTGAAGTTTAGTGATTCCTACAATTTCTTTTTTCTTCTTTCAATTTAAGTTAAACACAATCATTCTATTTCAAAATAGCAGTATGACCTCATTTTGTATCTCATCAATAATATATTGACTATCTCTTACCATCCATTCATTTATCCTTCCATTAGTTGTTCTATTTTATGTGCCTAAAAATTATTTAAAAATCACAGATATATTTAAAAGAATAAAGTACCTTTAAAAGTAAAACAATAGTGATTTTTATTTAAAAAGAAAAACAAAGTTATAATAATGCATCTGGGGAGCTGGCTGGGGCTTTTTAAAATCTCCTCCTCTTTATAGGGTAAGAGAACAAACGTAAAATGGTACAGCCACTGTGAAAAACAGTATGGCGCGTCCTCAAAAATTAAAAATAGAACTACCATACGATTCAGCAATTCGACTTCTGGTATTTTTCCAAAGAAAACAAAAACACTAATTTGAAAAGATATGCACCCCTATGTTCATGGCAGCAATATTCAAAATAAACCAAGATATGGAACCAACCTCAGTGCCCATAAATAGATGAATGAATAAAGATGTGAGATATATATATATATACACACAATGGAATATTACTCAGCCTTTAAAAAATGAAATCTTGCCTTTTGTGACAACATGGATGGACCTAGAGGGTATTATTCTTAGTGAAATAAGTCAGACAGAGAAAGACAAAAAAATGTACGATTTCTCTTATTTGTGGAATCTAAAAATCAAAACAAATGAACAAACATAACAAAACAGAAACAGAGTCATAGATACAGAAAACAAATAGGTGGTTGCCAGAGTGGGAGAGGGTGTTGAGAGCAGTCGGTGAGGAAGATTAAAAGGTACAAATTTTCAGTTACAAATTAAATGAGTCAGTGGTATGAAATGCAAAAAACAAAACCAAACCAGAATGAGATGAAGTACTAAGGGACACGTAGGCTGTTGTGATATAAGCCAATGTTCATTCTATTCCAGTATTCTGATTTCCTATTAGGAATTTAAGCAGTGCAAAAAAGCATCAAAAATAAAGTTTAAAAAAAAAAAGTGAAAAAAACCCCACACCAAGTCCTACCATCTAGAAATAACCAACATTGCCATCAGGTGAACATCAGTCCAGATAATTTTTATCCAGATAAAAGAATCAGTGGATAGATAGTTGATTAGATAAATAGCATGATAAATATTATAAAAAATAAAATGAGATTAGATGCAGTATTTACTAACAAAAAAGATTCCACTTAATTCTTAAACATGATATTGTGCAAATGATGTAAGAAATCGAGCCCAGATGTTTAAACATCCAGTGTATGGTGTTCCCTCGAGTATAACTGCTCTGTTGGATACACGCACCGCAGGGCAGTCCCACTTATGCAGACACTTACACACACACACACACACACACACACACACACACACACACACACACACACCCCAGGCCTACTCTCCTGTTGATCTACAGCACCCTGAGGTCTGACCGAGTCTTTTCTGCACCCACAGAAGGGATTTCCCTTGTCTGACTTATCACACCTCACTCGGACACAGAAGGCACCGGACAGGGACATTTGAGCAAAGATGTGAGATGTGTGCATGAGAAACGATTCCGAAGGAAAAGCAACTCAAGCCAAAAGGACTAAGAGAAGAAGACGAACAGTGAGGCGGGCACTTAGGAGCAGAAAGGGCAACCAGGCAGGCACAGAGGGCAGGAAAGTAAGAAGGGACAAGAGCTGCAGGGTGGAGTGACATAAAAGGAGGATCTGTTTCCCACTCTGCGTCCCACGGAGAGACACTTTCCTACTGGCAATGGACTGTCACAGACAGAAATGGAGATGCAAGGGAGGCAAATTAACTTCACCGAGATCAAGTTTGGAGGGGGAAAGACCCCAAGTCAAGAATTGGATCCATGTACTTCCCTGGTAGCGCAGTGGATAAGATTCCTCCTGCCAATGCAGGGGACACAGGTTCAATCCCTTGTCTGGGAAGATCCCACAGGCCAGTGGAGCAACTAAGCCTGTGCACCACAACTGTGGAGCCCAAGCTCTAGAGCCTGGGAACCACAACTACGGAGCCCACGTGCTGTAACTACTGAAGCTCATGTACCTAGAGCCCTGAGCTCCGCAACAGGAGGGGCCGCCACAAGGAGAAGTCCATGCACAGCCGTGAAGAGGAGTGCCCGCTCGCCGCAACTAGAGAAAGCCCGGAAAGCACTGAACACCCAGTGCAGCCAAAAATAAATAAATTTAATTTAATTTTAAAACGGATTCATGAGTAAACAAAGGCTCAGCATCAGGAGTAGAAAACAGCTGTTATCAGAAAGGTCTACATCTAGTATCCTTGGAGCAAGACATATGCATGGACACCTGCAGGTTCGGCTTTCCCACCTGCCAGAGGAGGTACTACCTTATCTGTAGACACAGTTCAAAAGGAACATAAGTGACCCAGGAGACCAGCTACATAAGACACCATAATGGAACTCTGGGTGAAGGCACTGGATATTCAGAGGCCTTCCTTTCACCCACGTCAGGGGCTTTTTCCACCCTGGGAAGGATACTTCATTCACAGCATACACAGCAGCACGATATCTGATCACTTGACTGCTCGTTGGAGGGCACTCACTGGCCCCAGGTACCCTGAGTTCTACAGGGAGGACAACTAAGACCCACATCGCTCCTCAAGTTATCAGGCTCTGTGATCACCTAAGTGGTATCACCCTGCTGCTGCTACTGCTGCTAAGTCGCTTCAGTCGTGTCCAACTCTGTACGACCCCATAGACGGCAGCCCACCAGGCTCCCCTGTCCCTGGGATTCTCCAGGCAATACTCAAGTTTATATCAAGTATCTTGACCTCCCTTAAAGGAACACAAAAACACGGGTCTTTCGTAATGACCAGAATGAAGTTGAGTCACTTATTTGCATTTTCCTTGCTCTTTGAACCTCTCTCTAATATTATCATCAGAGATCAACTCCCCCATCTAAAGCCTTCAGTGATCCTGCAATGCCTTCAAAACTCAGTACAAAGTCATTTGCTCAACATTCAGCTTCCTCTATAACCTGGCCCCTGTCTTTGTAGCTTCCTTTTCCTCCTCACCATTCCAATCATCCAGTGCTCCAATCACAGTATATTAGCCCAGAATCCACCTCGCATTCACTATTCCAGACCTTTATTATCAAGTTCCACCGCCAGGAATGCCTATATTCATCATCTTTGTATCAAAATTCTACTCAGTATACAAGGCTTAGCTCACATGTCCCTCACCCCCCAGAACCCCCATCAGAATTAGGCTTCCTTTTTCAGGGCCATGGCACTTTGTTTTGACCTCTAGTTAGACTTAATTCATTTTGCCCTCTATTAGTTGCTGTTTGAATCTGTCTTGATTTAAATCTGTCCTTATGGGTCATAAGTGAATGAACGTTTATTGAACATCTACTAAGGTTGCCAGGTGCTTTCACAGACATCATCTAATTTATCCTTCTGTTGCTAACAGGTAGTGCTCATACATTTCAGGCGTTCATAAATGTATGTTGTGCTATTCTATTAAAGAGAAGGGTAATAGTTTGATTTCTGACCTTCACCAGGAGGTCACTTAAATACATCTCCTTTAGAAGACTTAATGAAAAAATTAGACTGTTCAACTCAGTTGGATGGCATAGAGAAGGGGTGCCAAATATTTAGTCTTTGGTAATTCTGTCTTAGAAAAATGCCCTAGCCAGAAAACAACACTGTCCTTTTTTCTGCTTCTTTTTCTTGGCCCCACCCAGGAAACTCAGCATCATCTCTATCCTGCCCAGAGTCGGACCTCGACAAGCTAGACGGTTCTAACTCTGGACCAGCTACTAATTTTCTGTGAACTTTAGACAAGACAGAGCCCTACACTGTGTGCTGTGCTGTGCCGCTCAGTCGCGTCCGACTCTCCATGACTCTAAGACCCCATGGACTGTAGCCCACCAGGCCCCCGTTCATGGGGATTCTTCAGGCAAGAATACTGGAGTGGGTTGCCATTCTCTTCTCCAGGGGATCTTCCCAACCCAGGGACTGAACCTAGGTCTCCCACAATGCAGGTGGATTCTCTACCATCTGAGCCACCAACGAAGCCTTATGTAAAATGGGGCATTTGGGCTGGATGACCTCAGAGGTACTGATCAGTTCCTAAGATTCTATGTTGAAAGAACATACACGAGATGACTTGGGAATTGGCTAACTCTTCAGGCCATCTGTGTACAACAAAATATGGAAGACTATGGAAACAGGGCAATAGATTTCTGTGTGTGTGTGTGTGTGTGTGTGTGTGTTCTGAGAATGTTTTGTGTCTGTGCATTGAGGGGGGAGGTGAAAAGCTGTTAATCCATGGAAGTCTACTTTCAAGAAATTTACAATTTATGTGAATACCCAAACCGTAAAAACACTGCTTGGTTACTCTTTACTAGAGGTTACCATTTTTTGTTGTTGTTCATAAGAAACTAGTGAAGATTATTTTTAAATCCACTAATCTTACAGTTGAGAATGGCTTTTAAAAAATACACAGACCTATAGAACTCAAAGATCACCATTAACAAATAAGTTCTCTTCATTTACATTTAGCATCTGACTAATCATGCAGAAGGATCTCTTTTGACCAAATGAATGAGAAATCAACAGGGTTACATCAACTTCTGCAGGGAGTGAGGGAACATGTAACACTCAATTTTAGTCAGAGTGTCAATGAAGGCATATCCATTCACTGTTTAATAACCAGTTGATCTGGACTCAGCTATTTTCAAAACCATCAATTAGACTGGACTAAATCTCTCCTTAGACAGGTTTGGATGAAAAGACACAGCTTGTATACCAAGTGTGTGCATATACAGATGAACCTGAGAACCCTCAGTTTGATTTAGGAGGGGCCCACTACAGTTCTCCATATGCCTCCCCAAGGATATAAGGTGTCCTTTGTTCCCTCTGCTGTCAGAGAAAACCAAGAATAAACAGGGGCTTTGGTGCTGTTAGGGTCAAGGTCAGACTCACATCTTTTGTTTCTATCAAATGTTTACTGTGTGCTGTGCCAGTATTTCATCAGACTGTTTTAACCAAAGGCACATAATACTGGGCCTCAAATACAGAAATGCCACCGTGGCACCAATAAAAATGCTCTAGCATATCAGGACTATGAGTTTGCTATAAGTAAAAGGTATTAGATCTGCAGGGAAAAATAAACTTATAAAATAAGAAAAAGAAAAAAGAAGACAAAAGAAAATTTTGATTAGGTACTTTTTGGAGGGACTGTGGAGCAACATCATGCAAAATTCTGGAGAAAATAAAACATCAAAAAAAAAAAAGGGAAAAGAAAAGTGACTAATGTACTTCATAGGCTAAACATATTTTTAATGCAAACATAGGAGAAGCAGAAGGGCTCTTTTAAAACAGGGATCTTCAGTTAAGTACAGCCATTAGCTCTTAGAGGCCAAACTAAGCCAGTCTACAAGGAGGGGGACAGTTTTCAGATCAGTATTGCTCAATCAACACAATTTTTAAAAATTTTTTACAAAGGAAGAAAAGAAAATCAATTAAAATTTTGAGCCAAAACTTCAAGACACTATTTTTAAGACTCAGTTTCTTCATATATTTTAATATATATATATATCCTTTTAAAAATATTTTTCTCACTGCAATGGCTTTCCTAAAATCAAATATGTATTTTTTTCCTTTGCTGAAGATTCCCCGAAAAGAACATTTCCCTCCAAATCTATACTTTCAATATATTAATAAAATAGATTCAAACTTTTTGTTTGTTTTTGTAGAATTTGCTAGCCCTTTTTTTTTTTCTTCCTGAAAGAAAATCCTCCTCCAAATTTTTATTTTTTTATTCAGGATATTTAAAAGTAATTGCTACTTTTTGAAGAATTATGTCATTATGGAGTAATTAAGATTTTTAAAAGTTAACGATCTTTATGACTCAGAAAGCCCTTAATCCAATTATCAGGGTGAAGGATGAACTGACCTTTTCTCCTTTCAATCCTGTTTCTAGTTTGGGGGAAAAAAAAAAAAAAATCTCTTTCAGAAAACACTGATTTCTAAATTTACCAAATATGATGGCAAATTTAATAGCAGTGAAGTTTTTAAATAAGCTTGTACATATCAATTTAAAAACTGCTTCTTGCATATCAATTTTGGGTTTATGTATGTGCATTCCTGAAGAAAGAAAGGGGAACAGGGAAGAGTTTTATTTGGTATTTATACTGTGCTTAAACCTGCCTCAACTAGAGGCAGGTTTAAGCACATTTAATTTCCTATGCTCAAGTTTTCTCTTTCCTTCTTCATGTTTTACTTTTTCTTTTATTTTGCTATTCATACTATTTCCTTTTTTGTCCGTGAACAATATTTTTTAATAACAAAATTAACAGTAAATAATAATGGTTACAGCAACACTGAAGGTTATAATTATATTATCTATTGTTTTCCTTCGAAGGATCTCAAGGTAGTTTACAAAGAGAAAATAAAACCAGCATTCCTTCTCCTGTCACAGGATTTAAAAATTTGACAGTTGTAATTTTGGGGGGTACATGATACTGATGCTAAATCATTCTAAAGAGTGCCTTTCCTACATCATTGCTGGAGCTTCCCTATATTCCGGATTGGAGACTAAAATTTTATTTCTTTAAAGATGTTTTTATTTAGCATTGTCAGACACAGTTCCATCAGTCTTTTTAAGGAGACAAAAGACCTCTTAGGTTTAATTCAGAGTTGAGGGCCACTTACATTTGATGAAAAGACTACCTTATGTCAAAAATAATGTCAATATTTAGCTTATTCATGTGCAGACTACTTTAATTTTAAATGAAATTTAGAGGAATTCATATCTTCTAGTATATCAGTCAGTCTAAGCCAGCATGAGACTATGTTCTAACATTAGGTTACCTTCAGATACAAGCGGTTAAGTTCTACCTTCTGGGTAAGGAAGATGAGCTACCGTCTCTGCTGCTGAGACTATATATAGGTGTATGTGTGCGCATACACGTGCGCAACAGACAAAAAACGCCATAATGAAACTAACATGTAGACCGATGTCGAGCATACAGTTTCAGGGTTTTGATGGTGCCCTGAACTAAGACACTGGGATAAGGTCCCTGTATCTCTCTTTACCTTGTCCTCTCCGAATCAGCTCCTAATCTAGTGACAGATTTTCACCTCATTCTTTGGGGATCTTTTTAAGATCACAGACTCCTTCCCCTACTTTCAGTAAATGTTAATTAACCTCCAAGGGTGCATGACATCAAAAACATAATTCTGACCCCCTTGAAAAGAAAGAAGAATTAACAGGCATCACCTTCCTGACTATCAAAAAACCTCCATTAAAAAAAAAGATAGCTCTATAAGCTGTATTTTCCCCTGTAGGACTGCATATTAACAGACAACAGGAAAAATGGAAAAAGATTTGTGTATATGGAAAAATTGTTTCTGAGGTTGGGCCTGTTGGCTCAAGAAAATGGCAGAGAGAAGAGGTCAGTGACTACTTGAGGCATTTTTTGTCATTTTAATCACCTCATGTCTCCTCTTCTCTATGGCAGATTTAGTACATTTGCAACAGGTTGATGATTGTGGTGCAAGGTATGAGAGCCAATGAAAGATCTGTGAGATTTTTGAAAAAAAATTTTTTAATTTGGAGCAATTCTATGACCTAGGTTTTTATACTTTGGGGGAGGATATTTGGCTTTTTAAATTGCAATCCTTTGGGGAAATTTCCATAAATTTTATTTAATTCTATAATATGATTCCTCAAGCAACTTCTAGAATCTACTACTTTATTACAAAGCCTTATTACATTTTTTTAAAAAAAATAAAAAATATTTTTGCCAAAAACATAGCAATAAATACATAGCCCCTATTTAGTGCCATGTATAATCCTTCTAGAAGCATAAATATTAGAAATAAGACAACCTATTTTGATGTGTTATATTTAAATCTATACATTTTATAATCTGTGAGCATATACAGAAAAAAATTAAAGATGAAATCGACCTAGTGCTAAAACATAAACTCCTAAGTATGTTAGCAAAAAAAAAAAAAGTGTGGTCAGTTTAAAATTATATCTGAGAAAACATTTTGACTGAAAATTCTATTTCTAACTAAAAAAGAGATTAACTAAAAAGACATCTTATTTTTATATTAAGGAATAAATTGATGAATAGTAGAAGAAAGTGCCACTCCTCCCTAAAATAAGCATATTAATGAATATCACACATCTCTCTGTGGAAATTATATTTGTTTTGTGCCACATGAAAAATTAATGTTTTATAATCATAAATAAAATATCTTCTTAGATATTTGAGCTTTGGTTAAATAATGATCTTTACTGGGATAAACTATCTTTAATGTTATACAAATAAAATAAACAAAATTTCATGTTAAAATCTCAGAGAAGCTGAGAGGTAGCTCACTGAGAAGCAAGATTTTTAATCATAAGATTAAAAACATTTTACAGTTTATCTTTAAAGTTTTCCCTTCTTTGAAAAAAATATTTTCCTTTCTCTCAGAATTCTAAAGCATGACTTTGAAAAAAATTCTAAAGCTAATAGCTAATCCTCAAAAAAGTAATAAGCTTGTATTTTTAAAATACCATTTGTTTATTATTTGAAGAGATAGCAACTGTTTTCATGACTGTTTCATATTTAAATGCAAATAATTCTTATGTAAAACTATCTGAAATAGGTTTTTTTCTGGACAAGCTCCCTGAAGGGCAAGTTTGAGGGGGAAATAGCTATGAACTGGAGGATTTCATAAGTCTGTAAATAAATGAAAATACTAAATTAGTGTTACAGCCTAAAATATTTTCTTAGTATTTTAATTTTAATTCTTTAAGATTTTAATGAGCAAATTTTAAATCAGGAAGCTATCAATAAATTTTTTTCTTTCTTTAAAAAGTTTTATTATAAATGACTGATTCTGTGCTCCATTACCTACATATAATTTAAAATTTAAAAAGAGAGGCATAAAGGAAAACTGCTGAGGGGAAACAATTTTCCTCTTTTACTTAAATATCATTTCATTAGATGTGATGTTGAGGTTCAGAGTGGTAGAAGTCGAGAGGATAAAGTTTGGAGGGCTATCTCTAATTCACCCTTCCTTTTCAAACTCAATGTATAGGCTGCCAATTTACTTACTGCCCCTTTATCAGCTAAGAATTACAGAACTTCTCAGACAATTTCATTTTGGTTCATACTACACCCATCTCTGGCAAGAGGGTTTTCTGCTCTTTTTCTTATCTCTGATCAAGTATTCTTGTCACAAACTCAAAGGGTAAAAGAGACCCCATAATTAAAAAAAAAAAATCACTTAACTCCACTTTGAAACAGTGAAACTATTTTTTTAGTTGATTTTTTTTTTTCTACCAACCTAAGTTCTGGGCTTTAAAGAGGGGTCAACCCTGGGGATCAAAATTTTTTACAAAGGCAGTCTGATTTGCCTGTGGAGATATTAAAAGGTCAGTGTGGTATAAATCATTGCAGTTTGAATGACAGCTGTCCTGAAAGGCTATTACTGTTGTTCAGCTCCAGACCAGTTCCTAGCCCAATTCACAACATCAGGAAAATCTCAAGATGATCCTAGCACTCCTTGACTTTAGACTCATCTCCCACCTCATGACTCCTGGTGGTGTTACCTGCTTCCTATTCCTATTTCACTCTTTCAACCAGTTCAGGACTCTATCTAGACCCTGGGTCTGCAGGCACCTGTCTTAACACTGCTGCTGCTGCTGCTGCTGCTAAGTCGTGTTAGTCGTGTCCGACTCTGTGTGACCCCATAGACGGCAGCCCACCAGGTTCCTCCGTCCCTGGGATTCTCCAGGCTAGCAGTGCTTATTGGTTGAATACATACTACACGCCTGAAGTACCAGATTGTGTGTTAACTGATATCTCATTTCATCTTCCCAACAACTTTATGAAATAGGCACTTGAATATCCCCATTTTACAGATGAAGAAACTGACTCAGAGAGATAACTTGCTCTAGTGCATGCAGCTGAAAAGAACAGAACTGACAAGTAAACCGAGATTGCACTGGCCTCAAAGCCCGTGGCCTTAGACCAAGCAGTTGTACTGCTTCCTCAAATTATGCTGCTTTTTAGCCGCCCCTTGAAAGGCTGCAAAGAAGGGATGGCGAGGACTACTGTGCAGTTTGCGTTTGACACGTCCCTGGGGTTTTTAGTATGGTTTTTTAAAAAGAGAAGAAAAGTCTTCGAGTAGAGTTGATGGGTAGGCTGTGGGGGAAATGCAGAAAGGCCTGTGGAGAAGGCACCTGTTTCTAAGAAAATTAAATAAAATACATAAAAAGCAAACAAAGGCAAAAAACATCTTTTGGAATGGCCTCAGATGTGCTTTATAGGTTCTGGGGTACAAAGAGTAGCCCTTTTCTTCTAGTATTCCCCAGAAAACGTGAAGACCCCAGAAAACGTGAAGATGCTTCCTATCGTCACCCTGCAACTTTCCACTAAGACTTGAAAGAAATGCCGGATAGAACAAGTTAAGTGAATCAAAGAGAAGAGAGCAAAGATTTTTTTGAGGTGGGGAGGGGTGATAAGAGAAGACAAAAAGATTTATAAGACAGTGAAAAGTGAAGCTGGAGGAAGGACGGAACGAAGAGAAAATACATGTGAAAAGGAAAGAGAAAGCATCCTTGATGATAGCAAACAGTGTTATCTGTTCTTGCCCTTTTATTGTTCCTTTACTCTTTCCTCGGTGGGAATCACCTAAACTGAAAACTTAGGACTGGATATAAGCCAAACGTAAAAGGTGAATGGTAAGTATTCTCAGTGAGTCGTTTTTCCCCCTCTGATCACAAAAAAAATTTTTAAGTCAAAAAGGGAATGATTTGCAAAAACAATTGTGATTAAATTCAATAGATTTTTAAAAAGAACTTGAAAGCAAGGAATTAAAGGGGAATGAAACAACAAAGAGATAATCTTTGGGTAGGGATACATCAAGTAGAGAAAAAGATTTTTCTATCAGCCCTCCTGATTTACTCCCAGTCGGGTAATCCTGGGCACTGGCAGGCTATGGAGCAAATGGACAGATGCTTTCAGAAAAGATTATCTTTTATCTGTTACTCAGGGAATAGCTCTGGTCCTATGACTGCAGATTCCATGATATAAGCCTTGTATGCCATTGCTATATGTGTCAGGCAGGGGGAAAAAAACATAATAATAACAACAATTAACGTTTATTCAGAACTGAGTGAAGCTCTTTATATGCATAATCTGATTGAATTCTCACCAGAATCTCAGGGTTGTTATTGTTATTCCCATTTTACAGATAAGGAAATTGGGAAAATGAGAAGGACTGATTTGCCTTTAGGTGGATCTTTCTATTCTTGAGCCTCAGCAGAAGCAATCTGTTACTTTCTTGCTTAAGTAGAAACTCACACACTTCACCGGATCCTCCCACAGTCTACCAGAAGTCTTTACAAATTCAGATCCTAATCCAGACCTTCCACTTCCAAGGTCATCTCCCTGCAGTGCTTTCCACTGGCTATTTACCCTGGGAGCGCCGAGTAAGAGCATCCAGCTCACCCTGAACGTAAAGCTTGCATCAGTAGCTGATCACACTAAAGTCTATAAACATCCTTCACCCTAAATGAAAAAAGCCAGGCCTTCCTCATTGCAGGAAATAATTTTGGGGAGCTACCAGCAGGTGAGAAAGAGGCTTTGGAAGACTTAGAGTGGGGCAAAACCTTTGCATGCTGACCTCTCCATGTCCACTTTGAGTCTTAAAGACTTCCAATTTCTCCTTTACTGAAGACCTCAGCAGCACTGCCTGCCATAAAGCCCCCAGCTATGCTATATAAAGGCAACCTACCAACCCAACAGGATCATCCCAACAGGGCCAGTTTTACCAACATAATAATCCAACCAATGGACTGTTCCTTTCCTTCTCAGGGAATCCCTCTCCTGTCTATCTCTGATTTTCCCTGGTGGTCAAAAGCACCAGAGAAAATCCATCTTTGCTCTGAGCCCTGATGTTGAGACATTACACTGTCCAGCTTCAACACCAACCTCTGTTCCCTCCGCCAAATCACCAGACTTTGCCAAGAACATTTAGCCTGAAAGATGGATTGTCACTTCAAAATTCTGCAGGACTGGGCTAGATTTGGCCATTAAAACTTCTCATCTGCTTCTGTACCTCACCTCCATGCCTGCTTTGCCTTTCAGTTACTGATTTTCTGTTCAGCATTTACTCTAGCCTTTTGCAGTATTAACTAAATTCCAAATATTTATTCTACAAAAAAGGGAGGCCAAAAACCATGATTAAAAACACAACACAGAGCTGCTAGGTAAGAAAAAAAAAAAAAAAGAACAGCTACAAATCAAGATTTGATGATTCAACCTAAGCTGCAAACCTTAATTTTGTAAAATATAGGACTTTGAGACTAACTAGATGAAAAATGTTTAATTAGGGCCTAGTGAAGCCTAGGGAAGTCATGAGCGCCTTGAAATTTTATGTAAAATATCTGTGTTTTTCTTTTTTCTCTTTCCTTTTGTTGTTTTGTTTTTCCGGGAAGAAGCTCCATACCTTCATTAGGTTATCAAAGGGAGAATAATTTATTTATATCTCCAATGCCTAGAATAAGGCCTGATATATAGTAAGGACTCAATAAACATTCAACATGTGTTGAATGAATGAATGAACAAGAGGGATCTGAGCTCTAGGACCCAACTTTAGAGATGGAGGGGTAGAAGCCTGGGAAGGATATAATAGCTTTTTCAGGGTCATGAACCCAAGTAGTCAGGACCAGATAGAACTAGCTCTTTTAATGCCTTCCACTGTTTGCCAGTCTCTTTGATTTGTTTTTTAACCTAACTGTATCTTTCACTCCATTTCATTTTTCTTCCTTCCAATCTGTTTCTTTTAAGCTGAGAAATGCATCTTATTTCCTAGTTAGAAGTTGCCAGTAAGAGCACACCCGGAAAGAGAAGTGAGGAAGCATTCAGCACGGAAAGTCTATGAAAAAAAAGGCCGCCACAATAATTTATTGGTCACAGCACACACAGCATGGCTACTCTTCCTATGTGCTGAAGGCATGATTAATAATGGCATCAAAATGGCTGTCACTGATGGAAATATGCAAAGCTGAGTTAGATCCAGGCATTGGCAGTAAATCTTAAAACTGACCAGACTAAGCCAGTGTCCTAGAACAGGTGACCTGCAGCACTCTAAAAGATATCCAAGGGACAAGGATCAAATGAATCCCTGCTTGGTCTGAAAGCTGCTTGTGTGGACCTTCCTTGCTTGTCGAGTAATTAAGAAATCCTGGGAGAATTCAACTGGACCTTACTACCCTCCTAACAGCTCCCAGTCAAGCCCAGTAGGCAAGAAGGATAAGATTCAAGCTGCCACCCAGAGGAAAGAAATAAGGGAGAGAGGCCTAGGCCTCATGGAACTGCTTCAGGCTAAGAGAGACTCTGGAAGAGACCAGTACTCGGATTCTGTGACACAGCAAATTTCTTGTGCTGATGACTTCCTTAGCGGATCAAGGCCCACATGGAGGCACTGAGGTCTAGGCTATGTCAGAAGCAAGAGAGGAGAGCCTTGCCTAACCTAGTGATGCCCCCAGAATGCTAACTGCTAGCAGCAGAACCTTTAGGTAAACTCTTCTTTGAACCCTGGCATCCTAAATGCAAGCCATTTTGGAAGGGAATCTGTTACAATTTGTGTTTATGGACAGTCTGTATTATTTAGTAGTGCTAAGAATTACTGAGTGAAGACAGAAGAATCCAGAGTAGACAATAAACAACCTGGGTTTGAGCCCCAGCTGTGTGATCTTGGTAAAATCACTTAATCTCTCTGAACCTCTGTTTCGTGATTTATAAAATAAAGGTATTTGTCTGTATATCTGTAGCTCTTTCTAGCTTTCACATGCTACGTATATATTTAAGTTTGAGATTTAACCCATCAACAGATGCTTTTAGAAGAGGTTACCCTTCAGGCAAGAAAATCTTACCCCCTATATTATTTTCTTAGATGTTTCTACAAGGCAACTGAAATATCAGTTAAAGGGGAAAAGGGGGATATGCTAAACCCTTGGAATGAACTACAGCCCTATTGCTCTAAGACAGATGCTGAAAACTTACATTCAAAAGGGGAATTTAAGAGAAGTTAGGTTCAGCCAGTGATTTGAAGATCTTGCTCTCACTTTACAGGGTGGGATTACAGGGGTTTCTAATCAATCAGCTTATCGTTAAAGTTCCATTCTCAAAAGTAAACATTTCACAAAATATATGTAGCAGTCATTTAATTCAGTAAATAGGTCTGTTGTATAATGATCTGAAGGTCTTCTATGGACTGTGCTTCTGTTCTACCATGAGCCTCAAGTTTCCTATAGAATTTCTAGCAGCTTCCTACATTTTGCTCACAAAACAGCCAAGGATAAGATAGGGAGCTCGGTTTCTCCCTACCTCACAAATCTAACAGCCCTGGAGTTTCAAAATTTTCTGCCTAGCTTTGAACTGAATTCCCCAATGCAAATCACAGTATGACTCTGAAGCTCAGCAAAGCAGCTAAACAAAAGCTCTGTAGCAAAGGATTTTGCTGGTTAATAGTAAAAGTAAATGTGTTTAGAGTTTAATGCCTTACCCCTCAAAAAAAATCAATAACCTAAAAATCTTCTTATCTTTCCTGTGATGAACCCCAGTTAAGTAGACATAACTCAATGTACTGGCTTCCTCAGAAAAACTAAGCTCAGCAGCAAATTACCCTTCAACTCCACACCTCTCCTGGGCCCCTAAGAGGCCTGACATAGCCCAGGACATGGGGGCAGAGGGGCAACTCTGGGCCCCACTAAAGAAGCCCTGCACCTCTGAATCCTTAAGGCTGGGGAGCTTCCAAACACCCAGGTCCAGGTCCTGCTAGAGGATAAGACAGGAAAGGGGCCTGCTTCATGGGGTACTGTGCCTCCCCCCTCACCTGTATGATGGATGCTTCTCTTTGCCAAATGCTAAGCCATTGAGGACCATCCCCAAGCACTGGATCTCTGGCTGCCTTGTGTCTCATCACCAAGTGGGGAGTGTACACACACTGCCCAGGCCAAGGGGCCGCGGGCTGGGGTATCTTTGCACTTACCTGGGACTCCAGAGCTCATCTGCACAGACTCTTTAGCTCCTATGGCCTCTGACAACTCCTCCTTCAGTGACCACCCCTCATGCAGACGTCCAGGTGTCAGGGCAGGTTTGACTACCTGAAAGGGCCAAAGATGGGCAAGGTTACTTTGCTGGCTCTGGAGGAGAATGGGAAAGTTTGGGGGCTGGGACATTTTATAGGAAATCATGGGGGTAGGGAGACTACAAGGAAGGAAAAGGGCAGAAGGGTGCATCTGGGCCAAGAATTACAAGGCAGGGGAGCTGAAGCAAGGGGAGAGCTTTCCAGAGATGCCCACACAGCCCCCTAGGTTGAGAAGTCCTGAGACAGAGGAGAGGGTCCTGGTCTGAGACTGCAGCAAGTGTGCTCAGCGCCTTTGACTCAGTCCCTGCCTCTGCCTCCAGCCTAAGGCAGGTAAGGAAGCGATTCAAAGCAACCACAACGTCTTGGGAAAGAGGCCAGAAGGGGCAAAAGAGCCCGGCAAGGGGAGGAAACTTGGCCCCAGCCACGGATAGAGCAGGAGAAGCAGGGGGAAGCCACAGGAACAGAGCAACCAAAACTGGGCCTGAGGGTGAGAGCACGTGGAACCCCCAGCCTGACCCAACCACTAGGGGGCAGGTCATAGAGAGGGGGCTCCGTGATGTCTTCACCCCTTCCTCAGCTCGAGAGACCAGTCTGGTCTGGATTTTCTGACATGGGCAAAAACTAAGCTAGCTGATGGGCTCCGGGGACCAAGTGTCCCCAGGGACTCCCTGGACACTTCCCACCCCCATGGAGAAGCAGACTGGAGTGAGGAAGGGTCTCTAACCACTACCCCTTCTCCCTAATATAAAGGCTCGAGAGTTTGCGTCAGATGCAAGTGCCTGGAAGTTTCCATCAGGCCCCTGGCTTACTGGGTGACGTGGCTTTTTTTTTTTTTTTTTTTCCAAAAGGTGTGTGCGTTAGCAGTTTGAGGGTTCAAAGAGGTCCTCCCCCCTACTTTGCCCTCCTTTCTCAGCAAAGGCAAAGTGGGGAGAAAGCGGAGAGACAGCTCTCACTGGCCTCAGGTTGAAGCAGCCGCCCTTAGGAGGGAAGGAAAGATGTACAAGAAGCCACCAATTTTCACTCCTGGTGAAGGGAAAAGGGAGGGGGGTGCTTTCCTCTGATCCCACCCGGAATGAGACCCCCCCACACTCCGCAAGCCCCCCGCCCCGGATCAGGAGTGAGCACCCCCAGCCCCGGTGTGCGGCCGGGCGCCCCAGCAGCTGGGCTGCAGCCGCAGCAGCTCTTCAAAGCAGCAACAGTTGTCTGGCTGAGGCGAGGCGAGGCGAGGACTCGCTCGGGCGCGCACGACGCCGGCTTCGGCCGGGTGCTCGTGGGCTCCCGAGCCCCGGCCCCACACCTCGCCTCGTGGGAGGAGTGAGGGGGCCAGGGGCGCGGGAGCCTCGAGCCGCCCTCCCTCAGGCGGCTCTACTGGTTTTGTGCGAGTTCACTTCGCTCAGGTCACCTCTCTCCAAAACCTGGTGGAGGTTCCGGTTTTTGGAGAGAGGAGGGCTTTCTGGCTGGGGAGAGAAGGGGAAGGTAAGAAGCAAAAAAAGAAAAACAAAAGAGATGCTGAGGGGACACGGGGTGAGGCTATTTTTAATCTAGCTTGGCTTTTGCGCCTCTTCCCTCCGCGAAGCTATCGCTCCACAGACGGCCCCAGGTGAGAGGCAGGGAGGAAATCCCCCAGAGCTTTTGCTTTGGCTCCATCTCCTTTGCAGATCTTAGGGACCCTTTTACTCTTTCAGAAAACGCAACCGGAAAGAGAAAATCTCTTTTATCTGTGGAGAGGGGCTCTGATTTATCCCTGGAGTTTGGCGTCCTCGCCTTCTGTGCCTCCTCGCAGGCTGAGCTAGAGAAGATTGACTCTGTCCAGCACTCTCGGACTTAGGAGCCCTTTTTCCTCCTGCGGGAGAGGGTAAACTCTGGATGCTCCGCTCAGGGAGAAGGGAATGATGGTGGGCGTTTAGTTTGCTGGAAGAATGGTGATTGGGGTGCAGGGGGGAAATTCAGGCCCTCCCCGAAAATGCGAAGCTTCGCAGCCCTCGGGTCTCGGACTCTTATATCCCTAGACTCATCCTCTAGCCGTGTCCATCCCTCTGGGCCTCCGTGTGTCTGTGTGTCCTTCTGGTTCAGTCCCTAAGGGCGTCTAGCAGTGTTTCTAGCTGACGAAGGACGTGGGGGGCGCAGAGCATGGTGAAGGCCTGATCTTTGCCACTTGTAACCGAAGCGGTCACGACTGCAAGCAGTGGAAGGGAAGGTGAGGAGGGGGGTACCCAGAGCTGATCCCTAACCCTGCAGCTCTGCTTCGCTCCCCAGGACGGGGCACCTCTTTAGAGGCCAGGACTGCGCTGCTGTTGCCACTGCTGAGCTGCTGACTCGGGTGCAACCACATCTCTCAAAGGCTTCTTCTCTGCGGGGTTTTTCCCAGTTTTCACATGTTTTATCCCTTTCTGTGTTACTTAGTTTTGAGCAAGGCGAGATGGGGGGGACCTGAGGCTGCAAAACGCTTCAAATTAGGTTGGAAGCAGGTGTGGGGGGAAGAAGGGACTCCGGGGAGCGGGCGGTGCCTGGGTATTTTCCCTCTTTTTCGGAGCTGCCCAGTTCACCGCGGCTCGCCTCACCTCGGGGTCCCCCACTAGGAAAGGAGATGCTGAGGGCTTCCCGCCTCTCCCTCAAGGGCTTCCCCACCCCTATATTGCAGAGTTGGATCATATGGGTCAAAAATAACCAGAAAATGTCCTAAACTGATTCATATTCCAGGTACCGATTTGGCCCTAAGACCAGATTCCTTTTTTTTTTTTTTTTTTGCAGTGGGTGAATGGGCTTATTCGGGGTGTGGGCGGAGGTTGGTGGTGGGGGGGGGAGACACAACTTGTGTAAACTTTTATTGTATTTCAGCTTCTTCCCACTTCTCCGAAAACATTACGCACACCGCCTGCTCCGATTCCCCCTGTGATACAAAGTGGATTAAAAAGTTGGGGGTGGGGGACCTGCGCGGAGGACAGGCGGGTGACCAAAGCCTCAGGGAGCGCGGGAAGGACGCGAGGTAAAGGACTGATTCTTCCGTGGAAAACGGGGAGAGGGCTGGGAAAGGCTCGGACTAAGCCGTTTCGGGAAGGTGCGGACTTCGGCGATCGCTGGTGGCTGCCGTCTTCTCGACGAGTGCGCCCTCCGCGAATGCTTTTTGGGGTAAGGGCTTCCGGCTATTGAGTTATGTACAGCAAGCCCAGACCGCAAAAAGATTCGCGAAGGGCAGAATCTGCCGGCTTCTTCAGTCCGCCGCCGCCGCCTTCAGCCCAGGATGTCTCCGAACCCCGGAGCCGAGCAGGCTGGGTCTCCCCAGCGCGCTCCAACGCGGCTCAGCCTTCCCACCCCGCGCGCCGCCCGCCCGACTCTCGCCCCTCCTCGAACCCCTCGCCCAACCCCTCCATTTCTCCACACCGTCCGCGATCCCCCAACTCAGCCCGCAACAGCCTCGAGCGAGGTGTGTGTAGGGCGAGAGGAGGAGCACAGAGGGGGGAACCAGGGATCCCGGAACCCAGCCTCCACCCCTCTCCGGTACCCCAGCACCCTGAGCCTCTCCGCCTATCTGTCCTGTCACCCTCTTTCCCCTTTCAGGGTTCCGCCAGCCCCGGCTGCAAGGTCGCGGATCTCTGAACAGGTACAGTTCGGATTCCCCCTGAACCCCCTCTTGTCCCTCCTAGTCCCCCAGCAGAGGTTCCAGCCGTGACTACAGGCGCTGCGTAAAGAGAAAAACTCCCCCAGAGCACTAAATAAATACAGACGAGGCCGCCAGCTCATTGGTGCGGACTAAAATCGTCACCCACCAATCAGGAGAGAGCTCACATTTCCTTTTTTTTTTTTTCCAGAAGGGGGAGGGAGGAAAAAAATATTTCCATTTCTAATTATTTAACAAAACCCAGACTGGAACACGTTAAAATATTGTTGTTGCAAAAAATCCGGCCAAGCCGCCCTGCCCCATTCCAGCCCAGGCGAGGGCGTGAGATATTGGGCCAGGGTTCAAGAGAGCGACCTCTCCCAACAGGACCTAAGCCAGGAGATTCAGACGTAAAATGACAGGCCAAGATAAACAGAAAATATACCCAAACTGCACAGTAGTCAGCCTATTTCTTTAAAAAAAAAAAAAAAAAAAGGAGGATGGCTTGAACCCCACTCCCCGTAAAGTTCTGGAGGCTCGATAAGCAGGGTGAAGTCCCTCCTTCCGTACCCTAGCCGCCCCCCCCCCCCCAAACTCGTCTAGATGTTCTGTGTCTAATGTCCCACTTGCCTCGGGTGCCCTTTCATTGCTGCAGCCCACCCTCCAGCTCCCGCCCCGCACTCCCTACCCATTCTGCAGAATGTTGAGAGGAACAACAAGAGGCGAGCCCCTCTCCGACCGCCGGCTCCCACAACGTCGGGAGATTCCACCCTCTGCTGGAGGAAGGAGAGGGGAGGGGAAGGGAGACCAGGGTGGAAGGAGGAGGGAGATCTCTTTCCTACGTTATCCCTCCTTCCCTCTTCCCTCTCTCCCTTTAGGCCCCCTCCACCATCCAACGTAGCCAAACTTTGAGGGGTTGCCCTCCTTCTCCCCAGGGCAGCGCCACCCTTCCCCAGTCTGGTCTTCCTCCCCTCCCCCCACCCACCCCGCCCCATCACGGTCCAAGAAGGATTTGGGCAAAGAAACGTTTGGACCACCTCCCTCCCCGAGGGTAGTCCCCCTGGGGGAGGAAAGATTCAGCCTAAGTGGGGTGTTGCAAAACATCGCCAGAACTTGGGGCGAAAAGTTGCCATATTTGTTCTTTGCCACCCTGGAACCGACGTGCCGGCGGGCGCGGGCGCACACGCAAGCTCTGGCTTAAGCTTGCCCAGAGAAAATCCAGCTAGACCTTCTCCAAGTCTGTGTTGGCCCACCCCCTCCGCCCATCCATCACCCTCCGGCAGCTCTGCGACCCTCCCACCCTCCCACGGCGTCCCCTCGGATCGGCGACCGGCAGACGCACGCACACACCCTCCGAGCGTCGGCGCGTCCGCCGCGCCAGAGGGGGCTCCACAGTCCGCGGCCGCCGCAACGGCGGCACGGCCCCCTGAGGGGTGGGAAATAAAAGAAAAAAGTTCTACTCAGCCGACCATTGAGCCGACCGACCGCCGGCCGACCTGTGCACCGTCACCCCTTCTCCTTACCTGGGTCCCCAGGTCCCTGGAGCGCGCCGGTCCGGTCCGCACTGCAGCCAGCGTTGGAGGAGCCCCTCTCCAACCGGCCCGCTCTCCTCCCGCCCTTCCCCGCCCCCCACGGGTGTTGGCCCGGCGGTAGAGCGGGCTCTTCCAGGTAAGTATATAAGTTACTGTACTGTGTGGGAGGGTCACGATCTTGGTAATTGCGGCTCTCCGAGCTTAACCCCTGCGTTCCTGCCTTCCTCCAACTTGTTGAGGACTCGTTGGGTCGCGGGAGAGCGAGCGAGCGAGCGCGCTGGCAAGCGCGCCGGCCAGGAGGGTGCGGGGGGGAGGGTGGAGAGAGGTGCACCGGGCCGAGAGGGGAGAGCCAGACAGCGAGCGGCGGAGTTCAAAAGTCCCCCTGGCAGCGGTTTTCATTGGATAGGTCTTCCCCCCCACCTCCATTCCCTTACCCCCCCCACCCCCCCGCCCCGTCTCCCTTGTAGGGGACGTCTCCAGGCGAAGTCACGATTCCTTCTCAGTTCGGAATGAACTGTGACTAGAGCCATGACGCAGCCAGCGCGCATTACTCACTTTTTGCAGTCACGACTTGGGAATCCGTGCTGATTCCAACCAAAATTACACAGCTACCATTGAATTATTTAATAGGATCTAGTTCGGGGGTAAACTTGTGCATTGTGCCAAGCGATGAGGAGAGGGGTCCGGGGGGGAAATGAGGACATGGGGCGTCCTCTCTCCCCTTAATGACCCCCCTTGCCACCGCTCCACGTGTTGCATGTGTTTTTTTGCGCTGCCATCCCTCCTAGCGCCGCCCCCCCACCCAAGCTCTTGCCTTTGCAAATGTGGCAGAATTTGTAAACATAACCACGCAACTTGTGGGGCTGAGAGGAGCAAGGCTTGGGAAAGGGAACGAGTGGGTCCGGGTGAGTGGCGAGGAGGCCGAGGGGTGGGCCGGGAGGCTGCGAGCGGCTTTGGTTTGAGCTGAATTGTCAAGACGAAGTGTGGGTTGAAGTTATTTGCGTTATTCTCCACAACATCAGTAACAGCCCTTGTTACTATTATGAGTTGACGAATACTGTCTCAGCCAGGGAATCGTCCCAGAGAGACTACTTCTAAAGTAAAAATAACTCGACCCCCAGCCCGCACCCCAGGGCTGCGCCTCTGGTGCCCTGAGTTGGGGGGGTGGGGAGGGCAGGTCACTGAAGCCATAGGCTGTTAGTGGGTTAGGATGGAGTACCTGGGCTCTCCTCTTTCAGTTGAAGGCCAGACCTCACAGATACTTACCTCACTGTCCTTTTTTTTTTTTCTTTATTATTATTACAGGTATAGAAAATATCCCTGCATGTACACAAGCTTACTGCAGATCTACAAGATAGCTTCACCACCACCACCACCTCCCCCCCACTGTCTACAGCCCACCCTTGTGGGCCAATTTGAGGATGCATTTTTATTATTTCTCCCCGAGGAGTTAATCAGCAAGGATGTCTTTGTATGCCCCAGTGATGTTTATTCCTACCCGCTCCCCGCCCCCACACACACTCTGGCCTCTGATAACCTTCCTCCCTCTTCACCTGTCTGGCTCCAGGTTTAACTAAAGTCACTGGAGTTGACTGCAGTGTATATCACGTTGGGTCAACCCCATAACCCCAGGGAGTTGATGGTCTCCCCACTAACATTTGGGAACTTGGAGAAGAACCCCCTCCCTCCCTAGTTTCCTTCAGACCCGGTTTTTCAGAAACCCTTTGGCATTTTTGGCTTGAAGGCGCTGGGCGATGTTCCCAAGCCTGGATTTTCTGCGCATCGCACCAGCAACTCCTGTGCTTTGGTTTGGCTTCTAATTCATTCATTCCACCAACTCATTTGGGGCTCCCATGACTAGGACGCGAAGGAAAGGGAATAGTAAGAAAAATGCCATAACGCACAGACACATCTTTACACACCTCCCAAGAACTGCAGAATGTGGGAACGTGGGGGTATGAAGTGGGAGCGACGAGAGTCCGAATAGAGTAACCCTATAGCCTCTTATTTGAAAGGGACCATCACTGGAGAGAAATCTTTCAAACCCACTGGCGGGAAGGTGCGGGCGCCTGGGAATGGAGACCCAGATAGTGCCTGGCCTCTGCAGAGAAAGCCGGTAAACCACCGGCTTGCGGTTCCTGGAGCGCTGGGCCTTGGCTCATCCTCGAATCTAACACTTTGCACCCCCTCCTTTACATTTTTTTCCCTTGCCTTCCCACTCACCCCTCCTTTTCCCCAAAGCTCTCACCGAAGTCACGACTATCCTCTTTGAACATCCTTAACCCTCTCCTCTCCGTATCCCACTTCTGCATTCAGGGCGGGGCTATCCGCAACTGGCGCCAACCCCGCCCCCTGGCGCTCGGAGCTGAACTCGCCAAGGACCAAGGAATTTCAGCACCTGCCTTCCATGGACAGCTACCGCGCCCTGGGCCAGCCGGGATCCGCCAGGGTCGCGGTCCTCCGGCTCCCGGACCGGAGCGAGCAGGGAAGTTTGTCAAAGGAACGCAGATTTTTCCTTCATTTACCTCCCAGCCCCACCATGCAATTTTAATCTATATCGCATCGTCTCCATTAATATCGCGGAGAGATGACCCATTAAGTCGTATCTGGACACCCTTTAAGACAGAGAAAATGGGGAAGGGAGGGGGGCAGTCGAGAGAACCGGGCTCAACAGCGCCGACCCATAGAGAGAGAGAGAGTTGCAGCTATTGATTCAGAGATTGGTCAGGGTGATTCCCGGCTCTGCAAGAATTCCCCCTTTCGGTTCCTTTTCATGCAGCCCCAAATTCATTATGCACACACACAGCTATACCCCTCACCCCCTACTCAGTCCCACCCTTCTCTTTAGAAAAGGGGTGAAAAGGCAGCCAAAAAAGAACCCCAGGGCATGCACAAAGTAAGCCTCAGTTCATACTCACAGTCTGCGGCATGCACATGACATAATATTACTTACCCAAACGGGAACTCCTTAAGAGAGAGAAAGAGAAACACAGGGGTGGGAAGAGAAAGTGGAGAGAGAGAAGGAGACAGAAGAGAGGAGAGGAAAAATCCAACAATTAATTTCCAGACATAGTTGGGGGCGGGGGAGGAATGCGGTGATGTCCAGGTTTTCTTCCACCCGCGCTGGCTTTTTATCCCAGTGCAGCCCTCGGTCTATTTCTGGAACACGATCAAACCCTGATGCTATTTTTAGCAAGTACTGAAAAAACCTCCACACACAAAGGCATTTCGCCGGAACGTTACGTCCAAAACATTAGATGTGTATTAAGCGCCCCCTCCCCACTTTTCCCTGCACCACCACACTCACTTACATTACTGCAGATGATTTTTTCAAAACAGAAAAACACCCAAATATTGCTTATGTTCTCCCTCCCTCCCATTAACTCCCGTCTGCCTCCGCCTGTTGCAAGCTCCTCACTGTCTCCCCGACCAGAAGGCTTTGGAGTGGTTGTATTCTTTTAGAGCTGCAGGTCTCCATTGACCAGAACTGCTTGGGAAATGGGGGTGGGGTGGGGTGCTTAGACCCCATCCCCAGAGGAGCTTCCAAAAAAAGCTCTAGAGTCTAATGAGGTCCACGCTGGAGATTCCCAAATGAGGAAAGGAAAAAAAAAAAAACACAAACCCTCCATACCCTTCCCACGTTTCCCACCCATGCTTTGCAAAATCTCGCTGTGTTTGCAACACACCGCCTTTGGAAATGTATGTTTTGAAGGCGCTGTGTGTGTGTGTGTGTGTGTGTTTTGCGTTCTAGTAATTCACTACGAAGGGGCTGGAGAAAATAGACTCATGAAGGCAGCGCGGAGCAGCCGCCTTGAGTCTCCTTTGCCAGCCTGCGTCAGTCATCAGCTACTGACGTCACGTGCAGATTCTCCTCTTGGTGGGTCTGGTTCAGCCGAGAAGAGGCTTCTGCTCAGAGACAACGCTTTGTGTTCGGTGCAGCCACTGAACAAGCAAGGTGGCCGAGGCGGGCGCCACCCCAGGCTTGGGCTGGGCAGCTGCAGAGAAGGCTGCAACCTGGTGTGCACCGGGCGTGCGGGGCCCCGAGGGCATGCCCAGCAGGACAGCCCCCCACCCCAAACGCCCTGCGCCGCCAGGGGCAAGCTCGGCTCTGCACAGACGCAGAGCGAGCGTCCTTTCCCCTCCCTTTCGCAGCTGACCGCTGTAGCGGAGACAGCTCTGGCTATAACTCGGATTAATTCTGTGTGTTTGTCGGGCAGATAGCCCCGGCTCCTCGAGTGACGCAAATAACAGATTCTAAGGCTCCCGCTCTCTCGCGTTCCCTTTCTCTCCCTCCCGCTTTCTTTTCCCTCTTCTGTTTCCTGCGCCCACGCATCCTGCTCGGTCGCCCACGGAATCAGCCAGCTACAGCTTCCCAGAGAGCAGTCATCCAAGTTACAGACAGACAGACTCCCAGAGCAGGAACAAATAAACCTGCAATTAAACACACATACACACAGCCTTTTGCAAATGGCCAGCAGCGTTTAGGAGCTCCCCTGTGCAGGGGAGGGGAAAGCTGATTCACAAATCCACCGGCCTCCAGTCACTGCAGGGGGGCGGGGGGAGCGGAGAGCCGACGGAGAGGCCAGGGACAGGGAAGGGCTTGCTGCTGTAACTTTGCCCTGGCACCACCACCTGAAAAGGAAACCCACCTCTATAAATACCCAGATGGCAGGGTATTAGCCGATAAACAACTTTTGTTGAATGGGAGGAGGAGAAAATGGAACAAAGACTGCAAAGGCTTAGTCTCTAGCAACATTATCAGGACTTTTTAAGACTAGGCGAGTCTTTAGCCTTTCTACCTCTCAAAGACCAGGGGATCTTCTATTTTTCTTCTTAAAATAATGCTCCTGAAAAATGAGCTGAATGGATTAGTGCTATTTTTAAACCAGTTTGAAAGGAGCTTGTTTCATGAGGGTGATAAAGAATGCGTGTGCGCGCACGCGAGCGTGTGTCTCAGTGTGTGTTGTGTCTGAATCTGAGGTTTTTGGCAGAAGACATGCCACACCTCAGTGTGACAGAGGGTTTATTGATTGGGGATGTGGTGGAGGTGGCAAGAATTCTTGCAGATTGGAAGATCGGAATACAATTACATACACAAATCACCCTCCCCAAATCTACACAGAATCCCAGATCCAGCTCATATAACTTCTGCCCCAAGGAGGGGAGGAGAGGAGGCAGGGGACCAGAAAGCTATTTACATCATGCTGATGCCTGGTCTGTCTCCTTTATCAACTTTAATGATCAACATCCCCTGTCAGTGATTTCCCCTACGCCAATAAACAATTTTCCAGAGGTTACCACTAGGATTGGGGGCACAAGGCCCGAGAGACAGCGTGCGGTCATGGGACTGACCTTTAATCAGTGTCATCTTTAATACCCTCTCTTCTCCCTCTTCAGGCCTTGTGAGCCTTGGTAACTTGCCTCAGAGATTTTGGTTTAAGCTTAAGCTTGTCCTGGACCCTCAACTCCTGTCTGTGGCTTAAGCCTTGCCTACTATAGGAAGGCAGAGGACGCCTGCTCAGCACGGAGGACACCCTCTGGCAGCCCATCAACAGCTGTTTATTTTTAGCTCCATGAATGCATGTATGTATGCATGTGAGGATGCCGCTGCAGTGGGGGAGGCAGGCAGCCAGAAGAAGTATCAATGAGAGAGAGTCTGCCTGGGTTCTTGCACTGAAAATGGCTTATCACATGGGATCATTAGATGTGGCCCATTGGACAGAGAAAGCATCCCCATCACGTGTTTCAAGGAAGTCTTACTGGATTAATGGGAGTGTTAGGCTGACTATATTTTTAAAGGCACAGAGTAGGTCTATGTTTTTAGAGATATGAGATGAGCTATGTGTAAGCATAAACTCATGTGACCACACCATTTCTAAGACTACATGAACTACATAGAGAAGAGACACTTCGGAACCGCATGAGCTGCTTTCTGTTTCTAGGCTTTCTATGGTAGTTGGCTGCTATTGTATCTGATGTTGAAGCCAAAGCAGCTTCATTCAAGATTACTTTGGGCGCCCCTAACAGCTTTCAGCAAACCCCGTATGTAACCCTAACAAATAAGGCAGAGCTGGAAATAGAAGAAGTGTGCTCAGAACTTTTGAGAGTAGCAACCAAAACTTCACTACTTGTGGCAGTCTGATGGACTCAGTATCTTTGCTTCTCCTCACAACCCCCACCCCCCACAAGAGAATGCCTCTCTTCTCTGTCTTGCTATTCTAATCAAGCTGAGTGGTTACACCGGGGGCTGGGGGTACCTAGGAAACTCAGCAGAAACATTTGCAGAAGGTTAGTCCTTCACAGATAGCATCTCTGGTTGCCCTACGCATCAACAGTCAGATCGTTTGGTGCACGCCTGGACTGGAGCTGGTGACCTTGGCTTTCCAGGCTGTCCTGCCATCCTTTGCTAAGGGCTGTGGTGCCCAATTCCTGTCTGAGCAGTCAAGCTAAGGACCCAGAGAATTAATAGACCGACATGGAATCTGTCCAAGATGAAAACCGCCTTCTGCACTGCCAACCCATCCCTGGGCATCCCAAGCATGAAGAGGACTCATTTCCCCTAATGCTGCTCCAGAGGGCCTGTGGGGTAGGCTGCTGTCACAAAGCCCTTGAAAGAACTGAGTCTTCTCTCTTTCAGGGTCGATGAAGCCCAGAAATGTCCCACCCGTGTCTCTTGTCTGCTCTCCAAGCACCAAGAAAAATGCCAGTAGGTAAAGTACTGTTTGGAAGAGGGAAAAAAAAAAAAAAAAAATCCAGCTCTTAGGAAATCAACCAAGGGGAGTCTATCAGGGAAGAAATCCAGGAAAGAGATTCCTCTTGGCCCAAAGATGTCTGCATCAGGGAGCAGAACTATTTTGGCCTAAATAAGGGCCAGGGTAGGGGGAGAATAAACCAACAGTTTTTGAGAACCTATTATGTGCTGGACACTGTGCTGGGTGCTATTACATAAATGATCTTATGCTTATGGCTGTTTTATGGGTATCACTATAATGATGTTGCCCACCCCATTAGGTTGTACCTAAATCAATCCCAAAATATTACTTATTTTTTCTATTTTCAAGGGTTTCCCTGGTAGCTCAGCTGGTAAAGCAACCGTCTGCAATGTAGGAGACCCCGGTTCTTCAGGGAAGATCCCCTGGAGAAGGGAACAGCTACTCACTCCAGTATTCTGGCCTGGAGAAGTCCATGGACTAAAGAGTTGGACTAAATTCCATGGACTAGAGTTTAAAGCTAAGAAAATGGAGAGCAGGCAGTTTAAGTGACTTGTGCAAAAGTCTTGGAGCTTGAAGTTGTAAAACTAAGGATCTGATCATATTTGTATTTGTGCGGTTCCCATACTCATGCTCACATCTATCATATTGCTTCGATTCCAATATCCAGTTTTCTGTATTCTAGTTCTAGCTCCATCATTAGGAATTAGAGATATCTGGGACTTTTTCAGCAGTAACCTGGACAATGAAATTGATTTATTTCTCCTAAGAGTCCCTTGAGCCAATATAGCACACCACCACTCCCTCCCTCTCCCTACCTCGCCACAAGGCTATCTGCCTATGAGAAGAGACCTCCCTCTCCAAATCTCTCTACCGGAAAGTTCCAGCTGGTTCAGCTTCATCCAAAACTCAAGGGATCTGTCTGAAGCCAGCCAGTGTGAAGTGAAGATGCAGGGAACTTTCTGTCCATTCAGGCTGCTACAGCCAACCATGTTGCCACCTCCATTAAGGAAGTCCTGTGGGTGGTACCAGGGAGGAGTTAGGAACTCCCCAGTCCAGTTTCCCTAGAAGGGTCTTTGAAGGTGAGAACAGTAGCAAATTTGCATTTGGGTTGACTAGTCCTCCTTTACACTTTTAGAAACTGGCATCCCTGATCCTTTTCCTGATTATCAAAACTTCAGAGGCCAAGCCATTAGCACGGTGGGGGAGATGAGCCACAGCATGCATAATACAAGCTATTCCACCATCCCCTTCCTCTGTTAAGTACACGTTTCATCACTTACCCTGATCAAGAGGTACATTCAGTCTTGGAAAACACTTCTTAGAAGCCAGCATATTTGGAGGTTTAAGGGAGATGTTTTGAAGGACCACTTGCATGCTGAAGAAAAGTAACTAGAATTCCACCCCCTCCCTTTCCTTTTGTTGGCATCAGCACTCAAAAGTCTCAACTCTCTATCCACCTGAAAGCGATGACAGTGTTCAATATCAGAACAGTTAAGACAATATCTGCTCTTTGCACACCTCCATCATCGAGGAGCAAGCTCTTTCAAATGCCTTCTTCCCCACCCTATGCCACTTGAACTGCTTGGAGAACCAGATGATAGGCTTTCTGATGCCTTGCCAGATGAAAGGCACATTTGGGAGAATCGGGACCTAGAGGGTCACCCGGGAGTGTCTCGAGTGGGCTTCATGGTAAGGATCTAAGCAAAGACAAGGAAGCCAGAGCAAGCACGTGTTAGGGGCTGAGGCTGAAGCAGTAGGGTGGGGTGGGACTCAGGACACCAGCGTGCTTTAGTTTAGCAGAAGCTACATAGAAAAGAATCGGAACTTTGGATCATGGGGAGAAAATAAATAATAATAAAAGAGGAGTGCTTCAAGATAGCTGTGTGAGTTTGGCCTTGATCTTGTCATTGATAGACAGTTGTCTACCTCTGAGGGCAGAGAGACCTCAATCACAAATTCATTGGGAGGGGGTGATCTAATGGAATTCAAATTAGCTGAACTTTTTATCACTATTAAAGTAGTCTTGAAATTAGCTGCTGCTCTGTGAGACTTGGATTGCTATATCTGATAGTCCAACAGTAAAAAATGGGCTTTGCATCTCTTTAAGTCCTAGTCTAATAAATACAGGCCATGGAGCAGTGGAAGAAAGGCCTAACATATCCGCTGGATTGGCCGGTTTTGTCTTTTTTTTTTTTTTTTTTAACTTATTGGCAAGGCTATGAGTTAATGAGCTGAGTCTGAATCTTTTCATGAGAGGAGATAGTTCAGCTCACACGTGAAAATCTGGCATCTGCCAATGGTTTTTAACTTACCCCTAGAAGTGGAAATAAAACTGGGGGAGAGAAAATATATTTTCTAAGTACAGTGGGCTTTCCGAGAACCACACTTTTTGTAGTGATTGGGAGAGAGCACTCTGACCTCAACAAATTCTGATTTGGTTAATCCTGGTGGTGGTGGTGGCAGGGTGGGGGGGTCTGTTTTATGTGGAGTCTAGATTAACATTGTGAGGCTAGACCAATGTCTGTGTCAGGGCTGGGGAATCCCCAAGGAGTATTCAGGTCAAAAGAAACCAATAAATGACAAAATCTTACAGCCTAACCAGGTGGACCTGTCTCACGAGCCCTGGGTTTCCGAGATCATTACCAATCATCCTAGACAGTGCTGGCAAATGTCACTTACCTCACCATCCAGGAACCTGTGGCTCAAAACCCATGAAGAAAAGCCTTGGATCTTAAATGAAAATGTCTAGAGTGAAGCCATCACAATATGGTAGAATGAAATGTAAATTTAATTGAAGAAAAAAAATCAAGATGATTTCATCCTGTATTCAGGGGCAGTCCAATTCTGGGGCTCTTTCTTTCTTACCCCCCATATTCTCGATCAGTCCTAAGTAAGCTCTTTCACTCTATGTGACCAGAATTAATGGATTGATGGTGCCTCCATCTGGTTTCAATTACATCACTCTCAGATACCTGGGGTACCTTCATTGAGTGAGACTGCTCTGCCAGAGAGTCTTGAAACTTCATTTTGGAAGAGGTAGGATTTGCCGTGGTTTCCCTGACCTGGGGGGCTGAGTACTGGGCTGATTCTGGCACGAGGCAGGAGGAGGAGACAGGGAAACTATTATCAGCCATCTGGATATAACTCAGAGGGGAACTTGCCAAAGAAAGAGCAAAGCCACTGCCCCAGGAGGGGCACCTCAGAGAAAGAGCTGGGTAGACAGTGAATGGAGGAAGGATGGTGATCAAGAGGGGGTGATGATGGCGAGGGTTAAGAGGAAGATGAACGTGAGCAGCAACATTGCAGAAAGCACGAGGCAAAGGATGAGGTGTGTCCTGGGTGTCTGAGGACTGCTTTGAAAACTCATCTGGTCTCCTCTTGGTCGCTGGTGCTCCTATAATAGCAAGAATGAAAGGGAAAGGGTGTCAGCAATCTACATTCCATCACTCAGAGCTCCCTGTGAGCACTCAGTTCCAAGTTCTCCCATCCTCTCCTTCAGTGGTATCATTTTGGTTTCTCTGGACATTAGAGACACGAGGGCCAGATGCTCACGGCTACAGTTAGGTAAAGGGATGCTCAGCCTTACCAGCAGGTGGCCAAATATGAGTTCACTCCAAATTGGTAGATCTAGACCAACTGTTCATCAAGAAGTCACATTTCTGGCAAAGCAGAGCTTGTGATATCAACCAGGTCAAACCAGAAAGAGTTGTTTCCACTGGTAGCTGAGGGCCAGGAGGTTACATCATAGACAAATATGTTTAACCCAACCACTCTGTTAAGACAACGACAGCCCAATTGTTCAGGAGGTGCTGCAGCAAGCCTGCTCTTGCATCAGCAGGTACCATTCTGACCCCATTATGACATCACTCTGCCTACTGGGAAAGGGGCAGCTAGAAGGAGGTCTTGAGACAGGGGTAGGGCAAGTAGGTAATATCTGGTGTGACTGCTGTCCCACTGTGTAGATTTAGAGACACAGAAGTGAAACTGGAAAGCATCACTCAATCCAAAGAGGAATGGGGATCCTATGACTTGTGTGCATGCCCCGTAATGTCCAACTCTTTGCAATCCTTTGGACTATAGCCTGCATATAGTCTGTCCAAGGGATTTTTCAGGCAAGAATACTGAAGTAGGTTGTTTCCTCCTCCAGGGGATCTTCCCAACCCAGGGACTGAACCCACATCTCCTGCATCTCCTGCACTGCAGGTGGATTCTTTACCTGTTGAGCCACTGGGGAAGTCCCATCCTATGACTTACCCGTATCTCAAATGTCCAGGAAGAATCAATGTGGAAAAATGCTTTAAGGTTCTGCGTGAAGTGAAAAGGATTACACCTTTGCATGGTACAGGAAAGTTGAAATAATATGTGGGATTCTCCCGGGGACCTAGATACCTTGAAAATGTGGGCTGGTGAGTGACCAACTTTAAAAAAGTAAGCGGCTTGTGTAATTCCCAATTCCCAAATGACTCTGTATCGAGGAAGCTCAATCATGAACCAACCTGAAACAGGGAAAGGAGTGACTCAGGACAGGATCTGTGTGTAAACCAAGGAGGTGGTTTCACGATCTTTATTACCTGCAGTTAAAAAGCCTGATCAAGAACCTTGATTTCAACTAACACCAACCAGAAATTCAGAACTTGAGCTGCGAGTGAAGATTCTGGTCTTGATTCTGCCATTTGCTCCCAATTGAAATCTAGAACACGGCACTTGGTACCTGAAATTCCCAACTTAGAAAATGTGCGTACTGCTACCTGCCCTACCTCACAGGATTTTATTTTTAAAAACACAGGTGTGAACATGCGCCACAATTTTAAAAGGCCTCACCTCTGTCATGGAAATTCTTCTTAGTCATTGTGGCAGTTCTTCTTTTTTCTGTCTGAGCTTCAGAGAGCACAGATTGGACAAGCATTGCTATGTAAGTAATTGCCTTATGGACTGAATCTTTTTTCAGAAAAACAGGCTCAGAATGCTCTAGCTCCAGGAAGTTTATGGAACAATCTTGGAACCAGGTATGACCTATTCATATCAGGTAATAAGAATAAGCTTCACTTCCAGTTTCACATTGTCCCTTGCTCCTCGCTTCTCTTGAGTTCTCTTGCTCTCTCTCAGGGAAATTCTAAGAATCATGAATGTCACGGAGGGGCGGGGTCTGCTAGTCTCTGGTGATGCCAGCAAGTTATTTACATCTTCCCAGGTCTTGGCTGCCTCATGCAATTGTGGTATTTAATGAGAGCATGCAAGTAAGATGCTTAGCACTGAGTTGGCACCCAGTAAATGTTACATGAAATTATGAAGGAGGCAGAAGAAACCAGCCTCTGGAATTTCATCCCCCTTGGCGGCTCAGGATATCTTATTTTCTCCTTGGTTCAAGGCACCAAGAAGCTCTGATGCCTCAAATTGCTACCCACAGGGCAGGGCAAAATGACTGCTATGGAATTTCTACCAAAGAGCCAGTAGAGGGAGCTCCCGAGTAAAACTTCCCCGGTCTACCTCATTTCTCTATAAAACAAATCTCTGCTCAGAGGCCAGGAACTTTTTCTCTACCAGAAATCTTTTACTTAGAGAAAATTGGAGCCCTCATCAAAAGACCTGGACCCAGTCCTGTTTTCAGAGTAGCCAGGGAGGGGTTATTGTACTTCAGAGACAGCTTGAGTCCCATGCCAAGTTTGGGCTCTGGGCTACCCAGAATAGAAAGTTCCTATTAGGGCTGATCCCAGGAGATGTGGGGTGAGACTTTTGAAGCTAACACTTTTCCAGCCCGTGGAATTTTGAATATTCTCTAGTTTTCTAATCATCCTCTCCCTACAAAGATCGAGATTCACAGTCCCTTGTTGTTGTTCAGTCACTCAGTCGTGTCCAACTTTTTGCGACCCCATGCACTGCAGCACACCAGGCTTCCCTGTCCTTCACCATCTCCCAGAGCTTGCTCAAATTCATGTCCATTGAGTTGGTGATGCCATCCAACCATTTCATCAACTCCTCCTGGCTTCAATCTTTCCCAGCATCAGGGTCTTTTCCAATGAGTCGGCTCTTCCCATCAGGTGGCCAAAGTACTGGAGCTTTGGCTTCATCATCAGTCCTTCCGATGAATATTCAGGACTGATTTCCTTTAGGATTGACTGGTTTGATCTCCTTGCAATCCAAGGGACTCTCAAGAGTTTTCTCCAAAACCACAGTTTAAAAGCATCAGTTCTTCAGTGCTCAGCCTTCTTTATGGTTCAACTCTCATATCCATTCATAACTACGGGAAAAACCACAGCTTTGACTATGCAGGCCTTTGTCAGCAAAGTAATGTCTCTGGTTTTTAATATGCTGTCTAGGTTTGTCATAGCTTTTCTTCCAAGGAGCAAGTGTCTTAATTTCATGGCTGCAGTCACCATCTGTAGTGATTTTGGAGCCCAAGAAAATAAAGTCTCTCACTGATTTCATTGTTTCCCCATCTATTTGCCATGAAGTGATGGGACCTGATGCCTTTTTTGAATGTTGAATTTTAAGCCAGCTTTTTCACTCTCCTCTTTCACTTTCATCAGGAGGCTCTTCAGTTCCTCTTTGCTTTCTGCCATAAGGGTGGTGTCATTTGCATATCTGAGGTTATTAATATTTCTCCCGGCAATCTTGATTCCAGCTTGTGCTTCTTCCAGCCCAGCATTTTGCATGATATAATATAAGTTAAATAAGCAGGGTGACAATATACAGCCTTAGCATACTCCTTTCCCAATTTGGAACCAGTCCGTTGTTCCATGTCTGGTTCTGTTGCTTCTTGACCTGCATACAGATTTCTCAGGAGGCAAGTCAGGTGGTCTGGTATTCCCATCTCTTGAAGAATTTTCCACAGTTTGTTGTGATCCACACCGTCAAAAGTTTCATCATAGTTAATGAAGCAGGAGTAGATGTTTCTCTGGAATTCTTTTGGTTTTTCTATAATCCAATGGATGTTGGCAATTTGATCTCTGGTTCCTCTGCCTTTTCTAAATCAAGCTTGAACATCTGGAAGTTCTCGGTTTACGTACTATTGAAGCCTACCTTGGAGAATTTTGAGCATTACTTTGCTAGCATGTGAGATGAGTGCAACTGTGCGATAGTTTGAACATTCTATGCCATTGCCCTTCTTTGGGATTGGAGTGAAAACTGATCTTTACCAGTCCTGTGGCTGCTGCTGAGTTTTCCAAATTTGCTGGCATATTGAGTGCAGCACTTTCACAGCTAAGTGCTAAATCATCTTTTAGGATTTGAAATAGCTCAACTGGAATTCCTTCACCTCCACTAGCTTTGTTCATAGTGATGCTTCCTAAGGCCCACTTGACTTCGCACTCTAGGATGTCTGGATCTAGGTGAGTGATCACAGCATCGTGGTTATCTGGGTCATGAAGATCCTTTTTGTACGGTTCTTCTGCTTATTCTTGCCACGTCTTCTTAATATCTTCTGCTTCTGTTGGGTCCATACTGTTTCTGTTCTTCAATGTGCCCACCTTTGCATGAAATGTTCCCTTGGTATCTCTAATTTTCTTGAAGAGATCTCCAGTCTTTCTCATTCTATTGTTTTCCTGTATTTCTTTTCATTGTTCGATTAGGAAGCCTTTCTTAAACTCTCCTTGCTATTCTTTGCAACTATGAATTCAGATGGATGTATCTTTCCCTTTCTCCTTTACCTTTTGTTTGTCTTCTTTTCTCAGCTATTTGTAAGGCCTCATCAGGCAACCATTTTGCCTTTTTTCATTTCTTTTTCTTGGGGATGATTTTGATCACTGCCTCCTGTACAGTGTTATGACCCTCCATCCATAGTTCTTCAGGCATTTTGTCTATCAAATCTAAAAGATCATAGTCCCTAAAAGACCTTATTGCTCATGCCCTAAGTCATGTCTGACTCTGCAACCTCATGGGCTGTGTAGCCCACCATGCTTCTCTGTCCATGGGATTCCTTAGGCAAAGATACTGGAGCAGGGCACCATTACCTCCTCCATGGGATCTTCCCAACTCAGGGACAGAATCTGTGTCTCCAGCATCTGCAGGCCAATTCTCTACCACTGGGCCACCTGGGAAGCCCCAAAAGTCCTCATTACAAACCTGTTATAAGGCAACCATGGAACCTGGATGCTCTGAAGCAGCAGGCTGAAGGAAACAGTCCTTGCCTATGCCGAAGAGCCTTTAAATGCAGGCACCTGAGAACTCAGTGATGGGGATGAACACCTTCTCAGATAAAAGACCTAAAATGCTGCCAAGAGGTGCAAGATGAACTCTGCTGAGCCTCTGAGACAAGATTTTCCACAGTTCCTTCTCTGCTCAGACCCCTCAGGTCAACCAGGAGGCCCACTATCAAGGGACAAAACTTCTTTATTCCCCACACTTATTTTCTGGCTCATAGTTAATCAATGTAATAGTAGGAGTCCCAAGAGATGGCGGGAGATCTTGCCAGTCTTTCTTGCAATTAACATTTGCTCAGTGTGGTTTTGATCAGCAGTGGCCTCCTTTGTTAAAGGGTACCCAAGGGGCTCTGTGCATCACCTACTTACAGAATGATGCAGAGCTCAGGAGGAACCCAGAATAAGATGAAGACTTGCCATTCAGGAAGCTTAAGAGCATCTGAGTGCTCCTCTCCTTCCTCCTGCTGGTTCACTATCAAGAATAACAACAGCTGATATTTACTGAATATTGACAAGCCTCAGGTGCTGTGCTAAGAGGTATGCCTACATTATCCCATTCAATCCTTAACAGCGTCTTAGTGAAACAGTACCTTTACAGTGTCCATTTTGAAGTTGTAAAGCTGGGGCTTGGAGAGGCAAAATCACCTGCCCTGAGCCAAAGAGCTGTTTCAGTGTATTAGCTATATTCTGAAATACAGAGTGACCCCCTCTTTGAGCCCTAGCTGGGTTCTCTAGAACAGACAACAGTTCCCTTCAGCATCAGGGACTTTCCCAAGGGTAAGTGCAGCCTGGGCCGTGGTACACACCTTGTCAAATTCCCCTCAGGCCCCATGGAAGCATCTGATGTTCCTTTTCATTGCATTGCCTCATTTCCATGGGTAAGTGTGCCCTGTCTTGGGAGGAAACAATTACACCAGGATGAAGCTCTTGCCTTCCTCTTCTCTCTCTAAGATAATCCATCTAACACCTGACCAAGCTGCAAAGAACAAATGGGACTCATTACATCTTTGGAAATTTCATTCGATTTTTAGAACTGGGGATGAGCTGGAAGACTGACAGCTGGAGACCTAGTTCAAGAGTAGAATTATTTAAGCCTTATGCCAGAAAAGAAAAGACTGTTTGGGACCTGCCATTAAGAATAATCTATAGTGGGGGTAGAAGTAGGTAATGGATTATATCAGCAGCTCTCAAGCCATGACTCCATCTACCCTGAGTTGTAACTTTGCTGGGCTCTGTTTGCCCAACTCTGGTTAAGGGTCAGTGTTGGCTCTTTTGACACAGAGGTTTGGACCAGGTAGGGAAAACAGAGGCTGTATAGCTAACATCATAGGAGGCACTTCTCTTCAATCCGAGATGACAAAGGCCCTGCTTTCAATTACCCCACGAGCTTGACTGTTACTACTACCCTCCTCTCCTGAAGTCAACAGAGGGAAGCCGTCCAGTGAGAAGGTGGGTTTCTGATGATAAGAGAAAAAAAAAAAATGATACTGTCTTGAAGAGCCCGAGAACCACTGGCAGGAAGGAGGCTCAGGTCTGTCTCAGGTCCCTCCTACCTTGTCTTCTCATGTTCTCGTCTCTAACGTTTTGACTCATGGAATAACTTGCTGTTCTGGGCCACCAGTATAAGCAAATTTGTTCCAACTGGTTTGAAATATGTTCAGTTACAAATCAAAAGAAAACTTTTGTCTGGATTATAAATAACAGGAGAATTACTAATGTTTTGATTATATCTGGGGCTCATGCACAGGACAAGTTCATTCTGATTAGGGATTTGGGGCCCAGTTCACTTAAACAAGAGGCACCAGCTCCTCAGCAGGAGCCAGCCTTCATCGGGCTGCAACTTGCTTCATCTGCATCCTGCTCGGAGCCTTCCAGAGCCAAATTGTTTACAGAATATTTATGTTTTCCCTGAAATTGCCTTCAATGCCTGGAAGTCTTCCAAGGGACCTAAAGGGATGGGGTATTAGGGACACAGATGCCTTAAGAATGGGGGAAACACTAATAATACCAGTAAGAATTAACCAAGCACCTGTTATACACCAGTGAAGTCACTCAGTCATGTCCGATCCTTTGTGACCCCTGGGACTGTAACCTACCAGGCTCCTCTGTCCATGGGATTATCCAGGCAAGAGTACTGGAGTGGGGTGCCATTGCCTTCTCCAGGGGATCTTCCCGACTCAGGGATCGAACCCAGGTCTCCTGCATTGCAGGCAGATGCTTTACCATCTGAGCCAACAGGGAAACCACTATATACACCAGGCAGTGTCCTAAAGCACTTCACATAGCTCAATTTACTCATAGTAACCCTAGGAGGCAGGTACCAGTATTATTCCTATCTTACAGATGAGAAAAGAGGGAGGTGACTGAACTTGTCCAAGGTCTCAGGGCTATTTAAGTAGGTGGGGTTCTCATCTAGGCTGTCTGGCTTATGCTCTGAGCCCCGTGCTAGATTTTCTCCTTCTCATGGAAGGATCTCCAGTAGGGTCAGTGGGGGAGGGTCTGGGCATGTATAGGTCTCAAATGCAAAGGGATCCATATTCAGTCTGGTGTTGCATTTGCTGTGGACAGAGTGCGGAAGACCAGATATCACAGGGACTAATGGGCCCATAGAAACCTGTTGTCTGAGGCCTGGGGACCCCCTGACCACTCGACCCAGCACCATAGAAGAAGACTGTGATAACAGTAGCTTTAACACACCTTAGGAACTCCTGTGCTATGCTAAGTTGCTTCAGTCGTGGCCAATTCTTTGCAACCCCATGAACCGTAGCCTGCCAAGCTCCTCTGTCCATGGGACTCTCCAGGCAAGAATACTGGAGTGACTCCTAAAGGGCAAGAATTATTTAACTTTCTCTGAGCAACAGTCATGAGATTGCATAAATTACAGGGTGCGCGGACTCTGACCCTTCGTTTTAGAGATGAGGTCAAAAGAGGCTAAGTGAATCACGAAGTCCACGAGGTTAGGGCAGCAGAGCCTGGATGGGAACCCAACTGCCTCCTGGTTTAGTCAGGCTGTCTGATCATGGGGTGTCTGAAGGCTGGGGGGTCAGATAAGAGAATACAGTGCTTACTGCTGAGGGAGGCTACTAGTACTCAAGACCCCACATTCTAGAAAAGAAACGGAGATGTTTTTCTAA